>NC_024320.1:15690763-15755425 GCF_000523025.1 Cynoglossus semilaevis
CAGAATGTTCTACGGACCTTTCAGATTCAAGTTAATTCGATGTTGTAAAGATCACTTGTCAAACAGCCAGTTTCCGACCTTTTATTGACCTTCAGCTTTGTTTTGTCTTTTTCTCTCTGATATTAAAGATGATGGTGTGGAGGATCTCACGTGGTCTAATGAGTTTTTGGTTCTGTGGTCTGGTTTGACCTTGACTAACCTCGCTGGTATCACAGTCATGGGTTTAATGTAAGCTCTTGATGAGGCGGTGAAGAAAGGTGATGCAGAAAACTGATCTCAGCTCTGCTCTGATAAAGCCTGGGGATTTAAGGAGGGATGACTTGAATCAACACAATCTAATTTGAAAATCGGAGTTTCCTTGGTACAGTGGACGTTTTCTTCCTGAATATTTTATACAATAACTAAAAAGCTACACGGTGAGAAAAAACAGTTTTGGAGGAGATACGGAAGGAACTGGACCAAAAATGGACCCAAAATCTGAAAGAGCAGATTTTGGTTGGTATGACATTGGACCACATAGTGACGGGAGGTTTATCACTGTTTTAGTGCAGGATTTAGGCAGTTGTGGAAACAGTTATTGTTATTATGTCGTTCAATCCATATTACACAGAAGACTTGACTAGATCATGACAGGATGAATTCTCCAGATGGTGATATTGTTTAATAAAATAATTCAAGAAATGAATATCAGCTGATATCCTGTTGGGTTTTTAAAAGTCTCTTCAGAGTAGTAAATACTGATGTGAATGGTGTACGCCCAAGACAGTTAGATTAATATCGTTTTTCTAGATTTGTTCTGACTTTGTCGTTTGTTGTGTGTTGCCGTAACTACAACAGAGAAAATTTCTGATAAATAATATTATGTTCACAATCAAACAATTGTGTTTATAAAACCTCTAATTGTCTAATACATAACTTGTATAATACTGAATGCATAGAAAAAGGCAAAGGTCTGCGTTTTTACTTGGGCTTTGATGCAGCTGTTTTGTGGTGAAACTGAGCTGATGAACTTTATGGATCAATATCTTCTGTCAAATCAGATTCTTGATGCACAGTTTGGCTGGAGAAGCAGCAGCAGGCTGTGACTCTGCACTTCAAACCATAACAACATCAGCCACAAAAACAACCCAGATGGTCCATTACCGCTGTCAAGTGCATAGCATCATCTTCACCATCACCATCACCATCATCATCATCATCATCATCATCATCAACATCAACATCTTAGGTTTCATATACATTTATTGATTTGCCATTCAAAGACCACAGTGACACTTGATGCAGCTTTACTGCTTGTGGTTTACAAACAGAACCCATCACCTTCTGATTATTTCATCATAACTGGTTTTGCACTGGTACCAGACCAGTGAGCCAGACGGATGTTTAAGACATTATCATTTTTGATTTGATTAAATAACCGCTAGTTTGCCAGGAAAACTAGCGGTCCTTTTTCTTTAGCTCCTTCCCTTGAGGTGACCACATAGAAAAATCTATTGGTCACATCCATCAACGTCAGCCTCACAAACCTGTTTGGTAATCAGTAGGGGTAGACAATAATTATGATATGAGGTCATATAATTATTGGCCCGATATCAGGAAACTATGATGTTATTTTGATTAGTTTGATAGTGTAACCAAAAGCCTCAAGAATATATAATCCATATTTCCCTCAGCATTGCTATCCCGTTGTCTATTGGTAGAGAAGACTGACTGTTGATGAAATTCTCAAAATTAAATAAATATTCAGCAAAACCATCAAACCTAGGCTTTCTGCTACGTTATTTAATCTGTCAGCCAGAACATACCAATAAATCAGCCAATCAAATGGAGTACAGCCCTGATTCGTTTTACTTGAAGTCTCAGTCTGACTTAAGTGATGTCATTGGTGCATAATTTTTTTTATATACATTATTTTTTCTTTTCCAGTTTGTGTTTACAGAGATGTTTGATATAGCTTGTGTCAGTGCATTATTTATATTTTTAACTTGTGTAATGCACTGTTTCGAGTCACTGTTTTTGGTATTGATGTCATGACATGTCATCTGCATCAACTTTTTGGATGCAGGAAGTTATCAGTTATCAGCATTAAAAAAAGGTTACCGTGCATCCCTAGTAATCGTATGTATCCGGTCAATGAAAGCCAAAATAGCCATAATCATACAGCTAAAGTTCAGAAAAATTAAATTTGCCATAAAGATAGCTTAAGTTAGCCCAATATCTCAAAACACCTCAGGAACCGATGCTTTCCTGCAGAGTGGATTTGCTGCTGGAACCCAGAAAACTGGCCACATAGTGATTTTCACTGCTGTTTCTAGTCAATTCACAGCGATTTCTCTGTAGGACAAAGGTTACTATTGTAGTTTACAAAGATCGAGATTTGAACTGCTCGTTTGATCGATCCATCATTGGACGCTTCACTAAAATAAGGGTGGCCTTTTTCATCATTTCATCACTTTAATCACCTGTAAAAGTTTTACATGTGAAAACCAAGATTCCTGGTGTCTTAGATAGTTTCTGTCTATTGTAAAAAGAAGTCTTTTAGCTGGGTTTTATAACATAATAATCATATTAAACTGTATGAAATAATAATTTATATAACTCTATAGAAATTAGTATTTTACTTCACTGTAAATAACTGACAATACAACGTATGCAGTGGAGATACATAAAGCTTGCTGTTTTGTTTCTCTTGTTTTATTCTATTCTCTTCTATAACAACACTGAGTCTCCATGTGAAATGGCTCCCAACACGGGACAGTAAGGATGTCTATGAAATTTGGTGCATATTTATTAAAAGTGTGGGAAGTGGGAAGTTTAACAACACTTTTCCACATGTGAAAACACAAGCAGCATTTGTCAGCAAAAACTCCTTGACTTCCTGAAGATGTTTCCTGGTTCTACTAGTTTAGGTTCCTGTGTATTAAAAATGCTGCATCATGTTATTCAAAATGCATGGTTGGTGTTTGTCCTCCAAATGTTGGAGAGACTTTCTAAATCAAGTTGTTCACGTTACTGCAACAATGTTGTAAATCTTAAATCTTAATCTGTGACATCTTACCACTAGAGGCAGTGTGCAGATGATGAATATGATGGTCATAAAGACCAGCAGGATCAGGTGCTCCACCTCCTCAGCCATGGACATGGCTCTGCGGTCGCTGTGGGACCTGGTGGACGCCATCATGGAGCCGCAGTTCTTCTTGCGTCTCTGGTACATCCTGAAGAGCTGAAACACCACAAATCCGTTGCAGGCCACAATGGCCAGAACAAGCACCAGCATGATGGAGGCGTACAGGTTGGCGTAGGCCCGGTCCTCTCTCTGCATGGGGTTCATGTCGATGAAGCACCAGGTACCGGGGCAGTACTGCACATATTTACCAAAGCCCAGGAAAGGCAAGAGGCAGAAAATCACACACAGCAAGAACAGGAGCGGGATGGTGATGTAAGCACACTTCCTGGTCACATGTCTGCTGTACAGGTACGGGTATCCAATGGCAAAACACCTCTCTAATGCCATAGTGAAGAGGAGCGACATGGTGGCCAGGCTGAAGAAGGTCATGCTGACTCCAAAGTACGCACACACACTGTTACGGCCTGGCGACATTCCAACCATGGTTGTGTTCCGTGAGTACGCCACCTGCACCAGTGGACTGATCAGACAGGTTCCTGCCAGATCCGTCACCACCAACGATGTAATGAGGATGTGGAACAGGGCTCTCCTGGATGTTCCTCCAGCTCTGGTTTCACGCCGCCGTCGGATCTCCAGGATCACGAGGGCAGCGACGTTCCCCAGGATTCCAGCAGAGAACATGACTGCACTAATGAGAGGACTAGTGGTGGATTCGATGTGGAGTTTGCTGTGACACAGGTCTGGATCAGAACTCATCTTAGCTTTAGGACCAAACAGACTTTTTTTGGAATATACCGTATGTCCGAAGGCCAGAGAAATGTGTCAAAAACAAGTCCTTAGGTGGTTATCAGCAGCCATGGCACCTGAAGAAGGAGAAAAGATTTGACATTTAGACGACAACCAACTGTTCAGCACTTCAGACTGATTTCTCTAATGTTACAAAAGTAAAATAATAAAAATAATATTGTATTTAGATTTGTATACATAGTTGTACTGGATAGCATTATATTACAAATATGATTATAGGTTATTATTTATGAAATTAATAATCATTTTAATAGACTTTGTTGAAGAGATGATTTATTTATTATATAAAAATATCAACGACTAACAACTTTCAGTCAGTGTGGAAAAGAAAAGACTTTATGATGTGGCTCAAGTCATCAGACTCCACAAAGACCATCATAGATTAACAACTCACTCGAGGTGGTAATCTACTTCTGTCAGTGGTTTTAAAGCTATTTCCTTGTGACTTGGACTTTAACATTACTTGTTTAGACCTTGCTGACCACAAACTGACCCAGTGAATATCGGTGTTGGACCGGCAGCTCCTGTTCCCTGTGCGCTAAAATCACAGATTTTCTCTTTGGACTTTGGTGCAGAAGATTAAGAGATTTAAAGAACAGGAGCAGGGAACATATTAACGACATAAGCTGGAAAAGAATTTTGTGTAATTATTTTTCAAGTTTTGCAAATATATATATATATAAAACCTTAAGTATATTTACATTTATTTTCAAACAAATGAAAAATAAAAGCAAGTTAATGTCATTTATTTTCTAAAAAGCACTTTTTGAGTTTTTTTTTACCAAACTCCAGGCAGAAATAGTGTAATTTCACATCAATGCATACGGCAGTTGTTGATCAACTGCTGACGTCATCATTTAGTCCAAATTGTCACAGACAGTGATGAGAAGTTGCCATTTAAAGTAGACAAAACGCGAGAATTGTATAAAAAAAACCGAAACTAAAGTGATGTTCATATTGGCATGCCATCAAATATCAGTGGACTAATGAGGAAGCACTCACCTTCTCTGTCGTTGAACCTGCTGATGACGGTGACGTGCACACGCGTGTCTCCCGTCCGCAGTCACGGCGCCGCGTGTCCCGGAGCGACTGCCAGTTTCAGTTGTGCAGCGGTGGTCTCCGGGGCTGAGTGTGAGTGAACACCGTGGTCCGGTGTTGTGACGGCTCACTCATGAATGGACCCGAGTTAAACCAGCGCGAGGAGGAGTTATGACGTGGTGACATAACCACGCCCACACAATTCCACGATAGTCGAAGGGATGTGACAGATGTCAAGTGACAGAAAAAAGTCTCCTGTTTTTTTTTCTTCTATATTTGTGTTTTTGACTCCCCGTCTGACTGTTTTTTTTAAATGATTTTAATCAGATTAGATTAGATTAGATTAAACATATGTCTTTTTTCTCCATTATTTTCTGTCTCTGACCCCAGGAGACATGAAGAGGCCCTGGCTCTTCTTCTCAACAACCGATTTACCAGGTATTAATTCAAACATCGTCCGATGTCCCTGTTTGAATCTGTGCGTCTGTGTCTTTTGATTGCCTTAATGCGGTGAATCACTGATGAGCTAATGCATTTGGCAGAATACATCTGATGTTCTTCTGTGGTCGTTATCATCATCTAACTTGATCAGAGGAGATGAAAAACAACAGTCTTCTCAAATTACAGCAAAGACATTTCTGCTCACTCAACACTGATTTTGTCCTTCTTTCGGCCGTTCTCTTCACAGAGCAGATCATCTTCATCTCACCTCATCCACTGCCTCCTCTGCCTCCACACTAACATCTCCATGTCCTCCATCAATATGTCCACAGATCTTCTCTGGGGTCTTCCTTTTGCTTGCAGAGTCCATCTCCAACCTGTTTTGCCTAATATATTTACCTCTCCTCAACACGTCATCACTCGTCTATATTTACTACCTCTACTTCTCCCATCTTTATCTCTCGTTTACACACCTGTCTTGGTTCCTGCTCACCTTCATTCCTTTTCTCTTCAAATCAAACCTCCGCCTCTCCAGGTCATCTGTGTCTACAGATGTCTTTGGATCCTGACCTCACCTGTCATCTCTCTGCCCATTAGCATAAACCCATCAGTCACTCCGACAGCACACCTCACTATTTCTTTACTTTTCTTGCACATGCCGTGCCTGATCCTCACATGCTTCTCTGCCACTCCTGATTGTCTCGTACAGCACCGCAGTTCCTTCCCAGACACTCAGTCAAAAAAAAAAAAAACAGAACAAAAAACAGTTCAACTGCCTGTGAACTTCTCGGAACCGTTTTTTAACCAGTACTCTCAGTAGTACTTTTCCTGGGCATAAAACCAAACTGCTGCTCACTGATCTGAACCTTTTTCTTCAGCCCTGCTGCCAGTACCTCCACTGTATGACTTATCAACTTCATTCCAGCTCTGCACATCACCTTGGTACCATTTAGTGATGATTATTCTTTTTTATATATTGTTTGCTCTTGTGTGAGAATGATGGGGTCTCAGTAGAAATTGTCAAAATGTACAAAAAATAAATAAAAACCTAATACTTATAAAAGCCAACGTAGAAAGAGTTAAATCAATCAGTGCCATTTATTCAGAAAAAGCTCCCAAACTTATATTTGTTGACAGGTCGGGATAATTATCCACATCCAGAAAAGATAACAACTAAAATAATCCCACAGCGTTGGTAGTGTAAATGTAGTCCAGTGCGGTCTGAACAACCAAATACTGTACCGGTACCAATTACTGTAATTGGTAGTGCGTTGTTTGTGGACTTTTCTTTATCTTTGGTTTTGCTGCCACCAATAGGTGTATGTGTGTAATTACAAATACATTACAAGTATCTCGGATTGTCTTCTGCCTTTGAAAACTGTTGAAAACTTTCGCTCGTGCTGCGGTCACTGTGTCGTCCTTCACTGGTGTCTCCTCAAGACTCTTCTGTGGCTAATTTTTTTTTTTTTTTACTTCTAGATTATTGTGCTCTCTCTTTATAAATCTATTTGTTTTACGTCTCGACACATCGAAACGTGTTATCATATTGTTTATACATCAGCTCCAGTAAATAGATCTGAGAAATAAATTGTGGTTTGAACTTCAATTAAATCTTGACAGCATTTCTGTCTTTAAAAATCACCGATTTATTTATAGCTGAAGTTTTATGGCTAACAATTAGGATTTTTTTCAGTAATTAATCGAATATGTTGTTAAATCCTCTGATGTCTGATCTTTATGAAGGCATATTTAAATTACGCACTTTTTCATGGAAGAATTTCGCTTTTGTTTTCTCAGCCTTATAAAACGAATGTATATTGCAGTACACTAATTGAGACAGCAGGGAGCAGCCGTGTTCAGAATTTTAAACATTCGAGAACGTAAAATTGTCAGCAAGAAAATGCAAATACAAGAACAAAGAACAATCTATGAAATATATTATTTTAATGATATTATTGGCTTTTTTATATAAAATGTTGTTTTATTTTTCCTTAAACAAACCAATGCAGGTACAAAAGAAAAAACACTGCAATTCGCACCGTCTGTACCTGTACATATGACAAACCAAGCTGTTGGAGTGCGTGTATGCGTGTGCGTGTGTGCGCGCTCATTGTTGTGAAACAGATAGAGTTACATCCGGATTAAAAATGCTGTATTTGTCTTCGCTAACAGGAGCCAGATGTTACCTCAGCACCGCTGTGGGCCGGCTGTCACTCAGAGCATCTCTGACCAATCGGAGCCCAGCCTGGCTCCTCCCTCCAACTCCCTCCTCTGGCTGCAGAGAACGAGAGCCTGGACTCAGAGGGGCTCTGAGTTCTCCTTCTTCTTTCTGCTCAGCTGCTGCTGCTCCTGCTGTTGCTGGACCATGGACAGAGGAGAAGTTCTGGCCGTCTGGCTCCTCTGCTGGAGCTGCAGCGTCTCCCTGGTCACCTCCATCCACAGGACTGACATGTTCCCTTATGGCTCCCTAAGTGGAGATCTGATTCTAGCTGAAGGAGACGATGAGACCTCCAGAGTCCTGACCCTGCCCAGACCCCTGTACTTCTACAACTCTGCCTTCACACAACTCTACGTAAGTACAGACCTCTCCCAGGATCCTAACACCTTCACGCTGACTCACACAGTTTGGCAGAGAAATCAGGGTAGAATTCCATAGTGGGGAAAGTGTGGACTGGAGCTCCCACAGTTAATGTCTTACAGGTGAGGATGTTCAGCTGCAGCAGGTTTGTCAGATCTGTCTTTTAAACCACAACAGATTTTCTGCTCTCAGTCCTAAACATTGGATCATTAGACCGATCATTGTCTGATAAATATATTTATTCAGTCATGGGGATGTCTAAACTTTCTTCAAAGATGTCCAGAGTTGATCATGTAAAAATCACTGAGATTATTCCAATAGTGAAATTTCATTCTAAAGCTAAAAGTGTTTTGGCTTCTTTCATTTATTTTAGAAGAGTTCTTTTCTGATCAGTGATTACAATTCTAACTAATATTATTTTATAAATATCTGTCTTTTTCTGAATTTCAATTCAAGAACACAATGAAAGGACAACATAAATATTTAGCTCAAAATGGCTAGAAGTAGTACATTTTAATAAAAAGTTTGTGGAGAAACCAGCTGACTAGAAAAGGAAAAGAAAAACTCCACAAAATCATTAAATATCAATGCTGTTTTTTATTGTTTTACTAACATATTATAAAATGGTTTAAATATAACACATTCTGTTGAGTTAAATAAATAAAATGGACAAATGACTTAGTGTTTAGCCGTGATGAATAACTAGATATAGATGAAGATTGGCCCAAAACCTTTGCAAAGTTATTCAAAAAGTAATGAGGCAGCATTAGCTGAACTTCATGGTATTCACAACGGGCTCTAAAGAAGTCCGTAGGTCCAGCAGTGTGTCGTCTTAAGGATCCTTGTGGATGTGTCTCTGAACCCTCACCGTTCTCCTCAGGTGGCCACCAATGGAATTATCTCAGCTCAGGACCTGCCCATGGAGAAGCAGTACGTGGACGATGGCTTTCCCACAGATTTCCCTGTTGTGGCGCCGTTCCTCGCCGACATTGACACCACCGGAGGACGAGGACAGATTTACTACAGGGTTACTGAAACTCCAAGCGTCCTGAACCGAGTGGCCCAGGTCTGTCTGTGCGACTAGATGATGTGATGTGATGTGGACTAGAGGATTTCTGTGTTTTATGGGATTTGATTAAAACGATTTTGACCATTGATATGAAAATAAGAAATGTTTTCTTTCTTTGTCTTTTAGTTTAGACCATCGATCTCTTCATTCATTCATTATCATGTTGTCTTCTTAATCACCTGCATCACTCACTCATTCATTCACTCATTCATCTGCTCACCCAGGAAGTGCACAGAGGATTCCCAGATGCCAAATTCACCCCCACACATGCCGTAGTAGCCACCTGGGAGAACGTGGCAGCTCACGAGGAGCAGAGTCGGACTGTTGGACCTTCAAACAAGGTAAGAACACGAGGCGCGATGTTATCACGGGGAGAAAATCTTCACCCAGGGGAATGTGCCTCCTTGTCAGGACTGAGCTAATCCCAAATACCTGAGAGGTTGTTCTCACTCACATCTCAGTGTAATCAGCCTGGACTGTAGAGTGGACAGTCGGGCGGAGTTGAGTTGAGGGTCCTAATCTGCTGCTCTTAATCTGCCTCTTAACCTTTGGAAGGATCTAATCTTTTAGGGTCATCAAAGTGTCCCCACCCGTCTGAACCCCCCCCCACCCCCCCAAAGAATACACCCCCACCCCTCTGCAATTCTCACAGGTAGGAATAAACACACCCCCACGCTCATGTTGGACATGCTCTGCTGGACGTCACCCTCCTCCTCTTTTGTCAGCCACTGACTCGTGAAGGACTTGTGGAGAAAGCCCACGTCCCTCTGGTGATCGGGTTTCTCAGATGCTTTCACGGCTCTGGAAACTGGACCCAGGTTTTACTGAATCCCCAATAATACCAAACGCTTAGTTCCAGGAACTGTTTTCATTGAATGTGGTGTTTCTGTTAAAAGTGACTGTGAGAGTTCTGACTTTGGTCAAAAACCGTAGAGTTCATGGAACGTCCTCGGTGTCCCAGAGACCCTACAGTCCTGTTGACTCTACCTGTGTTTTTCCAGGGATTAGAGCAGAGGTCTGACTGGGGGCACACACCGCCGTGTGATTGTGAAGTGATTAACCTGACGTGCATGTGTGTGTGTGTGTGTGTGCGGGGGTGTTAAGATGTGTAGTAGAGGGTTGAGGTGAGGATGGGGGAAGGTCAGAGTAATTTGGGGGGGGGGGGGTTGTGGGTGAGGATTTAAACTCCTCTGGTTTAAAAGCAACAGTGTTTGTGTTTTGGTGTAAATGTTATTCTGATCATTAAAGTGTCATTTCCTCACTCGGCCGCTCACACACGCTCTCTCTGTGTCTGTTAGCATGTTAGCTTTGTTGGCTAATGACTGCAGTCATTACCACGGTGAATTCCAGCTTCTGTTAGAGCCCGTGTTCAGTGTGTGGACCAGAGGGTCACCCCAGCATTAGCCCCCACCGATCACTCCAGGCATACATTAATGTTCATTTAAACCACACCTCAGAGTAGGAATGTGGAGAATATGGCCAGAGGGCCAATCAAGGGTGTTATGTGACCCCCCCCCCTCTTCCTACAAGACCCACTAGTCTTCTGGGACATTACTTGTTATTCCCTGTAGATGTTGGAGGGACAGTTTCACAGGCATTTTAACTAAAGTCATTGATACTTTAGCTTCTTTTCAACTACCATCTGTTTGTATTGAGCTAACAAATGTATTCTTGCTTTTGACCAGTTATTCATTTTAGCTTACATTACTTGCTTACGTAAAGCTTTTTTTTTCTTTTTTTTGACCACTTGGGTCCGGTGTGGCTGCCCTTCTGGATACCAGATACAACTAAAGTGATTTCTTTTTTTTGCGTTATTGTCTTTATTATGACGCTGTAGAATACGTGTCCTGACTATTCGTGCTACTGTTGTAATAGCTGTATGTGGGAGGAGTCAGGTTTAATCGCAGGAGTCACAGACATCAGCTCTTTATATACATGTGGAGTTACTGAGTCACAGATGATGAAGTCTTCACTTATTACAAGTGCAAATCATAGTGTACTGCGGTAGAGCGGTAAAGTGATTACGTTCTCAGAGTTTCCGGATCTAAGAAAAGCAGTGATGGTTTTACGTTGCCACGATCGCTGGAAGGGATAAAAAAAAAAAGCCTCCATGAGCTCAAACACTGGCCGACTTCTCCTCCAGCCATAGACAAATGACTGGAGAAGTTAGGGACTCTTCCTGGCCACAAAAGTGTGTGTGTGTGTGTGTGTGTACATGCACGTCTGTTAGTGGCAGTTCCCACGCTGTGGGCAGTTCCGTTGGTAGCTCTGAGCTGAGGATGGAGACGGGCCTGCAGCTGCTGCGGGTCTGTGTGCAGCTGTGCTGCGGTCCACGGTCAGAAAAAACAGAAACCAACAAACATGTGTAGTAAAGCTCAGGATTCACTCGTTCATTCATTCTCAGATTAACTGACTTCCCCTCCTCCCCCTCCTCCTCCTCCTCCCCCTCCTCCCCGTCTGTAAATGTTCTCAGAGCTGACCAGAGTAAATCAACTTGTTACATAATGGATTATATACAGTACAGATTATATTTTTATATATGTTACTTTCAGCAAAAAGGTTGGCCAAAAGTCTGCCTGTCAATGTCTGTAACTTATAGTTAGGTTAGCTAAGATTTCTTTAAGCCATATTTGGTTGTTTTAGAATGAAATAGTGGCCAAAACTTCACCAAAAGATGGAAATGTTAGCAGAGAATGTGTTACAAATGAACCTTTTTAATATAGTGTCTGACTGAAGAAATCTATATAATCAGAAATGTGAAAGAAATCAGTGACACTCGTGCACAGAAGGTAGCCAGAAGTTAGCCAAGGACAACTAAACGCCAGGAATTTACCATAAGGAAGTAATGATAACCCTCACTACAAAAAGTTAATGACATTATCGCAACAATTATTACAGTTAAGAGAATAAATTTAGTGACAACATGGTTAAACTTGTTGAGTAAGCCATACAGAAAAAGTAAAAGTTAGCAAACAATCGTATTAGTAAAAGCTACACAAAACATCAGCTAAAACACCCCCCCCCCCATTACCACCCCAGTCGTTTCCAGACTCATTAGCTTGATAATGCTAATTCCGTTAGGTTCTGCAGTCCCAGCACTGTGACACCAAACATTTGTCCTGCAGACAATTCACATGTGTGTGTGTGTGAGAAGAGGCGGCTGTGAAGAAGGTGTGAAGCCAGGCCTCAGGGCAGTTCAGAGACTGTGTGTGTGTTTGTGTGTGAGATAGAGTGTTATAACCGACAGACACACACACTGATTGAACTCCACACCGGTGGAAAAAGTCTCTTTGATGTGTGTCAGCAACAATTTGTTGTCTTCCAGCTGTGAGTCTTTAAAAATCACTGGGATGAGTCCTCCCCACGCCCCTCCTTGTCTCCCTCTCTCTCTCTCTCTCTCTCTCTCTCTCTCTCTGAATGACCGCACGGTTGTGTTTCTTCTTGTAGGAACAGTCCCAAGAACTACAGGAGTTCTAGAACTGTTTGATTGCTCAGAAACCCTTTTTTGAAGAGGGTGAACCTGAGGTGACCGGCAGATTATTTCCGTACACGTCTTGTCTGTGATGACGGCCCATGATTCACGGCTGACTGCTGAGGGAGTGCAGCCCAGTCTGCCACTGGTACAGGGAACCATCAAAGGCTCTGAGATCCCTTTGTTAGTTCCGTCTGTGGAAGTTCACAGTGTTTTGTGTTATTCTTCATCTCAACGGCAGAGCACACATCGCTCAGTCCTGTTTGTTAGCTAAACTAACATGGATTCATTTCCACCGTTACTGTCCAACAATGTTACTGTATCCAGGGAATCAGCCCTGAGTTATCATCAGTCGTTGACTCTCGGAGGATTTTCTGAATTTAAAGTGGACCATGACAGCGCTGGCTCTGGAAAAGTCTGATCCTGAGGGAATGAGAGGGATGAAGGACAGGAATATCCTGCTTCTCCCTCTCCATCTCCTTCCCTGAAGACAGAAAGACATTAGAGAGACACAAGGAACCTAGGCTCCGCCCACTCCACTAATTCGACAGGGCCTGGAGGCGGGGTCCAAGTCCTTTATAACCACAAACAACTAGATTGTTTAAAGATGTTGATGTAAACACTCAGGAAAACAAACACACAAACACAGTGTGTGCATCGTCATCGTGCTGTGTAACAAAGTGTGTGTTACATGTTGTAGCATCACACACACACACACACACACAGGAAGACAGCTGTACAGATGAACATCTGGACCAGGGTGTGTGTGTGTGTCTGTGTGTTCAGATAATTCAACCTCGACCCAAAGGAAAACAGCATGGGATCCCTCACCGTCCTCCTTCATTCACTACATTTGTGGGATTTTTTTTCTCTGCTGTGGTTTTTCTCCGAGCAGAAAGATTTACATGACGAAAAAAAGAATTCCCAAAGTCACAAAATCTCTACGCAAGTTTCTTTATCTAATGGTTCTCAATGATGAACACTATCATTATTAATTGGATTAAACTAGTTAATGTCTGCTGAGGGTGAAAATGCACAAAATAAACAGAAGTTGGTCAAAAGTCCAATTCCCGCAATAGACTAGTCAGAAAAATGGCCTTCAGCCTCACAGACAGTGGTTAACATATCACAGATATTAGGTAATCCATAAATCAGTTGTCAGCTCAGAGTCAGAGTCAGAGTGGCCTTAGGAGAACAGACTACGGCTGAGAGTGTACGAAAATGGAAACTTCAGTTTGCAGAAAGACAGCAATAAGTGAGTCACTGGAAGAGGGGTAGGATTGAAGAAGAAAGTATCAGCACTTGGCTGCACTTGATAATATGTGAGTCTCATCTCTGTCTGTGATACCAAACAAGCACCAGACTAAGTCAGACTCAGTCAGTTTTGCTCGCATTATAATTTTGAATCGTATTTCAGCAGTTTCAACCTCCAGACTCTGATCCACGATGTCAGTCCTCAGTCTGTCTCCGCTCTGTCTCCTCAGGTCAACACCTTCCAGGCAGTGATTGGTTACGATGAGACCACCTCCTACGTCCTCTTCCTGTACCCTGAAGATGGTCTGAACTTCTTCAGGACACGACCCAAGGTGACATTGCTTCATCTGCTGAAACAGCTTCTGCTTTGTAAAATATTGGAACGATTATATTCCCTTCAACCATGTCCTCCGTCTACAGGAGTCGTATAACGTAGAGATCGAGTTCCCCGCTCGCGTCGGCTTCAGCAGAGGAGAAATCACATATCTGCTCTTCGGTCGCACTGAGGGACCTTACTACAGTGTTGTTGGAGAGGATCAGAGCATACACAGCCTTTACCAGTGAGAGAACACCTTTAGCTAAATGCTAACTATGTTTTGGCTCTTTTCAAGATATTTTTTTTAAGTTAATAAAAAACCAAAAATGACCGCTAACTCTGAGGGGGGTTTGTGTGTATACGTCTTTTCAGTTATTGCTTCTACTTTTTATCACATTTTAATGTGTTCCTAAAACATTTTCTTCCTCTTTTCCAGAGTTGGAAACACAGGTATTCCAGGAATCTGGCTTTTCCATACTGGAAATCGTTATTCCTTTGACAACATAGTCCCAGCGTCCATCGGTGGTCTCCTGGCCACCTCACCAACTGGAGGTCTCCCCCTGGTAATTCAACTGTTCTTCCTTGATTCTCTGAATTCACAGTTGACACTTGGCCTAAAGGTCCGGTTCTTTCCAGGACACCACCACCCCTGAGTATGGTGAGTTTGAAGAATACCCAGACCACACCTTTGAGCGTGATCATGAAGAGGAGGACGGAGAGGACGGAGAGGAGGATGACTACCCTCTGACTGGAGGAGATCCTGAATTCCAGCCAGCTCCTGCTGGAACAGATCATTCAGCGCCTCCTCAGCCAGAGAACCCAGATTCTCCTCTTCATCCTTCAGAGCAACCTCATCCTCATCCTCACCACCAGCCGAGCTATGTCACTGAAGAACCCAGGTATGAAGCGGGACCAGCAGGGCGTCGGTATGTTCCTCCACAATCTCCAGACTCGGTACGAGCAGGGGGCGCTGTGGAGCCACAACAACCACAGGTAACAGTGATTCTACCTTCACTTCTCAGCCTTCACTTCTCAGTCTCCAGACTGTGTCAAGGCTCCCCCTGATGTAGAAGAGTCCAGTAACAAGCTGGCTGGATGGATGAACGGATGGTAGATCGGCTGATAGATGGATGTTTGTGTAGATGGATGAGTTGGATGGTGATGTTTCCAGATCAGTTGTTTGTGGATGGTTGATCCTGTAGGTCAGTGAATTAATGGTGGATAATTGACCTGAGACTGTGTTTCATTAGATGGATAGACTAAAGGATGACTGGACTCAGGGATTCATCTACACATGAATGGAGGTTTTTATATATACTGACGTATAAGTGGACGTAGATAATGTTGAAGGTCATTTTATTACATGAATTAAATTCCATTCACGTAATTTTCACATCACAGAAGCAGTTTTTAATATTGCAAACCAAAGACTGAATGACACGGTACAGTTTTACATGTGGTTCAAAGTAACTTTTAGTGAAAACCTTAAAACTCTGAACACACACGTACACATTTGTATAAATGTGTGAATACAGAGACCAGGCTACAATGAAGGCAGTAAAATGTTGAAGTTTCTGTCAAACACAAATATTTAATCTGGTCCAGCTGTAGATTATTACAGACGTTTTTTATTCCTGCTATGGTTCAAGTTTGATGTATTTTTGATTAAAAGCAGCTAAAAAGTGAGATAAAGTTTCCAACCTCATGAACTCTCTGTTATTGTACTGCAAATGCTGTGGAAACTGAACTGGTTGAAGTGGAGTTTATGAAACATAGTGACTCTAACAGCACCAGCTCTTTCACAGGGAGGTTTGGGATAAATAAATACATTTGTTTTCTTCTGTCCAATCTGTGGTCTGAATGGAACGTGGTTTGGATGCAGTTTTTGCAGTTTCAACAGAACGTTGTCAGATCTGCATGATCCTGTCACTGCTGTTTGGGAAGTGTATGCAGATTGTGGAGCGTTGAATTTTTCAGCATCTGGAGGGAGTTAAAAAGATGTAGCTTAGCACTCGGTGACAGCATGCTTCACGTTCCACTGCTCCTTTATTTTTCTCCTTGAGGTTCCTCTGGAGGTGGTGGACGTTTACCCTCCTCCCAGAAATGTACCTCATTTGTCCCCTGGAGGTCATGTGGTCAGCGTGGATGAAGAGGACATAGACATTGACACAGGAGGTAGGAGACAGAACTTCATGCATGGGTGTGGAAGACATGTGCGTCAGAGGTGGAAAAAGAGGTGGAGGTTCTCTCTGCTGCTGCTGCTGCTGCTGAGGCTGCTGCTGAGGCTGCTGCTGCTGCTGAGGCTGCTGCTGCTGAGGCTGCTGCTGCTGCTGCTGAGGCTGCTGCTGCTGCTGAGGCTGCTGCTGAGGCTGCTGCTGCTGCTGCTGAGGCTGCTGCTGAGGCTGCTGCTGCTGCTGAGGCTGCTGCTGAGGCTGCTGCTGAGGCTGCTGCTGCTGCTGAGGCTGCTGCTGAGGCTGCTGCTGAGGCTGCTGCTGCTGCTGAGGCTGCTGCTGAGGCTGCTGCTGAGGCTGCTGCTGAGGCTGCTGCTGCTGCTGCTGCTGCTGCTGCAGCTGTCTGTACAGTACTGCTGTTGTGTGGAGGCAGATCCCAGGTGTGTGTGTGTGTGTGTCTGTATGTGTTTGTGTGTTACTAACATTCCCCTCCTCTATGACAACTCCCACAAGCATTTGCAGTAAATAGGAATGAGCTGTCAGTAAACCTTACAGAGTACATCAGTACATGAAATACTTACAGAAATACAGCAACATTATTTTGGTTACCACAGAAAGAAGCAAAAATGGAAATAAAATACAATGTCCAAAAAAGCTATAGCAGCCACATTAGCCACAAAAGTGAGTTGATGTTAACGGCCATAAGCTAGTACGAATTATTCAGTTTTCAGAATTGAAACGGTTAAAAAATGTTTGCTTAAATTATGAAAGGTACTGTGAGTTATACCTCCCTGAAAGGCCAAAAATGTGTCACGTTCATAAAGGCTAATAATGTACAGAACTAACTAACTAGATAGTTAGCTCAAAACCAGCATCTGTGTTATAAATGTAGAGTTGAATTGAAAAAACAATAATCATTTTCACATCCTAATGCATTGTTTTAAATGACAACAGCTTCGTTTCTCTCTGTCTACCTCTGCAGTGATCCAGTACACTACAGAGAACAAGGAAACCTGTGCCAGATTCCAGCAGCAGTGTTCCCAGAATGCATTCTGCTCAGACTACGCCACAGGTTTTTGCTGCCACTGCCGACCAGGGTTTTATGGAAACGGACGACACTGTTTACCTGATGGTGAGGAGACGGCCATGGATGGACACGTGGTTATATAAGGATGGGGTTTAACTGGGGAGATGACAATGAACACGCTATCTGAGCGTACCCTTTGTGCTGCCCCCTGCAGGAGCTCCTCAGCGTGTCAGCGGTAAAGTGAGTGGAACTGTTACAGTGGGATCTACACCAGTGCAACTGAACAACATCGACCTTCACGCCTACATCGTGGTGGGAGACGGACGGGCCTACACTGCTATCAGTGAGGTAAGAGATCAAGGAAATCAATATTTTACACTAAAATGTGTCAAGTATTTCTAAATATTTTTTTGGTAAACTTTGAACTTCATGTTGGCTGGCTCGCAGGCTTTGTTGACTTTTGATATTGAAACGAATTCAAGGCAAACTGTTACCAACTACTCACGATCGAAAGCCTTATCAGCTGATTCATTTTTTATAATGAATTTGTTTATTGATCAGTTTTAAAATACATAAATTATTACTACAACTACTACTGCTAATAATAATAAAAAAATGTTAGATTTTTTTTTAGATATTTTGACGAGTGTTGAACATACACTCATACACATTATATATTTTTCTCTTGCTTAGTTTTAGCTCTGACGCTGGTTAAACTTCTCCTAAATTGTCTCTTGTCTCCTAATGGTTCAGGTCCCAGAACCAGTGGGCTGGGCTTTGATGCCAGTCGCACCAATTGGAGAACTGTTTGGCTGGTTGTTTGCCCTGGAGCTGCCCGACAGCCAGGCAGGCTTTAAAACCACAGGTAAACTGTGCGTGTGTGTGTGTGTGTGTGTGTGTGTGTTCTCTCAGAGCAGCTGTGATGTCTCCAGGGAAGTGATGTGAGATCAGGCTTCCACCCCCAGCCCTCCCTCCTCTGATAGGAAACAGCTGTGTGTGTTGTTCTGCTAGCAATAAAATACTGTTATGGATAGACATTTTTACATCTACACCATGTTACTCACTGGCTCTTAAAATATGAAGCTATGAAATATAATTTCTGCTAAACGTAATGTCATCGTATAAAATACTTCTAGAGTCAGAAATCGTTATGTTTATGCACATTACGTCAGCGAGCTATTTCAAAGCCACCTCATAGTTTTACATACCAGTGTTAAGCTATTGGTGGTTTACTTCATCAAACGTCTCATTTGACTTTCTTTAACTAAGCTAAGGTGGAAGGCCGAGGTGATGGAACACATTTATATTCAAGTTCAGCTGGCTAAAATCTCACCATCTCTTCCACCAGGTGCTGAGTTCACCCGTCAGGCTGAGGTTGTCTTCTACCCTGGAAACCAGCACCTGTCCATCACCCAGACTGGACGTGGCTTGGATGACCACAACCACCTGACCGTGGACTCCGTGGTTCAGGGCAGTGTTCCCTTCATTCCTCCTGGAGCCGAGGTCACCATGGATCCCTTCAGAGAGACGTACCAGTACTACCCATCAGGTACCAGACGGAAGGAACCAAGACCTCTCCTGATTCAAACATCTTCTGTTCCCATCTTGAAGAATCTTCTCTGTCGTTGTTGTTTTTCGTCAGTGGCCACATCCAGCTCTGTGAGGGAGTTCACCGTGGTCTCAGCTGAGCGTGGCTCTGAGTCCTTCTCCTTCCAGCTCAAACAGAACATCTCCTTCCGTGACTGTCGACACGATAACAGAGCGGCGGCTCCGGAGACGCTGCAGATCTCCATGGAGAGGGTGTTCGTCATGTACGTGAAGGAGGAGAGAATCCTGAGATATGCTGTCACCAACAAGATCAGTCCAGTCGGAGGTCAGACACAGTCAACATCATTACTGCTTTTTTGTTAGGCCAATAGTTGGATTTATGTGTTCACTTTTTATTGTCTTCTGGTTAAATTTGACACGTCACTTTTAGAGTTTTCTAAAACACTTTTACCCAGTGATAGTTAATACCAAGTAACCATAGTGACTAGCTGTTTTGTCAATTTTTGGATCACTCCCAGGTAATTCCCACGATGCTTTTAAATTTTTACAGCTAATTGTTTTACCTTTATACACATTTTTACCAGACGTTGTATCCATTATTCTTTATTGAGCAATTTGTGTGGAGCACATGGTTAAATCCATATGGTCTCACAGACAAATAATGGCCGACGTCCAAACTCACGTCCGTCATTAACGGTTACTCTATCAGACTGACTGTTGTTGAGTCTACATTAGGTTTAAAGTGGCGGTGAGAACATGTTGAGTTTATTCTCCTCCAGACCCAGAGAGCCTGGTCATTGTCACAGTGTCACCACATGAACCCTCTCCAAACCACAGCAATGAGCTTTAAACACACACAGGGTTAGCTTTCAACACGTGCTGCGGAGCTGAGAACAGTAATTATTGCAGAGAAACTAGAGATGACAGAGTTGTCATGGTGTGTGTGTGTGTGTGTGTTTGCACATAGACGTGTGACACAACAGCTGTCTGTGAGAAATATGCTTTTTTCTGGAAACTCCACTCTGGAAATCTCTTAATCCTCCATAGCATTTGATGTAGGGACAACTAGGACATTTAGCATAAACGAAAGAAGACCGGCCGTTGGTCCATTGCTGCCTCTGGTGGGCAATTTGTGTCACTGACGTCAATCTGAACACAGGTTTTGAGAAAGTCAAGTCAATCGAATTTATTTCTTCTTGTCATATCCACACTGGAATGACGCGTAACTTCTCGTCTGTAACTGTAGTTAATTTAGAAAAAAAAAAAAAAGAAGAAGCTATACACGTGTTATACCACCTGAAGGTCTGGTTAAAAGACAACCACATAAATATAAACATAAATAAAATGTCACGCCAGAGTTAGCTAAAAGAAACCCCACCGTTGTCCAAGATAAGTTCCGATTTCCAGCGTAGCGGTGAAACAGGCGGCAGATTGTTTTCCTTGGTCTTTTGCTGGTGTTTCTGAACTCAGACTACACGTCAACACGTTGATTAAAAAGGTCATGACGACACATGTCACACGTGCACATGATTCAGCCGCTGCACAGCTGGAAGAGCTTTCTGAGGATCAGGGATCATGTAAACACACTCTGTGTGTGTGTGTGTGTGTGTGTGTGTGTGTGTGTGTGTGTGTGTATACGCATGATATAATATCCCAGCCAATGACAGATTTTCTGCAGGGAGGGGTCGTGTTGCTGGGCAGAACAGCTGCTGATTGATGTCATTAGAATTAGACCAAATCTACCAATGACTGATTATTTTCATGACTAAATTTAAAGTATTAATTTTATAAATATTATTGATTTGTATTTATAATTATATTTTTTACTTTCAGCCATTGAAGCATTGGGGTTTTTTTTTTTGTCTAAATTATTGAATATTTATTTTAAATTTTGTATTCAGTATCCAAACCTCAGTAATTGTACTTACCCCTGAATAAAACATTGTGATAATCAGTTAATTATCTGTTTAGTTTCAGATCTCTTTAGATATTTATTGTCCGCTAACCTTGAGTTAATTCTTAGCTTATGGATTTTTAGGTGTGTGTATAATAATACTAACCCAACCAATGACAGATTTTCTCTTGGGTGGGGCTGTGTTGCTTGCAGCTGTCCCTTCTCCTCAGGAGGATTAGACCAAAGCTGCCGCTGACCTCTGATCTTCCCGGCTAATTCTGAGCTGTCATCGTTGCTCACTGTATATATTTTCCCTCCTTTCACCTAGCATTTGTTAGCACTGGTATTTTAATGAAAAGGTTTTGTACACTAATGTTCAATTAGCTTTTTGCTGTGTCTTGGTGGGTTCTTTCTTCTGTTGGTGGCATTAGCGTTTGATCATTATGAAGCTTCGGGTCCACATTTAAGGAATTAAGGAAGTATTTAGTGCTGTTTTTAACATTATCCCGTTTGAAAATGTGTTGAGAGTTTTTTTTTTGTTTTTTTTTTTTAAAGTATATACTTTTTGCTAACTTTTACCAATCCTTCTGGTGTCGTCTTGCTATTTTGTAGCTTATAGCTGTGGAATGATTTTTTGGTGTATATGTGTGTGGGTGATTTGCAGCCCCCTCTCCCTCTGTCTTTAATTGTCTTTAATTGCCCCTCACTCTTTTCTCCCGTCCATCCATGTAAACGTAGCCTCTCATCTCTGTCTTTCTTTTCCACCACTGTCAGATCTTTGAAGTATCTCCTCCTCTCTCTGCTGTAATGAACCCGAGTTTGTTCTCACGCCTCAGGAGGTGGAAACAGTCAGTTCAGCCAAGTGGGAAGTCCAAAGAAAATATACATTAAATATATTTGTCAGCGTTTATAGGTACAAATGGTTAGGAGCTGTGTTTGACAGCAGTGTTGTAGTCAACTCAACTTAAAATGAGCGACTTGAACCTGGGCGACTTGACTGACTCCAAACTGTGAGGAATCAAAGACTTCTGTCACTACAGTTGTTTTCTACCAAACTTCTATGGGAGTCTCCGACCCACCCACCCACCCAGTCCATCATCTTACACCAGTCTTCCTGAAGGGTCCGTGTGGTTTTCCAAATGCTTATGTTTGTCTTCCTGGTTTTCCTGAAATGCTTGGACCTCGAGGTTGGGGGTTTTGTTTTTGAGGAGCGTGTCTGTGTGACTGGAAAGAGCAAACTGGTCAGAACACACATCCTCCAAATAGTCCCCTCCGTCTGGATCGGCCTCGTGTCTATGTGTGTCCAACCTGGTCCATATGTTGAGCAGAGGGAGGAAACCGCTCGATGGGAATTTGTCTGCGCTGATTTCTGACATGTGTCTTTGGTTAAAGTGGCCTGTAATCAGGGCTGTGTTCATCTGACTTTAACTGCTCAACAATCCACAAGTCAATTCATCTCCGTTCTGGAGGTTTGGAGTGGTTTTGGAGTCTGTGCAGGACATTTGTTTCCTCCCTCTGATTCTACGTACAAAGGTTTTTTCAAGACTTATTCGGAAGTGAGAGATCAAAATGTTAAAATTGAAAAAAACAAACAACAACAACAACAAAAAAAAAAAAGCCCAACAGAAATACCGAGGTGTTAAGTTGTTCTCAACATCTGTTTGATAGATGGTTGAATGAATTGTCTTCTCTTGTCCACAGCTGTGTCCACAGGACCAGAGCTGGTCAACCCCTGCTACTCTGGGAACCACGACTGTGACACCACAGCCCAGTGCATCCCACTTGAAGCACAGAGCTTCCAGTGTCAGTGTGCAACGGGCTACAGAGGAGACGGACGCAACTGTTACGGTACTGCTGTTTGTCAGAACGTTCAGCTGTAAACATCCATCCTGACCACGTCTGACCTCAACTCATCTGATTACAAATACTCTTGTCTAGTAGTATTACTTTTGTGTATATTTAGGTGACAAATAAAATTCCTGCAAACCTGCAGAAGGTCAGAGGAAGACAGCTGTGACGTTGGTCTGTAACAGCATGAGTTAGAGGATGTTAGTAACGTAGTTACTGGCTGATCTAGTTGGTCAGAGGACATCAGCTGAGGACCAGTCTGTGTCTACTGCTCATCCATACCCATTACATTTTGCCCAGACTTTAAAGAACCTTGTCTTTCTCACTTGTCCACTTCAAACATGCTTCAGAGACGGTTCAGGGCTGCACGTCTGTGCCTCATCAACACACATCCATTAAACTTGAAAGGGTCAATGTGAAGTCAAACACACATCTTGTCAGCACATGTAAATCATCTTTAAATTCAATTCTTTAAGCCACGAGGTCCGTGGACAGAGCTGACATTCTCTAGTCCTCAGATTAAACAAAGAGTCTGTTTCAAATCTGAAGGGACGGGATCAAGTCTTCAGAGAGTTGAAACTGTAGATGAGGATGATGTTCTGACAGCCAGGTACGTCATGAACACAAGGAATTATCTGCTCTCTTAGACTCACCTTTGACCTGTATCCTTCTCTGCTTAACTCGTACAAACCAGCACTGAGTTATGCAAAGAGAGAGAGAGAGAGAGCTGCTCTAGACCTGATTCCTGTGCCCTGTGCCTGCATGTAGCAAATTATAGTTCTTTTATATTTATTTATATTAATCTAACTTAGCTTTATATGATGTATATACAGTATACATGAGTAGTAGTAGTAGTAGTAGTAGTAGTAGTAGTAGTAGTAGTAGTAGTAGTAGTAGTAGTTTCCCATCTCTGTTGAATTGGAGGTGAAATTTAGATTTTCCTAGCATTTGCTGTGTGAGATTGGATGATTTACAAACTTGATTTTTGACAAAAATAATAATTGATGATTTTTTTTTAATGCAGAGACATTTACATCCAAGTCCTTGTCTCCTTTGTAGTCATGGTTTACCTAAGAGTGAGTGTGTGTAAATGTCTATAGGTAGGTCTCTGTCCTCAACACGAACAGTGAGTCACTACTTTATGTAAACACCCTACAGAAAAGCAGAACTCTCCCTTTATCAGTAACCACTGGGTCTTCAGGCTGATGCAGGGCCTGTCATTAGCTCAGTGCCATGTCTGTCTGTCCTGCTGACATCACGGACACAGCTTCAGGCTCATCCTCAGTTCCCATGGTCAGGTGTTGTCTTTGTGTGGGTTTTCTCCACTGCCTTTTACTGAGCCTTTAAGAACCCAGGTGTGGGTTCCAGGCTTTTATCAACCCAGACCGGCAGACAGAATATAAAGTGCACATGCACGAATAATTAGCCAAAATTACAGCTTTGAGACTGAAACACACTGAGAGTTCTCTGTTTTTGACGTGTACTCTTTTACAAGGTTACATACGTCTCACTTCCTGGTCTGTCTCTCACTGCAGACATTGATGAGTGCGCTGAGGGACTCAGTTCATGTGGTGCACACTCTGAGTGTTTGAACCTGCCGGGGAGCCACCGCTGCCAGTGTCACGACGGCTACGAGTTTGGCTTTGACGGAAGAACCTGTGTTGGTGAGTTGTTGACGCTAAATCCACTTCAAATCCATATGAGTCCAACTTCTGTCCACTCTAAAGCCTTGGTGGTCCTTTATACAAAGGTGGTCTTCCAACCTTAACAGCAAGGAAGTACTTCAAGGAACCACAGGGTTCTCTGTTGTCTCAATGTAAATGAATCTGTTGTTCATACAGACCAATCACATCTCCACAAAATGTTTGTACTTTGTCCACAGTTCTGAGTATTTGTCTTAGTTCCAGGTACTTGTTCCCGTGGTCTCGCATAAACAAGTCCATTAGAACCTGTTTATTATTAGTTGAAATGTAATGACTTATTCTGTTTTAGGAGTCTGTTTTTTAAGACCTGCTTGAAAAGAAAGGATTATCATCTGGGGTGTGTGTGTGTGTGTGTGTGTGTGTGTGTGTGCGTGTGTGCATGCTGTTGCTATAAAGACTGCAGTGATCTTAACGGGCAAATTAAAATCAGCTATGTAAACAAAGCCTTTATGAATCTTCTTTCTACCTCTAGCACACATCTTGGGTTGTTCATAATGTAAGTTATTCTTGTTTGTCTCACTGGGGGGTGTGGAGGGGTGGGAGGGGGAGGGGCGCGGGGCAGCTTTTTGGATCTTGTCGTGCTGTGTCTTCCAATAAACCAAGTGAACTCTTGGAAAGAAAACCACATACTTTTGTAAGCAAAGGAATAACAAAGTCTTCTCCATAAGAGAGAAGTGAAGCACAGCTGCAACAACCAGAAAACAGAGAGAGAGGAAAGACAGTGAGGGGAGGAGGGGAGGAGGGGAGGAGGGGAGAAGGGAGGAGAAATGGGGGAGGATGGGTGACAAACGTGAGATCAGGGGTGGGAGTAATGGTGAGAACAGGACAGTGAGTTTAGGCAGAAGTGTGGGGGTGGAGGGTGAACATGGACGACAAATGGACATGGTGTGTGTGTGTGTGTGTGTGTGTGTGTGTGTGTCCTCCTTTTACCCATCAGTGTGAACTTTCGTTGAACTTCTTTTTTTCTTCTTCTCCTAAACGTTGTATACGGCGTCCACCAGAGAAGATCCAAATGTCCAGCATGAACATACAACAAAATGTGTTCATCTTTAACCAATGTTTTGTCTTGGGTCAGGACTTCATTACATTAATTATAAATAATTAATTACATCATTTTGTTTTTAGCACATTCAGGAACCTTTCACCTAAAATAAAATATGTTTTAGTGTTCCAACGCCACAGTCCTGTTTTGTGGATGTTCTGGTGGTGTTGGTTCTGGCCTTGGTCACAGGTGTTTCTTCCTTAAACCAAGACGCTGCTTAAACCCCTTCAGTACAACCTTCAGTCCTAATTCAAACCTGATATTCCTGTTGAAGATCTATGTTTTTCCTTTTGCGTTGGCAGATGTGGACGAGTGCAGTTCTTCTCCCTGTCACATCAGTGCCAGATGTATCAATGCACTGGGCTCTTTCCAGTGTCAGTGTCAGCCAGGCTTTTATGGTGATGGTTTCTTTTGCTCCCAGCAACAAGGTTAGCAACAGGATTGATGTAAAATGGTTTAAACACTCAACTGTCAACTCTTTGAGATTGTTTATGGGTTGGTTGATCATTTTGCAGCCGAGACCGTTCGTCCTAAAACCCAGTGTGAGCAGCATCGAGACAGTCTTCAGAGCGGGGTGGACCAGAGTGGACAGCCCAGTGTTGGAGCCTTCATCCCGCAGTGTGACAACGATGGACGATATCGGACACTACAGGTGGGGACTGACCGACTTAGAGACCTGTGATTTTGTGAAGGCTTTTATAACTTAAACCGTTTGTTCCAGTGTCATGGCTCCACTGGACATTGTTGGTGTGTGGACCACTGGGGACAGGAGAGAGCAGGAACCAGGACTCCTCCTGGTGCAGCACCGAAAGACTGTGATAAACCAGGTGTTGCATCTCGTCCATGTGTAGAAAGAGACTATTTAAAAGTCAATGAAGTGTTGGAATACCATGTGTTTCTGTTCCTCAGAAGAACCGGCTCGTCCAAAAACCCAGTGTGAACATCACAGAGACAGTGTCCAGACCACCAGTCCAGAGGGACATCCCATATTAGGAGCCTACATTCCCCAGTGTGATGCTCACGGCCAGTACAAAACCCAACAGGTACATGTTCTTACTTCGATGTGGGTCAGTGGGTTAGACTCAGGTTTGGTTCCACTGACGATTTCTGTGTCTCCTACAGTGTCATGGCTCCACTGGACATTGTTGGTGTGTGGACAGCACAGGACAGGAGAGAGCAGGGACCAGGACTGCACCCGGGACATCCTCTGTGGACTGTGACAAACCAGGTGAGAAGGTTGATTAAAAGTCTGCAGCTAACATTCTCAACTGTCCGTGAGTGTT
The DNA here is from genome assembly GCF_000523025.1 of Cynoglossus semilaevis. Classification (NCBI taxonomy): domain Eukaryota; kingdom Metazoa; phylum Chordata; class Actinopteri; order Pleuronectiformes; family Cynoglossidae; genus Cynoglossus; species Cynoglossus semilaevis. The sequence continues at coordinate 15,717,382 of NC_024320.1, forward strand.
TCTGACACACTGGCAGCTGGTAAGGATTCACTATTCACGTCTTCTTTTCTAGATGAACCAGTTCGTCCTAGAACTCACTGTGAGCATCACAGAGACAGTGTCCAGACCACCAGTCCAGAGGGACATCCTTTACTGGGAGCCTATGTACCCCAGTGTGATGATAATGGAGAGTACTCAGCTCTGCAGGTCAGTGTCCTCAGACAGGAATACAGATCCAGGCAGTTTAAGATCTTTTCTTCATCCGTTCCCCTGGTTACAGTGCTTCTTGGGAAACGACCACTTGGATGAATGACTGAATGACCTGATCTGTTTTCATTCTTTAGTGCCACGGCTCCACTGGATATTGTTGGTGTGTTAACAACAGGGGAGAAGAAATATCAGGAACCAGAAGCTCGCCTGATTCACTAATACCAGACTGCGACAAACCAGGTGATCAAAATACACATGAATACACACAAGTATTTGTTAATTCTCCTGCATTACCATCAGACGGCACCAGTATCAGCAGGTGCATTATGTCATGTGTCTCCAACTGAAGGTTGGCTTTTGACCTCTGTGAATTCCTCAACTCAGTGAACAAGTCAAACACACGGCACGTTTCTTGCGAGTGCTCTCATGACCTCGTGAATAGTGTGCTGATGAGGACACGGCTCGTGGCATTGGAATGTTTGGATAACAGGTGAAATCATTGTGGAGAGACTGTGGGAATGAATAACAGAAGATTGATGGAGGGAGATGAGGATGAAGGCAACATTTTGTCTTAATGGTTTAGTTTTTTTTTTACATATTCAAGAATAAGACAAACACATGAATTGAAGCCATTCCTCAACATATCCATGACTTAAATCCAAACCAGTCTGAAAACAGGGTGTCTAAAAATGTGATATTTGCTCTGAATTCATCATTGTTCATTTTTGAGGCTTATAAAAACCTGTCCGTCCTGTTGGAGACACCTAAGGAACCTGTTTCAACGTATTCTGAACGTTTTCATCCTTATTTTGTCCCTCATTAGTTGAACCAACACGTCCTAAAACCCGCTGTGAACAGCACAGGGACAGTGTCCAGACCACCAGTCCTGAAGGATACACCTTATTAGGAGCCTTTGTTCCAGAGTGTGATGCTAACGGACAGTACAGACCTCAGCAGGTAACAGTCCAACTGTCTTGTACATTTGGAATGCAAAGTACTCAGTGACATCTGTTGTGTAAACAATTCCCATGATTCTTACAGTGTCACGGCTCCACTGGACATTGTTGGTGCGTGGACAGTACAGGACAGGAGAGACCAGGAACCAGGACTGCACCTGGTACACAATCTACAGACTGTGACAAACCAGGTAATGAATCCTTGCATCATGAATTGTAAATATCAATCAATTTCTAGATCTTTCTAGAAAGTAAAATTCCTGATTTCAGAGGATCCAGTTCGTCCCAAAACTCACTGTGAGCACCACAGAGACAGTGTCCAGACCACCAGTCCTGAAGGATACCCTTTATTAGGAGCATATGTACCCCAGTGTGATGACCAGGGTCTGTACATACCACTGCAGGTCAGTTTCTAACAAGGTGTTTGGAAGTAGACTGGTCCTAAGACGTTGTCGTCCTTAAAAGTCTAAAATGTCTCTCTTTATCATATCAGTGTCACGGTTCTAGTGGACATTGTTGGTGCGTGGACAGTAATGGACAGGAGAGACCAGGAACCAGGACACCCCCTGGTACACAACCTAAAGACTGTGACATCTCTTTATCATATCAGTGTCACGGTTCTAGTGGACATTGTTGGTGCGTGGACAGTAATGGACAGGAGAGACCAGGAACCAGGACACCCCCTGGTACACAACCTAAAGACTGTGACAAACCTGGTGAGGACAATAATAAACCTTGGGTGGAGTCACTTTAATGGCAGTTCATGGAATAATCCAGAGATTGTTTCGTCTCCAGATGAACCACTGCGTCCTAAAACTCAGTGTGAGCACCACAGAGACAGTGTCCAGACCAGCAGTCCTGAGGGATATCCAGTAGTCGGAGCCTTCGTACCAGAGTGTGACTCAGAGGGACAGTACGTCCCTCAACAGGTAGGACTGGTATTTCACTATAGAGACACTTGGTATTCTGGTCAGATGTGTTTGGTCGTCTTACAACTCAATATGTTACTGTAGTGCCATGGTTCCAGTGGACACTGTTGGTGTGTGGACAGTTCAGGACAGGAGAGAGCAGGAACCAGGAGTACACCTGGTACACAACGTGTAGACTGTGACAAACCAGGTAAGATAACCACCCAGAGAGAAAAAATGTCTTCAGTATGTGTGTTTACCATAACTCCTGTCTGATGTGTCGATTTCCAGATGAACCAGAACGACCCAAAACTCACTGTCAACACCACAGGGACAGTGTCCAGACCACCAGTCCAGAGGGATATCCTTTACTGGGAGTGTTTGTGCCTGAGTGTGATTCTTATGGCCAGTACAGACCTCAGCAGGTAGTGGTTTGGCTGAATTCTTCATCACACATGTTGAGCATTCAACATTTGACTGTAACAATCCTCATGTCCCCTGCAGTGTCATGGCTCTACTGGACATTGTTGGTGTGTGGACAGTACTGGACAAGAGAGAGCAGGGACCAGGTCCGACCCTGGAACACCGTCTGTGGACTGTGACAAATCAGGTTACATTGTTGTTACATTGTTGTTGTTAAGTGTAATCAGCATAAAGAATCACAGCCTTCATAATAACTGTATATAAACAATGTGAGGGTTTTTTTAATTTAATGGTAAAGTGAAGGTTCGTATCTTTTATTAATTAATAACTGAACCTCTAACTTCTTCAGATGAGTCACTTCGCCCTAAAACCCACTGTGAGCAGCACAGAGACAGAGTCCAGACCACCAGTCCTGAGGGACATCCTATCGTGGGACTGTTTGTACCTGAGTGTGACGACAGTGGAGAATACAAACCTCAACAGGTAACATTTAGACTGTGTTCTGTATCCAAGAGGTAGAGAAAAACACGATTGTTCTGACTGTTAAGACAGCAGACGTGTCTCTTACAGTGCCATGGCTCCACTGGACATTGTTGGTGTGTTGATACTAGGGGACAGGAGAGACCTGGTAGCAGAACTGCACCTGGTACACAGCCTAAAGACTGTACCAAACCAGGTGAGATTCCAAGCATAGAGGGAGTGGAAAGATTTATGCTCAGTTATTTTAAACAAAATATATATATAAAAAAAGGCTGAACTGAGTTTCAGTAAAGATATGTCACTCGATTTGATGGCCTTGTGTCCTGGTGTGTCCACCAATAACTTATTTTGCTGCCTCCACCTTTTCTAGTTGTACATGTAAGACCTAAAACCCACTGTGAGCACCACAGAGACAGTGTCCAGACCACTAGTCCAGAGGGTTTTCCAATAATCGGGGCCTTCGTACCTGAGTGTGACTCAGAGGGACAGTACTTATCTCAGCAGGTAACCCATGGATGTCTCTAGAAAGATAATGACACGTGTTCTGGTATGATCCTCTAACCATTTACACTGTCACCATAGTGCCATGGATCCACTGGACATTGTTGGTGCGTGGACAGTACAGGAGAGGAGAGAGCAGGGACCAGGACTCCACCTGGTACACCGTCTGTAGACTGTGACAAACCAGGTGAGGAGAAGTTTCTCACTCTAGGTAACATCATATTTCAGTTATTTGAGAAATAATGCCATGTATTTTTTTCTTCAGTTGAACCAGTTCGTCCTAAAACTCACTGTGAGCATCACAGAGACAGTGTCCAGACCACCAGTCCAGAGGGACATCCTTTACTGGGAGCCTACATTCCCCAGTGTGATTCTATTGGACAGTACAAATCTCAGCAGGTGACCTTCTGAGTGGCATTTTTAGAGTCACATTTTGACAGGATCATATCACAATAACTTACTGTTTTTTCCACTGTGGTTTAAGTCCTCCAGTGATAATTTATATTGTTTTATGGCTTGTGGAAAAACTGCAATAAAATTACCCAAAAGATTAGTTGCTAAAATAAATAATGAACAAAAATATCTCAATTACCCATGATTCTCAGTGTCATGGCTCCACTGGACATTGTTGGTGTGTGGACAGCACAGGACAGGAGAGACCGGGGACCAGGACTGCACCTGGTACTCCCTCTGTGGACTGTGACAAACCAGGTGAGAAGAAGGAACTGATAGAACCACATGTGGAAATGCTCGTTGTTGTGCTAATAACGTGGGTTTATCTGACTCCTAGATGAACCAGTTCGTCCTAAATCCCAGTGTGAGCATCACAGAGACAGCATCCAGACCACCAGTCCAGAGGGACATCCTGTTGTGGGGCTGTTTGTACCTGAGTGTGACGTCAGTGGAGAATACAAACCTCAACAGGTATTTTTTTTATATATTTGTTGGAATGCTAAGCTTTCATTAATGTTTTTTTTTTTATTAATAGTCATTTAATTATTTTACAGTGTCATGGCTCCACTGGACACTGTTGGTGTGTGGACAGTAGAGGACAGGAGAGAGCAGGAACCAGGACTGCACCTGGTACACCCTCTGTGGATTGTGACAAACCAGGTGATAAAGCTGCTTGTGTCAATGTAAACAGAGAAAATGTCTGGTTAAAAATAGGAAAACTTAATAATTTAAAATGTTTCCTAGACGAGCCAGTACGTCCTTTAACTCACTGTGAACACCATCGAGGAAGAGTCCAGACCAGCAGCCCAGAAGGACATCCTGTTGTTGGAGTGTATGTACCACAGTGTGATGACCATGGTCAGTACATCCCCCTACAGGTCAGTATAAACTCACCTTTTTGTCAAAGTTGTGTTTGTATTTTTGTATACGTTTTGGAATCATTGACATGGCCTCTGAATTGTTTACTATCAGTGCCATGGCTCCAGTGGACATTGTTGGTGTGTGGACAGTAGGGGACAGGAGAGAGCAGGGACCAGGACTGCACCTGGTACACAACCTAAAGACTGTGACAAACCAGGTTGGGATGTTTGTTTGTTTTTTCTCAAATGTCAAATGAGTTGTAATTAAAAAAAAGAGAGTATCATCAGCATATAGAAGTAAAAGTATGTTTGATGAAATTGTAAAGACAAGCTCCTCCCCCACCCCCCCCACCCCCGTTGAAATACTTAGGATTCCTGTGATACTAGCTTTCAAATTGAGTACACATTCTGTATTTTCACCAACAACCTACTCCACCTACTTCAGTTGAACCAGTTCGTCCTAAGACCCACTGTGAGCACCACAGAGACAGTGTCCAGACCACTAGTCCAGAGGGACATCCTATTCTCGGAGCTTTTAAACCTCGGTGTGACGCAGAAGGACAGTACCGCCCTCGGCAGGTAAAACACAGACATATATACACAGTCATTTGAAACCTTAATGATTCCTTCGAGAGATCTAATTAAAAACAGCATTTATATACTATTTCACATAAGTATTTAATGCTTTCAGTCATTAGATTTTTATTGGTAAAACACCATGCCAAATATATGTGGTCGCCATGTGATACGTAATGAAAACTAACCTGGTAAAATGTGACCCCTGTCATGTCTCTACTAACTTTGTTCTAGTGTCATGGATCCACTGGACATTGTTGGTGTGTGGACAACACAGGACAAGAGAGACCAGGAACCAGGACTGCACCTGGTACTCCCAGTGTAGACTGTGACAAACCAGGTGAGCGTGTTTCTTTTTTGAGATGCTGGTGTTTATTTCTGAATTTATAGAATGGTTTTATTGGTTGACATGCAAGTGAACACTGGTGGTAATGGTTGAAGTCTGAGTCCAGAGCTGAAGTCAGCCAGTGTCTCTCTCCTCTCCTCCCTCCTCCTCACTCTGTAGTATACACAGAGGGGGCTGTTCTATAAATCCAGTCTGCTCTATAAATATAATTTATTACCGTCCCCAAACATGTGAAGTGGTCATTCTGCGGTCAGAAGAACTGGCTGAGTGACAGCACTGCGTCAACACCCACATCCTCCCAGATGCTGAACTGACAAACACCAACGCCAACACTTAGTTATGTCAGATAGCTGCTTATGAAAATCCAGTGTTTTATATTACTACATACATAAACTGTGATTTACTATCAGAAAAACAACACAAGAAAGGAAAGCTAAAAAAATAAAATAAAGTGGAAGTTTTTTTTTTTTTAATTTCCACACTTTTCAGACCAGTTAGTTTCATGCTGGTTTATTTTACCTTAACTGTGGCAACATTACTCCAAACCCTTTGTCCTTAATTGTGGCAACATTACTCCAAACCCTTTGTATGCAGGCACAAAGGCATTAATGGTCCACAATAGTTGGAGAAACAAGATCCTCATCAGATTGTTGGGTTGATATTTGTTTTCAAAAATAAAAGACACACACTTGATGAGCTGGCACAAAGGCGTCAATACAGGCAGATGCTGGTGTGGAACAGTAAAAACACAACACTGTTACACATGCTTCTGTGTGGTTTTAGTTTGTTGACTTGTTTTCTCTGTAAAACAGAAACCCATGTATGTGCCATAAGGTTTTTTTTTCTGTGATATTTCTGGGTGAGATGGCCTCCTCCTCAGCAAACAGCAGCAGACGCTGTATCTGTCTGAGATATTCCTAATGTCACAGTGGAAACTATGGTCAGATCCCAAGTGACGTCCTTCCTTGTTGTCTCTCAGCCTAAACACTGTCCTGTTTTAGTGAAAGAGCTGTGCATTAGTAACCTGGACACAGAGACGGGGGGGGAGAGGAGGAGGAGAGGAGGAGGCCACTGTAAACATTAGTGACGTCTGAAGCAGTTTTAGTCTTTGTTTTAAACTCCTGATGTGCAGCGAGATATTAAAGGATCCTCGAAAGTAAACATTTTCAACCAAGACTAAATGTATTTGTGTGTTGGAGGCTGAAGGGGGGGGAGGTTAAGGGGTCAAACACTGCTACATCACATCATAAATCCAAGCCTCTGTCTTTTTCTATCTCTGTAATTTATTGTACAGGGAAGGGTATATTATAACGATGACTTATCACATTTTTTCTGTTGTAGTCTCTGTTGCTCCAACCCAGCGTCCGGAGAGTGTGTGTCAACGATGGAGGGCTAGTTTGATTGAGCACTACGGTGGGAAACCCGAGCCGCAGAACTACGTACCTCAGTGTGAGCTGGATGGAGAGTTCAGGTACAGAGGAAACACCAAAAAAAGTTTGTAGTTTTCCTTTAAAATCCAGACAAATCATTACAAAGTCTTGACTTTAGTCCAGTCCAGTGTTATGGAGAGACCACCTACTGCTGGTGTGTGGACCAGGACGGACGGGAGGTTCCTGGCACCCGATCACATGATGTGGTCAAACCTGCTTGTAAGTAGTTTTTTTAACTGTTTTTTTTTTTAATTAAGTAGTTACATCAAAATGATTTTTTTTTTTTTCCCATTTTAACATTTTACTTCAGGTCTTAAACCCATTTTAACATTTTACTTCAGGTCTTCCAACAGTGGCCCCTCCCACAATCAGACCACTGCCCCGCCCAGACGTGACTCCTCCTCCAAACGGTGACGTCACACTGTTGTATGCTCAGGGACAGAAAATCGGGGCCCTGCCTTTGAACGGCACCAGACTGGACCCGAGTGGCTCCAAAACACTGCTGACTCTGCATGTGAGTGACGACTTTCTACTGAAGGCTGAGAGTTCAGCTCTGAAAATGATTGATGTTAGAATAGATCTGCCGTGATTTACAACCTGGTCGATGTTCTGCTGAGATTATCAGTGGGTTGGTCACATCACTGGTCAAAAATGTGAAAAGACATTTGTTAAAAGTACGTGGAACCAGTTGTTGTGGTACAAATACAAGTAGCTCTGGGTTCTAAGTTCCTAGCACTAGGTTCTATTTGCTGTAGTAGAAAGGAAACCAGTTACTGATTGTGTTGATTGTTCTTGGAGCTAACTCCTGAGGGGGAATTTAACTTTAACTGTCACATGTATTTGGTACTTTTATTCTGGTGGGAGAATTTCTGCCTCATGTTCCTGTGTCCCATGTTGTTGTTCACGTCTCCAGGGTTCCATTGTCGTTGGAATCGCCTATGACTGCAAAGAGAACCATGTCTACTGGACAGATCTGTCTGCGAGAACCATCAACAGAGCTTCAATGAGGCCTGGAGCTGAGCCTGTGATTCTCATCAACACAAGTACATTCAAGATTTTTAATTCCTCGTTCATTCAAATGATGTTTCTTTCTCTAAACGATCTAAGGATCTTTTTTTTTTTTATTCATGCAGATCTGGTCAGTCCAGAAGGTCTGGCTGTGGACGTCAATCGTCGACTGATGTTCTGGGTTGACTCCAACGCTGACATGATTGAAAAAGCCAACCTGGACGGCAGCGACAGGAGGACGGTGTTCAACACTGACCTGGTCAACCCGCGGGCCATCATAGTGGTCTCCTCTACTGGGTAAAACCAAACTCTTGATTGGTGGAATGGTTAGGTGGTCTGTTGGTGGGTCAGTTGGTAGGTTGGTCAGTTGATTAATCGGTTGGTTGGTGGGTCAGTTGTTTTGATCACTGTGGTGCTCACAGTCACAATGACTCACATTGTGTGCTGGACGTTCTCCACTGAGACTCAGATCTGGTCACAGATGGTGTTCAGTCCATGGACGGGAGCAGGACAGAAATAGTCAACACTGATCTGTGACTCACTGGGACAGTGAACTTGAAGCTTCTTACTCACAGAGAACAAGTCTTGTTGAGTCTGGACTCCAGAGACTGAGGTTCATCAGACCGAGATCTTATTTCACACAAACTCACTCAGTTCTGGACGTTTCTGTTTGTGCTCTCTGTCAAAACTACCGTCCAGTACATGTTCAGTTCAAATGACCAAACAGATTTAAAAGCTTATTTTAAATGGACAAACTGAGGCTAGCCTACTGGATAATATATACATTTCAACAGGAAAAAAACGATTTAGCTGTTCATTAGTTATAGGTGTTATATAAATGTTCCCAGTAGGAGGCAGTTGATCTGACGTTTGGGTTTAATTTAAGGTGAAATGTCTTTTTATTTACATTTGTTTGTTTAAGTTAATGGTAGAGGTGATGTTCTTGATGTTTATGTGAGAAGGTGCTGGACCAGGTCCACACACACACACACACACACACACACACACACACACACACACGGGCGTAATAATACAAGGTCTACAAAGAACGACATCTGCTTTTTATCAGTGAAGCTAATCACATAATCAACAGGTTAGTCAGTGTGTGTGTGTGTGTGTGTGTTAATAGAAGTGATTTAACACAGCAGCACTACTTCAAATCATAAAACCTCTGAAGTGTGTTTCACATCATTGGTTTAACATTTTAAAGTTCCTGCCTCAAGGTTTTATATGTGTGTGTGTGTGTGTGCGCGCGCGCGCGTGTGTGTGTTCTGAAATAAAGCCAAGTCTTTTAAGTAATTTCTGCCTCACACATGCACATGTTTTGTCCAAACAGTTTTTAAACAGAGTCCAGATTTGATGATGATGATGTCAAATCCCCATGATGTTGGAGGTGATCGTGTTCTTCAGACTCACTGGGTTTTTACACTTTTATTTTGTACAAACAACTTCTATTCTATTGGATTCAAATTCCTTTCTGTATTTTTTTTTCTTTTTTTTTTTGTCTAATGGAAGGACAGGTTACGATTTGGTTACGATAAGTCAAAGTTCTTTTTTAAAGTTTACTGCTTCGAAACAAAAGGATAATTTACAGACTCTTACACACTGACACAGATACACACACACACACTCTCCCACAGTCACTAATCAACATGGCCGAGCAGTAAAAAAAACAAGCAGTGACAGTAAAGCAAACAGAGAGAAATCACATCCATACGCTAATTAAAAAAAGAAACATGTTTATGATCGTTCATCAACATCTGCTCACACGCCTGTTTAGAAGAGTGTGTGTGTGTGTGTGTGACTCATGCGGTGTGTGTTACCTCTGGTTCCCACAGGATCAGCCCACATGTGCACCATCATCTCCAGATGAGGAGCAGTGAGTCGTAATAAGCAGCCCACACACCTTCACCCCTGAACGTTTCCCTCTCAGACACACTCCTGGTATTTCCCAAACATCTGAAATCATGTGGAACGAGGCGATTCCTCCCAGAAACTACATTTCGGGCGTCTCTAAAACTGAATGATGTCACGTACTCAGACCAAACAGAGGTCAGAGGTCAGAGGCAGCAGGTTGATCAGCGTAGCCTGGCTGTGACCTCATCAACATGAGACAGCTGCTCCCTAGAGGGCTGTCTGTTCTCTACACATTATGTACACACACACACACACACACGTACATGTGGTTTTTCCTCTTGTCTTGTTGAATTAGTCAGTCTTCTAGAGTTCAGGACCAAACCATGTCTGTCTTGAATCTACATCCTGAATCATTTTATCCCTGCAGCACCCTCTACTGGACGGACTGGAACAGAGAGGCTCCAAAGATCGAGTGTTCGTCAGTGGACGGTCAGAACCGCAGGGTGGTGGTGTCAGACGGTATCGGCCTGCCCAACGCTCTGACCTACGACTCTTCATCTGGACAGATCTGCTGGGCTGATGCAGGTGATGGACATGAGGACATTGACAGACCTAGAACCACACACGGTTCTGGTACTTGGCATCGAGCATGGTTCCAGTTCTTGCAGATGGAATACAAGGGGGATGTAGTGCATATATGTACCTGTTACTAGCAGATAAAACACATAAAACCACACATAGATCAACTTTTCCTGGTCCTAGTAGCGTCCATAGTACCGATAGTTTGCATTGCAGCAATGTCCTGATTAAAGTGTTGTTCTTTGGTGGGTCTAACAGCGGTGTATCAACAATGTTTCCTTGACACTGACACTGACTCTCTGGATCACCTGCTCCTTGTTCCAGGTACGAAGCGTCTGGAGTGTGTGTCTCCTGATGGTTCTGGTCGGAGGGTGATCCACCCCACACTCAACTACCCCTTCAGTATGGTTTACCACAGGAACCACTTCTACTACACAGACTGGAGGAGGTGGGTGTCACTGTCTCAGTACTCTGTCTTCGTCCTGCCGCTGCAGTACTAAAGATGTCTCTGTCCACGTGTCCTGTTTTTGTCTCAGGGACGGTGTGATCGCCGTGAACAAAGACAGTCAGTTCACAGACGAGTACCTGCCCGATCAGCGCTCACATCTGTACGGCATCACGATAGCAACCACTCAGTGTCTATGAGGTGAGACAACACAGCCGGAGCAGAGACACAGGTTTTACCTTCATGTCACTGTTGACAAAAAAGTGATTGTATAAATTGACTACACTCTACTCCACTGCAGTCAGTTCTTCAAAACTGAATGGTTTGTGGAGCGTTTTTATTCTTGTTTTATTCAGAATGTTGTGGAGAATTCTCTTCTGAATACAAAGGGCCAGTGTAGGAAATGTCGACACCTGCCTAAAACTTTTGCACTCCCAGCACTGTAAGCCTTTGTGTCTTAAATCTCAGCCATGTTTTGACAGAGCGTGAGTGTCCCTGTCTCAGACTGTAGTCCCTAACCGCACTATAAAAACACCGCACTGTTCCTTTAAAGCCTGATGATGACAGAAGAGTGATTATAAAGCTGTGCGACTGATTACATACATCTGCTGACTTCACCTTTGATGCCTCTCTGTCCTCACATGTCTTTTTTAAAGCCTCCTCCTAAAAGGCTTTTAAGTACAAAGTGTGGTCCAGAGAGGAGGCTCATCCTCAAAGTAGCACCTGGACAGATGTGGCCGTCACATCTGCACAGTCAGATCTGCTCACACTCATCGGCACGTGCACAGGATTTACCTGAACTCACCTTTAAACTGTTAGTGATGACAGCAGGTCTGAGCCAAGTCTCACTGGCTGAAAATAGAATGTGTGTAAAAATAAAATTGGTCCAAAAATTAAAGTAGCTAAAAGTTAACCAAATGATATATTTAATTATATAAAATTTGTATAATTAGTAATTAAATGAGAGGCAAGAGATGAATAGATAGATAACTAACATTTTAGCTTGGCCTAGAATTATCTAGAACAAATCACATACAGCATCCATCCATCCATCCATCCATTTTCATCCACTTATCCGTTCCCGGGTTGCGGGGGCAGCAGTCGCCACCAAATCACATTGCACCGTACCTAAACCTTCCTGCGGGTGGTGAGTCCACTGGAAGGTACCAACCGCCCTAACCGGGATTCGAACTTGCCCAGGAGGTGAACCCTGGGGTTCAACACCAATGACAGAGACATTGCCTCTGGGCCAAAGCGCCACTCACATACAGCAAAGGAAGCTTAAAGTTTGCCAAACATTTCAATCTTAAATATATAAAAAAGAATATGAAGCAAGAACAATTGGGAGCATAACAGAATCCTTAGCTGAATACTTACAGAACAATGTGGTGAATTTGAGCCAAGGCTGCTGAAATTCAACGACAAAAAGCAACAGTTTGACCATAAAGTTTTGAAAAATTGTATCAGTGAAACAGTTTGAATACATCTTTATATAATCATGACCCAGATGAATGGGAGCCCTCAGTGGGGACTGGTTTTTCTTTGAGTTTTCTAGGAACCAAAGCTCGGAGTGTGGAGGTCCAGGTGGAGAGCAGGCAGTAAAGGCCTCATTCTGTCTTCCTGTGTTAAATCCAAATGTGAAAGGATGAAAGCTTTCCAGCCACACTGACCTAATGACAGAACAAACAGTCGCTGCCTCCTCAGACCCAGACCTGCATTTAACAACCGGCCATGGATCGTTACCTCTGTGAAGAGTGTGTGTGTGTGTGTGTGTGTGTGTGTGTAAATGTATTTAACAACAACCGCCTCTAAGCCTCTTACAAGCAGACCCTCTAACAAGTGTGTTTTTCAGAGCTTGTCATCATGCTCTCAATTACACCGCACATGCACATCTTTGAAGCTGTGAGCTCTGCTTCTCCGCTCTGGAGGGTTTTATTGTGTGAGAACATGAACTGATGTGACATGGTACAAATGGAGTCGTCAAAGTGGCGACAAATGTTCTCAGTTAAATCCATTCAAATCCAGGCCGTCAAAGTTGACCTTATTATAACAATGTATAATTGTCAAAACCTGAGAGTAAAGTGTCCAAAAAGGCTTCCGTAGCACGGGGTGTCCTTTAAGAGCCAAGCAAACTGAAAATAAATTATTGAAGGAAAGCAAATGGTAAAAGTGATTTTAAGATCCGTTAAATAGGTTTAAAGGTTAAGACAGAAATGTCCACTAGTCTGCCACGACATAGCTAAATTATAGCCAGACTTTTGGCAAAAATACATTTATTTTTTAAGTTCTCAAAGTTAACAAATAATACATTTGATGTCCTTTAAAACTTTAGCTGTGATGTTTCCTCAAATACACTTTTTTTTCTTATTATTTTTACCTACAGGAAGTCACTAATGTGGGAGCAGTGGTCACTGTCCTTGGTGCTAAAGAATCATCTGTGGTGACTCCTGACCAGAGCACGGACCACAGTCCTGTCCACCATGTTCCTGTCTTGGTTCCTCAGGAGAACATCAAGATGTCAGATTGACATTATCACCCCCCCTCCCCACCCCTAAACACTTCCACCCCCAAACAATCCCCTTTATCTCCACCTTAAAGATATAACCCTAAAAAATAAGTGTTTTGTACATTTGTTTTATACCTCATTTTTTAATTTTTTCTACTGTATTTTTTTTTAAATCGTGAATTTGTTTTTTTCTACAGATTAAAAGCTACACAATGAAATTGGAATTTAAATGTACAATAATGGCATCTGAGTTTTTTGTTCTTGAAAGAGTAAGCGATGGGTACACACATTCAGGTTGTCTAATCTGGCTCCTCCACAGTCTCTGAATTTGAACTGAACACTAACGATTACACAACCTCTCACTCACACACTCACAGTAACCCATTCCAAGTCTGCTCTAGGTTTCCCAGTTTTTATTTACAGAAAAACGTGACGGCAGCGAGAAGATGATGACAAAGTTCAACCTCAGTCTCTGAAGAAACAACTCAACGTAAGAAGATCGTCTGCTCTGAGCTGATCGGATCTGAACTCAAATACGTCCACCACAAAAGAAACAAAACATCTCAGTCTTCTCAGAATCCAACTCAAGTCTTCTGTGGATCAGTTCTTTTGTGTCCTGGTCCTCATCTGCCCACTTTGCCCAGCCTGTGGTCAGTCTTGGGGTCAGCGATGATGGCCTGCACGGCCACGATGGCCTCGTTGATCTTTGTCTGCAGCTCCCGCAGCTCCTCGATGTGGAGGAGGCGAAGGATCTGAGCCGCTTCGTTTAGGGTGGCGTCTGAGGGGAGACAACCAAAAGTGTTTCTACAGTCACTGAGATGCTGTAGTGGTGATGGTAAGACAGTAGGGGGCAGTAGCTTTTTTTTACAGCAGTGCAAATGGTGTGAACAGAACAAAAGTGCTGCTTTTTAATGGACCTTGTGTTCCAAAAGACAAAAGTTTTCCTTTCACAGAGGGGTCGAGCTGTTGTTAGAGCTCCCTCTGCTGGATCAAGTAGCTATGACATAGTAACAGAATTGATTTTGGTTGAAGGCTGGGACACGTCATAGAAAAACTGTTGCTGTTTTGATCTTGACATCAGGATGATAAGTGGTTCAGGTGATGAAATAAGAAGTTCTTACCTCCAGTGTCAAAGCCCAGAGTGTGTTTATCTAAGGCAACTGGAACTCCCTGATGCACAAGGAAAATTAACCATTTAATGTTTGGGTTTGAGTTAACGTGTTAATCTTGTGCAACAGAACTAGATCAGATGTAACGACAATGTTACCTCTTTCTTCTGACTGGCTTTAGTAATTGCCTCTGGTGACAGTCTCTCCTGGATGAGAATACGAATGGCCTGATATGAGACAGACAGAGTGTTAGGACAAATGTCTCCAACGTTTGACAGGTCTGAGGTACAGTCCTTCAGATGTCACAACATCTATGTCAACTCATTCAATTCAGTGACATTAAACACAAGTGATATTTGTGCACTGGTTCACCTTCAGCATCACCAGGTAGTCGTCATGACGCTGGATTTTTAGAATGTTGGCCAGAGCTGTTACTCCTGCCTTAAATTCAGGTGAATTACCTAAAGGAAAAAACAAGCAAACAGTAAATCAACTAAGAACAAGGTAAAACAAAAAAGTAAAGTATGGTACAGTTACTGTAGTACGGACTGTCGAGGTTGACCAGAGGGTCGGCTGCTTTGTCACTGTTGGTGGATGCTGCCAGTGGAGGACAGTTCTTATATTTATCCACTAGGGACAAAAAAGGACAGACTGTGATCACACCTCTATGAAAAAACAAAACTCGTCTTTAAGTATTTGATCTAACTAGATTCTTAACAACAGTGGTTGTATTGCGTCGATCACTATTTCTCACCATTATCTCCATATTCGTATCGAACAGCCAGACCCAGTAACCAGTCCACGGCCTCTTGTCTCTCCTGAACTCCGAACGGACAGTTGACGTCCTGCAGATACTGAATCATAACAACACGTGTGTAGTTGACCAAACCTGGGCCTGAAAACGGCTGAATGTGCCATTACTGGCGTGTACTACCTTCTGATAAGCTTTAGGCCATTCTGAGCTGGGGATGTTCCTTAGGTTCCCTCTGTCCTCGATCTTGTAGTGTCTTATCTTCTGATCCTCCAGCCACACAACACAGTTCCTGAACTGGGTCTCATCTAAACTCAGAGCAGGGACACAGAGGCACCACGGATGAATCAGCTGTATGCAGATATAGGCATTAATATCCAACACGTGGTGGTGCAGTGGAAATCTAACAGGATGACGGAGATAGCTTTTATGTTGGTAAAGACTGAGTGACTACGTGGTGCGGCTGATGTCATCAAATTCAATTAGATCCGTGCGTACTTTGCAAATAAGTAGTGGTGTGGTACTGTCTTCTTGAAGTTAACAACGTTAAACATTGTGTTATTTCACCAGGCGAAGCAGAATTAAAGTGTGTTGTTTATATTAGTACAGAGAGTTTTGACGTCACAAAAAAACAACAACAATCTGTTAGCCACGGTTTTTTAGTTTCACACTGAAGTTCATTTTCGTAAGCTGGACGAAATACATTAAGTCAAGCTAAATAAAAGTATTGTAACTTCACATTGTGGGAATATGATATTGTTGTTGCGGTATTGTGAATTGTGTTATCATTAACAAAATATTCGTAACTTTTATTGTAATATTGTAATATTTGGTACTGCGTCCTGCTTTCAGTGACAGCTAGCCTTTAACCCGGATCCACGTTTTGTCATCAAGCCGGCCACGTTCACCGCGTATAAATAGAATTTTCTTTACCTGTGCAGTCAAATCCGTTCGGGTTGTGATAATCTAGTGCAGTAAGTTTCCTTCTAAACATGATTATGTTAATTTAGGATTGCCAATCGATGAAATCCTGCAGCGAACACAAAGAAACCTTCGATTTTCTTTCTCGTTTTTTCTGCTCGCTTCCGATGACAGAGCGCATGTGCAACTAAAGCTTCCTGTTTTGACTGTCAGAGTAAAACCTTCCGCTACATTAATTTTCTTATACAATTTAAGTAAAATACCGCATTATACAAAATAATTGTATCGTTCAATACGTTTAACTCATATTTTTTGACATTCGCGAGTGTTTTTTATGAAATTGGCGTTTGAATTTTTAAAAGCTTAATTATTTTATTTCTTACACCTGTTGGTGTTTTTTTTTTCTTTTTTGTTTTGAGTCCTGGGGGTAGCATGCTTTTACAACAACGTTTCCAGCAGTAAACCATGAGGTGAGCTAACATTGGTTTTCTTTTATATTTGTGACACACACGTATATAGTTATTAATTAAATAAATAATCTCAATTTTTTTCAGCTAACAGGATTTTGAGGGTTTTATTGTGAAGCTTTTTGTTCTTTTTTGAAATGACCAAATATTAAGCCATCGTGACAAATCACAGCTCCATGGATTTGAGCTACAATTTCTTCTACATAACGCGTTTGTTGTGGGACTAGAGTTGTCTGTATTTGTTATAATGGGTCTGGGATTTAGTGTTGTCTAAACTTTAGCTGCTCTCAACTTTTGTTTGGTTTATTTAACGCAAACGTTGGCTGTAAAGCTAGCCTTCGCCCTTTTGTGGTACATTGTGGCTATTCCCTTATACAGTTTCCTGCAAATTTTGAACTAGCTATGAACTCAGGATTTGATTCATTTTTGCTTCATATAGATAGACACATTTGTACAAAAGATATTCATTTTCATTAATTTCTATTGGTAAACCTTCACCATTGTGTCTCAATGTGAGCTACTCAGACTAACCATAGCCGTTTCTTGGGTGGCTTAGCTATGCTCGACAATTTTAACAATTGTTGTAGTTTTTAGCGTCCATAGCTTGGTTTTTTAGAAAATCTATCAGTTCTCAAGGAGAGGATTCTCCAGTTGTATACTTTAACCATTTTACTTAACCATTTTCAACACCTGTTTGAACCAAATGTTTAACAAAGACAGAAGTATGGAAAACATTTTATTTTCACGTCACATTCTTAAAAAAATTAACACGTTGCAGACCAGAGGAAAAAAAAAAACTACTGGAATTATGTTGGATGCTTAATGTGTTTAAAACGGCCGCATGCGTGTGCCAAGAGGTGGAGCTCTATTGGGCGGTGTAATTGCAATGTCCAGATAATCTCCGATCTGGAAACGCTGAGACTGTAGTGTCATTGAGTCGTCTGCTCCTTTCCTGCCTGATACAGTACTGCCAATGTCTTTCAATCTGGAGAAAGAGAAAAATGCATTTTTCAAATACAATTTCTTCCTAAGTAATAGTAAACATAATAATAATAATTGAGTCCCTTGTTCATCCCATTGGGAAATTCACAGTGCATGTTTTTACACCAGGCTGCCTTTAGGGATATTTGGATTCCCTGGGGTCCGAACCCATAAGGTACATGTGTAAGGCAGGCTTGCTAACCACTACACGTTGGAACCACCTAATCAGTTCAACATTTGGTTTAGAGTTTGATTTTGGACTCCTCAGACTTACATTTTACCCTCAAGTCTTACCTATATGCTTTCGCTCTTGGGTCAGGAAACACAATGGCAAAACTGAAGTGAGTTCCTTTCTTCCTGGCCTCTGGATAAACTTCTTTGACCAGACCGGTCAGTTCCTTCAGAGTAGCATCCATCCTACAAAAAACAAATCAAGATGAAGTGGCTTCACCTCAGTTGGATATTTGATGTGTGAACAAAAGTATTTTGGGACAAAACTTCACCATGTGTAGATCTGCAGTTCACTGGAGGGGACGTTACCACGAGCAAATTCATCGGGTCTGTGATGTCGCCCACTGTTGGTGGTGAAAACACGCAGCAGGAGAGGACAGGTCTGAAAAAGAAACACGATTTTGACTTTATAATTGAAATATGCCATGATTATGTGCATGTGAAAGCAGAACTTTTACATGATGTATCTATAAAATCTATTTGGCCAATTCATCACAGGCATATAGACATTTTACTTTGGGATAACACCATTACACCTATTGACAAACATGCAATACAAGTTTTGTGCGCGTCCAGGTTTATCCTAAATTTGCGAGTTACAGCACACTCACGTGGCCACACTGGTTCACCCTCTAATCATTCAACCAGGTATACAAATTAAAAATATAAATCTAAACACGATACAGTAGTTAGAATTTTGAAAAGCGCTCGAAAACACACCAGACTTGTTTCTTTAAGCACACACGCTAGCACTGTAGCTCCAATGCTAACCCAATTTTTACCTTTTCGCGGTCGATTGGTTTTTCTGGTTCCTTCTTTATCTCCTCCTGGGTGACACGGGACTCAAGGGCCATATTTTTAGTTTTTATTGGAATTCTGATTACGTTTACTTTAATAAGCTCGACTATCGTACGTTTTAACCGTGTTAAGCCGCAGGTTTCCCAGATACATCGGAAGTTTGGCTCATTTCCGTTTCCGTCGTTGTGCTAGATGCTTTATCGCCACCTGGTGGTTAGTCAGTGGTATAGCTTGTGTTAAATAGGTACTGCATTTCTTCCCCCCTAAGTTCTAACGCAGGGATCGGGAACCTTTTTATCGAAGAGAGCCAAAACAGTCGACATGTTTTGAAATGTATTTCCGTGAGAGCCATACAATATTTTTTGTACTCTAATATTTTTTATATGTATTTTATTTGAATACAAATAAATGTGTGCATTTTTTAACAAGACCAAACATTTTAGAGTATAATTAGTCTCCAATTTATTTTTTAATAACATTGGGATGCTGAAGCTTTCCAATACATAAAATAGACTTCTGGTGCTGCATGATTTTAATGCGATTGGTTCCAGCTACACAAAAAAAAAACAAATATGTATGTTTCCACTTGCCGTACAAAACAGTTCATTACACATATCTTATGGATGAATATTTGATAATAATTTGGTTACATTTTTGTCATCTGATTTTTCTCTACCAAATCTCCCAAGTTTTCAATTCCAATGACTTTCACTGTCTCGGTTCCTAGACCAATCTACCTGAAAATATATTCAAAGTACTTGGAGAAACTTTGTCAGCACTATGTAGCAGACAAACCAAGCCATGCAACGTTGCATTGCAACTATTCAATAGTTATGAATGTGCGAATTATTTTTTACACTGTTAATGTTCTAAGAGATGCAGACTCATTAAATGGAAGACATTGGAGTCAGAAATTTCTTTATCTTATAAGAACTCTACCAAATTTTCAAAAGAAAAATAAAGTCCCAAAAGAAGTTAATGAGAGACTCATTGATATTATGGTTTGTGTTCCAGTTTTCTGACAGTAGGAGTTTTGCAAATTTAAATCATGTTTCTGAAGAAAACTCTGTACCTCAGTAGAGTGTTATCAAAATGCTCTGATTTATTCTTTCCTGTCATTGTTATATTTACATGGCCCATTATTTGAGATTATTTTAAAGTAAATTATAAATGACAAACTGTATTAGTTGATTTCTTTTTAAAAACATTTTATTCACCGTGCAACATAGACTGCACTCAGCATCAACTGAAGACATTTTATAAAACATTTTTAACAATTTGAACAGATGGAATTCCTGTGTTCCCAGTAGTCAGACTGACTTCTGACGCCTAGGCCTCACAGCCCATCATTTCTGGGGTGATATCCAGCGGACGAGGAACCATTTTGCTCAAGGCGAACAGCATGGGGCTCTTGTACTCATAATAATGTGAACCTTTAAAAACATTGATTCCATTCGGACCACAAAAGCCAGCATCAAGCTCAAACAAAGGTAGAGGGAAGTCCTCGTTCACCACCCTGGGTGTAGCTGTCAGGTCGATTCTCAGCATATTTCTTCCTATATAAAGAGACATGGCTGTTAGAAAAACAGTTACAGTCATACAAAATCACAAAAAAAAAAAAAAAAACCCAGATCAAACTTGAATTTGTCACAATGTGGCCTGATGAAAAATATGCAGTATGAAAGTGACAAATGGGATCACTGAAAATAGCCAAAATAAGTAAATGTTAGCCCAGAGGTAGCTTAACTAGGTTAAACATTAGCTAAAAGTAAAAATTCACAACTTTTTATCCCAGTGATTAAGTCTACCTTGAATAATGAAGACACTGTCTTGGCCAGGACAAACAAAAGCAGCATCCACAGAACCTTCGATCCCCAGCTCCTCCTTCAGAGTTTTGGGGTAACCTTCAATCAGGGTGTAGTGAGCTCTTCCTTTATAGATGTAGACTTGATTGTCCTGAGATTGTTCAGAAGAATAGTTTTTTTCAGGAAACTCTTAAGCTGTTGAGAACATTAAACAAAGGCCTAAAAGACATGGTTTGACCTTGATCATGTAGAGTTTGTCCGTGTAGGAGAAGACGGCGTCCACACCGTTAGCCACCTCCTTCCATGACCTGGCGATAGGGAAGCCATGTAGACCATCACGACTGGTGTCCAGACGCATGTAGACTCGACCTGAAGAGAGCAGTCATGTGTTCATTATCGAAGTTCATCCAGACAATGACATTTACCTTGTTTGTGTTGAACCAAATAATTCACAGTAATCTCACATGTAAAATTCAAAATGATGTTTGTGAGTATATTATTGAAAGTTTACTTTGTATATTACCTGCAAAGAAATACTTCTTCCCGGCATCATCCATGGTAACAGCATCTAATTTAACCTCGCTGCATTTAGGGACCGAGTACTTTCCACCGTGACCTTCAGTGAAATAAAAAATGTCACATGTCAGTGTTATTGAGTCAATCACCTGCAGCACAAATATGACACAGTGGTGTCTGCTCTTTTATTTCCTGGTTGTTGGTTCAAAGCTCACCAAAGTTGGGGCACTTCATGAAGTAGTTTCGGGCGTCTTTGGGGTAACCTTCCTCCACCAGACCTGAGACGGGGTTGAATCTGGTGAAGTTGTTTCCATGGAAACAGTAGTAATGTTCCAACCAGCGTAGAACAGAGGTGCAGACTGGAAGGTGGGTCCAGGTCTTGTTCTTTACTGTCTTAGTGCTAAGATCAAAGAAGTACACCTCGTGATCTGTGAGGAGAGAAATCGTCATCTGAGAAACAGTGACATCTGTGGATGATCCAAGTAATGTCTGTATATCTCTATAGATACACTGATATAAAAAATAGTCAAAGTTTATTTGACCATTGTCACTATTACTGATTTAAAACTGAATTATTTAAAAACGATCCATTTCTAAATGAGCCATTTTAAGTTTTAAAATTTAAATATGTATTACAAATACAGTATTTTTAATACAAACAATCTTTGGATATTTTAAATGCAAAAAAGTTAAGCTAAAATTAAACATAAAAAGCAAAAGCTGATTTAAAACCAGTGTATAAAATATGTACAATAGCCCAAATCACATTAAAATCATTTTTTACTAGGTAAAATGTGTAAATTTGTTTATTTGTTTTAAGTTATTAAATAAAATAATTTGTTAAAAAATCAAATGATTAATTTTGGCAATTATTTAATAAATAATTTGTTGTTTTTTGATTAAACCAAACTTTGACTAATAAAAAAAAGAGTCTAATAATATTTATAAATTAATAAATGGTCAAAATAGATTAGAAATGAATGCTGACGCACCTTTAAAGAAGAGAATGAAGTCGGTGTTACATTCTCCTTTAGGACACTCTACAGCAGCATCCAGGTGGTCTGGAACTCCAGGAAACACCTCCTGGATGGTCTTTGGATAACCATCCTCCAGGGTGTGGTTGTCATAGATGAAGACTTTGTCGTCCTGATATGATCAGAGAAATGGTAAATAATCAGCCACCGACTCCTGTAAATCTAACATTCTTTTAAATATTCATTTCCAGAGTTGGATTAAAAGCGTCAAACCTGGAAGAAGAAGACGTGGTCGTGAAGGTCAGGGTTGTCAGAGTGGTGCATACGGAAGGCAGCGTCCACATGACCGTTCATGTCCCTGAAGACCTTGCTGGTAAGCTGAGCTTCGCCATGGTAACCCTTCCACACATAGTCACCTGAGAGAACATCACAGTTTCATCGACAGAAAAAACAACGTCACTGACAAAACAAACTCATGACCCACGTACACATCATCGTTGTCTCCTGTGTTCATAAGTTAAAACAGACAATGTGAAATGTAGATTGAAAATACTAGGTGCTGCCATTAACATTAACATTAGCCTAAAAAGATCAAAAACAAAACACTAGATTTGTTTTTTAAGTTTATATATATATATACATATATATATATGTATGTATGTATATACAGTATATATGTACATATATATACATATATACTTATATGGACCAAACAGATTTTGTGCAATCATGAGTTGTTGGGTAAATGTTTCACCTTTGAAGAAGTGCGTTGTTCCGTTCTCATCAAGAGTTATGGCGTCAAACTCAACACCTTCACATCGATCTGGGCGTTCAGCCACACCTTTCTCTGCTGAACTTATGAAAACGTCAAGAAAACAAAAAGCACCACGGTGTTGATAAAACATATTCATAATGTAGGGATAATCTAATACTAGTAGAGTTGTCAGTTGTACAGTGCTCTTGAATGTTAAAGTTCAGAAACTCACCGTCGGCAGCTGCATCGTCTGAAGGTCTGTGGAGGAATATAAGAAAAAGCTGTTCTTAAACTTCTAAATTTCTGTAAACAGTACTGACAGCAACAGGTTGCCTTTCATTTGTGAGAAGGTGGAGTCCAGTTGGAGTTGGGTCAGTAAAGCTGAAGCTCAGATACAGTTTGTTCTATTGATTGAAGTGAACTTTGTTACAGACAGAGTGCAGACACAGCAGGACATTGACCTGTGAGGGTTTCACTGCTTCGCTCTGTGAATGAAATGAACGGCTTTTAGCTGGTTCTTCGTCATTCTCCATCCTGAGCAGCAAAGTGTTTATTATACCTTGACTCTTTTTGGCTGCATGTGTGATATATTGGACAACGTTTTCCATAAACTAGCTCTGAGATCAGTTTTAACATTTCGTTTTTGTGGTGGAGTGATGTTAACAACCGAACGTGTTCATTTGGAGATATATCGTTTGGTTCAGATACTTCTGCTGTATTTGTGGTTATTTATTTTTCTGTATTTATTCTGGTTTATTTTACTTTGGCATAGTTTAACCTATACTCATTCAACCAACAGTCATTTAGACTTTAATTTGTATCTAACTAATGTTTTTTTGCTTTTCTTTTCCACTTCGACTACAGTTGTGATGAAACTTTTAGCTATATTCCGTCGTACTGCAGCCGGTTTGATTTTGTTTCTTTTTTTTTCTGCCATGTTTATGATAAACATTGAGGTAATATTGACTTTATTGCTATAAAGTTTTAGAAATGATATTTGTCTCAAAAAGTAATTAAATTTAAAGACGGAAGATGAATTTTGATCATCCTGCACCAAAGGTCCTTCAGTTCCCAGTAATACTCACGCAGGAGCAGCAGTGGTGAGACCCAGTGCCAGACACACCAGGAGGGTTTTGGTGAGAAGGTCCATGCTGCTGCTGTGGTCCTGAGGTCAGGGGCAGAACAGGGGGCTGAGGCTGGAGCTTTTGTACTTACATGTGCACGCGCATGTTTTCGTGTGTGTGTGGGTGTGGGGGGGAGGAGGGGTGTGTGCAGGTTATGAAGGGCAAACAAACATGTTAGGACACTGTTTGCTCAGATGAGGTAGAGCAAATGTTGCAAAATGACGGCTTTTGCATAATTTCTTGGAGGATGACTCATGTTGTTTTTCTTGTTAGTGTCATTTTGGATTTTTTTTAAATGTATAAATGTACAAATTGCCTCCTTCAATATTTACCATTGTGACATAAATGTTCCAGGAGATGATTTTAAGCAAATGCATTATTGAGCAAGCACAGCGCCCCCCAGTGGTTTACAATCAATCAGTACCAAATGATTCGTATTTGGTTTAACATGGTCTGCAGCTGGTGTCACGTGACCTACACCTGACATCTGGTAGCCCAAATGCATTATGGTTTGGCTCACATTGGTAGACCACAGCTCAGACAAACTACAACAAAACCTCTGGTTTGTTGCCCACTGACCACTTGTGGGCCAGTAGAGGCCTGTTATTGGTTGAAGTATTTAGGCCACATAAAGTAGGTAACGTGGCCCACCTGGGCCAGATACGTCTTGATTGTATGGTTATTTGGTAAAACAACATTCTTATATTGTCACAGTCATTGTTTATTAAAAAAAAAAAAAAAACAATATTCATATTCATTAACAAGTCAGATTTAAAGCTAAAGACTGTAGCTGAGAAAACCCTAGAAATAAATTGTAAAACTTAAAAGCATGCATTTGTGAATATTACTTGTTACCTTCTGCACATCTAGTCAATGATGTATATGTGTAATTAAATGTATTTTTACTCAAAAGCTACATTCATTTAAATATTACGACCACAGTAACCCATATAGTCCAACCTTACATTTTTATACAAGATATGAAAGAGGTAGAGGCTGTAAATGTTGCCCAAAGAAATCCATTTAAAACATGTCCAAAGGGTTTATAGCTTACTTTTACAAATATATCACCACCTCAACCAGTCAGCTCATAATTCTCTAAATGTACATTGCTGAGTAGCAACTACACATTAGCCAACCACCCAGGTTAAACAGGAGTAAACCAGGTAAAGGAATGTCTCTAGATCTGATTATCGTGTGAACCCATGTTGAACAGACTCCACCTCATCGGGTCAAATACATCAGAACTGTATAATAGAGAAGTATCTCCAACAAAACCGAAAATCCAGGTGCTACTGACTAACTGTCTGTATTTGTCTGAGCGATTAGTCTGACATCTGTCCATACGTGTTGACATGGGCATCTGTGGCCATGTTCTGCAGCTCATTTGTAGCGGTAGATCTTGATGCAGTGGTTCATACTGTCTGACATCACCATGTGACCTTCGGGGAGCAGGGCGACACCTCTTGGGCTGCTTAGATTGTCAGTCACAAGAGGCCAACCAACACCCTTGGATGGGTAGAAAAGGACTCTGTGGTGCTGCTTGCCCCAGTCTGCAACAAGGACATCCCCATCGCTGTCAATGCATAGCCCCCAAGGACATGTCAGGACAGGCCCCAAGCCAGAGCACACCCCTAGGATTCTGATGGTGGTCCAGCTAGGATTCAGGACTCGTATGCATGGAACACGTCCAGTTTCATTCCCCCGTTCAGATACAGCCATGAGTCCAGTTGTGAGGCAGGCTGCCACCAGGTAGGGCCTGTGATAGCCAGTCACCACAGTGCGCTCCAGTCTGGCCCCAGTTTTAGGGTCTAGTTTAAGTGAAGTTAAACTTCCACGTTTGATGTCTGCAACTAAGAACTCATCTTGATAGGTAACAGTCACCCCTCTGGGGGCATCTAGTTCTTCATTGGAGGAACCAATTGTTGTGCCTCCAAAGGTTTGCAAGAGGCGTCCATGACGACTGAACACCAGCACAGCACGTTCGGCAGCACAGGTCAAAGCAATGAGACCCTTTGAGTTCACTGCCACGTCAAAGTAGTTGGAGATACGAGAGGACCGTTCTGATCCTGCTGGAGACACCTGCTGTACCACGTTCTTTTGGAGGTCAGTCACCTGAATTCGAGCATTTCCACAGTCCACAACATATAGCTGCCCCTTGACGGTTGCATGGACACCACTAGGCAGGTTGAAGTCAGTTCGGCCTGAGCCCTGTTTTCCAAATTGTTTGACCAGATAAGCTGAGTCCATGGCTGTTGGACCGCCCTCTTCTTCCACATCCTTTAAACGTGGTACAATTTTCTCCTTCTCAGTGTTGTATGGTTGTGATTCTTTGGTTGGTTGTATATTGTCCCCTTCGATTGCTGACATGGAGAGAGACCTGCTCACACGGTTTAAACCTGGACCTTTTGTAACACGAGTCTGAGATCTGGATTGTCTTTTTCCAGAGCTTAAATTGGTTCGGTCGGATCGGGAACTGTTTGCCTGACCTCGTTCAGGAACCGAAGGTTCAGATGTAAGTCTCATTCTGTTTACCTTCCTGATACCTCTGCGATCCTTGTTAATTGAAGGGCGGATGTTTCCTCGGAGGTCAGCTGTGGAAATTGAGCGACTGCGCTGTTGCTTAAGAGAACCATTAACAGGAGTAGTACAAGAGGAATCCTCACTGTCAGCTGGTGAAGGAGGGCTGCCGCTATCCATTATTGCGTCATGTGAGTGGTTTGATGTGGATAAGGCATCTTGTCCAGTAGAGACAAGATCTTCACAACTTTTTTCATCGACTACTTCTGGAGGAGAGGAAGGCTCTTCACATGAAACCAGTACAAGACCTTCTTTTTTACTTTGGCCTTTTGGTGTTGAGTGCCATTCTGTTCTGCCCTTTTGGCCGTCGGGTTCATCAACCTCAGATTCTCCTTGGAAGCTGTCTGGTGGAATAGCAAGGAAGAGGTCGTGGCCATGCATGTCTGAACATACCGACTCCAGTTCTTCGTCTTGAGAAGACTCAGAGGTATCATGATGTCTCTGTACTGGGGACTTGAGATCTTCTTCATTGTCTGTCGAACTTGATAGATGTAGTTTTCTGATAATGCGCGATGTGCTAGAGCTTGTCTTGTCGGTCTCATCTGGGCTGTTTCGTTGTCCACCTTTGTTCGATTGGGGTTCCTTTCGTATTTCAAGAGGAGTCAGATTTGAAAAGGTCTTATCTCCTGAGTGAAGGGCACATTTCTGGCCTTGGACACCGCAGACACCAATGGGGTAGGTCATACCTTTCTCATGTACGTCTATCTGCCCTAAGCTGAAGGTCTTAGACATAGGACTTGGTATGAAACTGACTCTTTTCATTGTTAGAGAAATCTCCCATGGTTGGGTAACTTCTGCCACACCTTTCTGGAGCTGATTTTTGTTGGCCCCACCAGCAGTACTGCCCCACCTTTGTATCTGTTCCTTGAGCTGTCCCATTTTTCGCAGTTGCTGGTCAACTAGTGACTGGACAACTCTAACTGCGGCAGCATTCTCTCTCTTCAGTTGACTGAGGTATCGCTGAGCTTCTCTGTGGTCCTGCTCAATCTTCTCCATGAGGCGACGCTCCTCTCTTTGGGCCTCAATCACTGCATTGTCCAACTCACGATTCACTTCCTCCACCTCGCTCTGTTGTCGCTCCCTGAGGCACTGCAGTTCACGTTCTCCTAGTTCCAGGTTGGACAGAGCTTGACTCACCCATGGAGGTGGTGAGGTAAGAGATATGGGGGCAAAGACGGACTGCCGCGGGGCGAACGACAACAGAGGTGGAGAGGTCACTTCTCTCCGTGTTGGACTGGTATGTGTCAGCAGGGCTGAGAAACCAGGGAGGGGTCTTCTCTCAGAATGAGACCGCATTAACATCTTGATGTATCTTCAGTCAGGAGCTCCTGAGAAATTGGGTTTTATCTTTTTTTTTTTTAATATTCTGCAAAGAGAGAAAATGCAAATAAAACATGTTATCAAAGTCTGTTCACACCACATATGTACGCTGCAACATAATATCTTTAGGAGCAACTAAAGAGCTCAGTATCAGGAAAACTGCCAACGTAGAAAAGAGCATTATTTTTATCCAACAATAAAGTCATAGTCCAGAACTCCAGGCCTTGCTGTAAGTCATCCTGGAAATTACCTCCTTTGTATGCGACATATTAAAGTTGTGTACATATCTGTGTCAGTTTGTAAACTGGGACACAGGCTCCCGTTTGTTGCAACCTTATCTGTCCCTCACAATATATAGTTTCTGGTGAGACTTGTGAAGTGGTCTCAGGTGTCCACTGTCCTGTTTTCCTCAGGTCACTGTTGTATTCAGACTTCAACTCTGCCGCCAGAGATTAATTGAAACAACAACAAAGTGAACTTATTACATTGCTACAGCTTTCATACTCCATAATACCAGTCCATTGAATGAACCCTTACCTCAGCATACCTGAGGTAAACTCTGTGACTTCTTATGTGATATGTAAAGAGGACAAGGAGGGCAGTGGCGTGACAAACACTCCTGTGTGCTCGAGTGTTGCTGGGATTATCTGTGGTCTTTGGTTTGGTGGAATGTGTGTCCTGTTGAAATAAGCTGTCTCAAAAGTCATTGGAGAAAAGTGGTGATTTCAGTAACAGATTTAAACTTACCAGTACAGGCAGTGTTGCCATCATTGTCATAGCTAATAGCCACAGTCTCAACATGTCTGTGTTTTCAGTCATCCATCTTATCCAAAGATAGTTCGAGGGTATCTGGTTTCTTGAAGACATTTCACCTCTCATCCAAGAGGCTCCTTCAGTTCAGAACTGAAGTGGAGGGCTTTCTTCCAGATCTCCCTTCCACCATCTAGTGGTGTCCCACAGGGAAGTATATTGGGTCCTGTGCTATTTAATATCAATGTTATATTTGATATTTCCCTCACAGCAGGCCATTATAATCTGGATGATGACTAACTACGTCCTTCCTAACACTGTTCATTTCATGCCCCTCTTGGATAATTGTATCTCAGTATTCTGCTCACCAGTGAACTCTCATTTGTAACTCTGACAAACGAGTTGACCACAAAGGTCACATCTCTTTGGTTTTCTTGACTGTAACAACTCCTTCTGTGAGTCTACAAAACACTTTGTTCAAATATCTTGCTGGCAGTTCTGGATTATGTTGATTACAGTACCGGCCCGCTGCCTCACAGACTGTTGGCATTTGTCACAGACTGGGATCCAGTTTGACTGGAGCTTCATTTAACTCTCACCACTGCTGCCTGTGTTCTCTGCTGAACTGACTTTCTCTCTCTTCCCCGAGACAAATTACCGGTAACTGGTTTCTGATTGTCTACAGAAAAACCAGTCACTTCTTAAAATTCACAACACAACTGGCACTCAGTCTGGTAGGTTCATCTATCTCCTCCAGGTCTGTGTCTCCTCTGGTCCAACAGAATCACTCACAACACACCTTAAAACCTAGACAACCCGTTGTATTTTCCTCTTTAAAAACAAAATACAATTGAAAGTATGAGGTCATTTCGCTTGCTTTGAGCCTGCTGCCTCGTGTGGATAATTGGTGAAACAGTTTAAGTCATTTCATAAGTGAGCAGCCACCAAAGGGATGAGTGATTTTGCTCAAAATATCTTCATCAAATATGATCAGATTTCAATGTGTTAGACCTGAAAGCTCAGACACTACAATGCTTCCTGCAAGTTTTTCATGGCTGGCATGAAAAAAAAAAAAGAATAACATATTAGACTTGACTGATGGGGGCAGCAGTGAGACAACTTCTAAATGCTGTGTTGAAAAATGACTTAACAGTTATTTTCTGAGCACTCTTGCAAACCTAATTTCCGAGACGGAACAGTCCTGATTATTACAGTGAAGAAATGAGGCGGACACATTTTAACGACGATGTTATCATTTTCGCTCCCAGTTAAGTGGCTATAATCAGTTTTTCCACCGTGCTGCGTTGTTCTGCAGGGTCAGTGTTGATAATGGACCTCTGAAGAACTGCGCTGTTCTTTTGAATGTCCCTCATCACTAAAACTCATCAGTCTCAGGTAGTTGCTTCCGACTGTAGCACAGACCCCCATTGTGGCTGCTGGTGGAAACCTGAGCGTTTATCCGCCGCAGGCACTGAAACTGAGCTTCCACCTTTCACCGCCTTCACCACAAAGGTATGTCAGAGGCTGCCAACACAGCGGTCACCTCCGTTTTTACTCCGTCTTTAGCTTTTAAATCAGATCATATTCACTGTTGGCACTGGTGGCGATCATGGCGTATTAACTCTCTGTTATTGGCACAGACCTAGTTTCCTGGGTTTTTTCCAACCCTCCCTCCTCCACCCCCATCCTGCAGCAACAACAACAAGGCCTTTAGATGGATGAAAGGCTGCAGTATCAGTTTACCTCTGTCACTTCACTATCAAGTCCCTCTGGAGGACAGAACACTGAGCCCTCACGGTGTCAGTGGATAAAATCAGTTTCCCATGTTTTAAAAAGATGTCTCTGATGTGGTGTGGGTGACAGGATTCTCCTGGTATTTAGGACAGGTGACGCTCCGAATGGAAAAAAGCAAGACATTCATTCTCACTGTCACTGTTTTCAACCCACCATAATATACACTAAGTTATCCAATGACAGCTGCTTCATTGTTTTGATATCATCTATCAGTGGTTATCATTTGAAAAATCTCTGATTAGTCCAGGATACGTTCTGAATTATTATTATTATTATTATTATAGATATTGCTTAATTGCTCCA
The DNA here is from genome assembly GCF_000523025.1 of Cynoglossus semilaevis. Classification (NCBI taxonomy): domain Eukaryota; kingdom Metazoa; phylum Chordata; class Actinopteri; order Pleuronectiformes; family Cynoglossidae; genus Cynoglossus; species Cynoglossus semilaevis. Next base: position 15,748,077 of record NC_024320.1, read on the forward strand.
TACGTTTTTATTTTCTCCCAGACATAATTCTCACTATTCAAATTTTTACTCACTATTTGTTTATTTTATGTCTGTCCAACCCTTCACCCTTTTCTTCACCTTTGAATTCATTTCTAATTATTACAAGTTTCTTTCAGAGAGTTTGTGTTTTTTAAGGATTTTTAGGCACAATACTCATACTTTTTGAAATATCTATTTTGCTTTAACACCTTTATATTTTATTTTGAAATAATTTGTCACTGCAAGGAAAAAAATAATTTGGATGTTGTTTATATATTTTCTGATAATTTCTCATTGAATTAAGAGATTGAGACATTAACATCATTATTCAACAATTTGTGTGGTTATTATTCAAATGTCTTCATGAGACTGCATTCATTGAGGACATTGATGATGATGATGATGATAATACTAATAATGATGATGATAAAGTTGGTCATCTTCTCTTTTCTATGGTAAATAGTGTTGTGTCTGCCTACAACTGTATCAGTCAGTCTATTCTAAAATGAAAAATGAAGATTAAGACTAACAAATCCCTGACAGTGTCCTGGACTGAGGCTGCTGCTGCTGCTGCTGCTGCTGCTGCTGCTGCTGCTCAGGTTTCCCTGCCTTTAATGTTGAATGAGAGCTTGAAGTTGCTACGTTACTGACCAACGTTTGGCTGCAGAGCTGAGACTGTAGAATAAATGATAGCATTCATAATTGAGAGGATTATGCAGGATGTTCCAGAGCATTCCACCCAACACTAAGAACCCACAGGGCACGACCCAGCAGCAGCAGCAGCAGCAGCAGCAGCAGCAGCAGCAGCAGGTAGATAACTGTACATGTTTGTTCAACGTAGTCACCTTCAGTTGGATCAACCAGTGGAGACTGCACTGGTTTTACTGTAGAAGATTCACCGTCACTTCAAATTCAGTTAAAGTCTAAAGCAGTTTAGATAAAGTACATTACTCTACAGTACAGTACACCACAGTACAGTGCAGTACTGTACAGTACAATGTGTCTTCAAAAGTTATTGACTCACCTGGATTTAAGGTGTGTTTGCTGCTTCGTCCTCCGCTGCTCTCTTGGTTCTGACCCCCAGCCTCCTCCTCCTCCTCGTTTTTCCCTTGTCCCTCCCCTGTCCTCCCTCCTCCCTTCCATTTCAGTCTTCAGCAGGTCATTTGAATGGACCAGTGGTCCAACAATGCACAACAGTCTACGTTCAGGTCAGTTGTTCTCTACTCAGGTGTGACATCATAGAAAATGTCATATATTTTTAAATTAAATTCATCTAATTACAGTCTTTCCTACTTTGAACTCTTCTGTCTTCCCCGCTCCAGTGGACAGTCTTGACACTTGGACAGGTTTCTTGTGTGTTTCATACCATCATTGTATTTTAATTACTAAAAAGGAAGGAGGAGGAAACTGCAAGAAGGGGGAGTGTCATTGGATGTTTGCATCCACCAGAAACGTTTGGACATTATTTGCCTGGTTGTTGATTTCATTTGGCTGTAGTTTTTAGTTCTCATTTCTATTTTAAAAATTACATTTTCCTGCGTAAATTTTAAGCAATTACTCCAATGTTCGAATCTAACTTTGAGCTTCTTCCAGGTCATTTTATTACCAGTCTCAGAGTTTTGAACCCAAGTTATAGTGTGTAATTCACTTTAATTTTAATTCAATTTTAATTTTAATTTAAACATGGCTGGGCAGCACAGTGGGGCAGTGATTAATCATGTTACCTCATAGAGAGAAGGTCAACAGTTCGTGTCCTGGCACAGGTGGATGTTGAGTCTATGTTTATAAAGTAAAAGAGTCAAAGAGAAGTTGAATTAATAAAATCAGCCACTGCGCTCAAGTCATTTTAATATTTGACCACTAGATGTCAGCAAATACAAAGCGTCGTAGTGACTTTAATCTCTGTAGCCTACGGCCTTGTTAAAAATGAAATGCTCTTGAAATAATTGAATGGCAAACTATAGTTCATTTGGAGATGGAATTGAGCAATTACGTTTAAAAGTAGTTTCTCTTTGGGGTTTTTTCTACAACGTCTGATTCATGTTAAAAAAAACCTCAAGCTAGATGAAACTAGAAGCTTAGATGTTACCTGATGAAGAAAATTAGGCTCTGAGAATCTCAGCGATGTTCTGTGGACACAGATGGATCTTGAACTCCAGTGTCACTCCAGGTCTTCCAGGCTGCACATCTGCTGTTTTGACTGATTATTTCCATCTTCAGCTGCGTCAGGAGACATAGATGAAAAATAATATGGGCCCAAGATGGCGCTCTGTTATTGATATCAGCGTTAAAACGCTGTAATCCAGCTGCCCGCCTCTGCAACATCACCATAATTAAATCTTCACGCCTGCTTTCCTGTGTGTGGCAGAGAGTAATGGGCTCAATAGTTAGAGCAACAAAAACAATCATGTGATGCAACATAAAAACCATATATACAGCTGTACATGAAAGCCATAAATGACAGAAAGGCTAATGGGATTTTATTAGCATGCCGCAAACAAACGGCAGCACGGGAGTCAGCTGCTAACAGGACTTGTTGCACAGAAACATTTATATTGAGGTAGAGCTGCAGGCTGCACACAACAAGCTCAAGCTCCTCCCTCCTGATGTTACTTATGTGATCTAAGCTAACAGTGATGTCAATGTTGGCCGTAAGATAGTAAAAGTTAGCTTCAAATGAAAACAAGCCAAAGATTAGCCAGAGGTACAACAAAACATTGTTGTAAAAAAAGCTGAGAATATGCTAATTTTAACAATAGCGTTTAAAGGAAAGCTTATTAAAAATGTTTACTTGCCAAAATTGTATTAAAGATAGCTAAAGGTTAGCAAAAAAATCTAGAAGGAGCTAAAGTTGGGTCTTTAGCTCCTTCTTGGCTAAAAGATAGTTAAAAGTTAGAAAAAAAGTCAAGAAGGAGCTAAAGACCCAAACGGATGGTTTATCCCCAAAAACTAATTGTTTTTTTTTTTTTAGCTCTTGTTGGCAAAACATCCTGAAAAAAACACATCTTTGAATCAAAGAGGAGTAAAAGAACTCTAGTGGTTAAAATGGTTGCCAGATTAGAACAATTCTGGTCAGTGTGTATTTAATCCAGAGGAACAACAGTCAAATTCACAAACGTGAGAATAAAAAAAAAACAACAACTTAAAGTTATAAACAACCTGGGGTTATTTTGGAAAGCCAAAACAAATCGTTTAAACGTTGATGTTGGTTGGAGATCAAAGAGGACATCAGTTTTGCTTAGATGGAATTATGGGATTGTAACGGTGGTCACTCTTCTCTGCCATTTTGCATAGAGCAGGAAATATGAGCTGATGAATATGGTAATGGTTCTTATTCTGACGGGACCCTGTGGTTTCAGAGGGAGACCATCTACTTCTGCTGTTAGATTTCATTAATTTCCTCTTCACGCCACTCCTCATTTTGTGTCTCCCCCGTCTTCTCTTTCTTCTCTCACCCACTCCTTCATCCTTCTCATCCTCTCCTCCTCTCTAACACTTCCAGGCCGATGATATTAGACGAACAATCGCAGAAACAAAACGAGCTGGAACAACCGGGATGGGAACAGATGGCACGTAATTGCCTGGCGGAGGAAGCCAGGGAGTCAATTTTTACCCATCCTGGGGGAGTTTTAGTTGCGAGGGTGAAGATGGGGGGAGGAGAAAAAAGGAAAAGTGCAGGTGCATTTGTTTTGATCAGATATGGCCCCGAGGAAGCATGGGAAAATATTCATCACACGCACATTAGGGAGAGGAATTTAACAAATAAAAAAAGTAAAAGAGGGTGAACGTTGGTAAGACCAGACCTGAGACTGGGACTGGACAAGAACCCAACACTGCATCACTGCAAATGAACATTAGGCCGGAGATAGGTGTCGCAGAAACTGTCAAAGTCTCAGAAGGTCTGGAGTAGCACTGCAAAAATCCTGCCAATCACAGTGTTGGACAGAACTTTACAAATTAGCTCTAACTTAATTTAGGATTTTAGCTCCCATCTTTTTGGCAAAAACAAAAACAGTGAGTTTTTAAAAATCGTTGACGTTCATAAAGTATGCAACTCCATTTCCAAATGAACTAGTGAATTAGAGTGAGAGTTTCTGGAATGGTGCAATAACAAAATGTGATAATGGATATAAATTAATTAACATAAAAATCGATGAAACTTGAACTAACCTTTCATGGAATCTCAAAGGAAAATAGAAAAGTACACAATGGCATAAAAAAGGAACAATCATAATAGTAAAAGTAACATACTGTTGGTTGGTGGGTATAAAAGGCTTTAGCAAAAACATCCAAATAATATAGCTAACAAAAACAAAACATAAAAAAGATCAGACAAACATATAGCAAAAACAGCCAGTCTTTACATTTTTAAAGCTAGGATTAATAGCAGCCATCTTTAGCTTAAACAGCTAACACAATTAAGGCCAGAAACAGCTAAATGTTGCCCCAAAACTCAATTGCTGAGAATTTAAAAAAAAAAAAAAAATGTAATGACCCTCCAAACCAGGTTTTGTTGTGACTTAGCTAAAGCCTGGATGAAGTGGGAGGAGCTCAGGCAGTTGTTTCTGTTTCTTTGCTCTCTGTCAAACCTGATATTTCATTCGGACTCATTCGTCATTTTTTTGCTCCAGTTGCGACTTATTTGGCTGGTCTTAGTGCACTGAAGGATGGAAGGAACCACATCTTGTTGCATTATACCGGTGATAACATTTTGTGCATGTGATGAAGCATTAAATCGTGCTTCATTTTCACCGATTGTCACTATGCTACCTGTACTGTGTGACACACACAGCTGTGCAGTACAGTATGTGTTAAACGGCTAATTTCAGCTTTAATACCCTGTCCCCTTTGAGCGCCTCTAAATCAACCGCTCAGACTCATAAAGTGTGTTGCATAAATTGTGTGGAGGACGTTGTTAGGTGGACAAAGCTGGATAACTTCATTTGGTCTGTGTCCACTTCATCTTTGGATATGAATCCGTCTCCAACAGCGCTGAGATGAATCCCCTCTCTTTCTTGTGCCGCTCCTCTCAGCGCTCTGACCACATCTGTTCAATTACCAGCATAGAAAGAAAGTGCATTACCAGTGGCTTTGTTGTTGGCCATGCTTGATTCTGAAGATGAATTTTATACTGTTGTGTGTCTCCCTCTCTCTTGTTGTGAATCTTCCAGGCCCGCCGGATCAGAATAAGCATTTTGATGAGCTATAGGCCCGTCTCTGCTGCTTCTTCTTTACAATCCCGAACTTGCGCTGCCTGTCCAATATCAAACTAATAAATTACAAAGCCTCCCGCCTCCTCCCTACATGTCTCCCACATAACTCAGTGATAAATAAAAAAAGGTTTCTGCCATGGTGTGCAGCTGTGACCCAGGGTTACCTAGCAACAGGTCATGCCCAGACGTGATGCACAAGGTGGAGACGCACCTCTGAGGAGCAGGAGGAGGAAGAGGAGGAGGGAGAATGGGTCTCATCCTCACTCTCGATGACCCTTGACAGATAGAAAACGCACTCAGAGGAAACGGCGTATGATTGACAGGGATATTTGAGGAGCCTCAGGTTTGACTCTCACAGTCTTTTCACTCTGGACTCCTGTTTCGTACTGATGAAGACACTGGCTGAAAACTGGAGAAATCAGTTGTATTAGTAGGCTTTTAATTTGAAGGATTTGTTTTTGACATTGATAGTTATTATTAAAGACTAAACATAGATTTCAAAGCAGGATTTAAGTCACACACACATTTAGCTCAGAGCTAACTGTCCTTCAAACGTGACAATTTGACCTTGACAGAGGGAGCGGGGCAGTCGGAGTTAGCTTAAAATTCATTTAAAAAGTGCTCAAACTCTGGTCCTGAAAATCATTTAATTAACTCTTAAACATAGAAGAAATAGATGAAGAGGAGACATTGGGTTGACTGTCCTTGGAATAACTACAGGTTAACCAGAAACCTTTATTAAAAAAATAGCTATCATTTTTTTCAAAGTGTAACAAGAGTAGGATTAAAATGTTAAGAGTTAGACAAATAATCAGGGAAAAGACTAACGATCCTCCGTATAAAGTTGTATTTAAACCAAATTATATGAGAAGAAATGGCTAAAAAAATGAAGAGAGCTAAAGATTTGCTGAACATGAGGAAAACTGTGTGTGGTAGTACAATCTAAGATAATCAGATAGATAACTTTAGCCAAACCCAGAAAATGACTGACGATATCTTAAAATGGCCAAATAAAGGACAAAAATATAAATAAAACATAGAACTGATCAATATATGGTGGAATTAAAAAAGAATCAGCCAAAAAAAAAAGGAAACTGAGAAACAAACTAGTTGCCACAACATTCAACAAAAGTAGCCGACAACAAGTTTAGCATAAACCTGTTTATTATCATTATTTCTGCTCATTTTTCAAACGTCCAGTGACATATTATGAACCAAGATACTGTACATAAAAGTTAGAGATTTTCCAAGTTGAGAGGTATCAAACATTTGGTTGTTTGGTGAAGCAGGTGAAGTGCGTGAACACAGAAATGTTTAATTGGACTAAGTTGATCTAAAAAGACATGATGACGATACAGCACTGAACCTTTACCGCCATAGAAAACATGTTTTTCTACACTGTGTACTCAGGAGGACACTGTGACGAAAACACAAAGTGACAGGCCTGAGAGATTGAGCAGTGTAAACACACACACACACACACACACACACACACACACACAGATATCGTGGTGTATAACGTCTGTGCCAGAACAGTGTGGCATAAAAACCTGTGTTCACTCCATGACCGCACTCCTCTTCCTCCTCCTCTTCCTCCTCCTCTTCCTCCTCCTCCCCCTCGTTCTCTGTTGCCTGTGCGACAAACCCTCCAGGGGCCTCTGCAGCTGTGCAGGGTTAGCACATGGTCCAGTTAGGGGCCACACACACACACACACACACACACAAACTCAGGCTTTGGTTTGTTTTTAATGTACAACATTAAATCTGTGACATCGACCTTTAATTTGATCTCATTTCTTCATTCTACGGATAACACATACAAATTTAAAAGTTAAAAATCCAATCAAATATATACAAAATAAAAATAATAATTTTTTTTTTATAGGAAATTAAATGAATATATATATATATATATTTAAATCTATGTAAACAAAAACAGAGTTTACAATTTAATTAATTGTACATTATGTTTGGGATAACTGTCCGTAGGGGGAGCTGATGAGCAACTGCTCGACACACGACTAAACACGTCCAGAGCTGATGATCGACAGCGTCGAACAAACGTGACGTCTGCCATCCGTGAATCAAAGCAGCATCCATCACAGACGCTAACATCTCTGATTAAAAATACATAAT
>NC_024320.1:15755503-15769002 GCF_000523025.1 Cynoglossus semilaevis
AACCATTTTGGGTCTAATTGCAATTGGTCTCTGTTATGATCCAGGACGAGTCACACCTGCTCGCCTTTAGCTTTGGTTTCGCTGATTACACTTTCAAATTTCATCAGCGTCAGGTTGATGGATATGAAATGATGAAGTAAATGTGTTTCTTCATGGTCAGCAGAACCACAGACTGACGTCTGTTCTTACACCTGGACTCACCTGACGGAGAAATACACCAAACCGGTCCGTGTTGTTCCATCCACTCGTGCTGCATCTCTTCACAGTGTGATGCAGTTTCATATCAAATGACATGACAAATATTTTAGTATCATGGTTGTATGTTAGTGGCGCTTTGGCCCAGAGGCAGTTACTCTGTCATTGGTGGCAAGTTCGAATCCCGGTCAGGGCGGTTGGTACCTTCCAGTGGGATGGTACGGTGCAGTGGGATTTGGGTGGCGGTCGTGGAAACTGCTGCCCCCGCGACGCGGTAACGGATAAGTGGATGAAAATGGATGGATGGGTTATGTTATGGTTATTTTAGTATTATAAGAAAATGTCATCAAAAGCTGGAATCGAACTAATTCCAGAGAACTAAAAGTGAAGTTAAAAACGTCAGCCCAGAATTACCAAATACTAAGGCAAAAAATAAAATGATGTTCTGACAGGCTAAGAGTGAAGGTGAGTGGAACAAATGGAAGAGCCAACAGAATTGGCACAATTAAATTAACTTGTAATATAAATATTATATAATAATGTAAAATTGTGTCGATGAGACAGATTCTGTTGGCTGTTAAATATCCAAAAACATTTTGAAAAATCACACCGTCATTTCTAAAGAAAACATTCTCATCTGTTTGTGGGTTGACTTGTTATCTTTCTGAAGGTTGAGCTCAGACAAACACAGGCAGAGAGAGAGAGAGAGAGAGCTTTGTGAAAGTAGTTGGCATGAAGGACAAACTCCAGCTCCAGACGACTCCTCCTCATCCTCTTCCTCCTTCTCCTTCTTGTCTTCTGTTGCTCGGCCCTTCCCTCAGCACATGCGTGACGGAGCATCTAGAATCAGAACAGAACTGAAGCTTTTCCTCTCACCCAGCGTTTACACCCAGTCTTCACCCAATTTACACCTTCATCCTTCCTGCAAACTCCACCCAGGATTCCCTGGTGGCAGCACCATGAAAACTGCCAGCTCCCTGCTGGCCCTGGGTGTCTGTGTGTGTGTGTGTGAGAGTGTGTTTGTGTGTGTGTGGTTATCCTTGTACAAAGCAGTTGCAGACCTTGGTTGGTTTAAATGGTGGTACATTTTCTTTGAAGGAAGGTCAATCTTGTATTCATTTTTTTTTTTTACAATTTTTACCATTTTTTTTCTCTTCTTGTTCACAAGTGGCAGAACATTTGGGAGATTTTTACTGCAGCAATCAGGTTTTCAGAATTGAGACAAGACTGAGTCAAAGCTGTGATGTAGTACTCAGTCTGGACACCAGGTGTGGACCAGCATTGATCACTAGTCTTCTCTTCTGAGCGCTGGTTCAGACGGCAGGTCTCGTTGCTCAGTTCTGGACCTGGACCTGGTCCTGGACCTGGTCCTGGACCTGGACCTTGTCCTGGACCTGGTCCTGGACCTGGACCTTGTCCTGGACCTGGTCCTGGACCTGGACCTGGTCCTGGACCTGGACCTTGTCCTGGACCTGGTCCTGGACCTGGACCTGGACCTGGTCCTGGTCCTGGTCCTGACGTGACCCACAGGCATAGAAGACGCCATGACATCACACACTGTGTTTACAGGTGTCAGTGTGTGTGTATGAAGTTATTGTGGGACGAGTGTCGGTCAACTTGGACACTTTGTCGTCTCAGCAGCGTTGTGACTTGGTTGGTCACACATGACAGTGATGTCATCAGCCGTCAGCCATTTCCAGGGTTAACTGGTAAATACCGGTGTTTTTACCGTGTGGTCAGATGTTGGTGGCCGAACCTCAGGTTGTTTGGATTTGTTTGTTTTGTATGTTTGGGGCTAATTTGGTGCAGCGGCGTATGTTGAGGTGGAGTGTGTGAACCTCAGCCCATGTCCTGACTGATGACTGGATTAAAAAGAAATCAATCAATAAGGGAATGATTAAAAACAGTTTTTTTCCCACTGCTGTGGCTACAGTGACGTGAAGCTTCAGTTTAAACATCTTGACAGGATTAGTGTGGAGTTAAAGTGCTCTGTTGCTGCAGTTAATTGAAGCGGATGAGCTTTTTAATAAAGCGTGCAGCGTTAGCAGCTGACAAATGGCTCACGCACACACACACACGCACACACACACACACACACACACACACACACACAGGGGAAATTGCATTTAATGGCATCAGGTATGTGTTTTACTGGAGCTTATCACATTAACACACACACACCCATGCAGAAACCCTGCTTTCATCATCATTCAAAGTATGCAGTGTGTGTGTGTGTGTGTGCGCACGCACACACACGTGGGCCCACACGTTAATTTGCACTTACCTGAGTCAGTCAAGGTTTTATCCCTCGTGAGTTTGACTGTGGCAGATCTGTCCTCCTCAGAAAACAGGTCCAAAAGTTGACAGAAAGAATTGTGATAAAAACAGTGACGTTTTCTTCCTGTTAAATCACTGAATTAATATGTATGAACAGATGGAAGCGTGAAGATGAAAACACACCTGGTTGACCTGAAGTCGTCAGTCATTTACTTTGAATCCATCCCTAATGTTTTTACTCTTTGACCAGTTTTAACAATGTTTGATGGTTCTTTTTTATCTCTATTTTGACCTGCTAATTTATTGTTCAGAATTCCAGTGTCTCTTTTTTTTTTTACACAATATATTTTTGTGAACTGTTTTGTATTTGCTCGTACATTTATTTCGGGACATAATTAGCCAACAGTATTCTATTTATTCTAATTATTAGAGCTTTGGAAGACGCTGAGGAAACATTCCGATTTTCAAGGGTGAATCCAGATGTTTATGGGTTTATATCCCACCCTGGTGAACGAGGGTCTCACACAGTTGGGTGTTTGTTTCTCTTGGGTTTTTGCTGTAAAACCATGGAAATGTCAGAAATGACAGGAGGAGTGAGTTGAAGTGATACGTCTGGATGTGCTGCAGCAGAGACGCTGTCACTTTGATATCTCACCCACCTGTGAACACCGACAATGCAGAAGTCCAGGGTGTGTCTCTGAGAGACATCCTTCGTATCAGAGGACAATTAGAGTCTCTTATTTTCTTTCTAATATCAATCACTCAGCTCATGAATAAAGACAATTAGGTTCTCACCAGTCCACACAATTGCATCTGCCCCCTGCGCCCCCTGCTCTGATTCAGCAGCACTGCCTTCTGGGTAAAAGGGAGTGCGCTGGAGTCAATAACGGGAGACAGAAAATCAGAGCCTGGGGCCCATGTTTCAGACTAGATCAGATCCGGAGGACGTGTGTCAGTCTTCATTAGAGAGGCGGGGCAGCAGGGGACACCCTCCAGCTGAAACTGAGGACTGTGAGGACAGGAGGCTCGGGGGGGGAGGGGGCTGTGGAACAGTGACAGAATCAGTGTCCAGGAACCCCCCAGGACAAACACCAGCTCCTCTTAGACCCTGACCTGATCCATGGCCTGTGGACCGTCAGAGGACGGTGGAGGAGAGACTAAATTAGACCAGTCACAGCTGGGAGACACTCTTGAGTCTGGAGTCATGGACAGAAATAAGTGTTATATACTATGTACATGTTCACTACAAGAACAAGACCAGTGACAACAGACGCTGTCAGTGATTGTGTGGAACTGAATCTGAGGTTCTGGTCACAGCTGTGTCCCCATCACTGGAACCTGTTCAGGTAACTGTGGTCAGTTCCAGGAGTTAGGAACAGTTCCATCCGTTTTTCTGCAGCCTTTTCATTTTGAAGCATTTTTGTAGAGAACCAGACTCCACAGTGAACTGCAGAGTCACAGCTGTGTGTGAGCTCATGTTCGTCCACACGTCCACATGTCCACACCGTCAGCCCTGCCTCACTCTGCAGGGTGGCCGTGTTTCTGGACGTGCTCAGTCTCAGCTGAAGACTTGTTTTTTGGCCATTTTCTTACATTTGTTTTTAAAATGCACCTGAACCGCCCTGATGTTTGGAAACCATCCGGTACTTTCTTTTCTCCTCCAGCCACAGGCTGCTGCTGCTGCTGCTGCTGCTGCTGCTGAGACGACAGTGTCCCTGTTTACGGTGTGTTGCACAAAGTTAAGTTGAACTTTTAGGCTCAAGTGTCGGATCGTTTGGGATATAGTTGTTTGGGTTTTTTTATGTCCTGAAATTTTGACCAATATCGGGTTAATATTCTGAGCATCTGATCGAGCCATTACTAGTAAACGCAGTACAACTGCAAATGATGGACAATAAAATAGTAATCCTAGAATCAGGACTATTAGGGAGTACATGGACAGTAACAGAGTTTTCTAACCAATCAGGAGTGTTGAACTGATGGTCCACCAAAGAAGTCAAGACCACAGGTTTGGTCTAATGACCAGCGACGGCTCTGGTTACCAGCAGGTTGAGGAGCCACAGGTTCAGATGTAACTCAGTTTTGTCGGTGAGTCTAATGTCATATTGATAGAAACGTGATTGGTTCCTCTTACAGTGCAGTCTGGAAAATGTCAGGCATTAATTTTTCATCGCCTTGATTAAATGAACCGCTTTGATTTGCTTATTATTAATTCAGCACTGATTGGAGCCTGGTAGCAAAGACAGATCCAGGAGGAGATCCATCCTCTGAGCCGAACTGATGATTATTAGGACTCTGATATTTACAGATGTGATACAACTGGCACTAAGAAATGTGATCATCTACCTGGTTTTAACTGGTACTTATATAAAAACAAAATGGCGTAGCGATAAGTTAAACCTGCACTACAAATGACACGTTTACATAAAAACAACCTAAAGTCAGACAAAGCAGAGCCTTGTTCTCGGAAAACTAAATATTAGCTTAAATTAGCCAAAGGTTAGCTGATGAGATGAGCCGCGGGAAAACCCAGACTACTTTACCCAGACCAAGGCCCGTCAAACAGCAACATGTCAGGATTTTCAATTTATCGTATTTTTAAATAAACAAGATTCTCGTTGTTTTGTTCGTTTATTTTCCAGATCTATCTGTCCTCAGCAGAGTTCAGCTTTTGTCATCGTCGATGCAGTGAATTAATAATGTTGTGTTACAGCAGACAGTGGGGGACAATGGGGAGGCGCAGCGCTCCCTGCCACACGTAGGTGGCACTCTCTCGCCTTATTAACCAGGTCAAACATAATCAGTGATAGACACTGCAGTACTGTTTAATTATAGCTGACAGCTGGCAGCGGGGGCCACGCCTTCAGGGGCCCCGTCTGTGCCCATGCATGAACCCCCCTGCCCAACTATGTACACACACACACACACACACACACACACACACACATAAACCTGATACAGTATCATGCACCATTGGTTCTTCACCATGACAGAAACTAAAGTCAGAAACTCAGTGGAGTTTCTACTGCAACAGTACCAGGAACCAGGAACATTTCAAGTACAGGAATTAGAACTTCAGGTTGTTACATGAACTATGTTCCAGGGCAAGAACTCCTGTGAGTAGTTTGTAGTACCTGGAGTACTATTTTGTACCATTTACTGGGCAATTACTGAGAACCGTGTGGAACATAAATGACAGGCACTAGAGTCGGCCACTTTGGTTGGTACCAGGAACTGTGCTGTAGACAGGAACATGTCAACTTTCAAGGAACAGTATAAACAGTACCAGGAGAGAAGAAGCAGGTGGACATGATACAGTACCAGGATCCACTACAGCACCAGGAGTAACCGTAACAGTATAAAACAGTATAAACCAGGATCCACTACAGCACCAGGAGTAGAACCAGGAACCAGAGGTGGTTTGACTGCAGACGGTACCAAAGAGAGTGTGTTCCTCTGAACTGCCAACAGTACTAGGAACATCTTATATTCTGGCGATCTTGTTTAATTATAGCTGACAGCTGGCAGCAGGGCCCTTCCTTTAGGCCCTGTCTGTGCCCATGTACACACACACACACACACACACCGACACACACACACGCTGACAGACTGCAGTATAAATCTTTTGTGTCTTTTGTTTGGAACCGTGTGTTTCAGCCTCTTCATTTACAGCAACAATAAAAGTGTGGACAGAATGGGAGATTAATAGAGGGGAATGGAGCATTAAATTAGTGTAAGTGTGAGCTATCACTGCTCTGTGTGTGTGTGTGTGTGTGTGTGTGTGCGCGCAGGAATAAAGGTAATAAAAAAATGCTTGCAGCAGGAGCTGAAGCAGCAGCCGAGCGTTTAGACGCCTCCGATTCTTCAGTCCTGTAACAGGGACAGTCCTGACAGCTTGTTTGCTGCACTTTGACTGAAACAACAGATGAATTCACATCTGGTTTCTTCCAGAACAGACTGTAAAACTGCTCTTTAAATGGGATGCTCTGTTTGTCTGTCTGTCAGTCTGTCTGTTGTGAATGGAGTTTATAAGCAGCAGGTAAGAGTCAGAAGAAGAAGCGGTCGGCAGACACCCTGCTGAGAGATTTTTATAAAAAGCTCCTCTGGATAAAATGATTCCACTTTGTGTCCAGCACTAACCCAGCGGTGTGTGAGGACACAGAGCAGGCAGTTTCAAGGCTGTGTGTCTTTATCCTTGTCATGATTTGGCTTTCTGTTCTATTCACACCCTCACAATGGCCTAATGTGGAGCAGCTAAATTAAAAATAAAAATAAAAAAGATCAATAAAAATGTACCCTGAAAGGATCTGGAATATAGAATAGAAGCGAGAGGAGCTGTAAGATAAAAGAACATCATCAAGGACTGAAAAATGAACTGATCACTGACTTATTTACTGGATGTGTCTCAATGACATTTTCCAGCTATCAAGCTCTGAGTAAATGTAAAGGTGAAGTTGAATTCCATGAAACATAAAGATCTTCAGAATGACAGTCAAGGTGTTGGGATTAACCAGCTGAAGGAGCCTTTCTGCTGCAGGTGTAATGAAGGGATTGGACCAAGACTCAGTCTTTGGTCCCCACAACAGCAGATACCTGGACAACACACACACATTTAAAGGGTGTGCTGCCCCCCCCCCCCCCCCCCCCCCCCCAGGTCTATTGATCAGGTGTGCTGTGTGTGAATGAGATGCAGACGCTGCTGCAGCTCATCATCGTGATCTAACAGTGAAGCTCACTCTAACATCAATCTGATAATACAGCAGCAGCAGCAGAGTAATGAACCTGATCAGATGACATATTGATGTTGTCATGCACAAACCATAATGACACATATAACTGTGACTGTGTGTGTGTGTGTAACCCTGTAGAGGAGCAGCTGTGTACGTGTGTGTCCTTACAGCAGGAGAACTTGTGAAAAGCCGAGCAAACACTTTACAGTCAGGACCTTGGACAGCGACACATTCAGATGTGGCTGAATTTAAATAAAAAAAAAAATCAAATACATAATCCCATGTTCCCGCTGTCACCATGACAACTATTTTGATCAATCCAGCAACAAAGAATTCCAAAAACTTCAACAAAATTGACAATTGTGGACAAAGAAGGTGAAGGATACAGCCGAGGAGGATCAAGAGGAGGTGAAGGCAGAAAAACAAGAGTATGGAGAGGGAGAAAAAAAATCAAAGAAAAGAAATGTAGGCGATGCATAGAGAGGAAGAAGAAGAAGAAGATGGGCTGAGGAAGGGCAAGAACAATGGACTTGGAGAAGGACGGAGGACGGAGGAGAGGTGAAATACAGCGGTATAGATAGAAGAAGAGGAGGTGGATTAGGAGCCGAAGGAGGAAAACTGTGAGGAGAAGGATGAGGAAGGAAAAGAGGAGCTGGTGAGTTAGGCAGAGGCAGACTGTCGTGTCTGTGTGTGTCTGCTGTTGGTTTGGAGTAGAACTAGTAGAATCTACATGTCATTCAGGAGGAAGGAGGTGAAGGAGGAGGAACAGCAGCAGGAGAGAAGGGTGAACGAGGAGAAAGCCTATTACCAGAAAACAGATGGCCCCCCATTTCACAGTGGCCCCTCAGAGACCAGGGCAGACCACTGTGTGCCCCCCCCCCCCCCCCCCGCGCGGGGGGGGGGGGGGGGGGCGGGGCTTATACCCAACTCATGTCCATGTGTGATTGAGGGTGTGAGGGGTGTGTGTACATGCACGTGCGCATGAACACACTGTTGTTTAAGTAGTAAACAAAAAGCCTAATGTTGGATCTAATGTGGTTTTAATAATTCCCTGGAGGTGATTTTTAAAAGTAAGAATTAGTGACATCTAGTGGGTCCCCTGCAGATTGCAGCAGACCCAGGACTCCTCAATCACCCTTCCCTTTACTCTAGCATGTCAGGCTGCAAATGTGATATTCAAAAGCTTATGGTTAGCTTAAAAATATTTTGAGAAAACCACCCAAATATTTAGTAAAATAAAGTTAGTAAAATGGTCCGTCATTTGATGAAAACAACCTCACTCCCTGTGGCCTTGGAACATATGTTCAAATGACATTTAGTTAAAAAGTTATTATCTACTCTGATGGCAGGAGAAAAAGACTACATTTAACAACTATGTCGACCAGTCTAGGTACCAGCGTTGGTCCCATGTCCAGACTTTGGACCACCTGCCCTTCATTCTACACACACCATTTTGGTTTCATTGAATTTTTTAGCCTCGAAAAATGAATCAACGACTCAGCATTGCCTTCTCTTTTTTTCCTTCTCTGATGGTAAAAATTACTGAAGTTGCACTTTCCATACACACACACACACACGTACCTTTGGCATTACCCCCGCCCCTTATTTTAGTTAATCACAGCTGTCAGTCATCATCAACGCTAGACTAAAGTGATGTCACAACATCCGTGAAATGAGATTTTTACCAACACACATGCATGCTCACATATTTACAGCTTTTCAGTGTATATGGCCAACACACACACACACACACACACACACACACAGCTGACAAGCAGAGAGTGGAAATGAAGGATTTGGACTTCCATCCCGTTACATTATGCAGCAGATGGCGTTCAGGCCGAGGCCGGCCAGGCCTTTCCCAGGAGAGAAGGAGTCAGGGAGGGAAGAGGAGAGAGGGGAAAAGGAGGAGGAGAGGATGGGGGTGGTGGAGGAACAGAGGAGGAAGAACGAGACAAAGCTGTTGTATTTTTTTTTTTTTTTTTCCTGGTTATCAAGCCTTGAAACATGCATTTGATCACCTTTATTTATTTCTTTCTTTTTCCTTTTTTCACTCCTGGTTAGATGATCCTGACGTCATCCCGGCTTTTTTTTTCTCCTCCACCTTCTCCTCCTCCTTTTCTTGTCCAGCTGAGGCTACACCTGAGCCCAGCCATCGAGGCCCTGACCCCAGCTGAACCAACCACGAGAGCGAGGAAGGAAGGGAGGAAGGAGAAGGTGAGAGTGCAGCTGCAGTTAAGGTGTGTGTGTGTGTGTGTGTGTGTGTGACAGTATTCACACAGGTGCCTGGCTGTGTGCTTAGACTTTGATGTAAAAATGGAACAAATAAGACGTTTCATTTGATCTTATTAGTAAATAAAGAGTTTGACATCACGACGACATAAAACCTGAAACCTCGACCACCAGAACGTCCAAAAACTCCCAAACCATCAACTTGTCCAGATTCTATTGATAAAGAGGAAAAACTCATTCTTTGTGATTCTGTAGAATAAAAATATAAAAAATATATTTTATACATTTAAATAATGAATATATAATAAATAAAAAAATATATAACTGACTTAGTTGGTGTGAACCAGTACAAATTGTATCAAACAAAGATTCTAGTGAACTAAGGAACCACAGACGACGTTTCTGGGAGTTAAAAAAAGTCTTGATTTTTTTTCACCCTCACATTTCTTTTCAGATGTGATCATTAATTCCTGCTCCCGGCTTCAAAATATTTCAACTTAATTTACATAAAACTTCAGTGCGATTGACTTCAAATGCTTCGATCAATATGTTAAACACACACACACACACACACACACACACACACTGGCAGGAAGAGACACTGATACACACACAGACAAAGTGGTTTGTTAAAATGCCCCACATCTTTGCCCCTGGCACTTTTGTTGTTTTGTGTTTTCCTGCATTAATTGAGCCAAGGCTGGAGTGTGAGGCCAGATGTCACTGTGACCCGTGGGGATTATTAGAAATCTGTTTCCCTCCTGGATCCTTAAAACCAGCAGGCCTGGTCCCGGTGAAGATCCAGACTGAGAGTCAGACTGTTATTGCACCCAGTGCAGGGTCCAAGTCTGGGAATGGACAATGAGGCCTAGAAAAATCGTCCTCTTGGACATCGTGTGACTTTTCTGTCTCAGCTCCAATGAGCACGCACCGTGCCCAACGACCACCAGGGCCCCCTCTCTCCTGATGGCCTCTCTGTTTGGCCCTTACAGTGCCGTGCTCCTTGGCAGAGCTCTGGGCCTAATGAACTCATCAGCCAGCTGGAGGCCCTGGATGCAGGGACGCAGGGGCCGCACGGGGGAGGCTCGGGGGCCAAAGGGAGACGGGTAGGCGGAGGAGAGCGGGGGAAGGGCAGCAGGCCAGGAGGGTAAGGTGGAGGAGGATGGAGGTGTGTGAAGCAGAGGGTGCATCACCAGTGCAGCAAATGAGGCAGGTGCAGCTTCAGGAGGAGCTGGAGGTCAGCGGTCAGGAGGGAGCGGCTGCAAGGACTGAGAATGTAGGTCTGAGCTCAGCAGGTGAGATAAAAAAAGAAAGGAATAAAGAGCAGATTTGTGAGGACGGTGCAGGAACTTCCTGCAGGAGAGAAGGAGAGGTCACTGAGGTTGATGCTCATGTTGGGTCTGGTGTTGATTGTCGTGTGTGTGTGGGGGGGGGTCCACTGTGAATGACTCGTTACAGTAATTGGTTGAAGTCATCACGTATGATGTCACGGTGATGTTGTCATGGTCCTGTTGAGTCAACACTCTCATCATCTTCCTCTGGATGAAGGATCTGGCTGTTCTCTGTGATTCCCTCTGGTTCAAGTGAACATGTGACTGGAAGCCCATGGGAGAGAGAGAGAGAGAGAGAGAGAGAGCACACCTTTGTATGTCCATATGTGTCTGGGTGGCTCAGAGCGCGCCCCGCGTCCTGCTGGGCGCACAGATGGTGTCGAGGCCTGCCGCGGCAGCTCCGAGGACGGCCACATTCTCACATGGGACCTCCAGCTTTCCTGGATCCCACACCTCCTGTTCAGGCTTGAACACACACACACACACACACACACACACACACTCCTTTAAATAAAGCAGCGGACAGTAGCAGCCGGACATGTAGGTGTGATATTCTGGAACAGTTTTTACTTTTACAAACTGACTTTTCTGCTTCTGCTTTCCCATATTTCTGTAGACATTGTGTCATTTTGGTCAGCGCCAGAAGTCGACTGTACATTTTCTAAGAAAACTAAAGCAGCGTTTGTTCTTTTCTGGCCTCATATTCAAATGGAATAAAGTCATAATTGGGATTGGGAGTCTCTGGATCATCAGTTGTTTCTTTTTTTTTTCTATGGTTTCTGTGCGAACAACATTTCCTGGCCACTCTTCGTCTTCATTTTGACTCCCTCTCATCCGTCTCCTCCATGTCTGCCCTCCTCTATCAGACCTCTAATTTCTCCGCCGTCGTCCTCCCTCTTCATCTCTTCCCTCTGCCTCACACACTGACGCCCCCCGTGGCTTGTCGTCCACCTGAGAGAAGCCTCATACATCTCCTGACAAAGTGACTAATCCTTCCCATTTCACAGCTCCGTCCCACTGCTCCCTGGGAATCTTCAAACCCCAGAGTGTTTGTGTATGTGTGTGTGCGGTGGGCGTCTTTGTGTTTGCAAGGTGTGTGTGTGTGTGTGTGTGACGGCTGACAGGCGAGAATATGTCACACAGGTTCAAGGTGTTCCTTTGTTGCAACAAGCGTCTCAGACAGCTGCAGCCTCTGCACACTGATTAGAGAAATAACTCCATTACAGACGTCACGTCAGAGTGACAACACCTCTGCTCTTTAAAACCAGCCGGAACAAAAAAGCCCGTACTTTTCTTCTCTTCTCCTCTCTCCTTTCTTCAGCCTGTAACTCAAGTTGAAAGTTTGGAATTTGCATCCCATTTCCGGTGCGATATTATAGGCCCCAGCTGCATGGTTGATATAAGCCCCTAAAAGCAATCATCATGATCGTAAATCAGCGACGTTCTCTGTTCCTCCGCCTCTGACTCAGTCTGGATGATAACAGGAAGAGCCGTAACAAGGTGTCTCCACCAAACTAAACTAAAACCTCACCAAAATAGACCTGAGCCCATCCTGCGGGGTCACAGCACAGTCTCACCCTGTTGTAACTCTGATCATAAAATCTCATCTCGTTCTGATCCAGTTCTGGTTCACTTTCTTCTGCTGTCGTCGTGTCTCGTTTGATTGTATTTTTAGGACTTTGTATTTACACCTCATCTCTTCTCCAAAAACTGTTTGGACATCCAGTGTCATGGAACCCAGGCTGAATGTGAGATTATTTTATTTGACCCAGTTTAATCTTATTCCACCTGATCTTTGTTTTGGACGACCTTCTCATGTTCAAACTCATCATTTAATCTCATCTCATGTGACAACATTTTTAACTTCATGTCTATACCCACTTATTCTCAAAGGAATCTCCTGCCATCTCATTTAATCTCATCAGATTATGTATATATCGTTTTCTCTCTCATCAGATTGAGTCCACTTCACTTCACTCTTCAAGTCTCATCCCACGTTATTTCAATATCATCTGAACTCCTCCCATCCTCTTAACTTCAGATTTGAACTTTGACCTCTGTGGCCTCAGGAAAGGATCTCTGTGAGACACCGAGCTGCAGTCACCCCCCCCCCCCCCTTTCTCCTCTGTCTACACCGTCTGTACATCAGCTGCAGCAGAGAGCAACAAAACAGCCTTGGAGGGAGTCTTCACGACTTTGGCTGAGGAAGAGTCTGGACCAGAAGACCACGGACCACAGACCACGGACCACAGACCGTAAGACCATCAGTGTCCATGTCTGTGGAGCAATTAGGGCTGTCTGTCTGTCTGTCTGTCTGTGTGTGTGTCTGTGTGTGCGCATGTCCGCTGTGAGACTCACAGCAGGGGGTATTGAAGACATGTCAGGACCAAGAGACAGAGACTTCCTGACAGCAGGAGCCCAAGGACACAGACTCACACATTACTGAATGTGGTCCTTCTGGCACTCTCTCACTCTCCCTCACTCTCTCTCACTCTCTCTCACTCTCTCTCTCAGTCTCTCAGTCTGGTCTAGTGTCTCCTTCCCTGCGTGTGCACGTGAGTGTGCACGGTGGCTGCAGGCCACGCCAACTCACCCGTGCTTCCCCTTATCGTTTTAATCACCTCGTTAGGCCCAGCCAGGCTCCTCACACTCTCTGGACACTGTCCCTCCTCTGGAACCGAGCCCCGTCAGCCCCACGCTGGTGCTGCCACCAGGCACAGATGCATGATGGGAG
>NC_024320.1:15769022-15777689 GCF_000523025.1 Cynoglossus semilaevis
GGTCAGACAACATTATGTCAACATGTTTTTACAGCGTGATAAGAACGACACCGGAACGTACAGTGCCACCTGCTGGTCAGAACAGTGAAATAAGGACTCCTCTGCTCACCCCTCTCTTTTATCTAATATAATTTTATCTTAGCTCCATTTGTCTTATCTTTGTTTTTAATATTATTATTCCAGTTTATTTGAATGTTGACATTTCCCAGCATCCTTTTCTTCTGTCATCTCAGGTCTATTGTCTCATCTTCATATTGTATTTTGTTTTAACTCATTTCTTCAGATTTTTTACTCGTCCAATGACGACCTGCCAATTTTCTTTCTCTCTTTATCTCTTTATTCTCTTTATCTGTCTTTATAATTTCATCCTTAATCATCTTTTCTGATAGAATGATATACTCTGTCCTCTCTGTCCTCTCTGTCCTCTCTGTCCTCTCTGTCCTCTCTGTCCTCTCTGTCCTTCTTATCTGATTTAGCAGTAATTTAACATGAACTTTTCTTAATGTTGTATCGTCCCACATTTTCTCTATTAATATTAGTAAATATAAATATATTAATTATTACTATGTCATAGTTTGAATTAATTACTACTAACTGTAAATTTCAACTCATATTCCTCATCTGTCAACGGTCATTCTCATATCAACAACAACACATTTTATCTTTTCCTTTTCTTAACCACGGTGAGTCACAATAACAATCAACTTCAAACATTCATTACATTTAACATTTTATTTTTTTTATTTTTTAAATTCCATTTATTTTGGAGTTCTCATTTATCTTTTTTGTCCATCTTTTATCATGGACACATCTCTTGTTTTGCCTTTGCCCACTCTGGTCCCATGGGAGGTCTGTGGGTGTGGGGGATGAGAGGGGGCGCCTGAGGGCAGAGGGAGCAGTGTGTGTGTGTGTGTGAGTGAGTGAGAGAGAGAGAGAGAGAGAGGGCGGTGTTAGACAATACAGTTCCTCCTCCTCCTCCTCCTCCTCCTCCTCCTCCTCTTCCTCTCCACATATATCCCTCTGTTCCACAGGAGGTGAAGCCTTTATTTAGTCCAGATCTTGGTCTGGATTTTATCTCTGGCATTTATGACACTGTGTGGGTCGAAAGGCGAAAGAGTGGAGGCACCTGAGGAAGAAGAAGAAGGAGAGGCGAAGTGAGGGAATTATTATCAGAGAAGTGATCTCCATCCTCACACCCTTCATCATCCCTCCTCCTCCTCCTCCTCTCTGTTTACCTCCATCATGCTTGGACGGATGGACGAGTAGCCGCACTTTCACCACTCTCTGTCCGTCCTCCTTCTATTGTCTGGGATCGACACAGAAGGCTGACTGATTTCATCAGCGTCAGCATCGTTCTGATTTTTAATCCTCTCATCAGCAAACACCTCAGCACTGACACTTTAGAGCGACTCCGTTTGACCCTGAAGATTAATCCCAGGTTCCAGAAGAGAACAAAGTCGAGCTACTGCTCTTTTTAATCTCTTCCTTCAACATTCTGGAGCTTGGTTCCATCTGTCAGCGTGAGACTCTGCTGTGGAATATGAGTTAATCTGAAGTTCAAGGCATCGCTCAGAAGCGCACAGAGCAAGTTTTGGGGTTTTTTAACGAAGATTATTTTTTCCTTGTTCCCATCTACCTCGTTCAGGGTGAGTGTCGGTAAAAATGACTGCATTTAACAAACACCAATGTTAATGTTTCTTTAAGTATTTCTGTCCTGTTACCTTATATCTTTATAAAATTAACTTTATTTATCCATCTGATCTAAACTCACAGCAGTTCTTTAACCCTGATAAAAAAATATTTTATTTTAACTGCTCTAAAATCTTCTATTCAGTATTATATAAATATCATCCAGTATTTTTTATCTAATCAATCAAGTACCAAAAATATTTTTCTCAGTCTCATTTTGGTCTGATGTCATTTGTCATTTTATCTTTTCATCTCATTGCACTTAATGCCACGTCATATTTTTATCATCTAAGATTATTTAAATCTCATGTAACATCATCTTCTAATGTTATTAAAATCCAATTTCATATTTAAATACTTATCTATTTATATTTTATCTACTTTTTCTATTTTTTCTTATATCTGATTTTATCTGATTATATTTTAATTATTACATTTGTTTATTATTTTATTATTTAATTTATACAATTTCATATAATGTTTTATATTTTCTCCTCCTGTGTAGATTTTAATTTAACCTTATCTCCACGTCAGTTACCTGGTTTAATCAAACCTCCTATTTTTTTTTTTTAATGGTCGTCATCATCAGCTCTGGATTATTCATGTCCAGCAGATGTCAACATGGTTTTGTTCACTCCTGTGGCTCCATGCTGTCAGTGCAGCAGAGCGGCCTCAGCCTCAGCCTCAGCCTCAGCCTCAGCCTCAGCAGATGTGTTCATCACACACTGACAGATGGCACATTCTGATTATGTTAATGCAAAAACAACATCTACACAAAAGACAAAAGACTGTTTCTCTTTAAAAACAAACAAACTCTAAAATTGTTTTTTGTTTTTTTTTAATTATTGGTAAATGAACTTGATGTTAAATAAGTGTTTCTGAAACTTTCCGTTCGCAGCACTCAGGCCTTTCAAACAGCAGGAAAAGAGTTGATTCATTATTCATAGGATTTAATGTTATTACGCAATCATGGATTTTGGATTTTCGTTGGGGGTCTGCGACCCGCTGTTAGGTTCTTATCTGACTCCTGGACGGCTTCTTGAAGCGACGGTGACTGATTGTTGTTTCCAACAGGTTCCTGTGGAAGAGAGAAGGTGAAGGTCAACAGCTTAAAGATGATGCTGAGTCCGGACCAGGCTGAGGCCGACCTCTCCTGGACCCAGGCCGACCCCGAGAGCATGCTGAGCGGGCTTAAGGCGGCAGCGGGCTGCGTCTCCGACGAGCCCGCGGAGGGTGAGGACCGCGGCGTCAAGTGTAAGGCGGACCCGCCGCTCAGCCGGGAGGAGAAGCGGAGGAGGCGCCGCGCCACCGCCAAGTACCGCTCCGCACACGCCACCAGGGAGCGCATCCGCGTGGAGGCCTTCAACGTGGCCTTCGCTGAGCTCCGGAAGCTGCTGCCAACTCTGCCGCCCGACAAGAAGCTCTCCAAGATCGAGATCCTCAGACTGGCCATCTGCTACATCTCCTATCTCAATCATGTCCTGGACGTCTGAAGGACCCGGAGCTGGGACTCCCACAAACTCTGAACCAGAGCCACGGAGAAGGTGGAGCCGGTCTGGACCGGTCCGGACGGGACTTGACTGAAAGGCACAGCCGGAGCAGGTGTTGGGTCAGTTAACCATCTGAACTCCGTTCTTTATCTGCAGAGACAAGTCCATCACTGAGGTCGTAAACCCTTCAAAATAATTATGTCTATTTTTTTAACTTAGGGGGAAAAAAAACACCTTCCAAAATGTACATCGAAATTATTAACATCCATAAAAAAGACGTGACTGAAACAGAGTTCCACCGTAGAAGTGTTTTCATCTCTAAATTAGTTATTCTAAAAATGTGTTGTTTTTTTATCACAGAACTCTTTTGAAACGGAGCTTAAATCATAAAACTGTAAAAAGTTTTCCGACATCATTTTCGTTCTTTGAATTCCCTTGAACCCGACCAAATCCACGAAGTTCACAGTTTTCAACCAAACTGGACTGAAATGCTGATTTTAAACCAGTTCATAGAAAATCAAACAGATCTAAAACAGTGTTTTTGACTTGAGAATCAGGTAAATCTGTCTCTCGTTCTTTATTTCACTGATATGACACCAGAACACTGTCATGACAGAGACAAATTTCTCATTTATTTTAATCAGAAATCTCTCCTTCAAACAGAGAATTTATTTTTCAACACAGAAATAGAAAACCTTGAGACACAATTTCCAAACCATTCAATTCATTAATAAAACGAGAAAAAGAACTGAAGGTTTTTACAACATCTTTAGAAACGGCCGAACAAAACTGTTTTTGGTAAATCATCCAAATGTTTATTTTAGAATTTGGTTCCATTTAATACGTCCCTGAAACAGCTCGTCTGTATAACCACATATCAGAGAAAATATACATATTATTAGAATTTATTTATTTATTTATTCACATTTTTATCGTATTTATTTATTTGCACACTTTTGGTTTTACCTACATGCGTATTTATTATTTACAATAAACATTCACTTTTTGAAAATTGAAAAAAAACAAACCCTGAACTGAACTGGGAACTGCACTTCCATTTTTGCACACTGTTAATGAAGAATTCTTTGCAGGGATCACACTGAAGAGGTAAAATCCCAATCTATCAAATCAGAAAAACAAAACCAAAAGACGTCAAAGTTTCACCTGGACTCAGTTTGTGCACCTTTATCAGAAACATTATTTTTTTGTAGCTAAAATTTGGAAAATAAAATTCTCAAACGTTAAACTTTAAACCTCGGCGATGAAGTTTTTTATTCACTTTCACCTATGAACACGTTTTACATAAAAATTATAATAATAATCATAATAACCAGGCTAATCTGAGGGTGTTTCAGCCTCATTAACATATTCATCTATAATTAGACATTACATCAGAGGTCAAAGGTGCAGGTCTTTGGGGTCATGGTTACATTTTGAACATCTCACTGACTCTGTTCCACTCTTTCTCTCATAATGATTCCATTCAGACTTATTGTTATTATGGGATGGCGGTGCCTCATCTCTCACTTCCTGTATGCAATAACCTGAAGATTAAAAAAAAAGACATTTCCCTCTTTGACACAGACCTGAGGACATGGTCCTGGTTTGGACACAGACGTCTTTAATCAACATCAGTCTGACCGGAGGAGAAAGACAGAAACTGTTGATTCTATTCACCAGGGAGTGGACGGATGTAAAGGACATGAACTAGCTGCTTTAGATTTAGTTTAGACGCCGACCAAGAAGAAGAAGAAGAAGAAGAAGAAGAGGGGATAAAGTGCCACTTATGACTGATGAAAAATTGTGACCTTAATCATTTCTAAGTGTATTTGATGGAGTTATTTATGGAATTGTGTTGATATTTCTCCATGTCGTTGATTTATTTGAAGCCACAGGCCGCAGTGGTCTGTTTCCGTTGTATAAATGTAAATGGTTTGTTGTTTCTATATTTTAGACTGTGAAACTTGGACAGTGACGGTGTTGTTGACAAAAAAAAAAGTGAAAAAAGGCACTTTCTGTTGATTCCATAGAGATTTGTTTTCTGTCTGTTTTTTATTGAAACTGTTTGTCGAACGATAAGCACTTCAGAGTCGAGGCTGCTCTGCTTCAGAAATGTTCATGTCAGTCCAGTTTTTTGTTTTTTTTTTTGGTGATTTTCTTGTGTTAACAGAGGTTAATCTGGGAAAACATTTGGTCCACAGTGGGGAAAACAAAACAACACATTTGATTTTGAAATCTTTAACAAAAGAGACAAACCCAGACTTTAACCTCCTGTTTCCTTGCTGTGACCAAAAAAGAACCATTATTTATGATCTTCTGTGTTGTTTTTACAAATGTTTATTTATTTATTTATTTATTTATTGGTCTCTGCTCTGTATTTTTATTTTTATTTTTTTGGCAGTTTTTTTCTAGTGCAGAAGGATAAGAAAAAGAAACATATCCTCTATCCAAAGATCTTTTTGTCTCTTCAGGGTTCTGTAGGCTACTTGTTGCTTTACGCAGATCTTTTTGTAGTAGAGGTATCTTCATGTGACTGCTGGTTTATAAAGGACTAAACTTTTCATATTTTCTGCTGTTATTTTTCATTAAAACTGAAATACTTGAGAAAAATGCTCTGTCTCTCTCTCTATATATATATATAAATATATTTTTTATTTTACTTGGGAGGGAGAAAATAAACTGAAAACCTTCATGAAGAAAAACATTTTAGTCATTTTTATAGGTTTTTGATGAAATTTAAGACAAATTTCATCTGCCAAAAACTCAGTTTTAGTCCGTAGTTCTTCTCCAGGTTCACTTTAGGTCAAAAACCAAATATTCTGCTGCTCCCTGTTCTGGATTGATCTTTTTGCTTCATAATTCCTTCCTGTTTTGCACACAAACCCCCCACCCCACCCCCATCTTTACCGTGGGGAGACTGTGTTCTTTGGACTTTCTGTCTCTCCGTGTCTTTTCCAAACACAGTTAACATCTCTGTGGTATTTCAGATGATCTGTGGAGTCTGGTCTCCTCCTCTGAAGTTGAACTTTTTATAGTCCAGTCTTATGCGGGACTGCGAACCCCCCAGGTAAGTCGAGGACCCCCTGAAGAGCCACTGTCTTTGTCCACACGTCCACTGAACCTGGACTCAGTTCTTCACCAGTTCCTTCTGTGTTTTCTGCCATTTATTGTAGGGTTGAGAAAAAAATTGTAAGGGTGAGAAAACTCCCTCAACAACGTGCAGTCGTTCTGCTCTGGACAGAATGGAGTGGTGACTTTTATGGCCACCTCCAGTCTTTGTATCAAAACTGTGGCCCGTGCCCTGCATACCAGTAGGGGGCCTCATCTCTAGCTACAGTAAATCAACATGATACCATGTGTCCAAATACAGCAATTAAGTGCAGGCCTTTAAAGATGTCAAGGTGTCCATAATGTGGACCACGTAGCCGACCCAGAGACTCTGAGGACTAGGACTCTAATTGAACACTGTGGACATGTGGACGTTGTTCAACCAAATACAGACTGGACAAACCAGGTCAGGTCCAAAAGCCCACTTGATGTAGCCAATCAGAGGCCAGTGTTTCAGAGCTGGATGTCGACCAGATGAAAGCAAACAAGTGGCCCACGGTTGGACCAGAACGACTTTACAAAGTGGGCCATAAGGATGTGAGATTCTGGCTCCAAAGACCTGTCTCAAAGAATTCTGCATGTCTTTAAAAAAAGTATGAATCAAAGAACCGTCCAACAACTGTCTGAAGTTTGAACCTCAGAGCCTCTCAACATTCAGAGTCAAAGCTGTTATTATCATCTCATCATAATGGTCTCTGCAGCTTACTGAAGCCCCCCCGCTCCCCCCCACACACACACACAGCCAATCACAGTACAGTATAAGGTGAGACATCTGCAGAGCCAGTTTAGCGTGATGATGCACACGATGAAATGAGTGCAAATCCATGCAGATAGAAACACCTCACTCTGATCTCACACACACACACACACACACACACACGTACAGTGGTCAGCAGCTAAAGGCAGTGGTAGCCTACATGTGTGCTCCTGGCTAAAAGGCTCCGTCTCGTCCCCAGAGAGGGGGCAGGTGTTACTCCAGACGAGCCAAGACAACCAAATTACTGGCCGTCTGGCACCTCCCGTGGGAAACCCGCACACAGAGGAGGGAAGAGTGAGATGGAAATTTATGAGCCAGTGAGCGAGCAAACGCAGAAAAGCAATATTGCCGAGTGGAATGAGGCAAAATCAAAATATTTATATTCATTTCTGATATATATATATGAGGGCATAAATGTTTATTTTATTCCCAGGAATGGCACCGTTGAAAGTCTTGTAGCTGTGAAGTGACAAATGTGACAAAGTGCTTTTATGTGAGCTACATTACGTTGTGCTTTTGCATGGCTGGGCCCGGTGGGAATCGAACCCTTTACCCTGGAAATTCCACAGTTAAGCTGTTTGAAATGGTCCGAGGGAAGCGTCAGATTAGAGAGAATAAATAACTGCAGCCACATCCAACCATGTGTCTCTGAGCTCGTGTCAGGTTCAGGTCACAGCTGCACTCGGGCTTTTTCAACACTTTCCTCCTTTCACAGGGTTTTATTTGTGGAGGCTGGAGGTGGCTCCAAATGTTCCCTTTCCTTTCAGCTCAAGGGCCGACTGTGTCCTTATTAGCATCTGTCCGTCAGAGGTGTGCTGCGTGAGGAGAGAGAGGTGGGTGAAGAGGTGAAGACGCAATAAGCAGGAAGACTGAAGGACGATGAGTTCAAGTACCTCAGGTCCACCGTCCAGAGCGGTGGTCAGTAGACATGAGAGGTGAAGAAGAGGGTGGTGCCAGGGTGAGGGGAAGTGAAGCAGGCTACACAGGCAGATCAGCCTGGTGAGGACCAGACACTGACAGAGGTGGAAGTTTGTCACGAGGCAAAGACTGAACTGGAGTTATCAATGAAAAGACTAGAAGAGGAGACTACAGTGAACTGGACTGAGTGTCACAGAGGAGGAGGAGGAGGAGGAGTGAACTCTGAAGAACTAACACACAGTAATATGATGGTCATTTATTACCAGGTTGACACAGAGGAAATAGAACATTTCAAAGATGCTTCATTTGGAAAAATGGTTTCATTGAAAACAAATGACAAACATCTGCACATGTCCAGCTAAAGGTCAGAATAAAAGTCCAAAAGAATTGTTAAATCTGCCAAGAAATGATTTCTGCAGTGCACATAGTGAAGGCTACAACAAAAAAAACAGTCATTTTATTTCCACACACACACACACACTGATACACACACACACACACAGATACACACACACACACACACCGCTGGGCCTGGATGACACACACTCTTTATCAAAGACGAGAGGAGCATCAACAGATTGCCGTCCTCTGAAGACAAAACAAGCTGCACGTCCCTGGCATTTATGTGGAGATGCACTTCTGTTTTAGCTTATTGAACGTGTGCATGTGTGTGTTGGTTAGAGGGGCACGGGGGGTGAGGACGGG
>NC_024320.1:15777724-15802547 GCF_000523025.1 Cynoglossus semilaevis
GCAACGAGAGGCCTTTCATTCGTTCCTGCTCCTGGTCCCAGGAACTCCTCTGCTGCATCAGTCCTCTTCAATTTATTCTTTACAGCAGCCCAACAACAGAAGTGACAGACGAAGACCAAAGTGCTGAGGGCAGTGAGCAGCAGGGCCGACAGTATGTGTGAGTGTGTGTGCGTGATAGAAAGTCCCAGATCCCCCTCCACTCTCTCCACTCTCTGGGCTTATGTAACGGTGGAGGCCGAGGACTGACCATATGTCAGGAGGTGTGTGCAGACGGCAGGGGCTTATGCTGCAGCCATTATCAACCTTTGGACATCCTCCTCCTCCTCCTCCTCCTCCTCCTCCTCGTACTCCTACGCCTCATCTTCATTCAGGTAGCCAGGAGGAGCACACACACAGAGACACACACACACATGCGCGTTGTATTCTGTGTAAATTGAAAAGAGGAGACAGAGCAGGACAACAAACAGCCATATGTTCGTGATTCATGGAACAACATTTGGGACTTTCTTTCTCCCCGTTTCGGTGCTGTCTCATTTTTTCTGGCACCCGCTTCCTTTTATTTTCATCGCTGCTGAGTGTAATGTTGGTCCCCAGCTTCGAGGCAACAACAGCCCAGACAATACCACGACTGCCGTCTTCATCAAAAACCACCCAACCCTCTTATGTCTTTCCCTTAGAATTGTTGTTCTGGCACAAGCACTTGTAAGTGTGTGAGCATATGTGTGTGTGTGTGTGTGTGTGTGTGTGTGTGTGTTAAGGGTTCTTATGCAGCCAGTGGACAAAGCCTGGTCCATGTGTTGAAATGCAGCCGGCGGGATGGGCCACATTATCCCAGCACACTTCACCAGCAGGGTCCTGGGCTGGAGCTGGCTCGTGGCCCTTTGTCTATAAACAGATGGAAATGGGCAGAGGAGAGGACGAGTGGAGGATCAGAGGAGGAGTGGGGGGTGGATAGAATGGACTGAGCATGGAGGAGAGCAGGAGGAGGAGGAGGAGGAAGAGAAAGAGTCAGTCTGTTCTCATTAAGTGCTGTATTGAAGGCAACGTCCGCCCCAACAATGCGTCAGCAGCCGCCGATGGTCTCCCCCCTCCCCCTCCCCCGACTCCCTCATTCAGGCTCACGCTCAGACCATCTGTACCACAGGGGCCCGTCTTGAGGTGTGTGTGTGTGTGTGTGTGTGTGTGTGCATGCATTAGATCCCAGCCCAGTCTGGGGAGTTAACGTGCGCTGGTACTTATATTATTTTTGTTTTTACATTAAGATCTCGTTAATCCAGTCTTTGAGCCTCATGTTGTCGGACTGTGAGAGTGTGATGTCCGTGGATCATCATCATCACCTATACACACACACACACACACACACACACAGTGACTGATACAAAGGCTGAGAAAGGTTTCACCTGTGTACAGGTTCAAATGTTTGCTCTCCAGTCTGGACACCAGGGGTCACCAAGTCTCGACCTCTGGTGTCCACAGTGTGAACTCTGAGCTTTTCTTCTGGGCCCAGACTGTCCTGCTTTTGTTGTAGTCCACCATTCTGGGTGGATGTGGTCTCTTTTAGTTAATAACTAGGCTAGAAGACGCTAGCTGTGTTTTGCAGTTGGCTAGCTCTTAAACTTGTTGTTGGCCAGACATGATCGCCTTTAAAGGCTACATTTGGAATCAACACTTTTGACCACAAACCATAACTGAACATGATCTTTTCTATTTGGACCAAAGACTCTGTGTGGACCAACTACTATGCATATGATAGTGATTTTACACGATGTCATTTCCTCTGTAACTCCCTCCAAATGACAATAAACCAATGGGCCTCAAATAGAGGGTATTTCACATGGGGGAGCAATCGTCCTCAGAGAATCTCATCTGGCTGAGTGTATGAACTGTGAAAACTCCCATTCATCTCTCTCTCTGTTTCCACATGTATGTGTGTGGTCTCATAAACGGCGTCTCTTTCCTCTTCGTCTTCATATTTTTCACACCGCCTTCATTTTCTCGCCTCTATTTACCAAAAAGCCCCCTAAACTCATAAAGTCCATGTCTTTGGGGAGAAATCCATCCATCTTCCGGACACCAAATTGAATTGATCTAGTAGGGGCACACCCCACCCAATTCCCCACCTCCCCAATATCCTCCTACCTCTGCTTTTTTCTCAATAGGGACCATCTGCAGCAGCTTCCTGTGCTGAATCGACATGGTAAAAAAAGAAGGTTCCAGCACGTGCTGCAGCGGCGCTCCTGCCCACCAGGGTTCTCCACGTTCTGTCCAATTCATAATGGGATTTCACTGCTGCAGATTGACTCCCACTGTGGGCTTTTCTTTATTTCTAAGCGGCAGATATTGATTTTTATTTATATTAATCACTTTCATTTATCAACTCAAAGACACAGATATATCCGTTTAATGAGTAAAAGTGGGATATTTATTTGAAATTCAGCAGTTCTTTGGCCAAGTTTAGCTTGTTTTGCTGTATTATCTAATCATGTTTTGGACCTTTCTTATTTCCACCTTTGCCCTACGGCTCCTCTCATACTATATTTTTTTACCAACTTCACTAAGAATAAACAGTCATCTACGATCTTTGAGGAAAATTAATGCTGTAGAGTCGCCACATGGGGGCGCACTTATAAAGAAATATGGTGTTCGAGGGCAGCAGATGTACAGTCTCTGAGTCAAGATTGTGAAAATATGTTTTCTTCACATGGCAGTCAAATCAAACGTACTCAAGCTGGTTTTCAGCTACATTTACCAAAACACAGAGAAATGTATCCGTCCTCCAGTCTTTTACACTAAACTGAAAAATATTCACAGTTTCAACCTCAGGGGCTACAGGAGCTGTTGGTTATCTGATCATCAGAATTGAGTCATTGAAAATATTTTGGTAGATGGAAGTCAGATATTAACACATAAGAGACGGAGGCAGCAGAGGATCAACGACTCCTGTATGACGGGAGTCTCAACGTGCTGGTGTTTCACTGAGTTTGCTCTGAAATGGTGAACAATTTACCACGCCATAAAACTGCAGCTGTTCCAGTGTTCAGACACTAACTGTGTCATCTGTGCATGATGAATGACACATGATACAGGAAGTGCTATTTATAGGCAAAATGTATGTGGATGCAATCAAACGCAAGTTACGCCAAAGCTCAGAAAGTGTTGTAAAGCATGGTATTATCCTGTCATGGCCACAAAAAGTGAAGTTATTTCACAGACTCATTTGGACAGTGTCATTTACAAAGTCAAAGGTCAATTATGAGGTTTTCCTTCTAACAGGCAAACATATCCTAGAATCCAGGGGTCAGTGTGACAAAAAAAGGTCAAATAAGGCAAAACAAAACAGTGAGTCTCCACTCATTGATTTTACATTTCTCAGTTGGTCCATTGTGTGACTGGACAAAAGGCACAAAAACGAACAGGTGAAAATTCAAGCCACGAGGCAACAGATGCCTCCAGCAGGTCCACGCTGCAGGAATCAATATTTCTCCTCCTCCTGCTCCTCTCCAGATCCTACACATGTCTCACCTACTCCACAACACAATGGAGGTCACGACTGGGGCGTGAACCCTGAACCTCACGGTGCACAGATAAATAAACACCAGAGATAGCAGTGACAGGAACAGCACAGGGGGTTAGAAGTGGGACACATTGTATGTTAAAGCCAGTATCACTAGATGTTGTCTCTGACAGTGGAGTCCCAACTGCTTTCACTGGGCTCCACGTTGTGCAATATTTACATTTCTAAGGACCAACATTTCCCTTTTTAATACTTAAGACTTGTTTCCCCAGTTTTGGGCAGATTCTTACAAAGCATTCATCATCAAAACAGTTGTTTTTTGTTTATCTTAAAATTAAATAAAGTTAAATGATCGTAAAAATAGATTACCTTGCTTTGAGTTACAGATAAAATAAAAGGTAGAAAATGAAAAAAAAAACGTTATTACAAAATAATAATAAATTTGAGTTAATTCTGTTAACAGCTTTGATGGCTAAAGGGTATCCCATGAATAAATAAAGAAAATATGATAGCTAAAGTTTACCAGGAAAACACAGCTAAATATAACCTCCATAATCCATGTTACATTCATTCAATTCAATCCAGAGGACGTTGGAAATGTGTCCCAAAATGGTGCAAAGTTTAAGTAAAATAGCTTAAGCCCATAAATAACCATTGGTAATCCAAGAAGATAATTTAATCAGGAACGTAAATAACAGAAAATCTAGCAGAGGGATATTTAAAGTTCGCATAAAAATTGATAAAAGTAGCATACAATAAGGCTAAATGCGGGTTAATCTATTTAAAATGAACACTATAGTCTGTCTGAGTCTTGACAACACCGCCCTCTAGCGGTGGCTACGCAGGGCTGCAGCTCTCCTGCAGTGAAGCTCTGCCCCCTGTGAAATTCCTCAGTGCCGGGGCTCAGGCTCATGATTCCTCCGGTGTTTGCAGGCTGCTTTATTCCGTAGCCTCACCGTGTGTGGACTCACTAACTATGTTGAAGGAAAGCTGTTTTAAGGAGCCCTAGGATGAAAGATAATTTCCGGGAATGTTTATTCTAACAGTAAATGGTGAGTGTTGTTTTTAAAACGCAAACTGTGTTTGTGTTCGCGTTTTTTTTCTATCGTATCCTGTTGGTTTCATGTCCCCTACGTCTATGTATGTTACTGTATTTTTGATAATAAACTACAGGATGGATATGAATGTCATCTTGTGCCATTTTAAGATAAAATGTCAGGAATTAAGACTTTTTCAAGGAACACGCCCTTCTGCTACCTGTATGAAGAAGAACTTCTTGTATATTGTATACACAGTTTCTGCTGACAGTTTCGGGTTATTTTCCCATATTTTAAATCATTTAAGTTGATACTCGAGACACTTTGAGACACGTGTTGCTTTCACGGACAGAATAAGAAAGTCCGACTCCCTGTAGTTGTATGTGAAGTGTGTTAATCATGGTTGACTGGACCAGGACGAACCCGGACTAACCCGGCGCCTGCTGCTGTTGCTGCTACCGCAGCAGCTCAGCTGTGAACTGTAACCTGTGGCGGCGGAGTCAACGCGGATGAATATGTGGCGACACTAAAAACCTCCGTTAAAATTTAAAATTAAAAGTTTAAACTCTTTACTGAAAGGCAATCAAAAGTAGTTGTTAATTTATATTTTAATAGTAGCGCGTATACACGGCTAAGATAGAAGCAGCTGTCAGGGGGGGCTGTGGAGGCCAGGGTGAGACCGGGGATTTTCCTGCGAATAGGTCCGCCTTTCTGCGTGTCTTCCTCGGGTGTGGGTTTCAGATAAAGACAAGGTAGGCTAACCTTCTCTGGAGGTCACAGTTGAACTATAGACCTTATATAAAAATGACGTCGTTCTCTTAGTTTAAAAGTAAAGCGCAAACTTGGACAGGACGAAGCGGATTGCCACCAGGGGGCAACACCAATAACTACTTAATTAGTTGTTTTTGAGCGTGGGAAATTAAGGCTGCTCCTCTTGATTTAAAAATTAGTCAATATTTTTTAAGGATTTCTGGTTTAAAAATGAATAGTTCTACCTCATCTACCAATAATAATGATAATAGCATATAAAATTCATGTCAACATTGTTTTTCATAATTTTTGCAAATAATAAACCAAATTACCTTTCAAAATATAAGTATATATAAAGTGAACTCTTTAATTGTAAACATTGTCAAATATTGAATTGTATTAAATATTCCAAAAATGAATGTTCTTATTTAATTAATAACATTGAGCAGCAGCATTTTTTTAGCCTAGATTTTTAGTTACGTATTAACGGTGATTAACCTGAAACTGTGAGTAAAACACTGTCTTCTCTTCTTCAATCATAAATGAGAATTCCTGACACAAGTGTAAAGACTTTAGACTAAGGGATGAGACTAACGTTGAAGCTATGTTGTGTGTGATTCCAGTCGTGTTGCTCATGGATTCCTCGCCACGTTTTGTCCCAAATGAGTGGCTCAGTATTGCGTGACAGCTGCAGAGATGTTATTGATGGCCTCTGTCAGCAGCCTTCAGATGTGTGTGTGTGTATGTGATTGGTGAGAGTGTGTGGTACTTATTATGTGTTGTAATTGTATGTTATTGACTTGCAGCCCTCAAAACATTTATGTTAATGTCAATGACAGAAATATTAGTAATAATAAGATTCTTGATGGAAGTCCATTGTGGGGCAGTGGTGTCTTAGTGGTTAAGGAAGCGGATTTGGGTCCAGAAGGTTTCAGGTTTGCGTCACCCAGCTGCCAAGTTACTACTGAGGTGCTCTGAGCAAGGCACTGTCCCCACACACTGCTCCCCTGGTCCTTAAAGCTGCCCACTGTTCACTTTGGTGATGGGTTAAAGGCAGAGGTCACATTTGGTTGTGTGCAGTGGTGAGCTGTGTCACAGTGACAAGGTGTTCACTTTCCTTTCCTTTCTCCTTCATTGGTATGTGGTCAGGAATTACTTCCCTCCTGCATCAGACTTGGACTAGTACCAAGATTTGAGCCACAAATACAGTTTCCCATAGTTTTTC
The DNA here is from genome assembly GCF_000523025.1 of Cynoglossus semilaevis. Lineage (NCBI taxonomy): Eukaryota > Metazoa > Chordata > Actinopteri > Pleuronectiformes > Cynoglossidae > Cynoglossus > Cynoglossus semilaevis. The sequence goes on from NC_024320.1 coordinate 15,784,251, forward strand.
ATAATATTTTGCAGGCAATAAATCAAAACATTAGATGCTAATTAAAGTTTTATTAAAAACATAGTAAGGCTTAGTAAGCTAAGTCATAGTAAGTCATAGTAAGTCATAGTAAGCTATTCCACACAACCTGGGTGTAGTTTCGCTACCAGCCATCAAGTTGTACCCATTCCTGTCTGTAATAATTTGCCTGAGAAAATAGTCCACCATGGGTGTGTATTAAAAAGCAGAAAATCATTGTTTGTTTGTTTTTTCCATGTGATGGTAGAGAATTCTAATTGTGTTCCACAGCACAAAAAGGTCTTTCCAGGAGCATGTGACAGGCCCAGGAGTTCCACAGTGACTTGTCATGTTCCCTCCTGTTCTGACATGTCTCCTGACTGTGGCACAGTGTGGTTTTTGCTGAGGTGAAATTATTATTTTGCAGGAGCTGCCTGTGTCTGGTAATGATACAGTATGATGAGGGTTGTCTCATGGTGATAATAGAGGCAGTTTTGCGAGGGTGCTGTTGTTTTAGACTGACAGATGATCCTGCATTCTGATGAAGTGAAAGTGAATGGCACTTTAATTTTTCTGACTGTCAAAACAAAGCCAGACATGATGTGGAGATTGTCAAATGTCAGGGCAGATCAGTCGACGTGTGCTGCACCGGTTTAACTCAGAGGAAACAGAGTTCCTGAAAACCATTATGTGTAAATGCTAATGCCTTTTTAATTGTGGTTGTCTTCACACACCAGTGAACCTCTAGGAAATGTGATGTCAGTCGGTATCGGTGATACCGCTCTGGTATAATTACATTGTTGTTCTTTGGAAGCTAACGCAATGTTGGGCATTTTTAAATAGTAACAGAGAAATTTCTACCTTCTTATTTGTAATTTCTTCCTGAAACATCAGCACCACAGCCCTCAGTTCAATTAGATAACGACCGTTAAAAAGTATTGCCGTGATGCAGAGATGTGAAATTAGAACCTCAGTGTAAGCTAGCTCTTCACTTACTGCTCTGTAACCACGGGGTAACGGCTGAACAGTTTGCTTGAAAAGATGCTTTAAATGAAATCATTCAGCGTCCTTCTCTGCTTCATTAGATACTCAACCTGCTGTTCCACACAGGAAGACCAGCACAAGTGTTCAGCTGAGAAGTAGGCTTATGCCAAAAGTTCAGAGCGTGTCGTTTGGCTGCGAAAGACCAACGGTGCATTAATGGGTCAGTGAGTCAGACACGTGCTTCTCCAGGATCAGACTTACAAATTAGTGTGTAAACAGCAGACACTTCTCAGCCCACATACCAAATGAAAGCTTCTGCTAACTGTGTGAAACAAGCCTTCATGTTGACTGTCATGGTACAGTATAATTTTGACCCTTCTCCTCTCACACTGCATGCCATCACTGTCTGCCAGCACAAACAGACAGGTCGGCAACTCAGGAGGAGTCTTGTATTACACTGAAGAACATGCCTGAGCTGCTCCAACCCCCCCCCCAACTCCCCCCTCCATCCCATTCATCCTTGCTTCCATCCATCCTGCCAGATTCAGGGGATTCCAGTTATAGCTTTGGATTCTCACTGCGAACCTGAAATGCTTCCACTTTCCAATTTTCTCCAGCACGGCAGAGACAGAGAACACTTGTGAGAAGCCCAGCGTGTATTCAGTTTCACTTAGACCTTAAAGCCGGCTCCCTGGATATGCTAGTGGAGTTTCAGAGTGTGTGAAGTAGTTGGAGATGAAAAGTCAGGATAGCAGCTCTTCAATGTAAAAGGAGGTTAAAAAAAATCAGCTGCACCCTGCCTGAACTTTGACAGCGCACTCATTCGACCCTATTAATCCTTCATTTGTTTAGCTGCGGCCCCTTTTTCTAAGAGGATTATAGCCGGCGATGGGAATGCCTTAGAGGTTGTGTCCAGGTTTGTTTAGAATTTGTTATTCACGAAATGAACTGCTGTAGAGCAGCAGTAAACCTGGCCACTCTACAGCCCCTGGAACAGAGGGCCTTATTTCACATCTTTAAGGGGAAGTTTGATGTTTGGTTAGTGCTGTGGTTGGTATGTACGACCTTTTATCCTCTGACACTTTGAAATGAATCCTATCAGTATTAGTTAAAAAAAAAAAAGATATTCTAGATGCATGAAGATGCTGAAGAAGCCTACTTCCATACATGTTTAGTATGTAGTGTTGGACTCAGTCGTCACAGCTCATTGTTGATAATGTGTGAGAGACTGCAAAGAACCTGTTGGTGGAGAGTTGTCACAGTGAATGATGTCCTAAATCTGGCTGAGCTACTCTTTGTATCCTGAGGTTGTGAATGTAGAAAAGCAGGGACATATCTCATCCAAAGACCATTTTCTCCACTTCCTGCCGGCTTTGAGGCAGTGGAACCGTAAATCAGCCATAAATCGTTGTGTTTTGTGCTGGGAGACTGGTCTGAGTGTGTGTCAGGGCAGGTTTAGATCTGGACACGCAAGGCAACTTCAAACATGGTCAGACTGAGATTTATGAGTGATGAAACAGGAGGCAGGAAGAGCTTTTAAAACCCGTGGATGAGGCTACAACTGTAGAAATACAACAGTCTTCTTTTTTTAAATGTTGGAGGAAGTTCACCTCAGCTGTCAGTCAAGGCTGGATTTATGTAGAAGTGTAAGTGGGCAGATTGAACTGGTACTGAGGAGTGATGTTGAATTAAGGGTCTGTTTTATTTGGGGTTTTTCTGTGTATTTCACACAGATGTGATTCATTTCCCAGATCAGTCTGAGAGTTCTGTATGTGTGTGACGTTAACATTATTGTTCCCTCAACACAAGTGCATTTATAACAAGCCTGAAGCTACTTATGACTCACGCGCTCATTCTCTCTCTCCTTTCAGGGGGGGGGATGGTAGTCATATACATACTTTTATCTTAAGGTGAGCCAAATCTACCTCATTCAAACACCTCACATTAATCTGCTTCCTTCTCCTACCCCCCTCTTCACAGCTCTCATGTTTACTTTGTCATTACTTGGCCCATTTACTCTCACCAAACCACACATTAAGTGCTCTCCAAAAACATCCTCTAATCTGCCACTATTTCCCTGAATGCAGTTCTCCAGCCTCCCACCTGCTGCTCACAGTCAGTCTGCGGGTGTTTAACGTGTTTTTGGTAACGCAGGGTTTGATGTTTGCCTGTGCAGATGCTTCTGAATTAGTTTTTACAGCACAGTTATCATCTAGATGAAAGAGAATGTTGACTGATTAGATTGGAAAGGACTTAAAAGGGAGGGAAAATCAGATCTTGGCATCTTAACAAAACACTCATGTAATAAATTTACAGCTGTGAAAGTCTGTGAAGTTTTAAGAAGACTTCATCAACATTCACTTTCTATTAGCTGACTCTGTGTCTGTATTATTTATCCTTGGTAAATGAGAATGTTTTCCTTTGGTCTTCTTTGGTACCAGTGTAGAACTTCACTTTTGTGCCAGTTAAACTGCTGGAATGGAATTCTTTCTTTGAACTTAATTACAGACTTAAACAGGTGTAGATGCCCTGAGTTCAGTGACTAAAACGTCATTCTTCTGTTCCTACAGTAGCCATGTTATCAGTAACAGCACAGCTCAGGCTCCAAGGCGAGTCTACTTTCCTTAGTTGTCTGTGAAATGAGGGTCTGTTCTGTCACCTGCTTGAAAAACAAACAAAACCTGATGGAACCTCACCCACACTTCTTTTCTCCTTAACTACAGGTTGATGTTTCCTCTGCGGGTGCCCTCAGGGTCGCGTCCCAGCACGACTGCTGACAGCTCGCCACCTCTGTCAACCTCTTGACTGAGTCCACCGTCTGCCACCAGCTCAGAAAGACAGCTCACGAGGCTTTCGCTGCGTTTGCCAGCGGTTGAGTGGCACGGGCCACTGGTCTGCCCCCCCGCTGCCCTGTACCCCCCACCAGGCTCAGCCTTTGTGTTAGAAGTCCATTATCATGGACACAGAGTCCACCTACTCAGGTTATTCCTACTACTCTGGACGCTCCCGAGGATCCCACAGACACGGGTAGGACTTCCCTCAGTTCTCTCAATAACTTTCCTGTCTCTGTTTTTACCTGGAGTTGTGAGAATGCCTGTAGAATTTATTGTTTATTAAAAATTTAATCATATTTAATCTAATATCACATTGGTTTCAAAAGCTTTGCTCTACCCAAGCATTTTGAAGTTCTCCCTGTCAAGTAAAGTGGTTTCCAGTGAGGGGAACCCCTAGGGGAAGGCAGCGTTAATGCAGCAGACAAATGGCTTTTTAATTCAGTATTTATTTATGTCCAACAGCAGGGAAATCGTTTCTTTTGTTTAATTAGAACAGTGTATGAGTAACAGTGTTTTACACAGTGTTTAGTCTTGTGTTTTGATGCGTCAGCTCTGAATGTGTTGAAGTGGAGGAGCTCGGCGTCTGTGCTGCAGAAGACGTTTGAGTTGTTTCACTGTGTGTATTTGTGCTTGGCTTGAACACGCCTCTTAACTAAGTGTGGTTTGTTTACTTATTGACAGTTGTGAAAAAAAAGATTGACTTAGTAACCTTAACAGGGGAACAATAACAGAAAAGACAAAGGTCAAAACACAGTGGAGTTGATCCTTTCTCTGTCGCTGAGATTTGGTTGTGTAAAAGTGAAATCATAATTTTTTTTTTTTTTTTTTTTTTTTATCCTAATTTTTTCTATCCTGCCAAACTCTTTACTGAATAAAAATGTATCATAAACCATGTTAACTGGCCCCAGGTCTGGGCCCAGATCTAACAACGACAACCTAAGGTTTTAAAAACAGAAGTCAGCAGGTGGTAGAGCCAGGTCAGTGCAGCATTAGTTTCTTTTCATTTGTTTTAAGACTCCATGTCCCTGCCTGCTGTCCCCCCCTTTGGTCCCACCCTCTCGTCCTATCTCTACTTCATGTTGGGCCCAGCCTGTTTGGAGGCTGCATCTCACATCACCGCATTATCCTGTCAGCAGTGAAATAGCTGTGGTTGACGGCCTCAGGAAGGCAGTGTGGAGACAGGTGCTGAAGAGGCCTGACTGACTGACTGATCGCTCAGCGGATACGCTGAGAGCCACAGAGGAGATGAGAGCAGTTCAACAACACCCCCTCCCTTGGCCCTGCCAACTCCCCCCCACCTCCCCCCACTCTCTCCTCATATATCTCCTTTACTTCTCTAAGGCCGCTCCCAACCGTTCTGACACCTGTTGCCTTTTTCAGGGACTTCACTTTTCTGGAAATGTGATGCTTGGTCCAAAGTGCACTTCTGTCATCATCTACTCTCATGTTGACGTCCACTTTAGATCCTTAATCCACTTCAGGGGAAGGGTTAGGGCTACATTCATTGAAGTAGTGAATCCCTTAATGACAAGTTTTAGTTTGAAATTTTCACAGAAATTTGTGTGATTGGAAAAATTGACTCACAGCTTGAGCTGGTGTGATTTTTTGTGAAGTTAAACAACCTGTTGAGTCCCATTAGCTTCATGACAGTAGGATGTCTTTGGGTTTAGCATCTGTTTTAAGGAAACCATGGCAGGAGTTACACTTCATTTTATTAGACGTGCAGTTCCTTCACGCTGTCACGCCTGTACCCTTCATGAAATGGGATTAAGCCGTTTCCTCTTCATACCCTGCTCTTTGGATTCCCATGTGACTGATGATGTGAAAGCAGCAGCTGGCAATGTCTTCCTGGTTTTTGACCCACTGCTCTGTATCACCTTCTCCAGCCCAGCCCATCCTAAATGGATTCCTGGAGGATGGTTCATGCGCAGCCGTATCATTTGTTTCCCACTGGTCTGAATTCTCCACGGCTGGAATGTGTTCTTGAAGTTTAGAGTTATTTGAATTAAAGTGGATTTAATATGCCTGAAATCAAACAGGGTTGTAGTTAGTAAGAGAGTATGTGTGTGGTTATGCTTTTGTCTATTATAGATATTATCAACACAAAGATCAGGGCAGGTAGAGTCTGAATAGTCTAAAAAAAGATGACATATTTGACCTAATGTCTCCTTTAATTTTCCGTATATTTTGTTTAAAGTTTTTTTATGAGGCTGTATTTAGGCGAATACTAAAACATAAACACCCTTATATCATTGACATTTTGGAAAAAATGACACCATTAAGTCAAAGTATGGGCATTCGGATGCATGGGCATCGACAGCAGTTGTCCTCTTATCTGACGAGTGAGACATATCAAAATGGAAAACTGGAAAAGCATAAATGACCTGTATGAAGTCTTTGGTTCAGTACGTGTACACCTCTGGATTAGTGAGGACACATTTAATGGTGGTCCTTTATCAGGGAGTAAGACAGAAGATTGACAAAGAGAGCCCTGTTTTTAATAACACCATCAAACACAGATCATTTTATTTTACATTCTTCATCCCGGCTCTGTGACACGTGTTTGAAATGGCTGAGTTGACTGCACCACTGGTCAGGTTCTATTTGCCTCCATGACTCCCCCCATTTGGTTCAGAGTGAAGGCTCACCCAGGTGGGTAGGTTACTCTGCTAAAAACAGCAGTAGAACAATTTTGGTCCACATAGAGCAGGCTACGTTACCACCCATGTAGTCAACACTCTCCACTTCAGGAGTTCAAGGGGCTCTCTCTCCCCCTCTCTCACTCTCTCTCTCTCTCTCTCTAATTGGCAAGACTCTGGCCCACTTAATTTCAGGTCCTCCCAGCCCCCCCCCCCCACCCCCCTTCTCTTCTGCTGTATTTTCCGTATTGTTCCAAAAAGCCATACTCGTTTCATGGCTCCACGCTGAAAGTCAAATTCCATTAATCAAATCATAGCAGAGGCCACTGTTGGAATACCAAAGAGCTGACTGCATGCTAATGAAGGCAGGAAGAGGATGTGGGAAGGGGGAGGAGAGAGGAAAAGGTGTGTATTTGTGCGTGTCAGAAACAAGGTTTCCACGCAGTGTGATCACACCCAGAAGCTTACTGAAGGGAGGGGAGAGGGGCTGCTAAACAGAGACCAATCTGTTCAAGCCTTTCCCTGCAGGTCTGCCTCCCTCTTAGTCTGGAACCTGTTTTTTTACACTTCCATCTTCCCATCACATCAGCAGTTTGGAAAGAAGCAGGTGTTTCCCTGACCCTTTGGTCTTGACCACAACACGTGGACTGTAGAGGACTAGTCTACAGTACTTTCATAAACATAGGGTGTCTTGTACTGCAAGAGCTTGGACCAGAAACTAGCAACTCTACCAGGATTTGGCTGTGTTTCCACAATAGTAACTAAGATCTTAATAGAGATGATGGGACTGATGGTTCTTAGGAAACAGGATGTAGTTATGGGATCTAACAGAGACTAATGGTTGATCCTGGATATGTCCAGGTGGAACATGGAGGTCCGGTCATTAAAAAAGGGTGAACTGCATATTTTGTTACTGTCCATATTTGAATGTCAACAGTATGAAGTATTTTAGCCACGTACACCACACATCTGGGCAGGAAAAAAGTTTTATTCCTCATCAGTTGTCATGTTGACTCAGATGTGCTCAGAATCTGAAGCTCAGTCTCCATCTGGAACAGAGGAACGAAGGAATAAAATACAAGCATTGTCACATTTAGTTTTATTACAGTCGTATCTCATTCTGTAGTGGCGGAAAAATATTCTGGCCTTAAAAACCAAAACAAGAGCTAAATTTATTTCACCCATAAATGTGATTACGGCGCTATACAGCCTCCTTTGATGTCGGCTCACTGGTGTCTGAGCTCTGCTCATCATCTTCCTGCTCCCATTTCCTTTTTAATGCTCCTCCCCAAATTAATAATCATAACCAGTGACGGGCTCTGACTGATGATCACTCCCCTCGGTATTACCTCGGCTCCAATGGCAACCATGAGCGCTGTAATAACATTTACAGTAATAATCATGGCAGTGATGTATTTAAAGGCTTACATCAAGCTCCTAATCGTCTGGATATATTAGATAACGTAACGTCTGTCACTCTGTCAGAGGAAGAGGTTGCTGCAGGCGACTGTGCAGTTCAAGCACCACAAGTCTCTGGTGGGACTTTCTGTGGAAAAATAATGTTGGAGTTCAAAAGGAAATACGAGAGTGTGGACAGGATGCAGTCTGGTTAACACCCTGTAATCCAAACACTTGGATAAGAAGTATTAGTATGCATACAAGTGCAGATAGTTTTTTTTCATCCAGACTTAATGCCGTCTTCCTGCTGCATTTCCATCCAAACCCATGTCCTAGGACGATTGTAAATCTTGTAGTTTGTGAAAGAGGTTCCCGACGTTAATATTATTTTATTTGTCAGGGTTTGTTTGATGTGTTGAGACAGAAAAAAATTCTGATGAGTTCATATAATCAAACTAACAAAGTCAACTCTGAACTATGCTCCTGGTGCCAACAGCTGGAGAGTAAAGGAGACAGATGCAGGATTGTCTAAGAGCTGAGGTCATGGACCTGCAGAGTGGACACAATGCTGTGTTGACTGTGATGCTGGGAAGAGAATGCAAGGAACCCACTGTTGATGCTGCAATAGGATTAGGGCCTGTAAACACAGAGGTCAGTGTGGCTAATGGAGCTGGTTGGTTACAGACCAGAGGAGTGGGGCCTGAGAGGCAGATAAAATGAAAGAATGATACAGAAGGAGGTGAACAGAGGTTACAGGCTGTGTAATGATTCAGAGATGGGAAATTAAACCTGAAGTTGTTTCATGTCTTTCTGAAGAAATCTGTTTCTGAGATTTTTGCATCAAAATACTGAAATACATGAAATTACTCTTTAAAATGGGTATGTTATTGTCATGAGTCCTAGAAACACTGGACTATTGGTCACAAATGTTAAACACCAAAGCTTAGGCACTAATATCTGTCTTTTGTTTTTCTGTTTAGGGAGCGAAGCCGGGACCGTCACAAGTCCCGCAGTAAAGACAGTCGATCAGAAAAGTCTGTCACAATAAACACGCCGCCTGCTGAGCCCTTACTGGGAGACTCTAGTATCAGAGGAGAGCAGGTCCAGGTAAGACCGACTACATCATACTAATGTTTCGCTGCTGTTATCTTACTCTGATCTAAAGAAGCTGGAATGATGATTGTTCTTATTACCTTGTGCTAAGCCTGAATTTCTGGTATTTCCTTCCTAAACAGGCCCCTTAACTGTTGTTGAGATCTTGGTCCTGACAATCAGAGAACCTTTGGTTTGAAAATACTTAATATGAGATTTATAACAGAATTAAACTCCCCTTTTGTGAATTGTGATCGCAATTGATTAATTGATGAAATGATCAATAAGACAAATGACGAGTGTAGGCTTATTTATCAGGTGATATAACAGATGTTTGAAAGATGTTTATATAAAGAAAGTGTACTTTTGTCAGTGTGGCTACAGATATTGTGTAACACCTTCAGGATGTGATGTGCTTTTGTTTTCTTTATACTTTTGTGCCAGAACTGCAAACTACACACTCATGTTCAGTTTCAGGTCCCAGACCGACAATAGTTTCTGCCTGTTGGAGTGATTTTAAAGGCAGGTATATCAGGTAGCCCTGTGTCAGCTGGGCAGGTTGTTTGTTGCCATGTGAACACGTGAATGGCCTGTCCGTGAAGAAGAGAAACAAACAGAAGTTCCAAAAAACACTGCTAACAGTTGGTTTAAGCTGGTGAGGGAAATCATGTTCAATAATCCACTGCTAAAGTTGGAAGAGGTAGCAACAGCCTTTAGCCTAATATCAGTTATTTTAACAAACCTTTTTTTACCATATTTACTATATTCATAACTACAGTTGAACATTAGCTGTTGTTGGTATAACTTTTATCTTTTAGTTACCTTTTAGATTTTTTGGTATTTGTTGCAATGATTGTATGCTACCTTTTAGGGTTTTTTTTCTCAGTGTTTGGCTATTCTCAAGGTTGAGTTATTCTGCTTTGCTGCATGGCTACGTTTTAGCTCTATCTGGGTTATTACAGAATTTTGCAGAGAAGAAAACAAAAAGTTCAAAATAGCCATGAGCACACACACACAAGCCCATTGTTAACTGACTGTTAGCATGTATTTTAAGCAGTGCTTCAGTGTGTGTGTGTGTTTACACACTGTGTCTGATTTCTGCACATGACAGGATTTGTCATCCTCTTGTCATTTTCATGCCGTGGCCTGCAGTTCTGCCGCTGACAGGGTGGGGAACACTGGCTTTAGTCTGAGAAATCAGGGCCACCAACTGTACTGGGAGAGCAAGAGTGGAGAAAATATTTTCAGCACTAATACTTTTGATTTGATTTTTCTGTTTGGTGTGCACTGTCAAACATGTTCCTGCTTCTCTTCACATTCTTTCCTTCTGGGCTGTAGTCAGTTCTCTTGGCTGAGAACAGAGTCTGATGCTTTTAGTCGTCCTTGTAATCCAGTGTTGAAAGTTTCTCATGGCGGTGAGGTTTTGAGTGTTGCTTTGCATAAACCCAAGGAACTGTCCAGAGGACTCAGTTCACGGTCTGCATTAATGCACCTTTTCTAATTTCACTTGTTATTTACAAGGAGCAGTTCTCCCTGTGGTCCTTGTTATGTATTCACTTATTTCCAAGCCCTGCTAAACCCCATGTCTCCAACCTCCAGCTCCAGGCTCCGTCCAAAGGAAACAAAGGATTAAGGTCATTTCTGTTGCTTTGTTTGAACTGAAAAAAGAGCCCAGTTTCCCACAAAAAGCAATGGTCGTCTCGTTTTCGTGTGGAGTGGGATTTTACCGACTCTGGATTTTACAGACAAGTTTTGAACAGTTATGAAATGTGTCACTACAACTATATTGTAAACTGCAGTGTTTCATGTAGTTAAGTAATTGCACAGTGTGACATCAGGATTGTGACTAGAAGGCACAAAGCTAAGTCCATCTGTCTGCCCTGGACTCGTCACAGGTTTAAATGAGTCAGTAGACAGAAGGTGGGGCATGTATTTTCTGGTATTTTTAGTCAAAGTGTAAGAGTCCTCCTTCTGTTTGAAAATGCCAGTTCAGTAAGGCTGGTAATATCCTGAGATGATGACATATTCTTCCTCAGATTTCTTAACGTGTTCAGGTTTCTCCAGTTTCAGGAGGCAGGCCAAAGCTCCAGGGTTCATGAGGAGGTGTGAATATTAAATGGTCCGCTCCGTTTACTTCTTCAACATTAGGATCTGTGCCTGATAAAGAGCACTGTCAGTAGATATTTGTGAAAACGTTTGCCTGTTATATTATTTACTCTGGATAGAGGGGGAAAAGACCAGACTGAGGTACAGTGGACTGACACTGAGGCATCTGAGCAATTAGGTCAGTTTACTCTACTGCTTTTGTTGTGTGTAAGTGGATAGTGAGGGTGAAGATGCCTGGATCAAATCCCAATGCCAGTGTTGTGGCAGCGTACTTGTCGTATTATACAAGGTGTGAAATGGGAGAAATGTGATATGTTTAAGCCAATAAAGCATTCACTGATAATTAACACCTTTCATACCCAGTGAGCATGTAGAGAAACAGGAGCTGGTGTTATGTGTAGGTGTTAATGTGCAGCTCTGAGAACGAACCTTTCTCTGATTTGTACTTGGACGATCGTGGTGCAGTTGCCGGTGTGAGCTAAGACTGCACTGCACCTGGGTTGAAGGTTGGGTTCTTAGTTACTGACGTGATAATTTGGCAGCAAATGCACATGGAGTGGTCTGATGTGCAAAGCTGGTGTGTGATTGAACAACATGTTTTTACCTACATATAACTGTTGGACAGTTACAGTGGTTTTGTCACATTGTGATCTCATGTATATGATTGTCAAACTGGACATACCATGAACCCCCAGGTTCATTAAGTAGAAAAAATTGACAATAGCCAAAATAGCTGAAATGTCTCCAATTATAACATGCGTTGAATATGTAACTAGCAGAAGGCCTAGTAGTAGCTAAACGTTTTTCCACAATGTATGAAAAAAGTTAATAATTAATCTAAATATGTGTAGTAGTCCAATAAGCTGAAATAGCATAATGTCAGTTCACTAACATAGATCCCAAATTGCTCTTAGACATAACATCAAAACTTCATTGGATCTCATTGGTTGAATGAACATTAAAACTTCATTGGATCTCATTGGTTGAAATGTTCATTAAACAATTATTCACTTATTCACTCTCCAGTGTATCTGTCCGTCCATCAGTGTTGTCTCTGACCGCTCACCTACGTCAGGAAGACTCCTCCCACTCCTCTCCTCTTCCACTCCACTTCTTGCCACTTACTCTCCATCTTCCATCCTCCATCAATCCTTCTTACATTATGTGGCAAATGTAAGCACACAGTCCCGTACCATATCTCCTGAGGCATGATGGACATCGGTGGTGGGGGTGGTTCAGCAAAAAAGTCAGTGTGGTCTCCTACTTACTCTGGGATGGATCTTCGTAAAACAACCGTTGACATTTTTGCAGTTTAAGGATTTTTCTTCTTTACACATAAGCCGTTTGATAAAGATGGAGACCACAGAGGACACGCTCCAGATCTTTACAATTTGTGAGTCCGTAGAAGAGAAAAGGGAAGTGGTTACATCTGCAGAAGAGGAAGACTCTGTTACAAACTCACCTGCTGTAGCCAGTTCTGGACCAGACTCTAAACCGAACCGGGTGAGACAACCAATGCAGGTGTCAAATACTTCTTACTAGATAAATGTGTACTTGATATATGTAACTTAACATTTAAATGAATGACAGTAAATATAGATGTAGTAGATAGATGTTAGAAGAAGCTAAAAGAAAGTTCTTTGTTTTTCTGTCTTGAAGTTATTATGTGCTCAAGGCAGAAAAGATGGATAGAAAAAAAAATATTAAAAAAAAATCACAGAATGTTTCTCCAAGGATATATACTGTATATAAAACAAAGCAAACATTCAGCAAAATTATTTTACTTAAATTACAATAAGACAATGTGTTGAAGTTTTTACATGAGCTAAAAAACAACCGTAAGATAGAATGGATCATTTCTGAAAAGGATCAAAGTAAATATTGATGTTGATATAGTAGAAACAGGTAGAGGTCTCTTTAAGTTCACCATTTCAGCCCCACTGCTGCTGCTCTTTCTCTGCTGTGACCTGCTGCTCCATTAACAGTCCACTATTGTCTCTCCATCCTCAGCGTTTGTCAGGGAAACTTTTACTTCCCCTCCTTGTACTGACGTGTTCTTGGCAGCGGCCTGCACCGTCCACAGCTTTCAACAAAAGCGGTTCCAAATGGCTGCGAGAATGAACACAGACTATATTTTATCCACACACTCTTTATCTGCCTCCCTGGAGTGACTGGAGTGGAGTGCACTTGTTCCTACGCTGAGTGAGGGGCTTTGTCTTCAGCCCCACTTACAGCCCCTACAGACCACTGGAAACAGGCTTTTAGTGGACTTTTTGATTTACTGCCAGAGACAATAGCTGTTATTTTTACTCTGGAGGAGAAAGAAGGCAGGGGATAGTCACTTAAAAGCTTTGTTAATGCACACAAACCTGGTGTTCTTTATATATCTGTGCTGTCAGCTGAATGACTTTGCATGTTATTATACTTCAAGTGTTGACAACACAAATCTAACTGAAGAGAAGAGGTAACACCAGGCCCTCTCTGCCCTGCTGTGGATTGGATGATGAAATGCTGAATTGATGATATTGTTCACGTCCTTCATGGTTTCTTGGGAAAAACTCTAAAGCTATCAAAAAACAATTATGACCAAGACGACACCCTGAAGAACACCCTGAAGGTCCAGAGCCATGTTTAAATCCCTCTGACCTCACACTGCCTGTGTGCAGCTGAGATGTGAGCTGTTTCAAGCTCCGCAGCTACTGTTTCCCACTGCAGCAGTTCACCAGCAGAGTGAAATACATTGGCGTCCGTCCCGTCAAAGTTCCCCCTTGCTGTGATTCGGGAACTGCCTGTGTGTGAAGCGGCCGTGTCTGCTGCAGGGTTGGAATGTGGAAAAGAAAAGGGATTTCCTCAAAGGTTGCACATGTTGTTGATGTCTGTGCACATCCTCAGTAAATCCTGCTGCAGCTGCTGAATTTAGAAACTGTTTTTTTTCCCACGGTAGTTCTGTCTTGATGTTGAATACCTGCTGCCCTTAGGTAACTTTTTTTTTTAACGTTATTATTGAAAAACATTACTGATTGTTGACGATGGAACATCTTTATAAACAACAACAAAATGATACTGGGAGCATTTCTGTGTACCTCTTTTCCTGGTGTCGGCCAAATCCAACAGCTGTTTGAAGTGTCCTAGCTGTCGGACACACACTAATTCATCCAGTGCAGCTCACAGGATGTATCAGGTTCACACACCTTGGTCATTTAAAGAAAATTAACAGTTAACCAAAGTTGATAAACGCAGCTATTTTCTTTTGTTAATGTTGTGTTGTTCTGCAGTCTTCATTTTCTTACAACCAAACGGCCACATTTTAATGTATACTTTCTATCCATGAATATTTAATGCAAACTAACCTATTTGTACTATGTTTAATTTCCTAACTCAGTCTAAAAAGCATCAATGCTATCAATGATAGAACCAGAACAATTTTCCATCCCCACTGAACACCAAATTGATTTTTGACGCTCTGATTTTAATAATACGATAACACCTTGGAGGTGGTCACTTCTCTGCGTTTTTCTTTGCTGTGGTTTCATGCTGTGTTGTTCTTGGATTCCTTCCACTCTACCTGGGGCTTCCCTGTGCCGTTGTAGGGACTAAAAATAGTCTTTTCTGACCCACATTTCCTCACAGGATTGGCCAATCATCACAGGCTGATCTGGTTCACTGGCAGCAGCCGTTCATCACATGAACGTAGGTGAAACTGAAGCGAAATGAAAGAAGTCGAGTGGGAAGGATTTGGGAAGGAACGCTCGATAACAAGACAGCCAATTAAAGACAGGAGAGGAGTTGATGTAGGGGGGTGGGGGGAGTGGGAGCAGGGGCTGTTGATAAGAATGAGAAACCAGCCTGAAATGTCTAACACTCCCACATAACATATATACTGTGTGTGTGTAAGTGAAAATACTGAAGCTAAGCACGGGGGAGACTGCTGCCCCCGCGACCCGGTAATGGATAAGCGGATGAAAATGGAATGTTGATGAAAAGTTGATGATTCCTGGATCAAAATGCAAATCTGAAAGATAGATGTTCGATTATCAAGCTGCGTCTGTGAAACATCTCTGCTGCTGCTGACAGAGTATTGAGCCTTAGTCTAGTCTAACTACTGTCTGGACAAAGGAAACAACACTGCCTACGTGTTTGTGTGTGTGTGTGTGTGTGCTTGTGTTTGAGACAGAGATCAATACACATTAGTTGTGAAGAAGAGTGTTCCACTAACCACAGTGCACCTTGAGAACACCCGAGGGAGACATGATTCACTGCCTCTCCTGTTTTACAGCAGTCATCACTTCTGAATCACAGCAGACTGCTGCTGTACACACACACACACACACACACACACACATTCACAATCTGGCTTATTGCCTAAAAGAAATTCACCAATAAACAAACACATGTACAGAAATACACACAGGAAGTCACTGAATCCACACATTGGGGCAAAGTTAGCAGCACCTACATGTGTAAGACTGTGTTTTGTTTTGTCATTATTTCTTAAGTACACTTCAAGGATATATTACAACAGAATTGTCATGTGAAATTTGGTTTAATTTAATTACAAATTAGTTAGAATTACATTATCTCTGAATATTATAACGTCTGGTGGAAAACTGAAAACTATCTCTGACAGGTCAGGTCATAAAGGTCAGTTCTTTTTTCCTCAGACACACGGTTACAAATTTGACTCTTTTGACCTCCTGACCTCCCAATTCAGGCATTCCACTGTCTGGTTTACAATCACGAGATGTCTTGGTCGTGATGCTCAGCTGGACTAGAAGCAGCACAGACAGTGAGATGGGAATTTACGGCTGTGTTGTGGTGTCAAAGGTTAGATGAAACTGAGACACTTTTCCATGCTGCACCTCATCAAAGAGCCTGTCTGCAGAAACCAACACCAACAAGTCATTGGTTAACCTGTCAGCTGCTCTGAGTGCTGCAAACAGAGCCTCTGCTTTAATGGGCCTGGAAAATATGATAGGCTTAAATGGAGCAAATCATATCTTTAATACCGTTGTGTTTGCTTTTCATTTACAGCTGACACTAAGGTTTGGACTGTTGTGTTTGGTCGTTTAGGTGAGCGTCATGATTTATCATAACATGTAAGATATTTTTAAAACATGGGACCATAAAACCAGCTGTCAAGAACATTTCACAGCGATGTTTGTCTGGCTTATGTGTCTTATCCTGACATATTTTCTATATTATCAGTTATATAAATAGACCCACATACATTAACTAACCAAAAACTCTCACACAGTCTGCAGTTCCTGGGCTCTGCACTATAAAGAGCCTTTGGTCCCCATTCCTTCCAAAGCTAAGATTACCAAGATGGAGCTTCGCAGCAGTTACTGCTGAGTAGAACACACTTGTTGATGATTGTAGTTCTACATGGTGAACCGGTGAGTCCTCTCCATAAAAGACTTGACTGAACAGATAAAGAATTGCAAGAAGGGTGTGTTAGTTGGTAGTTGAAATCTTAGTGTCGTTTTCTTCAAATGACATCTGTGAAAACACAAGCTGACACCGAAGATAAGAACAGCATCCTCGTGAAAATCACTTTCTGCCACTAGAGTACGTGGTGAAAACATGGCCTATATTCATCTATGAGTGCTGGCGTGAGTGTATTGGTTCACCGTAGCTTCTCTTAAAGTCAACATGAGCATTCTGCCTGGATCCTCCCATTGTTCTGCTTCATCTGTGCTGTTCTAACCCTGAGGCCAGTGGGATATTCTCAGTCCCTGTGCACCATTCTTCTTTGCCTCACCATCTCCACTCTCACTAATAAAAATGCAGCTCTGCGTCCTGGCTGTGCAGCCGTGAAGCCGATGTTCTTAAAATAAGGTCTGTCTAAAATCTGAATCACATTTTTACCACCAGTCCTCATGTAGCTCTGACCTGACCTTATTGTTCTGGCCCAGGAGCAGCCTGTGGGGCCACGTTAGCAGCCTGTTATGGTTGGCATGTAAAGAGTCCTTATCTTTGTTGTTCTAACAGCTCCGCTCCAACACCGCTGACCTTTATTATCTGCGGATGCAGTGCAGCCCTGTAGCCGAGTTGGCAGCTCTCTCTGTTTTCTTTTTCCAGTTCCCACCTTCCATTCCTGTCCTTTATTTTTACCTTCTCTGCTCCTGTGCTTGGAAACCTCTGGTGCTTTGACTGGTCTGATGGCTGAGTGGAAGCAGAACAGAGGGTGTGGGCTGTTATATTGCAGCCTCAGCACACACACCCTGCTACATGAAAACACAAGTGTAACAAAGACATGGTAACAACGTACAAAGCTTTGGGCTGTCGATGTTTTCAATTTTTTAATCTGAATAATCACAAGATACACGTGGATTAATCACGATTAGTTGTGATAATCAATCACTCTGTTTGATTAACCTAACAAATCAATTCAAGCAATTAATGTGTTAATTAATTTTGGCAGCCCTAGTTTTCCAATAATGAATTTACTCCTTTATGATATTTGTTCTCCTAATAATCCTGATAGTGATCACACGTATTTGTAGAGATCATTTATAAACAGTGTCTTGTCCTGTTTCTGGTCGCAGGATGACAACTGGGGTGAGACCACCACTGCCATCACTGGCACATCAGAGCACAGCCTCTCACAGGAAGACATTGTTCGCATTACTAAAGACCTGGAGGACAGTGTGGGGCTGGACTGCCGTCGTTACTTCACCCTGACATTAGCCATCATCCTGGGCCTGCTTGTGTTTCTGACGCCCGTAGCCTTCCTGGTCCTCCCACATCTCCTCTGGCCCGAGAAGCTGCAGAGCTGTGGCACAGCGTGCGAAGGCCTCTTCATCTCTGTGGCCTTTAAGCTGCTCATCTTGCTGCTGGCTGTGTGGGCGTTGTTTTTCCGGGCGCCACGAGCTGGACTCCCCAGAGTCTTCGTTTTCAGGACGCTGCTCGCTGTGCTGGTGCTGCTCTTCGTGGTCTCCTATTGGTTGTTCTACGGTGTGAGAATTCTCGACTCACAGGTAAGCACAGCTGACGTTTGTGGGTTACTCTCAGTTGATTTTTATTTCATATTTTTTGACATATTTAAGTGTCTTTAATGAAATATCTATTATCTTTTGAGTCTTCCTATGACAAGGTTGTTTTTCTAATTGAAATACTTTTTTTTTTTTACTTTTGCAGACAGTTCACAGAATTATTTAGTATCTGTTGTTGACATCTGAATGATCTTGTACTTCCCTGAAGGATCCAAACTACCAGGGGATCGTTCAGTACGCCGTGTCGCTTGT
>NC_024320.1:15802599-15804575 GCF_000523025.1 Cynoglossus semilaevis
TCTGGAGCTCCGGCAGCTTCAGCCCGCCTTCTCCGTGTGTGTCACTCGCTCTACGGACGGAGAGAAAAGGCACTACAATCTGGGTCAGATCAGGTGAGTAACTGAATGTGAACACTTTTCAACATACTGCACCAGATACAGTGGTCCATCTTCCTGTATAGAGTTTATTTCTTGCTATTCTAAAGGAAAGGCAGCTGTAGAAAATGAATGTCACCTTAGAAGAGAGTCCACGTGTAGATACTCATGGGTTAAAGGAAGAAATTCAGCCAGTTTGTTTCTTAAAAGACAAAATGGAATACAGTACAAAGTATTGATATTACTGGAGAAAATGCTTCCAGAGTGAGAAAAATCAGCCCCTGATGTCAGAGAGAAAGTGTTTAGTGAAGAGGGTGGAGAACAAAGGAGAGACCCTGGAGACGAGAAGGAGCAAAAAGGAGAATAAAGAACCAGGGATAAATAGTTAATGGAAGAGAAGTGTGTTGTTGAATCTTAAAGTGTACATAGCAATAAAGAAATGGGAGTGTGTGTGTGCTCACATGTGTGGGAACCAACTGCTCAGACGGGTTTTCTTGTTTTAAGGTTTCATGCTCCGTTTCAGGAGGCAAAAAACAAAAAACAGGAAGATCCTAGTTTTTAGCCAAATGCAGCCTGGCTCCTACTGCTGCTGTTGATATTCACTCTGCAGTCTCACATGCCCTGCTGCCTACTAATAACTAATACAAGGTGATAGATTTATAGGTGACAGCTTTATGACGCGTGGGTGAAATAGTATCCTATAGCTGTAGGTTCAAGCGTTTTAGGCTCTTCTCCGTACATGTGCCCTAAATTCTTTTCACTGATCTGTTTTGATAAACGAACATGAGTTTATATCATGAATCAAGATGTGCATTTGTGGCCAATCGTAGAGGAAGAACTGTTAGCAGGAACTCGGGACACAACCTGTTAGTGTGTCCTTTTTCTGCCACCAAAACTAGAGAAAACTAGTTTTTCTAAAACTCACTCAACACATTATTAATCACTACAGGCGATTGTACCAACATTTTGGGACTGTAGCATGTTTTTCACAGCTAACAAATTAAGAAAAAGATTATTATTATTGCTGTTATTATTTTGGAAACTGAGTCTGAGTATTTTCATTTATTTGGACTGGCAGGAATTGTTACAGGATATACTGTAGGTGGCACAGATTACACACATTAACAGAGGGTTATTTCTCATTAACTGAAGGTTATTTCAAGCCAAAGGAAACAAATCATTCTGTGAATCTATAAAAAAGATCTCCTTCTGTTTACACATCAGACAGGCCACAGCTGAACGTCTGCTCAGTGGAGCCATACTCATGTGACTAGAAACCTGGCCATGAATCAGTGTTTTAATTCAGAGACATCAGTGGCTGTTGCCGCTGCAGCCCCTCCTGCCTGACATCCATCATCAGCCTTATCATGACAGAGGGCATGTCTGGACCCTTGGGTCCTGCAGGCCTCACTCTCTCTGGATGGACTTTGATACCAATCAAAGGAATTTCCTCCTCAGCTTGTCCAGGCAGAAAAGGTCAACAGTCCAGCATCAGAGTGTAGTGGCAGCGGGGGTTGAAGCCTAGCACTGCTGTTAACTTACCAGTTTACATTCCATGACTGGTCAGTCGTGAGGTGCACCCTCAGGCTACGTTCATTTGGGCTGTCAGTTTCCAACAGATTTGACGTATCATGCTAGCGCTTTGAAGATATTTTGATGATTTTGGTGCCTCGAGCAGGTGTTAAAAGTCAAGAGGCTCTATGGTGATCATCTTTAGTAGAAATAGAGGGTAAATCATGGCACATGATTAGGTAGATCCTAGGTAATATTTCTGTTCTGTTGGATACAGATGTAAGTAATGTCTTCATGTTTGCTCAGCTTTACTAATGATTAACAGTAGGAAGTCTGGTTACGCAGTGCCTGGAAATGTGGTTTATATATATATATATATATATATATAT
>NC_024320.1:15804654-15822359 GCF_000523025.1 Cynoglossus semilaevis
ATGTATATATATATATATATATATATGTATATATATATGTATATATATATATACATATATATATAAAGTGATATATTTATCAGCTTTGACTTAGTTTGACACCATATGCCTCCCTTTGACCAAAGTTTGAACAAATGCCAACATCTATTTTGTCATTCTCTCAGCTTCATTCAGGTTTTGCTGCCTGTTTTCATGCTGTTACAAACCAAGATCCCTGTCTGTGTCCGACCAATAACGTTATTTAACTTTAACTTAATTATTCTGAGCTGAGAAAGTGGTTTTTGCACAGCAGCCAGAGAACAAGGGTGAACCATGACGCTGTGCTGAGATAATGTGAAGAGCATGCAGACAGTGAGCATGATGGGACTCTATTAAGTTAGCACTCCTCGTGGTTTAAAGAATGACAAAACACACTGAGGACTCAGAGAATGAACAGAGCCCAGTGTTGCTGAGGGATGTGAAGGTGTTGGTCAGTTAACACCATAGTGACGGGAGGTCAGCAGACGCCACAGGCTTTAACCCACTTATCCAAACATATCCACACAAGCTGTGTTTGCCGTTTATTTGTCTGCTGATTGTTGACTGTTGACTCTGCAGCTCCAAACTCCACAGAGAAATGCAGTGATTTAGAAGTCACGACACAAAGGAGTTGTTGATCCACTGCTGCCTTCGTCAGTGTGCTCAGATCTGGACGTTCGTGATGTAGGTGTTTAAAATTCTGTGAATCAAACTGACCACACGAGGCAGCAGAAGAATATCGACCGCTGTGTTACTGTTGGCTAAAAACAATAGTTTTCATTTCTGGATTTTAGTTTGGACTTAGACTGTGTTTTTTACACAATATTTTTTCAAATATCACATTCTTTATCTGATCCAAATATTATTAACCGAGACAAAAAGACAATGATTTTACTTCAAAGAAGTTATTAACGCTGTGATGAAGCACAGGGAATGTTCTGGAGATATTGTCGATTTTAAAAAGTAGCTCATTATTCAAGGGAACAAATTAATTTCTTATCAGTTTAAGTGAAGCCAAAAACCACAACCCAGTGCACAGAAGCAGTACATGTTATTAAAAGCTGCTTCTTTATGTTGTGTAACTTGTGGAAACACCCTGCTTTTGTGTAGCATGGCATTATTAGAGCTATGTTTAAAAAGGACAAGACCTGGCAGGCTTTACGATCCAGGGTGTAAGAGATCAGGAGCCACGGTGCAGCATATTTCTCTCTCAGTTTCCCTCCTCTTCCTGTATTTTCCTCCTTCAACTTTTTTTGCTGCCCATTGAAAAAAATGAATTCCTGCTTTAAGGTGATTTGGACAAAGATGTAGCCAATCATGCCGATCTCTCCGTGGCTCTTTCACACAGGTGTGACGCTCTTTACTGGAACGTTTTATTTGTTGCTCATAAAACAGTCCATCACTTGACTGACTGTGACTAGAAACTATTCACTGAGCATTTATGGTTCCAACTGTCTCCACCTTCCTCGGCACCAACAGCTGAGGTTATGACAGATGAAGTCAGATGACGTTGTGCTGATAACATGATCCTATTAGAATCACAGAGAAACGATCCACTCGTTTTTTTCCCCCTTAAAGAGATGATGTTCCTCAGTCAGGACAGTGAAGGTGATAAAACGAACGTCTTGTGTTAAAGTCTTTACTTCATTGACACTATTTGTCTCTGAACCAACCACGTGGACTTCTCAGTGTGTGAAAAGTCCTTTGTGTCAGCTGTGGTGGGAATTTCCCACTCAGGCATTGAGTTAAGTCTCAGCGTTAAATCTTTCACTCCTCAAACGCAGCTCCTTCTTTTTCCTCTCACATGCCAACCCCCGTCAGAGGTTTAATGGTGGTCTGAGGGATTAGTTTCATCGTCAAAGCTTCTGTTTGTTCTGAAATGGGTGTTTTTTTTACCATCTAGTAATTACAAACTATAGGACACGCATGTTTTTTTAACTCCCTCATCTGTTTTTCTTCTCTTCCTTGCACGTTCTTAATGTCCTGTAGCTGTTGTGTCTCTTGTCTTTGTCTTTGATTTTACAGCTTGAACAAAATAGTGGGAAAAAATAATAATTTATTGAAACTGATGCTGATATAAATTCTCTCCTGCAGTGTTCAGAGAGCAGCCTTGGCCATCATAGAACACTATTACTGCGACTTCCCCGTCCACAACCCGGCCCTGCTCTCTGCCTCCAAATCCCGTGCTGCCAAACACCTGGCCGGTCTCAAGGTCTACAACGTGGATGGTGAGTTCCCAGCAGCCTCTGCTGAGGGTGAGTGGGACGGTCCTCTGACCTTATGTTGTTTTTGTTTACCTAAAATTATTTTGTTAAAATATCATCAATATCATTCATAATCAAAAACACTTTTTAGCATTTTTTGGTTGTTGTTTCCACTGCAGTCGACTCTCTTCACTCCTCTTCTTCTGGTTCCTTTCTGTTATTACTTTTCCACCTCTTCCTCTTTTGACTTTTTTTTCTTTCTCCCTTCATTTTCTCTCTCCTTGTCCTTATTCCTTATCTCCTCTTCCCCTCGTTTTGCTTTCTTACTTGTTTCCTTTCCTCCTTCTTCTTTTCTCACCACTCCTCCCTCGCTAATCTCGCCCTACGTCGCCCGCCTTCTTTTTTATCTCTGTCTTTTTCTCTGATTCTTACCCTCACTCCTTCTCCTCCTCCATTGACACTCTCCTGTCTTTTCTTTAATTAAAAATAACTGAGCTTCACTTTCGCTGCTCACGTCCAAATGTTTCCAGGTGTTTTTTGTTTTTTTTCACCACACAACCTGTTTGGTTTCTGTATTATCTTCTCTGTTCCTGATGTTAGAGATAACAAATGATTCCCAGCAGATAAAATGTCTTTTTTTTCAGGTAATAAAAAACAAACTACCATCAAGAAACAGCAGCTAACAAACCAGTGTAACTGCTCTTTTATTTAATAATGACGTCCCCTCTGGCTTCCATTGTAACATTCTTCACCTATGAATCCCATGTAACCGCACTGTGAAAATTCCCATTTCTCTCCTCATGAATAATTCTGCTTTTCATCCCCGATCTCTGACCTTCATTAATAATTTACCAGCTGGGCTTCTTTTAACCTGCAACAACATCAAAGAAACAAAACTTTAAATTCCGTGGAGTGGATCCCAGATTTCCTCAAGGCACAGAACAACAAAAATTGAATGTTAAATAAGTGGGAATACTCCAGTATTCCCACATTTCCGCTGTGTCTGGAGCGTTTCAGAATTCTTTTATACACTACACCAGACTGAGGGTCAGGTTCCCCTGACCTCACTGTTGTACATCTTATCTGTAGTTCACGTATTTTAAAGAGTTCTTTTGTTCTTGAAGGCCAACCGTGTCTGAGTAGGTTTGCATCTCTCAACCCTTACGGTTGTGGGTTTGATTCTGGACTACTTGGGTGATTTGTAGACTAGATGGATGAGAAAACTCCATAAAACTGATTCCAGCCCAATTCCCGCCTCCTCCCAGGGCCAGGTAATAACGCAGCAGCAGGTCTGGCTCACTCCCAGTCCAGAGCCATGATCGCCGCAGCCGCTCGACGCAGAGACTCCAGCCACAACGAGCTGTACTACGAGGAGGCTGAGCACGAAAGACGCGTGCGGAAACGCAGAGCGCGGTGAGTGAAGCCGCAGACATGGAATTCCTCCTGAATAATAGACATAATAATAATCACGTGTTTTATTCCGATCCAAACACCACCGTGTTCATGTTGACTGTGTCTGTGCAGCTGCATCAGGGTCTCATTCATTAGGTTCCTGGTTCCTTTGACAGAAAGACACTGTTTTAAGTTCCTGCTCCTAGTTCTTCTTGTCCCCTGCGTACCCAATAATTCCACTGTTCATCCACTTATCATTGCTGTAATACACACACATTTCTGTATATTTTCATCAGAATATATAGAAAAAATCATATTCTTCTAATATTTAGGAATGTTGATTTATCTGTTTATGAATTGACGGCTAAAGGCAGTGCTAATTTAAACACCATCCTCTGGTTTCTGCCCGTTTCTTGATCCAGACTGGTGGTGGCAGTAGAGGAGGCCTTCACACATATCAAGCGAATGCAGGAGGAGGAGCAGAAGAAGGCTCCAGGAGACGTGATGGACCCGCGGGAGGCGGCGCAGGCCATTTTTCCCTCCATGGCTCGGGCCCTGCAGAAGTACCTGAGGACCACCAAGCAGCAGCACTGCCACAGCATGGAAAGCATCCAGCAGCACCTGGCCTTCTGCATCACCAACAACATGACCCCCAAGGTCGGCTCACTGAACACTCACACTGAAGTGTGATGATGTCAGATGGTGTTTTTGTGTCTCTCTGAGGAGACATTCATGAAAACGTGCTTTAGTTTTCCTTTTTCTTTCCTTCTTACATTTTACACATTTCAGGAAATACTGCACATCTCCTCTTGTCCTCCTTCTCCGTGCTCCTTCGTTGTTTTCTCACCTCACGTATGTATTTAAACTCTCACCTGTGCAGGCCTTTCTGGAAAGCTACCTGACGGCCGGCCCGACCCTGCAGTACAGCCGTGATCATTGGCTCTCTCGTCAGTGGACCCTCATCAGTGAAGCCTCGGTCACCAGCAGCCTGAAGGACGGCATGGTCTTCCTGCTCAAGTGCGTGGACTTCAGTCTGGTGGTGACGTCCAGGAAGATCCCGTACATCCAACTGTCTGAGGAATACATCGACCCCAAATCACACAAGTTTGTCCTGCGGTTACAGTCTGAAACCTCAGTCTAGGACTTCTTACTCTTCAGTTTTTTCTTGTTGCTCTCAAATGATTTTATTTTAGGTTTGCAGTTTTTATTTTTTAAATTTTTTTTGGATTTTTATATAAATATATTGTATATGAATCTGTATATCTCACCTGTTTGAATATATTGATCCGCCTCTTTTCTAAGGTTTGATTATGGATGGAGAGATTTATCACTGCAGGATGTGTGGAGGCATCAGTCATGAACTTATCTAAAATGTGGTGTGTTTGTGTGTGTGTGCGTGTGTGCGTGGGTGTGGGTATGCCTGTGTGTCATCACCACACGATCCTCTAGCGTTTGAGACGCTGAAGCCAAACAAGACAGGGACTTTTGAGGACTTTTCTTGCCTTTGAATTCACACAACACACAGATGAACCACTAAGAAGAAATGAAAGTGAAAACTTCAACTTTTATATTTGACACATGATGGACATACGTCACTAATGTCTTCCTGACATTGAAGATGATGGCCATCAGTTCTGTTACTTTTACATTTAATGCATTTGAGAAAAAAAAGAAGCTAAACCTCACTCCACTTTTGCATTAAATGCACATTTATGTATGTTTGTAAATTAAGAAGTAAATATTTTAAAAAACAAATTCTGATAATCAATGATGACAATCTTTATTTCTTTATTCATTTTCCAGAACCTTCTGCCTCTCAGGGTGTAGTGAAAAACGTCCTTTTTGTTTTTCAGCCAAAGATTTGGCAGCAGATTTTGGTTTGTTCAGTCGACTCTTTCACTCCTAGAGTTTGGTAAACTGACACAGGAACAGGTGAGGTCATTCTTCCAGATAGGGATTGTTCTTCAGGAGTGTTATTTCCAGGTAAACTCAAATATTTCTTTTTTCTTCTGGAAGTCTTTGGGATGACTGACACATGTTGCATTAAGGATACACAAAATAACTAGAAGTACTCCTAACAGGATCGTCTGGGTTTTTTTATTGACACCTACGTTCACCTCTGTCACGTGTTGACAGAGTCACTCAGGAGGAGAACAGTCAGGTCTGAAGCACCCCAAAATGGCGATAACTAAAGCCAAGCTACAAGGAAAGGCTGCAGATGTTGGAAGGTATTAAAATTAACCTCGTGTTAGTCACAATTAGCTTTAAGTCAGCTTTAATATAAAAGACCCATAAAACAGGAGACCTCGTGGTCCTCTGCAGCTGAGAGGAAAGCTTTGCTTGTCTTTGCTGCCCTCTTGCGGCAGAAGCAATAAATTATCTTTAGTCAATTTTTTCCTCCATGTAATTTTACCGATTGTTTTCGCTTCCCTTAATACTCGATTATCAAATTGCGGTTTCAGTGCCAAAAAAAAATATTTTTAAAGTTAATTTTGTCAAATGTTAAGATAAAAGAAAATGATTTTGTCCGGTGATAACAGCATCACTTATCTGTGTTCTGTCTCCATGTAAACCTCTGTCACTGTCCATGAACTGTTCAAAATACTCAGACTTTTGTCCGTTCTTGTATTTCGGTGTAGAGACTTCTCCAGGCCTAATGGGTAAATGAATCTCTGTGTCACAAAACCTGCTGTCAGAATTAATCAGTCCTGGCTTTATGGCCCCACCTCCCTGCTCCTCTTCCTGTTGGATACAGGCAGGAGGATAGAAGATGGAATGAGGAGCATTTGCATGTAAATGGAATGTTTTTCTGTCTCTCATTCCAATCCTTCTTCTTCAGTAATGTGTTGGTTACGTGGGGGCAGAAAAACCACTTCACCATCCTGATTTTCCTGGTTCTAGCCTGGGTGTGAATTTGTCAAAGTCCACAGAGAAAATTAGTGATTTTTTTATTATCCACCGCTTCCTTCATCACTAAGTTTAATTGTGTGACTGTGGTTTTTTAAAACGTTTACTGTCAAGATTCACTGAAATGAATTTGACGTGTGGAACCAGGGGACGACAGTAAAAATGATTTTTATCAGGGATCCTCACTAGAAATGTTAGTCTACGTCAAAAACATGCTAAAGCAGGTGTTCCCATGGTTGATCTTTATTGGCTTCTGTTCTTGTTCAAACACAGTTTGGTTCATTCTCAGTTCCTTGTATTTTATTGCACATTATAGTTTTAACTTTTGATTTGTTTTTTTAACCAGCCTCAGATCTGACCCCTGTTCAAAATGTTGTTTTTTTAGATATCATCATCATCACCATCATCATCATCACCATCATGATAATCCAGGTCATGACTCTGGTCATCATCTTCCATGACATTGTAACCATAGTTCTCCCACTCGTCTGTGGACTCATCATCATCCTCGGTGTTGACCCTCCCGGACAGGACGTCCTCGATCCAGTCCTCCAGCTCCTCCGCAGTCGGCAGGTCCTCGTCATTGGACATGTCCAACCACACACTGTCAGCCTGGAACATAAAGGACAAAGAGTTCCAGGGTGGAAGATCTAAATTGTACGCTCGAGCTTGGTTTTTACTGTATTTTACAAGATGAAAAATATTTTTAAAGAAGGGCCATTTCAGTGGTAACCTGAGTGTCCACTAATGTCCGCTAATGTCCAAGTCCTGGAATGTTGCCATTCTTCAGGTGTGGTGACTCACCAACAGTGCACTGAAGTGAATTATTTTGTTGATTCAAAGTTATTGTAGAGTAGACAAACCTGTTTGTCCCACGGTAGAACCTGAAACTCACTAACTTTGGTCCATTAGAATTTAAAGTCAGGCTAATGCTGAGTTCTGACCAATCAGAAACTGTTTTGTTCTAGCAGAGTGACAGGTCTGTCTAGATGCCACTGATTTGTTAGAACACAATGGACGATAATGATAATTTTTGTTGTTCTCTGGTCAAACTCTATGGTTCTGTATGTCAGTTCTCCAACTGCTGAAACAATGGTGCTTCTCACATCTGTAACGTTGACCACGCCGATCTGAGGTCTGAAAAGATCCAACTTGAATGTCTTTTCCCAGTAGGTGGTCAACTGCAGGGACAAGAAGAAGCAGGTGAGAGGTGTACGAGGGAAGGTCAGAAATATCTGAAGGTCCTGGGTTCGATTCCCAGAGGAATCACATGCTTGGCGCCTGCTGCTAATAACAGCAAATCTGCTGTTAACACAAGAGTTTCCCAAATGTAGGATCAATAAAGTTAAATTTTTATTTGTTATTTTAATTTATGCTTCATTCCAAAACACATAAAATGGAATTTTGGTAAAGTTGTTGTAAAGAGTCCAAACCAGAGGAAAGTCGTCCGGATCAATCCAGACGATGCTGAGCTCCGGGTTGTTGGTGTTGTCTCTGGCAACATCTTTCAGGATCTCCAAGAACTCATAACCATCTGGAGAGAAGGAACCGGAACAATTAGCTCACTGAATGTTCTGTGCTTAAAAAATGGAATCAGAGAGGAACTCGAGGTGAGACAGAGGAACAAACCTGGATCTTCTTCCTCAGCAAATGCAACGATGTGTATCCCATCCATGTCGTCTTCCTGGAGTTGGAGCAGACAATCAGGTTGAACAGAAGGAGACATCGTTAGAGAGGACAGGTTGAGACAGTTTGGACCTGTTTCATGGAGAGATGGTGGAGATATTGGAGGAGGAATGTAGAAGGCAAGACAGCCGGAAAAGAGGAAGAACTCAGAGAAGAGGTAATGGATGAGGTACTGAGAAGACCCTGAAGAGGAACGATCAGAAAACTAATGGAAGGAGAAGCTGCTGATGGACAAACACAGGTGGAGGAAAAGAAATATGATGAAAAAGATGAAGTAAGTGGACGAACACAAGACTCACCCATGTCTCAAACATGTTCTCTGCTCTGAGCTTCCTCAGTGTGGCCCTGTGGAGGTCAAAGTTTAATTTTTATTGATGAAACTACTTCCACATCAAGAGAGTTAATGAAAGGGACAACCTCCTGTGCTGCTTGACAAAGTCCACAATGTCCACCTCTGACAGAGGTCTACCAGGCAGCACCGCAGGCTCCTCCATGAAGGGCTCGTAGAAGTTCACCTCGTTCATCTTCAGGGACAGATGTTTGGCCACCTGGAACACAGCAGGACGTGGGTCAGGTTTAGACTTGAATTCCTTACATTAGAATAATGACTTTGATGCTTATGTTGATCATGAATATTTTATCTGCAGATTGAACATGTATATAAACTTACAGATTTATCAAATGTAGCAAAGAACTTGATATAGGGCTGAAACATCTCTGAGGCCTCCTGAAAAGATTTAAAGTCTGAGGAGAAACAAAGTTGATTTATGTCAACTCCATCTTCGGAGAAAGCTTGTTTTTTTTTTTTCTTTTAACTTTTTTTTAACTTTAATTTTATAAATTCACTGTAACGCTAACATGAATCTTCCCCCTTGAAGTAGCCAATCAGACGGATGTCCTCCTCCATTCTCTCAAAAGCCCGCACCTCCATGGCATTATTGATCATTTCCACGGGGTCCTCCAGCACCTAGGGGGCAGTAATACACAGCTCAGTACTCAGTAAATCCTGACATCTACAGGTACAAATTGAGGATGCACCAAATTATGGACTTTGCCATTTGGCCATTTGTTTTTCTCTGTTGACTTTAGTACCAGTTTAAGATTTACAGAACCGTTCTTGCACTGTAATTTATTCTTATGAAAAGACAAGTTTGAGTCTTTCTAGAACATGAATGATTTTTTTCACAGTGTAACTGTGCTGCTCCACAGAAGTCAAACCTGTGACATCGGATGTTAAAGTCTTATAATAAATACAGCCGCCCCAGGTTTCACTCACATCCAAAAGGAACTCCACCAACGTGTCGGCTGAAAGTTCCCCGTCAAACTCAATGACGCGGTCATCTTTGAAAACGTACAGGCTGCCCACTTCCTGCAGACCTGCGGTAGGACAGGAGTATGGTGTTAAATATGAACGCTCTCTCGGAGTTCAAAAAATAATATTTTTATAAAAAGAGAAAGAAACAAAGAGGACCTGAGTCTGGAATATATGACTCAACATCTTACCAAGTTTTTTGGCCACTTTTGCCCCTTTATGGGAGTCCACCATCCCAAAACCAATATCCTTGTTCTCAAGGACCTGAGCTGTGAGCTGAGAATGAACACAGACAATCATCAGCCAAGTTCACTCAGGTTTTGTTACCGCAACAACGGACCTGTGAACAGCGGGTCAACAAGGTGACTGACTGGTTTTTGCCAACATTAAGTTGCTTCTGGTCTTGATAGGACTGGTTGACCAAAAAGGCGAAGGAGAAGTGAGACAAGATCCCAGCCATTTCTAGTTCATAGAGTTTTTGGAACAGGTGATAATTAAAAGTTTGACCTAGAAACGATCCCTGGATACACCGAAACCACAGAGGAGTGAGAATAATTAGCCGAGCCCCGAGGCTCTGAGGAAATCCAATGTACGGTGGATAGAAGTGAACTAAACTTTTCACAGACCAAATGCCTCACTCTTAAACATAGTTCACTGGCCCTATGGTGGCGCTAGAGCCTCACCTTAGTTATAACACTTCAGTAAATCATCCAGCCAGGTGAGAATCTTTACATTATACAAGTGATGAATACTTTAAAATCCATTTTACATCACAGTTTTAATCATCTGTTCTGCACTGAGTAAATGAGATAAATGTATTGACATTAAATACATCTTTAAGTTTAGGAATGAATGTTTAAAAAATGGTTTGACACATTTTCTATTGAAATTAACAGCATATTATATTCTGCATTAAATCATGTACAGACTAATGATGTCAACAACAAGTTCAACAGCATTTTACAACTATGACCACAGAACAAACCCAACAGTGATCAGATATATTCATACTGTGTTTTTGGGCGGTTACTCTTGTTTCCTCCTTACCTCCAGCACCAGCTCCGTCATCTGGAACCTCTTCTGGAGACCCTTATTGGCCGACACAGGTTCGTGGTAGAAGAGACACAGAAGCTCGTATCTCTTCAGGGCTTTCTTGAAGTTGCGCTCGTTGATTTCTAGGACCCGGTCTTTACCATCAAAATTAGGGAACTCCAGACCTTCTTCTGCATTACTGAAGAAACCCAGAAGAAGGCAGAGGCCAGACAGGAGAGAAAGACAGATTTGATGCATTATTGTTCAGATGTGTCCATGAAATATACTATTTATGGCTCTGTATCACCCTGACACAGTATTCTCCTCCTCCTGTCTTCTCTTCTTCCTACTGTGATTGAAACACACTGACCAAACCTCAGGAGGATCTATTATCACCTCCTCCTCCTCCTCCTCCTCTTTTTCCTCATGCTGAAGAACATTTAAAGGACGATCATTTATGAGACAGACATATCCCAGAAAAAAACATTTATAAACCAAAAACTAAAAGAAAGTACAAGAGCTTCTTGCAAAGTATTATTATTATTATTTGGTGTTTATGGCACGTGATCAGAATATTAAAAACGCTCTTTTTATATTTTTAAAATATGATCATTCAATCTTGTCTACGAACTCAGGAATGAGGACCAACTGTAACCCACTGTTTCTATAGTTTTGCTATGTCCTGTCACGTAAACATTAAAGTCTGCTTTTTTTAAACGTGAATTAAAAAATGAGTGAATTTCATCTCAGTTTAATATTTTGAAAATAGTGGACACGTTGTTTACATTATGAGAACGTTTTAACAGTACGTTTATACGCTTCAATAAGGAATAAGATTTAATGTTTTAAGATCCCAACGCTGTCATGGTACATGAATGCAGCACAAGTTTCCGCCGGTGCCGGAAACAAGGAGTATCTGCACATGCGCAGAAAATTTGGGCTCAACCTAAGAGTAGCGCGAAGCTGGTAACTTTAAGTTTATGTTTTCACTATTTACACTCTTTTAAAAATGTTTTCTTTGTTTTCTTTGTTCGTTGTTGATATACACTGTTGTATATTTGTACTACCACCCTGTACAATGAGTTCTTACTGTGCAAAAATGTATTATTTGGCTTGGACAAAGTTGATGCTAACGACTAGCTTATTATTGACTACTATTAAAATGGTAGAAATTTAGGACCTCCTATTTTTTCAACTAATATTAATTAATAATAAATAATTCAAAACAATACTTTTTTCTAATTTTTTTCAGTGATTGATTTTCAAGCATGCCATAAAAATGTATACAGCTCATGTTTGCAGTGATTTGTCAAAAAAGTCGTTCAAAACAAAGCTCCCATTTTAAAGTACGTTTTAAGAGCAGGACACAGACCTACAATTTGTGTTAATTTTTCATGTGTGTTGTAAAGTTGTGAATTGTTTGTTTTATTTTTAATCTTTTATCTACAGACGAGCTGATGAGGCTAAAAATGCTGCAGTCTGAGTGGTTCTGACGTCATCCTCCACTGTGTATGTGCAGGTATGTTGGGGTTTTTTTTAATTACACGTTTGTCAGCTCCTGAGTGTGTATGGATTAGAAGTAAATCCCACCTGTGTTTCTGTCTCATGAGAAAGTAAAATAGAACCACAACATCAGCGTGAGCCTCTCTCCCTGACCCACAACACTGGCCACTAATTCCCTTCATAAAGTTTTCTTCGACGACTGACGACATGTGGCTGCAGAACATTTTTCTTTGGTTTTGGGCCATTTGTTGCATCCCTGTTACAGGTAGAAACTTTAAAAGATGCACTTTAATAAATTACAACAAAAGCTGTTGCAACATTTTCATGTTTTTAATTGTTATAAAATTGCGGTTATTACATTCAAATCAACAGTGTTTGTTGTTATTGTAGGTTTTGAGTGGAAGAAAATGAAAACTGAAATATCCAAAGCTGTTTCAGGCTACGCTCCATGCAGCCCTGACAACTGTAGCTGCCACCTAAGGTGGGTGTGACCCTTTTCTTTAGTGACCTAGTTGGTGGACAACACTTTTTCCTATGACAGTTAGGTCATCCTTGCTTCCTTGCCTTCGTCTGTGGTGGTTCGCCTCATTTTTACCAGGATTGTTTTCACAGTGTGCTACAGCAGGACTTGAGACCCTTTAAAGGAGGAATCTCGGAGGCCATCATGGCTTCCACCATTAAAAGGGGAGTGGGCACCCATTATCAGATCATTGGTCACAAGTTGTACAGAGAAACCAACTGTATGTTTCCTGCCAGGTAAGGCTTTTCTGTCAGTTTGGTTTTTTTTCTATGGGTTAGCTTGCGTGTTCTAAAGCAGCTCTGTGGTTTCAGGTGCAGTGGTGTTGAGCATTTCATCCTGGAGGTGATCAATAAATTACCTGACATTGAGTTAGTGATTAATGTCAGGGATTATCCCCAGGTTCCTAACTGGAGTCAGCAGATACTGCCTGTCTTCTCCTTCAGTAAGGTCAGACAGAACTCTGATGAAATATTTTCACGTGGCTAATCGTTTGTATTCTTTTTCACTTTTTATTTTCTGATCTAAACAGACCTCAGACTACCATGACATCATGTATCCTGCCTGGACATTCTGGGAGGGCGGACCAGCAGTTTGGCCCATTTATCCCACTGGACTGGGGCGATGGGATCTGATGATGGACGACCTGAAGAAGTAAGACACTGAAAGAGGACAAGTGAAGAAGAAACTTTAGTCCACATCTGAGGATGAGTATAGGTGGACGTTTTCATTGTTTTAACCCACTCCTCCACTGTGTTTAGGTCTGCAGCTGAGTGGCCGTGGAAGAAGAAAGTGTCGAAAGGATTCTTCAGAGGCTCACGGTCCGTTTACTTAAACTTTACTCCAGATAAGTACTCTTGAGCTGACGTGTGCAGAGCTGATACAGTTGTGGTTTCTACCAAATTGTTCAGCTTCCTTTAAGCTCATGCAGGTCAACACAGGCAAAAATTCAATAGTCAGAGAAAAGAAAGAGTAAAAAGAAAAACTATAATTTATGTAGCGTAATGTTTTAAGATTTAACTTTTTATTACATGAATCCTGCCCCAGTCCACTATTTGACACATCGACTGTGGAGCTGTTTTACCCACTACCTTTTGTTTTTGGAGGCAGGACTAGTCCAGAGCGAGACCCTCTGATCCTCCTGTCCAGAGAAGACCCAGAGCTGGTGGACGCAGAATACACTAAGAACCAGGCCTGGAAGTCTGAGCGGGTCAGACAGGAAATGTTTAAATTCAGTGAGATTGTAAAGACAGCAGCTGATCTGTGCTGACTGTCCTGTCCTCCTGTTACAGGACACACTGGGGAAACCTCCTGCCAAGGAAATACCACTGGTCGATCACTGCAAATACAAGTAAGCTCAGCCTCTCCTGCAGCTAGAGCAAGTGCTCTAAGAGTAGACTCCTTATCTTTATATCTTTTACAGATATTTGTTCAACTTCCGGGGCGTGGCTGCCAGTTTCCGTTTCAAGCATCTCTTCCTCTGTGGTTCTCTGGTCTTCCATGTGGGCGACGAGTGGCAGGAGTTTTTTTACCCTCAGCTCAAACCCTGGGTTCACTACGTCCCAGTCAAACAGGACCTCTCAGACGTCAGGTAATTCATTATTCATCTTTTGTTATTGCTTAATTTTAAGGTGCTCAAAACCTCTTTTTTTCCTCAGGGAACTTCTACAGTTTGTCAAAGAGAATGATGACATAGCAAAGGAGATCGCTGCCAGGTACGTGATCATAGTTTAAGGATATTTTTACACAGAGATGCAGTGAATGACATTCACAGCAAGAATAAAATTAAAGGGTTCTTCAGTGCAAACTTTCATTTAACGAGTAATTATGAAGCACTTCACTCAAACTGCACTTCATATGATCCAAATATTCTGACAAATAGAACCTTGGACAGTAGGTCTGCATAATAAAACAAATGCAGATTTTATTTTATTTTTTGTAGTGACTTTAAGAAATAAGAAAAATTCATATTCTTTCTTTTTTCATTGTCATGAAAAAATGTCCAATAATTATACAATTAAAAAAGATTAAGTGCAGTCAGAGAGACATGAAGGGCTTTTAACAAGTGCTGTTTACTGAGTATTAATGACAAGTTAGTTTTTAAGTCCAGTTGGATGATGGTGTTTTCATCACCAACTGTTGCTGAGGTTTTGTTGTTAGGAACAACTTCTTGCTGCCTCCGCCTCAGTTAAACCTCACTGTTACATGTAATCCAAAAATGTTTGGATCATTCAGTGAACTTCCTGTTTCTGCTCCTCTGTACAGGGGCAGAGAGTTCATCCTCACCCACCTACAAATGCAGGATGTTTCCTGTTACTGGCAGAGACTCCTCACTGATTTCAGTGACCTCCTGACCTATAATCCCAAAAGAAACAGCAGCTACAAGGAGATCATCCACAGACCAAGCAAGACAGAGCTGTAGGTGTCTGACTGAGAGGAAGCAGCAGAGTTTGGGTTCTGTAGAGTGTATGTACTGTTTAGATGGTCTGCTCTCACGTTTGTCCACTGAGAACCAGTACTGTCATCTGACACACGGTTATTTTCTCTGTGACCAATGATGAGGTCCTGCTGGATAATGACACCATTCACCTACTACTAGATGTAATACTTGAACTACATTAGTGTGTACCAATCATAATAATATTTTTTTTTCTCCTTTTGCTGCTACTGTACATTACATTCGGTCCGAATGGCTCTTGGAAACGATTTTTTTTTACCATTTTTCATGAGCTACGTTCAAAACTTTATTCTTAGAGAAACCTTAGAGAAACGTTGAAGGGAGCAAATACTTGTGTGAAAATATCACCAAATACATTTTACTTTGTACTTGTACTGTGGGACTGAGTGAGGATTGAAGTATGGACTCCATTCCACGTTGAAAGTCCTTTTGGAGAAAATCTTAAGAAACAGGAAAAACATAAGTTTATTATTGATCATAAAACTACATTTGGAGCACATACAGCAAAAGGTATTCTGACTTTCAGAGTCAAAAATGTACTGCCTTTTGCGAATGAGACTAAATGCGTTGACAGACGCAGCAGTAAAACCAGTCAAAACAGTCTCGTTTATCATTTTATAAAACCAATATCATGTTGTCTTTGTCTCCCTCTACTGGAAATGAAGACGACGTACATTTATTGAAAGTAGTAGGTGCATTTCATTGGTGCTTAGAATGTATTTTATACGGAAACTTAGACTTTCTCTAATTCTGTTATTGGTGCCAACAGTGCAGTGGTTTTAATGCCTTAGTGGAACAGTGTGGATTTATATTAGCTTTTTCTTCTCACTCTTTGAAATAATTAGGTAATTATTTAGTGTTTAGGTATTAGTGGGTATTTGATAAAGAACTGTGATGAATACGTTGTAGTATTTTCTCTGTCCTGAAAATTAAAAAAAAGGCGTGTCACTAGTCGAATAAGGTATTTTTAACCAGTGTATGTGACGGTGATGTTTAAGAAGGAGATCGACGAGATATTGTGGAAAAACAGCGATGAAACAAGCTGATAAAAGTAGTGGAGCGTTTGTTGTGCTTATTATTACTTTATACTTGGAAATGTATAAATTGGGGAAAATGGCTAACTAACTGCTAGTTTACTAAGTTATTAGCCAACTTTATCTACATGCTTTTGTGTGGTGGTTTTGTGACATTAGAGAACGACGTAAGTGTTCTCAGACTGGGGTCGTTGTACATGGTCTCATCTGCTAACCTTAAGAATAAGTCTGGACGACCCTGTGGTCCTGAGTTGACTCTGTCCCCAAAGAACCTTCTAGTGTGTTCAGTGTTCAGTTTTCCCTCTGAACAACAGCTGCTGAGTCTGTGTGCCTCTGCCACTGAAGAAAATCCACCTTCCGGCCATTAGCTTAAATGAAGGCGCTGTGCTCAACATCCAGACCTCTGTCCATGTGTTTGTGTCTGTGCCACAGACTGAATCCAGCTGAAGTGATGTGTCCTGGGCAGCGGGGACAGCAGCCATGTTCAGGCCCCGGGGCCACTCGGAGCACCGGCAGAGGCTCGTCCTCAACGCCAGGCCCCCCCGCCTTCTGCTTCCTGCTCCCCAGGATCCATGCAGCTGAGGTGGCTGCTGCCCAGTCGCCACAGATGCTCTCCTCCTGACTCCTGTGTCTCAGCCACCTCCTGCCCACACTCTCTGCCAAGAGACATAGAAAAGCCAGAATACCAGACCAAGATGGAAACACATCAAGGAGTTTTTAAAGAGGAAGTCTGGGATTCTGTCCGTCGCGTTTTATGAGTCGGTCTATGACCTGTTTGCATCAAGTCCATATTCGAGTTATTGAACCAGGATTCAATAGTTAACAGTAACTAATAAATGCTTTTATTATATGGATCAGAATTATTCTTAGAAGTGAAAAAAAAATAACACCTAAAAAATCAACAATCAAAATCAACAAAAGTAAATTTAAGACTAAAATAACCAAATGTAAGTCAAGGTTAGCCCACAGTTAGCTTTAGCTAAGACCTGGTGTACTAAAGTTAAGTAAGTTTAATTTTCAAACATATTTTTATGGCCATATATATTTCACCATATATTATATATCTATTATATGCAGTATGTGGTCGTTTTCTGTTATTTATGCCTCAGCTGTTCTACCTCAGAATGCAACAACAAATTTTAATGAATAAATAAACCCTAAAAGACCTAGCTAAACGTTAGCCATCGTCTGTTGTTTGAATAGCCCAAGAGTTGATAAACAATGGCTTAATATTGTTGTTATATTGTTGAAGTTGTTACAGTGGACAGCAGTAGAGACGGTCTCCGCTGTGATCATGTGCATGTCATATTTATTTACCCATGCGTCTTCACATTGGTGATTCAGATCAGTGAGTTCACTCTGTCAGCCAGATGTAGCCCTTCCAGCTCCCCTCTGTTCTCCA
The DNA here is from genome assembly GCF_000523025.1 of Cynoglossus semilaevis. Classification (NCBI taxonomy): domain Eukaryota; kingdom Metazoa; phylum Chordata; class Actinopteri; order Pleuronectiformes; family Cynoglossidae; genus Cynoglossus; species Cynoglossus semilaevis. The sequence continues at coordinate 15,822,120 of NC_024320.1, forward strand.
GCTGATCTCCTCCCTCTAACACACACACACACACACACACACACAACCTTTATCCATGGATCCAGTGAGACTCATGTTCAGCACACACGGTCCTGTTTTGGCCCTGGCTCCACATTTCCACTTGCTCTCCTCTCAGATGGTCCTCTCTCCACCAGTTGAGCCAAACCCAGGTTTCTGTAATGGGGACAGAATGTGAGGTGTTTGGTGGTTTGGCTCCCATCTGCACCCCCCCACCCCACC
>NC_024320.1:15822370-15835676 GCF_000523025.1 Cynoglossus semilaevis
ACCTTCTTCAGCTGCATGCTTCACTGAACATCCACCTGGAGTGTTTGCTGTGCTCCAGCTTCAGCTCTAACCCCAGGTGCATGCTGGGTAGTGAATCTGTGATGTTGGTATTAATTCAATTTTACCAGCCAAACCTAACATTGAGTTACTTTTGATCTGATTCTGAGGCTAACTTTAAGAGTTACATCTTTCAGTTGTTGTTTTTTTTTCTTAATTCTTGTTTGTTTGTTAATTTGGTCATGTGTTTATATATAACCTCTTGTTTATCTGGGTTTTTGCTAAATGTTTTGCAAATTCTGGCATCACTTGTTTTTTGTTTTGTTTTGTTTTTTTTATCTTTTATCTAATTTCGCCCCCTATGTTTGTAGAATCAGCCACACACTTGACACTTCTCAGTTTTTTGTTTGTTTTCAGGAGGACGCTGGTTTGTAAACAAAAACACCCAGATCAGTGGTTCAGTGTGTTTGTCCTCCTCACACCTGCAAAACACACCATACAAAAACAACAGCGTGCAGCAGGACACCTCTGGTGTCAGTGACATCTGTCTGTTCTGTACAATAACACCATTGTCCATGTCGGCCTTTGTTTTGTGACGTGAGCTGTTTATATAAAGAGTCACTGAGTCCTGGAGGTGTTTGTTGTTGTTCAAATCTGAGATTATAGGCTGTGGCTAATGCTGAAAACACATGTTACTATGGGTCTTAAATGAACCCTTGTGGTCAAAATACAGAAGGGGCAACAATACTGGAGACACACACACACACACACACACACACACTGACTGACAAAAACAACCTGCAGCAATAAGAACAATAATCATTAGGATTATCTTTCCTGGATTATCCCTAATCTGCAGTGTGAATGTGTTTGTTCAATGGAGGCAGATGTGCTGATTACAACCCCCAATAACACACACTCCTGTCATGATCTCTTCACACCGGACCGTATTGTTTTTACACGGTGTAATCTGCTTTTTTTTTTAAGATTATGGAATTAGATACAAGCATGTGTGTGTGTGTGTGTGTGTGTGTGTGTGTGTGTAGTGATGCTCCCTAAGATCACAGAGAGAGAATGACTGATATAATTACCAAGATGATCTGATGAACAGATGTCTGTTCGTTCCTTCCTGTCCATCCTCAGCCACAACACAGTACTGGACAAACACAGACTTGTCATTTATCAGAAATGGTTTATATTTATAAACCAAAAATATTTTTGAACTATTTTAAAGATTAGATATTTCCACAAGAATTATCATAAAATTGTTAAATTGAAAGTATTTAAGAATGCAAGTGACATATCAGGATCATTGACTACAATAAACCACTGAACAATATATTTGATTGATCAAACTTATACTATAGAAATAGTAATTAAAAGTCAACCAGTATAGATAATTAATACAATGTTTGCACCTAAAACGTCTTGTTATAGTGTTGCACATGATAGACCTTTAAATGTTTGACGACATCATTTCTGAATTGGAACTAATGAACAATCACGAAGTTAACGCACAGTTGGCGTTTGATCATGTGTGTCTGCTTATACTTAAAATATAATAATCTTTCAAAACATTTGTTTGCTGTTCCGGTTTTGCAGTTACCCACAGCAGCCAGAAGGTGGCAGCACCTGTTTGGCCTCCTGTCGTTTTAAAGCTACTGACGCATTTGCTAAAGTCATTCTCCTCTGTGAGAGATAGATGTTTTTCATTCAGGATGAACATTACTTTCCTTCTTTCTTTCTTTCTTTCTTTTATTTTTCATTTTCTTTTTTGTTTGTTTTTGTAAATTTGAAGCGATGTTCGGCACAGACACCAAACACGATGAAACCATAACAACAGTGTTCCTCCTATCAAACGCTTGCACTAAAAGAGATCATTTGTACAACGAAAGACAGGATTTTAAAGAGATGATAAATTACATTGATGTGACAGAAGGAAAAGACAATAATGAGGAGCTGAAAGATGGGAAGTATCGGAATAACAACAGCTTTTTTTTAAAAAAAAAAAAGGCTCCTTATATAATGTGTACAGACGTCACGGTTGTTTACAGTTCTGCTGCCTCACAGACAACTGTTTACAACCAACCACTGTGTTGTTCCCCTCACACCGTCATCAGACACAATGGGAAATGTCAATTATTTAACGATATCAGTGTGAGGAGACAGACAAAAGTGTGACCCAGCTTATTTTAGGGATAAACGACAAGAATGTGAAAAGTACAGACCATATCACATTTAAATAAAAACAGGTATTTAATAATCACCTAACTGTATGTTACTTTCGAGAATGTACTCACATGAATGGATCCCAAAATTTATGTCAAACTTATTTTTTAGTCATTTTTGTTGACTTTTCTTTATCCATTGAAAATAATACATATTTCATCTCCATTTATAGTTTATATTTATTATAGTTGAAATTGTTTTATGTCAAATTTACATTTGTGTTTGTGTGTTGTGTAACCGCACATGTGTAGTACACTGTGTAGTACACTGTGTAGTACACTGTGTAGTACACTGTGTAGTACACTGTGTAGTACACTGTGTAGTACACTGTGTAGTACACTGTGTAGTACACTGTGTAGTACACTGTGTAGTACACTGTGTTGTACAGTAGGACATACAGTGTCACTCAATGGACTCCTGCTTCACTCAGTCTACTACAACCGTTGGAAAGAGCAGGGGGCGGGACCTGCTGGCAGCGTATCCCCTGTTTGGACCAGTAGGATTCGTCGGAGTGGGTTGATGGACAGGCACCGCCCCCGCAGGAGGCCCCGCCTCCTGTGACAGTGTTTGATTCTGTTTTTAGAGTCGCGGCAGCAGCAGTGTCACATGTTGTTTTTCTCCAGGATCTGATCATCTCTCGCTCCGCTCACACAGCCACAGATCCTCCAGCCTACAGCGGACACTCACGCACACGTCAGCGTCCGCGATGGATTCGAATTTCAAACGGTTTCACTTTTTTTTTATCTGCTTGTTTTGAATTTTTAAATTCAGTTTTTTCTGAAGCTTGCCGCTGGTAAATACTTTGTGTTTTAGCGTTTTGCATAGAGTGTGTGAGAAATGGCCAGTCCTGTGGCGGCAGGAGGGGGACACCTGTTATCCAACGGTATGAGCGTTGTCAAGAAGTGCGGCTACCTGAGGAAGCAGAAACACGGACACAGGCGCTTCTTCGTGCTGCGGGAGGCGAGCGAGCGCTGCCCCGCCAGCCTGGAATATTATGAAAGCGAGAAGAAATGGAAAAATAAGTCCGCCGCCAAGCGGGTGATAACTTTGGACTCGTGTCTCTGCGTAAATAAACGCGCCGACGCCAAACACAAGCACCTCATCGCCCTCTACACCAAGGACGAGTACTTCGCTGTGGCTGCAGACAACGAACAGGAGCAGGAGGGCTGGTACAAGGTCTTAACTGAGCTGATCTCCGAGGGCAAAGTGTACGACAGCCCCACGTCCACCTCGTCTTTGGTGGGCTTTGAAGAGGCCAGTTACGGACTCATCTCTCCCACAACTGCAGCGTATAAGGAGGTGTGGCAGGTCAACATGAAAGCCAAAGGCCTGGGTCAGATCAAGAACCTGACTGGAGTCTACAGGCTGTGTTTGTCCAGCCGGACCCTCAGCTTCGTCAAACTGAACTCTGAAACGGCAGCTGTCACTTTGCAGCTCATGAACATCCGGAGATGTGGTCACTCAGACAACTTCTTCTTCATGGAAGTCGGCAGGTCAGCGGTGACCGGGCCCGGGGAGTTCTGGATGCAGGCCGAGGACTCCGTGGTGGCCCAGAACATCCATGAAACCATCCTTGAGGCCATGAAGGCCATGAAGGAGCTCTCGGAGTTCAGGCCGCGCAGCAAAAGCCAATCAGCGAGCACTAATCCCATCTCTGTGCCCACACGACGCAACCTCAACAACCCCCCACCCAGTCAGACGGGCCTGGTCAGGAGGTCCAGAACGGAGAGCATGGCAGCCTCGTCTCCGGTGAGAAAGTTCACGTCCTGCCGCATAAGAACAGCCAGTGAGGGTGATGGTGTTGTGTCCCGGCCCTTGTCCATGTCCATACCTGTGAATGGGAGTCCCAGCAGCCTACAGTCTGGGAACCACCTGAGCAGGTCTCACACCCTCAGCAGTGGACGCACCTGCAGAATGCTCGAGTCCAACCTGCATCACAGTCGCTCCATGACAATGTCCCACTCTCCACCAGCTGCATCCAGCCCTATCAGCATGTCCCCCAGAGGGGGCGCCAGTATCTCCACTCCTGACAAAACCAGGCGGCCATTCAGCTGCAGTGCCTCCATCTCTGGCTCTCTCAGTGACACCAGCTTCATACTGTGTGGTGACTACAGCTCCAGTCCATGTGATCAAAGATTCCTCCCACTGACGCGCAGCGACACGCCCGAGTCTCTGTCCAGTACACCGCCGTCACGGGACGTCAACGACCCTTATGGCTACATGATAATGGAAGGTACGAGTGGGAGGTCACGTGGTGGAGGTGACGCTCACGTATTTGACAAGGCATTCAGGAAGAGAACACACTCCCTCACTACGCCCCGTCAGCAGAGGGTGGTGACCCCTCTGTCCTCCGCCTCCCTGGACGACTACACTCTGATGAGGTTGGCCCACGGACAGAACTGTCACTCTGCCTCACCCAAAGTGTCCTACCCCGAGGACTACGGAGACATTGAAATCGGTTCATCCAGGAGCTCCAGCAGTAACCTTGCTGACGAAGGCTACATGCCGATGACTCCAGGTGTTGCACCACAGTCTGGAAAGGCAGAAAACTACGTTCCCATGAGCCCCATGTGTGTCTCAGCACCTAAGCAGATTGTCAATCCCAGGCTTCACTCTCAGGCTGCTGTCAGCGGGGGCTTCAAAACCAACTCCCCCTGCTGCAATTCTCTGGAAGACAATGGCTACATGAGAATGTGGTGCAGCTCCAAGTCCTCCATGGAGAGTCCAGACAGGCAAGGTGAATACATGAACATGTCACCTGGAAACCCAGCACCCCTGCAGACTCCCCCCGACTTCTACCTGGGGCTGCTGGCCGGTGAAAGTGCGAGGTCGTCTAACCAGGCCGCTGCCGTCACACTACCGTCAAAGTTCCAGGCCTCAAACAACGAAGAAAACAACCAGTATGTGTTGATGAGCCCCCAGAGTTTGAGACCGAAGTCTGGAGAGTCCGATTATTACTCAGTGATGCAGCCCAGTGCAGGCCACACGGCACAGACCAGCCCATCAGCACCCTCTCCTGTCAGGCACAACCGAGCAGAGGCTCTGTCCTACAGAGGGAGGCTGGGGCGCCCCAACAGGTTATCCCTGGACACCCTGAGGATGCTCCCCAGCATGAACGAACACCCTCTGCCCGGAGAGCCCCGGAGCCCCGGGGAGTACATCAACATTGACTTCAGCAGCACCAGATTCTCGGCGCCCCCTGCAGCGTCCACAGAGAGCCAGCCCTCATCCCTTGGCTCCTGTGGCGAAGGCCCCGGCAGCTCTTCTCTGACAGACTACACAAACCTGGAGCTGGGCTCACACTCACCAAAGGAGGCTGACACTCCTGCTGAGCATCTGGACACGCTCCAAGTGTTGTCCATGTGTCCCTGTTCAGAGGAGGAGGAGGCTGCTTACCATCCAGCCAGTGTGAAGGTGGCTCAGAAGCTAGACAAGGTGGTGAAAAGTGACTACACGGAGATGACCTTTAGTATGACCAGCTCCCCTCCACAGTTGGTCCCTCACAGCACGGCCAGGTGTGTGAATCGTCAGCGCAGTCGTACATTTTACTGCTATTTATTTCAATAGTGCAGCTGCAGGATGTGTCATTAAAAAAAGCTCAGTATTATTTTGACTTTGTCTGAAAGGATAATCCTCCTAAGTGTTTACTCATGAATAAATACACCTGTGGTCTGTTACCTTTGAAGGTGTAGGTATAACCTGTTTTTGCAGCAGTGGTTAGGGAGTAGTCTGTACTGTTACTGTTACTGTTACTAATAACAGGATATTACTGAGAAATGTTTCCTTTGATTCTTTGATCCTCTGCAGCAAGGCCAGCAGAATGAGGGCACTCTCTGTGGAAGACCAGTCCAGTCCAGAACACATGGGGGTTTTTCTGCACGGGGCTACATCATCTGTAGACCCCGATCGCTCCGTCAAGGTGATTCGGGCCAATCCACAGGGGCGTCGGCGCCACAGCTCAGAAACCTTTTCCTCCACTGCCACTGTGGCACCGGTCTTACCCTCCTTCGCTCATGGTGAAACAGTGAAGAGGCCCAGTTCGGTGGAGAACCTCTCCTCCCGCAGCAGTGAAGGCTCAGACGAAGAGTACGGGAGCCCGGTGACACGCCGGGGCTCGGCCGGTTACCCCAGCGGGCTGAACTACATCGCTGTGAACCTGGATGTGAAGAAATGTGATGACCTAGTTGGCTTCAAACCCACAGGCAGCTGCAAAGGAGATATTACTGGATTACACAGCACTCCATATGTCTGTTTGGGTTTTAAAGAGGCGGCCACTACTGCTAAAGGTAAGGCACGCTGTCTGAATGGGAGTTTGCTTTAAAACTTTACCGGGGGGGGGGGGGGGGGTTTGTTTGAAAAGTTTGGGGGGGGGGGGGGGGAGGTGTTATTGAGGTATTGAGAACGTTTTTTTTTCTTTTCCTGTACAGTTGGCAGTCAGGTTCAGAGCAGTGAACATAAAAACACACATTTCCCTTAGATTCAAATTTCAAAGTAGGAGGTGCTAATGCTGCTTTGGGCTGCTTCTCCCAGGCTGCTGTTTCCCAACAGACAGGGCCTACTTATAACTAAAGCACAAAAAACACAAACACAGTGCCGTTGTTATTCGTGGTTTTAAAGGAAAACAAGGAGCTCCAGCCAGCGTTTGACAGTTTCCCTGCAGCCCTCTTCAGACCATGGGTAGCTGTCATTTCCCAGTATTTCCCCCAGCATGTGAAAGCAGCACGTGTCTGCTGTAAAACGTGACCAGCCTTGAAGTAAACAAGCCTCATGACAGAGCAGGCCTGCCTCGCTGCTGCGTTGCTGGCAGAGAATACAGAAAGTACACGCACAAAGACAGAAGAATTATACTTCAACAACAAACAAGAGTAACAAGAATCCTCCTACTGTTCTTGATGTTTTGAAAACATATTTGTGGTGTTTGTTATTTGCAGCGCTGCTGCTGCTGCTGGTTGTTACTGATCACTGCCAGTTGTGGTGTCACACTGAGCTGCAGGCAGTTACTGCTGTTGTTGTTTTCACTGGGCTAAGCACAGGGATGTGTCATATCTCGTACAGACCCCATTCAATCCTCAGGACACATGATCAATAGAGAAAATAGGGCTGTGACGCAGCTCAGAGAATGACGTCAGCTGTTGACAAGTGAAGTTGGACTGAGTGTGTTTCCACACCGTTTATTGGATACAGTTTGTGTGTGTATGTGTACACGCACGCAGGGTGCACAGGTGTTTGTACACTGGACATTTGAGGCCTTTCCACTGAATGGACGTGCGATAGTGCGTATGAGTCTGACCTTGTGAGCAGTGAGGGAAAACAACAGTGGTGGGTGCGTTGCTATGTGTCCGTCAGGTAGCTGGACGTCACGCACCACATTCTTGTTAGAGCAGTTTCAAAAAGTGACCCTGAGATGAGCCTGTTCCTGTCGGCCTCCAGCTATTTGAACTGAGAGTGTTTTTCTGTACTTTCCAACCACAACGCCTGTGAATACGTGTGAGGGAGAGAGAGAGAGAGTAAGCGGAGGAAGAGAGAGAGTAAGCCGGAATGTACCAGAACAAGCTACAATTATCATATGGAAAATTAACTGTGAAAATCCTAATTTCACAGCAGTGTAACATCTTAAATGACAGGGATTTAGCCTACAGCTTTATTACCTTACTTAGATAATTTGAAGTGATTGGTTTGGACATTTTCAGAGGTTAACAGAATGTATTTGTTCATGTGAACACCCTTTTTTATTGTTTTTTGTCTCTTCTTATTATTTATTTTTGTTGACTCCAGCAGTAATACAACTCACAACATTCAGATCTGCCTGTAAAGACCGCAGAAGAAAAAAGCCAAGATCGTTCATAGCATTAGCTTTGCCTAGCCTTGGACAGGACTACAATGTGTACTAGTATGTGGTTGAAACACTGTTAGCATGCTAGATGCTATTACAGCGTACAGCTGTAGTACGCTTTGTGTTTTGTCGGAATGGATGCTTCCTATCGCAACCAAACCTGGGATTAGCAGTTATCTCTAGCTACTTTAGCAAACTTCTGGTACACAGTACTTTAAATTCTTCCTGTTTGTTATGGAGGAAGTTTTGGCTCAGTTCACAGGATAAGAGTTGGAGCTTAATGATGTTAAATAATGAACAGTTTGAACCATACTGTGGAATCCATTTTAACAACACAATTAGCCTGTTTTATTAGTTTATTTTAGCTCCAACAGCTGCTAAACTTTTACAAGTTTGTGCACATAGCTGCAATTCCATCCATACCAGAATTCCAAGCATGTGTACTGCATGTCACATTACAGTCATATCTCAGTAATTTGTCAGCCGGAGTCTGTGTCAGTGGTTGTGCAGGTGTGGTGACAAATAAGCCTGCACATTTGTCTGTAGCTTATCAACAGAGGCTGTGCTTCATGTAGTGATATTAGGTCAGAACTGACGACGTGTGTAGTACACTCACAGGTACTAACTTTATTTTAAGATGAAGAAGTCCTTCATTCCACAATGAATAAAAACCAAATATGAAAAACTGCATCAAATTGAAGCCGTTAGCCATTAGCTAATTACAATGTGTCAAACTGTATTTTGGATTTTAAAAAAATCAATGGCAAAGGACCAGTGCTTGTTTACTCTGTTGAATGTGTGTTTTGTAAAGAGGGGAGAACAGGAGTGAAGAACATACATGTGGACTCCAGCACGTACGCATGTAGAGCGGACAGGGTTGTTTTTCATCTTCCCTTTTTTTCCCCCTGTTGTAGCCTGTGTCTGTGAACGCTTGGCAGCAATGTGCCAGGAGAGAGAGAGGGAGAGAGAGCGAGGGCAGAGAGAGAGAGAGAGAGAAAGAGAGAGAGGGGAAGAAAACAAGTGAGTTCTTTTCCTTCACTGCCTGCTCGACTGTTTGTGGGCGAGCCAGTAAATGTGTGCATAATAGGCCAGGATGGCACGTGCACACTGCTGGCCTTCTGCCTCATTAGGTTGTGCACGTAGCAGAAAAAGACCAACAGAGTGGGGAGATAAAGCGCAGCCTTGTATGCCTGGTAGAAAGAGGAGAGGAGGGGCCTGAGTTGTTTTTAAAAAGCAACAAACAAACTCATTGGCAAGTGCCTCCTTCTGCCCAGCTGCATTATGGGAGCTCAGGATGGCAAAAAAGAACCTGCCAGAAGGTCAGTTGTAGTGAAATAAAGCAGAGACGTCTTCTCCCATCAGTGTGGACGACTACGGTGTTGTTGTTGTTGTTGTTGTTGTTGTTGTTCTATGTAGCACTCTGCCCCCAGCTGTGACTTCTAGGTGTTAATAATGTTTCCTTTACTGTCAGACCTCTGGACCACAGGTCTGATTTGAAAAATTAATACTTTTTATTTTAGATTCACAATGTTTTCCTGTGGAACAATCCGTGTATTTGACACTGGTGGGGGTATTCCAGAGAGCGGGGTATGTGGAAACTCAGGGTAAGTTAATGCTGAGATGAGGGAAACCCTGAGTTATTAACTGAAACTCAGTCACCATGGAAACAGACTCTCAGAACATAACCTGCTCACTCTGACTGTCTCCTCCCATATGAATAAAGCTCGACACCAATTGACCAATCCGACTCATTCATATTTTGGCCTGAATTATTTGAGCAAATCTGACGGGCCATCCTGTACCAATCTGAGAGAACGCCGTCTCTCTCTCTCTCGCTCTCTCTCTTTCCTCCGCTGCTGCAGTGGTGTTGCTTTTACAGCGAACTACGTGCATTAACACCTTCAGTTCAATCGGGGGGAAATAAGTTCTCCAGTTGTTCCTCGTGGCATCAGGGTTCCATTCATGAGTTGATTGAGCTAATTCAGATCAGGGATAAAGTTTTTTGAACATCCTTTCTGGAATACCCTCCCCCCAACCCCCCAGGTGATGACAGTCTCACATCACAACCCTGATCCTCAGAATCACACACACAACTTCTTATTTTACACCTGAATGAAGTGTTCGCCCAAGACCTGTGAGACTAAAGTCTGGGTTTACTGTCAGTGATAAGGTCAGGTGTTTGTTCATCTCTTGTTTTGTCAGCAGGCCGGCCCATGTGACTCCCAGACTATGTTTACTCCTGCAGTTACCCAGGCTGCCCGTCTCCTGGGGGCTCAGGCTGCAGCTAAGATAAGACCATATAGAGGTTTTTTGGCAGCTTTAGGTTCTTTAAGTTAGTGGACCTGATGTCCACCACCTCACCTGTCTAAAACATTTATTATTATTACTATTATTATCATTATCATTTGTTTCCAATAATAATAATATATTTAGTTTTTAGGACATGTTGATGACATCATGGTCTTGATTTGTAATATTATTTCAACAACCTAACGGCTCATTATTATTCTTTCCACTGCAGTTAACAACCTAATGGCTCATTATTATTCTTTCCACTGCAGTCAGATTTGCATATTAGAGCTGCACTGAAACCACAGTGTCTGCAGCTGAGGTTTCAGCCATTAACATCACTCTGGTGATTGTGGAGCCCGTGTAACAATAATTACAACGACAGCAATCAGCCTGATTGTTCTGTTCTGTACTATACACACACACACTGATACAACGACACACACCGATGAATTGCAAAAAATCTTGGAAAATTCTGGTAACTTGATATATAGTAACCAGAAGTAAACGTAACACCACAGGCTCCCGTGTCAGACTTTCCAATTTGTGTGTGTGTGTTAGGGTTTGTGTGTGTGCATGTGTGCTGTGGCACAGGAAGGAGATGGGCTAAGTAGGCCGTGATGTTCCAGACTCTAGTACTTCCTGCCTGCTAACTGCTTCCAGGTGAGATTAGAGCTGAAACAGGTGAAGATTTAGATTTGAGCTTGTTTCCCTTTGCTAATAAACATGCTCCGAGTTGACGCGGACACAGATGTAATGGGAGCCTGGATGACACATGCCAAGACTTTTCCTGGGATTATGTGACATAACATCCCCGATGTCGTCAGTCAGTAGGTTGGAGGCATCGTCTTTCGACCAGAAGGGGTTTGAGTCCAGCTCAGTGCAGATACGAGTGCAAAACAAAAACAAAGAATGACGTAAACATATCTATGTATAAGAATCTGAGAATCACGTAATGTCACCTTTCCTGTTACCAGACGGAAAAATTCATACTTTCCTTAAAGCTTCCATTTTTTAAAAAAAGTTTAATTAAAATAAAGTTAAGAATATTAGTGGTTGCTCCGTCATTTTCATTATTATCTGTTGCATCTTTGGTGTAAACACCATTTAGTCTTCAGCGATGCATCGTCTGCTGCACTGCTGCAAACTACTCCCTCTTCTGCTCAGTGTGTCCATGGCAACACTCAACAGCAGACCCCAGCCCCCATCACTTCACATCCCATCTGAGATTATGTAATTATAACCAGTGTGGAGCTGCCTCCCAGTCCCAGCCCTCCCCCCAACTGTCCTTCTGCAGCTTCCCCACTGAACCAGCTGCTGTGTCCATAGTGACACATCTAACCCCAATGCATGAAGGAAGTGGCTGCAGGTACGAGTACAGGAGTTCAGGTGGAGCCAATTTATTTATTTTCTGATACTTTATGGCATTTTTGTATTTGAGGTTTTAGCATCTTTTTTAACTGAACAGTAGCTGTAAAAACATTTACCTTGGCTTTAACATAATGTGGGAATTTTTTTAAATATTTTGGATTTTTACTTTCAGACACATTTATGTCAAAGATGAGTTTTCATCTGAAATGTTTCCCTTAAAGTTCCCCTAAAAAATCAAGGCAGCGAGATTTTCAGTCACAGTCCATGACAATGGCATCAGAAAACCAAAGACAATTTCACAATTTATTTTCATCTACTGCAACATGAGAGGAGACACTGGAGTTAAATGACAGCTTCCTGCTACCAATCTACTACTTATTCTGTCGGTTCCATTAGTCATGAACAGATTTAAATCAAAGCACTACATAATTGTGAAGAAAATGTTCTGTTGGAAATCCAGAGGAGTGTACCGCGGTAAAATAACATTGGCTGTATGTTTGTACTGATAACATGTGCAGTAGAGCGTTAAAGGTCAAAGATCAGTTCCATGAATTAAGTCCTTTATCTTTTGGAGTCATTTTCAGTTTTATGTTGTTTTCATGAACCACAGCTAAAGGAAGTCGGCTTGATGCTGTTCTTTTTTTTGTTTTGTTTTTAGTCGATTGAGTGCGTTTACTATAGATAGCTGCTGTGTAAATATTAGCTGCGGCAGTAAATTATGAACTTCGATTTATGTTTTTCTGTTGTGTGTCAGGACTTTCTGCAGATGTTTGATGAGTTGATCCAGTGTACTGTAAATGCTCACCCTGTGGTCTGTAACGCCGTATGATCATTTTTGACGTTGTTTCTCCTCGTTTGTCTCTTTCAGACTGAGAGGTTTCTTCGCCCTCTGACTTTGGCCTCTTCACCTCTTCATCCTCTTCACCCTCAACAGGCTTCTACAGACAGTCAGGACTGCTGTCAGCCTATGTCCCCCCCCCGTGGACGCACATGGACACGAACAGCATACAAGCATGTCACCATCTATGCATGACATTAGTCTGCTTCAGTAAGGACAGGTGTGCCGGTGACTCAGCAAGTGTGTGTGTGCGCACGTGTGTGTCCTGTTCCCAAACCTTTCAGAGGCCATTTCTCCTGTGACCCAACTTTGGCACAAGCACAGAATCAAAGATAGTCATTTAATGGCAAACAATCTTATCCACAAACGGAATCATTCATTGTGGTAGTTTTATGAAAAACCTGTGAGTATATGTGTGTGTGTGTGTGTGTGTGTGTGTGTGTGGTAAAAAGAGGGAAAATATTTATAGAGCAAGATGAAGTGTATCATCAGGCATTGGTTATGGATCACACACTCTTCCCCAGTTATTGTTTTTTCTTCCATATAGTTTTTTTCAGCAAAACCTACTATAAAGATGCCCAGGGATTAAAGATACCAAGGTACACTGATGAAATAATATATAAATATCTATGAGACTTTATATAGATCAGATATTTTATTTATTTTTAAAATGAATGTCTGATGAGAAAACCTAACCGATGCCTTAATGTCTGTACAGCCCCTATATACATATGTACATATATATATAT
>NC_024320.1:15835691-15857151 GCF_000523025.1 Cynoglossus semilaevis
TATATATATATATATATATATATATTCTATCACAGTATGTCCGGTCGGACCTACGGTACATCTCTATATATTGTTATTCTATGAGGAAAAGACATAGTTTACCCTTAAATATATACTATTTCAGAAATGTAAAGTAAAGTGAGGCTGCTTCAGATGAGAGATATTTAATTATATAATTGAAAAAAAAAGTATTTTCTTAATTCCTTATTTCTTATTTATTCTTACCTAGTTTATTTTGTCTAATCAAAAGGCTGTACGTACAGATTTATATATCTATACATATAAATACTTCTAAAGAAGCTCAGCTCACACCCCCAGTACCAGGCATCTGAATGCACTGTACCTCCCACAGTTCCTCACTCACGTGAGCCTGAGAACCTCAAACACTCCTACCTTCAAACCTACACCATGCTGTGTGAGCTCCAGGCAGGTCGACCTGCTGTGACATCACTCGACAGTCCAACTGTCCAGGTTATGGTGGAGCCAGTGGGAAAATAGGCCACACAGTTCAAATGGTTTAAGCTCACTAAAGTGGAATTAGAGGGGCGCACTGGTTGGTTGAGCACTGACGGTGGGAGGGCTCTGTGAAAAGGTCACATCTGGCACCATCGTGGACGTTCATCGTGTGTGTCAGTGAGAGCAGGAGAATGAACTACTGTATATTATATGTGACAGCTCTAATACAAGCACAGCATTAGGCTCTTATGTTCTGTTTGGGTCGCAACCCAACACCTGATGGCTCTGCCATATCTCAGTAGGTGGACAAATAAGCAGAGGTTGGATCAGAAAGCTGATTCAAATCTGATTTAAAGCTCGGCCACTGAAGACGAGGGCGCACAGGAAATGATATATAAATGATATATAAATAAATAAATAAATGATATATTATCCGCTGTCAGAATAAGAGCTGCAGACAGACCTTGAAAACACCTGATATTATTATTTTAAATTGGAAACCAGCTAAAGTTTCTTCCCAAATGGAACGAAATGTATTTTCTGGCAGAAAACCTTACTCTGAAGGATGAATTCCCAATATTTGGGAAAATCTGCAACACTTAACATTTATAAAGTAGTTATAGTTCACTTCTTGTCTAAAGCTGTGAAAACCGATCAGACCTAAAATATTAGTCATAGTATTGGAGGATTATATGGATTTGTGTGTTTAATGTGGAACATTTGTTATAAATCTTTTAGTGAAGAAAAAAGATAATATCCTCCACCAGCTGTAGGCTTCAAACTGATATTTGTTGCAAGGCTTTACCAAATAATTCAAGTTGTTTTAATTTGTATAGATCAAATTTACAAATTAAATTTTGCAAACTATAAATGACACCACAGACATATTAGTAAATATTTTATCAAATTGTATTCGAAAAGATACGATAACACAAAAACCAAGTGGAGGGATAGGTAAGACAAAAACAGTGACTACGACTTGTGAAACTAACTACATCTCCAGGTGGATGCCTTTTGGTTTGTGTGACTCTTATGAGAGCCCTCTTATCAATGTCCTGACTTTGGTCTGTACATCGTCCAACACAAGGACTCACATTGATCCAAACTAACTCTGACCCACACTGACCTGCACTAACTCACATCGGCCCACTCTGACTAGCAATGACGTACCCTGACCGATATACCGATTCGCACTGGCCCACACCTCCTCACACTGGCCCACACCTCCTCACACTGGCCCACAGCCCCTTCAGCGTACCTCAGATTGTAAATCTGATGTGTTTGTGTCTGAATGTATCACTGAGCTGGTGTGGAAACACCACAGCAAACACACAACTCTGGTGTTGTTACACAGGTGTGTGTTGTTGAAAGGGTACCATGCTGTTGTGCATGTATTTATCTTTAAGAGTCTGGAATGTTTATACTGTGTACGTAGACAGAGTTTAACTCTCAGATGTTGTTGGAGTTGACCTATGTTGCAATGATATTCCTCTGTAAAGACTTTGGCTACAGATTTTTAAAAACAGGGCGGGGGGGATTTTCCCCCTGTTGGGGGCAGTTGTACAGCAGATTGTATTGTTTCTTTTCACAGTCTGTAACTTTACGATAAAAAAAACAAAACAAACAACAAATCTGTCTATTTTATTAAAGAGCTCTCTTTGCCTTGTTGACACACTTTTCCTAACGGCTTATGCAATAGTGACATGAGTACGATCTAGTTTACAACCCGTGGAACCAAATGTACCATTGCATTTTTGTTTTTCTTCTTCTCTTCCTGTATTTCCTGTGTTTTCTTTTTTTCATCCCTGGGAACGCTGATGTGTTTCTGTGTCCGTGGACAGAATCCTTCTGTTTGAACACTGTTCCTGGACTGATTCGGTTTGAATGTTCTGTCGTCTTCCATTGTACATAAATCAATATACTGTTTATTGTGATACCCACCAGAGATAATGATAAAGTAATGATTTATAATTTGGGTAGTAGAGTATTGCTTTTGTCTGTATTGATTATGGATAGCAACCTACGGAAATAAATGAATTTATTTAATGACATACAGCCATCTCTTTCTCTTTTTTTGTCCAAAAGGTTTTCTGGTCACTGTTATATCTTTATAGAGAAGTAAGGCCTTACACCTTCAGTATGAAATCATTTATCAATATCTCAGTAATTTTTAGTTGTATTCTTTAAAAGATAAATCAGATATTTTTATCAGTTTTACCAGATTTGTTTTGGAAAATGAATAACAACTGAATGTGTGCCTGTAGAACAGCAGCTGTCAACAAGTTTAACTTTAACATTCCACCGTCACACAATGCAAAAATCCATCATCAGCATTAAAATCATAATTTGCCAGCTCTCCACTTCAGCAGGTCTCAGCTTGTGCAGGTGTTCAATACAAATGTCTGTGTTCCTGTCCACTTTTGTGAGATGCAGCCCACAGTCTGGACACCAGATGTGGGCCACAGTATGCTCACCATTCACTGCACTCATTTGTTTTTAAACATTCAACCTTGAAGGGATTATTTTAGGGCTGAACAGTTTGAACAGAATTTGATTTTTTTTTGTTGAACCTGATACGACTTCATCATTATCAGTGACTGTAATATCGCAGTCAGATCTCCTCCTGTCTGTCGGGACAGAAGGAGAATTTCCTTCCTGTACAGAGTGAGAAGCTCAGCTCTGAGAGCCAACACTTTCTCTGCACAGCAGCTGTTTTATAACAGACGAAGGCGGAGGGTGGGAAGTGGAGGGGGGCAAACTGAGCCAATGACTTCCTGCCAAGCCACACGTCTCCAAAAATGAGAGTGTAGCGAGTGCACAGAGGTCAGAGGGTTTGAATCCTGAAGTAAACAACTCTCTTCACCTGTTTCTGCCTCCCAACACACACACGCTCCAGCAGCAGTAGCAGCTTGTGTGTTTTTTTCCTTTATCTTTTCACACACAATCACTGGAAGATTAGATTAATTCCCAATGACAAGGTCACATTTCTTATCGTTGGTTACTTATTATTGATTCCAATCAGGCCTATAGAGGCACACACTGAGTCAGACTAACTGATTTTCTTTTTCAAGTCAAGCACCAAGCTGTAGCCAGGAATTCTCAGATATGGATCCTGTGACTGTCAGCACAGCTGTAATATCAAAGTCCTGCACATTCACCCACGCAGGTCGCCGTCTATCAGGGGCTGCTTTATGAGTCACATAACGCCTCACACAATAAACAAAACGGACACTTTTTATTATTAAAAAACAAACGCACTTTCTTACTTTGTTGGTTTTTTACATGAAAATGAAATTAATAATGTGTATTCTGACCCTCCTTTATATTTCATGACAACTGAGCCTAGGTAGGATGGACAGGCAGCACCCAATGTTGGGCCATGACCACCAGAACAAGCTACTGTGTCCCTCAAAATGCCCCTATCCTAATGTTGGGTGTCATTAAATGGTCAATGAACTGAAAGGTGGTCTCTTATTGGGGGCAACTTGTAACTCACTTAAACTGAGCTGCACCATTTTCATTTTTAAATAAACAAATGAACACACACAAAGTCTCAGTGATGCTCCACCCTCTTATTAATTAGTACAACGAGCCGAAAAGCAGCCCCAGGTCTTTACAGAACCTCTCTCGTAAAATTCTCTGTTCAGTGGTGTGTAATAATTTGAAGTGGGTCACTCACATGAATTGCAGAAATCCATTAGCATGTTTCTATGAATGTGACTGCTTTCCATGTACTACAGCTTTAATGGGTGCCTTTGAAAAAAAAAATCTCAGTCGCAATGTGGTTCCATTGCAGACGTGACACTTTACAAATTACTCTGTGCCAACACACACACACATACACGCATAGACTGCCACTGAAGGCAAACCTCTACTTAGCATGTATTAATTAGTGGAGTGACACTGTCAGTAGGACTTTGTTTTCCTGCCAGGCAGAAACCAGTTTACATAAGATCCAGCCACCAGTCAGTCCACCAGGAGGGACACAGTGTCCCACTGACTGTCTGGGAAAATAAAGAAAAACACACAACTTTTTCTATTTTCTGTCACAGAATGAAACCTGTTTGCACATTTTCTCTGAGGGCACACTACAGCAGAACACCATAAAAACCAAAGAGGCCTTTGTAGCCTGATGTGTTTGTTGTTTTGCCAAAAGTCTGTCTCCACAAAAGGACTTGTTACTAAAATGTGTGTCATGGATGTACAATTCTCAGGCCAGTAAAACAACAGTTAAGGCTTCCCAAAATACCCTTTACAGGATGCTGCTTTGAAGTGTGCGTTAGTGTGTGTGAGTTATTCCTGGATGCCCCAAATTATTCCTAAATTTGGAATTCACAATTATATGCTGCACACACACACACACATACATAAAGACAGAGAGAGAGACAGATAGAGAGAGAGAGAGAGAGAGAGAGAGAGGTTATCGTGACTCTGAAATTGGTCATGAAACGTGTTCTTGTCGTCTATAAACTTGTGATATTTCTTGACGTCATCAAACTTGTGAATACCAGGAAATTTCAAATGAAATGAAACCCTTTGATACTCATTACTTTTCCTTTATGGACACTATAACAACCGAACACATGCACAAAATCACTGGCGGCACGAGAGCAGATAAGATAATTCAATTACACACAAGCACATGCAAACAGACAATAGGCAGATTGACGTTTCACCTGATATTCACTGACATGTTTTTTTCTTCCACACACCAATCCTTCACAACAAATGTACGTAATTGTTGGTTGGGGAAAAAAGGGAACGCCCACCAGTTAGGTTTGAAATGACAGGGTCAACGAGGTAAACTGGTGCACAGTTGTTATCCATCTTGATAATATTTATTTGTATCTATCTGAAGTAAATCCAATACTTTATCTTAACAATACACTGCCTCTTCTGATTGGACAACAGAGTCCTTCAGTTGCCCACTTTATTACGCACAGAAAATCAAAGGTTATAATTCACACGCTCCTGGTTCCTGCCATGGCCATGGTACTGTAACGGCTGGTCTGCTGTTGTTGTGTTTAACAACAACAACTTCTGGTGTTAACAATCAAGGGTCAAGAACTTCATGTGTTCTTCTGCACCTGTGTTCTGTGTTGTTCTATCCAGATACTAGACGGCACAGCCTGAAATGAAGAGAGTTCTCTCCAGGGGTGCCAAATAAGTCGATCACAATTTACTAGTAGATCCTAAAGGGAGCTCTGGGAAGTCCTAAACAATTTAAATAATTTAAACAATTATTATTATTATTATTAATAATAATTTAAAAAAGAATAAAAATAAACATATATCTTAATGTGACATACAGGTACATGTATTTAATCCATACACGAGAAGTAATGTGAGTTGACAAAATCTTGTAGATCACTGTTTGTAGATCATTTTAACCTGGTCATATAAGGAGTCCCTAAGCTAAAAAGGTGTGGGCACCTCCGGGTGGTTTAAACCGACACAGTAGTGCTGTAACGGAATGCGTATTTTTCCGGAACGAACTGATACACCGTATATCGTCGAAGCGTGACAAGGAGAACCTTGTTAATGCAGAGCGGGACAAAGTCCAACTTCCGCCGGAACGCAATTAAGACGGGACCCAAGCGCTGCTATCTCTTTGTATCGTCAACGGACGAAATGGAACGTCGCAGCGGCAGGGATGTTCGAGCAGCACGTAAGGAGACACCGGGTGAGTATTCAGACATTAAATGTCGATATGTATGTTCATACAGTACACACGAATTACGAACGTCAAAACAAAAGCTGTTTTGAACACCTAATAACAGATGCTAACAGTTCCAGTGGGATCTTCAACTGTAAGAAACATTTGTTTGTGCTGAACAGAGGAGCGATACAGGAATTTCCCATGTGTTAAAATGTGTGAACTGGATGAACCACAGTGCTGTACATAACACTGGAAAATGTGATATTCATCACATATTACATGCATGTGAGCAGTTCTTTTAACAGTGGAGCCCTGCTGCTTCTTTTGGAAATCTCATCCACCCTCAGCTCCACTGGGCCTCATTGTCCACCTGCTGCCCTGCTGTGCTGTGGCTCTTCGTGGCATTCAGAGTAACTGCCCGCATTATTTCTCCTGGAATCAGCCTACAGTGGCTTTCAGCTTCACCTCATTGATTTCAGCCACGGATCCGCAGCGGCAACAGCAGCAGCAGCAGCAGCAGAGTAGAGTCCTGACCCACTTACACCAGCTGGCGCTGACTCTTAACAAACATGAAAATATGACATACTAACATACATTTAGGAAAGACCAAACAAAGGCACATTCTTCTGCTGGAGTGAGGGTCAGTTCCCAGAAATACAGTGCTATGAAATAGTTTCAGGCTGGTGTAAAGACGTGTTGTTCCAAACGTACGGTATTGAAGAACCAATCGCTCATCTTTTGTGAATGTAGTCTGGATTAAAGCCCCGTGTCTCCTCATGTCTGACTCTGTGGTCATGAGACCAGGACTGTGTGGAGGTCACACCATCAACGACTGGACCCCTTGTTTTTCTTTGCTCCAAAGATCATTCTTAACGACATTAACCATGAGAAGTGTGCACTGTGCTCATACAGTCCTCCTGATCTTTTAAAGTATGTCACCCTGCAGGTTTGGCCTTCTACCTACTGACAGCCAGGCGACGTATATTTGACCAAACCTGGAATTGTCTCCCCAACCTTCCGGTTGTAAGACATTTGCCAACTATCAGCTGAGGTATAGACCCTCCCAGAAGGCAGCAGGCGAGTAGTGTGGAAGAAGGAAACACAGACCATTTACACACAAAAAATAGGATCCTTCAGGAGGAACTGACACAGATTCACACAGATATATTTCTGCTACAAAAGCAATACTATCATCTTGCCTAAACTGATACTACTTTCCTCCCAAAAGCACTTCAAACACTTCCAGGGAATCTGGTGGGAGGTGGACTACGTAGAAGAAGAACCATGTGACCCAGTTTTACTTTCTTCCAAGATCTTCCTTTCAGTCCTATTGTATTGGACTTCAGTCTGTACGGATTCCAATTTTTGCATCATCTGGATTCTTCTCCTGAGAAATTTCTGCTTTAATTACAGAGGTTTGGCAGATACATGTAAAGAAAACCGCCACTTTTTTTTCCTTTGGCTGTGTGGGAACATGTGCTTTCGCAGCTCTGCAGCTTTTTGGTCCGCAGCATTAAATCACCACGTGTTTGGACAGTACTGGAGCCCATGTCCCACCCACTGCTGACAAAACACTCCTGCTGCTGTCGTCCTGTCAGCTGGGAACACGTTGTCTTATCAGCAGACTCTTCCTCGCAGATTGTTGTAACGAATACAAACAAGAGTGGACTCACAGTAGTTAGCTAATGGTACCTAAACAGTGACAAAGTCACGTGAACGTGAGTTTCCTGTGGTGGAGTCGGTTCAAAGAGTTCACAACAGTTATATTGCACAGCACCTGGACACTGTTCTTCAGTAGTGAAGAATGAATGGAAGGGAAAAATGTTGATTTTTAAAAATTAAATGCTTTATCTGCAATATATAGAATTAAAAGGATAAAAAGTTCCTGTTTTTGTCTTCCATGAAAGTCTGTCAAATACATGGATAAAATCAGTAGATGACGATCTTTGGATGCCTTTATAATAATGTTGAATATTGGTAATCAGCAACTTCACTTTTTTTAATTTAACATTTATGAAATTTAATTAAATCTCTTAAAAATACACTGGAAGGCAGTGTGAACACCTTATATAACTGTACAGAAAATGCCTTGCCTATGCCTTTAAACAGACCACAGTCCTTGTCACCTGACAAACTTGCCAGATTGTTTTCTCCCATGTTCACCTACTTCTATTCGGGGTGAAACCTGACCTGTGGTATGTTACGTAAGACGGCACAGACATTAGTCAAGCAGGAGCAGCGTAGCAACCGAGGAAGAACTGTGTTTGGTTTCACGGAAATGTCTTTGCTGTACACACACAGAAGCATCTTATAAATGGATCTTTTTTCAGTTTAATCCAGTTCAAAGACACCAGGTCTAAATGAAACACTGCCACATCCATGTAAGTGTTTATTATTTGGCGAATCTTCACCTCCCAGTCCCAGATAAAATATTTTCACATCCAACCACAAATCTCCCACTGTTCTAAATGCAAAGTTCATTGATGTCAGATGGAATTTTTTTTTATTCTTAGAATACATTAGTGTCATATCACATAATCCATTATTTACAGTGAAATGATTCATGTTTGTTTTTATCTCCTGTAATTACAGAGAATACATGAAAAAAACATGAACAAATCCACTGAGCATTGTTTAATCCACAGAGGAAACACGGCTTCTGCACGACAGCAGAATTTTTATGGCACGACATTTTCCTATTACAATCAAACTGAGGCCAAACATGCAAAGCAAAGATTAGTAGGACAATGATGACGGCATGGATGTATGTACACGCAGTCATGTGCCCTGTGAACCCTGCTGGTTGATCCGTGCATCCATCTGTGGGGAAACAGCATATATGAGGTGTACAGAGTTCTATAGACAGGTTTGAAGAGATGTCTTAGGAACTGATGTAAGCAGTGACCTGCACTTCTTTTACGTATGTTTCCAACTGCATGAAGAGTCTCCAGAGATTTGGGCACGCTTACAGATGCAGAAGCTTTTGTAGCAGCATTATATTCATAGAATCTAAGGAAATATCCTTTATTTCCAATGCAATTTTTTTTTCACGTCAGGAAACACAGGATTAGTTGATCCACCACTGCCTGGAGCAACAGTTGATCAACAGTGACTTAACAAGAGTTTGAACTATTTTTGGTTTCAGTTTACCTTAATGACGTAGATGACAAAACTACAGTTACCTGCAGAGAATAGCTTTTTAGGGACATGTTAAAGGTGTGGTCTACAGTAATTTCTGAAGAAAACACAAAATCCCCTTCGTTTCTAATGGTCCACAGCAAAGACAAACTACAGAACATGAGATTGTCAGTGAGGATACAGTGTGACCACATAGTGTGTACTTCATACATCACAGTTTAATACAAAAGTGTTCAGTACATTTCTCCAGTTTAAGTAAGTCTCGCCATACAGTGAGTTTATTTTACAATTCTATGCATGTGATCTTTGGTTGGAAGATCAGGCTGCAGCTATTTTTGTGTTATAACCTTCCTGCTACTTGCCAAAAGTATCATTAATAAATATCTATTTTTATATCTATCTATTTTTATTTAGCAATATATCAAGAAATGTACCCAATTATAAAATAATGAGAGAGTAATCTATTTCTAACCTAATTGTTTTGTTTTTCTCTGTTGCCACCTGCCTCTAGAATGATTGAATTTTTGGACAGGCCCAAAAACCAGTTAACAGTTCTGCATTGTCACCAACAGAAACCCCGGTTCTGAGCACCTCTTTGCAATGGTGTTATTTGTGTAATAAAATATCTCACTATTCTTATTATCTTCATTGAACATGCAACATATCTTTTTTTTTTTAATCAATTTATTCTTTTATTGTTCTCCGATTGCAAATTCATCTTAAGCCACAGCTTAACAGAGAATAGATGCCAGATCAGTTCAGAGTACTGTCATTTCTTGCAGCTTGGCTTTTCTTCCTGGTAGCGGTTTTTTGGAGTATCTAACTCTCTAATTTCTAGGAACTTCCTTGGTTCACACTAGTATACTAAGGGTTTCAATTGCGCAGAAAAATATTAGTCCCATAAGCATGGCTCTCAGTAAGTTATTTTGATTAATTAAAAATGTCCACATAACAGACTACACCCTACCTCGTGTCACATGACCTAAAAAAACCCTTCTTCCTAAATACCTCTGTTTTCACGTGTGACATTGATTCAGCCTGCGTTCTCACACTGAGAGGAATTCTAATACAACACAGCAAATATGCTTGATATGAACACACCCTGATGCTACATTCAAGTAGCGAATCTCCTGACGTTTGTGTGCTAAACATCAACCAAACACACACTTTTAATTTCTAAAGAAATGCCTTTCATAGATGTTAGTATCACTCATCTGCTAATAGTTCAGGGTAATTTTGATGACGCACAATATGTACTCTCGCTGCACTATTCATGAGAAGCCAGGTGATGTGACACGTATCAGCAGCTGGAGCAGGTGCTGCTGCAGCTGCAGACACATTACTGCTCAAAAGAACTTATCATGTCAAGCACAGCAGCTCAGTTTAAAGGTGTTTGGAGAATAGAATAGAAATGTGAATAGAATGTGTTGTCATTGTGACACAGCACACAACAAATGTGACTTCAGCCTTGAACCCATCGCCTAGTGAGTAGTGGGCAGCTCAAGCTGAGTGCTTGGGAAACAGTGTGGGGACAGTGGTATGCTTAGTGCACTTCAATGGCACCTGGTGGTTGGTGGAATTGAACCTGCAACCTTCCAGACACAAGTCACTTCCTAAACCACCAAGCCACCACTGTCCCCCCCCCCCCACTGAAAGTAATTACATGAAGTTATCCCTCACTTCACTTTGCTGCAGTGAAAAATTACAAATTTTAAATAGAAAACAAAACCAGATAAAAGCTGATTGCACTATTCTCAGATGCACACACTCTCTGCGTGTATTTGTGTGCAAATACTATCTGTCATCTTGTAACTTTAGGGTAAAAACTAAGTAGGCTGCTTGATGTCAAACCCTGACATGCAAACCCTTATACATGCCATAAATCCTTCAAATACACTTCACATCTTCTCGGCTCATTTCTAAGCCTGCAGGCCACTACATTTTTGTCTGAACACCACAGACCTGCAGTAAAAGCAGCCATTTCTCTAAAGAGAACAGAACGACAACACAAATGGATGTTTCCCAGCTTTGATTAGAAATACTTGAAACATTTTCAAATGCTTCACTGTCCTCCAGCATCAACCTCTCTGTGTTTTACTCTAGTACAAGTGCTTGTTTACCAGCTGAGTGGAATGCAGAGTTATGTAATGCTTAATCTATCAGAGAGTACTTTTGTCCCTGTGTTACCTGGACTACAGGGCAGCCAACACTTGGGTATAAAGCCTCTCTGACTTACACAGCAAACAAACAACCTGATAATGTGCCATGTTTGTTGTCAAACACAGTATCAACTAATGATGCTTGAATAATGACAAATAAATGTCGTATAAGACACACACACACATACAGTAGAGGTTTACATTTGCAGAAATGTTGCCCTCTGTCTGTATTTTCTCTTTTCTTATTTTTCTGCATGTGATCTAAATGAGTGTAAGTGTTTACCAGAGTGACATAATCCTACTGTAGTAGGTTTTCGTACAACCTACTGCAGTCAAAAAGACAAAATATGAATGTTTAGTTGTTTCTTTTTTAATAATGAATCCACTTAATGTTTTCCAGGCCCTTGAAGTCAGACAGAAACCTCCTGAGCTGATATGAGACCAAACAAAGACAAAGGTAACAAACATTAGGAATGGAAAAGTCGTATAATGTATATATTTTAAAAGGCTGCAATGCAAATACTTTAATAATAAGTATTTCATTTGCATCTGATTGTGTTACAAATTACGAGGTATACCCATTGTTTGTTTGTTTGTTTTCTTCTTTTAAAAACTGTTGTCAGTGGTTGAACTTGCCCTGCTAATATAATCCAGTAAACCCCTGACTGAATATTAGAAATTACAATTCCATCAAAACTTAATCCAAAAAGTATACACTGTTCCCCAACTGTAAACAATGAGATTCCACATTGTTTCCCCTGAGGGCTGTTGTTTCTTAAAAAAAAACTGTTTTCACAAGAAAACACACTAAAGAAGTCAGTACACACCCACACATACACACACACACACACACACACACACACACACCTCAGCTCACCATTGCCACCCTATGTGATTGTGGAACCTCCCCTGGTGTTTGCTGAAAACACAGCACTGAGGTGTTTTAAATGTCTGAGTGTGTGTCACTGATGTGGGTCAAGCTGCTCATTTAAACTCTGGGCAGGTTAATCAGTGACCACCACTGGTGTAGAAGAGTCGTTAGAGTGAATTTACCATCATTAGACCTGTGCTTTTTAAGACACAATAGTAGAGAAGTCAGGATCTCAAACTGGACTTTAAGTACTTTACCAGTGCATGGTACTTTTCTTTGCAGTGATATAAATGTATTTGTTTATAATACTCTTGGTTTACTGACAGAAACTGTTCAAAACTCCTCGGCTTTTCTTGTACATTTTAAGATATTGAAACACAACGGCAAGATGAGAATAAGGTTTAAAAAAGCTTAAAGAGCGTTGTTTAAACAAATAATGGAGCACGTTTTAAAGGATTTAAGGCCTCTTGCCCAGAAAAAGATCAAATACTGGAAAATGTTTTAAGCAGAAATACTTCTACTTCCTGTCTGTGTTACAAATTCAGAAGTGTATTTCTTTGTAGAGGCAGGAGTGCAGCTGCTCTCCGTATGACATTCTTTACCCGAAGCTTTTCTGCAGCAGTATAAACAGGATAAATCCTATTACTGGGAACGCTTTGGAGCCTATAGGAATCTTAGTAGTCACCTCAACAACACACCAGACCCAGGTTGTGTGGAGGGCATGTTTGTGTGCAGGGGAGGTCAAATATAAGAAATATTCAACATACCTTCTTTAAAGCTTAAGCCATAAAGAGGAGAACACGGTCTTCAGAGAGGCGGCGGGGGAGCAAGATGTTACAAAAACCTGAAACCCCCCCAAAAATGTTTTACTAAACCTGCAGGAAGACCATAGAAAATGAAGCCAAGAGCATCAGCACGTGTGTTATGTCAACAGCAGGTGCAGAGTGCCTTCTCTGTCAGCAGTTCATGGAATCACGGAGCTCCTTGGGTTCTCTGAGCTTCATCTGAGTTGTGCATGACCCATAATAAAAACATGATTAGCGTTGGCATTAATGAAAAGTACACTGTCAACAGAGTCTGCTCCTTCATTAAACATCAAAGCTTTTGTGACGTCTAAAGACTGTCATAGTGTCATAATGTGGCTGTCTACACACAACATACAACGTTACATACTGAGGTGCTATGTTCAGGTGTTTACACAGGTCTGTTTATTTCAGTTTTTATATATGGCCTTGGTTTTTGGAGTTCTGTAATTGGAAAATACTATAATAATAACATTACTGGGAGAAAAAAGCCAGGAGGTGTTTTTGTAGTGATAAGACTGGTTATATAAGGATTAAACCCACAGAAAACCCCGAGACCCTGCTTTTACTGGAAGAACGTCAAACCAGATGGAGAAAAGAACATCAATTTCAGTATGTATCTTATAAAAATATTTTTTGCAAGCAACTTTTTCAAGAAAAATCTTTATCAGTTTTGTTGATAAGGTAAACAAATGAGTATTAAAATGAATTAGAATGAATATATGAAATGAATTAGAATGAATATATGAAATGTTGTATGTAGTAGTGAACTACAATCAGCTGCTCAAAATAACTACACAGTGTTTACCACGAGTCTATTTAGAATGGTGAACTAATGATGACATAACGTCAGTATTACTGGATTTGATGGTTAGTTACTAGCTTTAGACCAGACTTATGCAAATCCACTGACTTCTTTGTGACTCACAAAACAAATGTCACATCTGAGGAGTAAATAAAAACCTTGTTTAATTGACACCTTTGTTTGCCAGGTGTACACATGAATAGGAGCCGACTCCTTAAACACTGACTTATTTACGTTGCTCAATGGAACAGGTCTCTTTAAGAGGATTCACCTGCGGTGCTGTTCATTTAACTATTACCATCATTTTTACAACAGGTTATACCAAGGACTTTCTGATTAAATATTTGACGAGCTCACAACTGCAATGCATGATGGGATATGTTGCTTGTTTAGTGTACATCAGATGTAGACTAGATTTCATGGTGCATTCTAGCATACATCCAGTGCCCCATATAGTGGACAACTTCACTCACTGCATATTTGGACGCCACTACAAAAGGGCGTGCCCCAGATATAGTAAACGGTGTACAGTGTAGGGAGCGTTTTCAGACACAGCCATTGTTGGAATAACTTGTATAAGATTTGTATAACGTGTCTGCAGGAGGGGCATATTCTTCTCAGTAGAGACTGCATTCACTTCCAGATTGGATGAATTTGGGAGTTTTTTGTGACAGACATTCTCTAGATCAGGGGTCAGTAACAGTAATAGTTCCGACCCTCTTGTTGACTACTTAAATTAAACTACTAGTTGCCCCCGGACATGTTGGTGTTTGTTTTTTTACACTAGCCCAGCACTTTGTACTTTGGGACACAAAAATGAAAGCCACACGTGGCTCACATTCAGTATTTTATTAAAATAAATGACCATCAGGAATCTTTAATAAAGTGTGACTTTTGAATCAGAGCTTCCTAATCTAACCCTGACTTTGCCTTTCATTCATCGGCCTATCTTTATTACTTTAGCGCCCGTTATCTTATTCTCTCATCTACACATGACAACACCGCTGCACAGGTCAGGTCCAAAAAATGTATGAGAAAAAAAAATGGTCAGAATATTATCCAGCAAAGAAGCAGAAGAAAACAAAACAGAGACAGAGTGAGTGAGAGAGCTGTTATGAAACAGTGTGTTTTTGACAGGGGTTTTTGAGGGTGCAGATAGAGAGACAGACAGTTATTAAACAAGTACAAAAAAAAAGAGGACAGATGACGCTCTGGAATATCAGTGATGTGTGATACTGGGCTAATTTTAGCCAGAGGTCAGCGAGTGCTGTCCTGTCTGACTCGCACCAGGCCAACTGAAAAAAAACAGAAATGTTTCATGTAGTGTGACGGAGCAGAACTGGATCTCTGTGTCCTCATCTGTCCTCTCGTTTGTATGAGGTTAGGAAGTGACGAGTTCAATCGTTTCTGGAGGCGGTGCAGCATCAAAAGCAGCTTTGACAAGCTTGTGACATAGTGTGTTTATAAAACAGCTGCTAGGAACACAAATTATACATGTACTAGTGGGTACATACTGTACTCAAAACAGCCTCTGCGTAATACTGCCTCATTCCAAATACACTCCTTCATAGTAGAATTGGTTATTAGACATTCCATTCCTAGGCATTGTTAGGGATCTCTATTGTCGTGTATTTGAAAGAGGTTGAGACAAGAATTCTCCAGAACTTATCTGACTTTTTTGGACCTGCAAATGTGATTAATTCTTATCAGAGATGGTTGAGGCAGAGGCAGATGGCAGAGGTGGTTAAGTGCAGGTTGATGTTCCTTCTTGAAATACATATTTTAGCTGTGCCATAAATTTTAAAACTGAGGCTAAACCACTAAAATAAATTAAGCATTTCCCATAATTCAATTCAAGAGTACAACAATAATTCCTGGTAAACAGCCACATTTTTAAACTAGTTGTTAATTCAGGTTTAGGTTAGGGTTAGGTCAGATCCTGTTCATATTGACAAAGGTTACATCACTATGACACCATAGTCATTTTGTCAGCTCTCCTCTGGAGCAACTGTTATCTTGATGACTCACTGTTACATGAAAATGTAGTTCTTAATGAACTGTAATGAAACCTTAATTATTGATAACTGCTGCTGGTACTCGCCTGGATACATCTGGTCTGAATTTAAACTATATAAATGATAATAATTTGGACATTAATGACAATGACAGCACGGTGTTTGACTGAGGAGGCTGACGTGTCACCTCATCATCAGCCATGACGAAGGGGGATGTAGATCTGTTACTCAGCTCTTACTGTCTCCTCTGTCTTTCTTGCAAAACTTCACTCAGGGCTCCCTGTAAACAATTCCCACCCTCCCTCCAGCTCCTACTCTTCCTCCTCCCTTCTACTCTAAGTCCTGGTACAAGCTGATGCATGCCACGGAAGCAGTGACGTCAGTTGTTTACTGTCTCTGTAGGCTGAGTTCGTTTGCAGTGAAACAGCAATTGCAGCAGGGCTTATGTAACTGCATACTGCTGCATGAGAGTACCTTTACTGCAGTGTGTGTATGTATATGTGTATATATATGTGAATGTATGCGTTTGTTTAAAAAAAACACTGGATTTTATATGTTGAATACAGGTGCGTCCTCTGCAGAGTCTGTGCACTAAGCTGCTGTGCTAGCAACATCAGCTCTCTCCTCTGCACTATATTATGTGTTAAGAAAAAAAGCAGCAGGTTCATTTCTGGAGCACACGCATAACCTCCTCCTCCTCCTCCCTCCTTCTACGCATTTCCCAGGATCCTTCACTGCAGCAGCAGCAGAGAAGTAAACAACCCAAGCTGATCATGTGACTCGGCTCTGTGCGGTTCCCTCTGCTGCACATACATATGGCGCCGCCTGTTGGCAGAAAGAAGTTTCACCGCACCTTATTTAAGCGTCTGGTGTGTATGACTAAATGTCAACTGCCTATAAAACAGCACGTGGCACTTTAAGTTTACATAATTATTTCCCCGGACGACAGAAGGCGGAATATATTGTATTTGTATATTATATGTATATATATATATGTATGTATTATATGTTGCACACTTATTTAGAATAACACCTTTATTTGACAAAGGTAAAATGTGTCGATAAAAATGGATGGGAAACGTCAAATTAGTCTCCTCTATTTTCTTTTGTATGACCAAGTAACTCTCCTTTAAGCGCTTAGTATACAGTAGGTGGATGTATGAAAAAATACTAAAGCAGGGCAAATATAAACACAATATTAAACATGATTAAAAGAGACCAACAAAATGGCTTAATAATTACAACATTAAATTTATAATAAAATAGCAATAAACGGCTGATGTCGAGTCGGAAATTTGTATATTAAGATCCTTGTAAATGTTTAATAATAGTAATTATAATACATTTTATTTATAAGCGCTTTTCAAGACACCCAAGGACACTTCACTAGATAAAACAAAACAATGCAGCACAGCACAGTTTTCTCTATTTTTTATTTATTAATTTATTGTTTTCCAAGTCTAGTATTTTTACATTTCTTTTTTGTTTGTAGATAGGACCTAGCGACCGTGCACCAGAAAAAAGGTTCCGCTCTTGTTTCTAGGGGAAATCTTTGTACCTTCCTTGTTTGCCTACCGCTCGTACAGGTGTGGTGTTGGCGGAAGTCAGTGAGATACTAGCTGTCTGTTATTTGGAGAACAAAACGACCAAGAAGACGACGCCTAAACATTTCAAACACTAAGTATTGCTTTTGTCGCAACCCCTCGCAGGAGTGGAGCTGCTTCCTGTTTCCGGTACGAGACAAGGCTGTGCTTCCCTCACCTACAGCTGAACTCGAATATATTATATAATTACTTAAATAAAGTATGTAAAACTGCTACGTAAGGACGCCAGCTTACTTTATGGTAATCCAAGAACCCTCCACCAAAACACCTAACGTGTTGTTAATTCTACGGTACGGAAATATATTTCGGAATAATATAATTGGGGGAATGGGTATTTATAATGTTCTACAGAAGTATAACTTTATCGTAACAAACTCTAACGTTTTAGTATGTTTTAAGTCTTGTATTTATTCAGTCAAATTCGTAATTAATTTCCATCTTTTTCCACAACTCTAAGTCAGAGTTATAAATACTTTTGAATACAATTGAACACTGAGTGTGTGATATATATTTTTCATTTTAAAATTTCAATGGTGGGCTTTGTCGTCAACATTTGATGTTGTTCAGTGTTAATAACTATCAGAGTTGTTAGAACATCTTGAGATAGAAGAGGGAACATCAAACTGTAGCGCCCAGAATAAGGTGTGTTTCCGGTACAGATCGGTAAGCCACAGTAACGTAAAGCTCTCTTCGAAGTTGGTCACTGTGCTCTGGAGAACATACAGAACAGGTAGGTAGGACAGCTCACGTTTTTTTAATCTTGGACTCACACCAATAGACCGCTTGTGAATGTTCTGTTATTCCAGCTAAAAGTAAGCAATATGGTCTGAACTTACAGATGTATTTTGGCTGTTCAATGAAAATGGCCCTTTATTGACTTGTTCATTGTGTTGATTAAGAAAAGAACGTTTAGTGTTAAGAAATATATTTCAATTTTTACTGAGCTGTTTGGGTGGAGCTATCTGGACAACACACGCCGGTGGCATGTTTATTCCCTGCATAGTTTTTCGTTAATTTAAGCAGAATTATAACATTTAATTTGATTTAATGTTGTCAGAAATGAAAAGAAATAATATAATTATGAACATACATAAGAACTGGACAGGACTCAGTTGTAGGCTTCAGTTGCAGCTTCAGCCCCCTGCAACTTTTGCTGTGCAACTACTTGTTGAGACCTGAGTTATTTTCTCAGCTCGCAGTCTGTGATTGTACTCCATGGTATTGATTAATCTATTGGAAGAAATCACCTTTGAGCAGACTTTGTTGTGTATTTTTGCCCTGATTGTCAATGTTGGACTATTGTTACAGATTTCGCCATGGAAGGAACGTCTAAAAGCACCATAGAGGATGGGCCTTCAGTTGCATCACAGGTTCCATTTCTTCACCTGTGTACTGCTTTGGAGAAAATCCAAAAGTCAAAGTTACGTCCAGAAAAATCCAAGATCCTTGGGGATTTAATTAAGTCGTGGAGAGACTTTCATTCTGTTCTCCACAAAGGCAACTTAAAAACAACAGACTCCTTCTACCCAGCCATGCGCCTCATAGTTCCTCCTTTTGAACGAGAGCGAATGGCATATGGTATCAAAGAAAGCATGTTAGCTAAGCTCTACATTGATGTGTTAGGCCTCCCAAAGAATGGCCCAGAAGCCAATAAACTCCTAAACTACCGTGCCCCTACTACCTCCCAAGGAGAAGCTGGAGACTTTGCTGGCATGGCATATTTTGTCTTAAAGAAACGATGCACCAGCCAAGGAAACCTCAGCATTAAAGAGGTCAACGACTTTCTGGACTCAGTAGCTGCCAACAATGCAGGGAAACAAAAGGATCTGATAAAAAAGAGTCTCCTGCAGCTCATCACCCAGAGCTCAGCTCTTGAGCAGAAGTGGCTGATCAGAATGATTCTAAAGGACATGAAGCTTGGGATCAGTAAAGAGACAGTTCTTCATGTCTTTCACCCAGACGCTGTAGAACTTTTTAATGTCAACACAGACTTGAACAAAGTGTGTCAGCAGCTTCATGACCCCTCTGTGTCATTAAGTGAAGTTTCTATCGGAATTTTCTCTGCCTTTAAGCCCATGTTGGCAGCTGTGGCTAACATACGCAATGTAGAGAAACAGATGGGCAATAGCCCTTTCTACATCCAGACCAAGCTGGATGGAGAGCGCATTCAGCTGCACAAAGATGGAGATGTCTACA
This sequence comes from Cynoglossus semilaevis, assembly GCF_000523025.1. Lineage (NCBI taxonomy): Eukaryota > Metazoa > Chordata > Actinopteri > Pleuronectiformes > Cynoglossidae > Cynoglossus > Cynoglossus semilaevis. The sequence goes on from NC_024320.1 coordinate 15,855,398, forward strand.
AGTATTTTAGCCGCAACGCTTATGAATACACACAGCAGTTTGGAGGGTCCCCTCTGGAGGGTTCACTGACCCCTTATATTCATAATGTTTTTAAGAACCATGTAGTGAACTGCATTCTGGATGGGGAGATGATGGCTTACAACCCCACTACAGAGAGCTTCATGCAGAAAGGAAGCAAGTTTGACATCAAGAGGCTCATGGAGGACTCAGAGCTGCAGACGTGCTTCTGTGTCTTCGACGTCCTGTTAGTCAATAACCAGAAGTTTGGTAATGAGACACTGAGAAAACGCTGCGAGATCCTGCAGACAGTTTTCAACCCAGTGAAGGGAAGGATCCACATGGTGCCAAAGACTGATGCGAGAACCATGCAGGAGGTGGTGGACGCTCTGAACGATGCAATAGACAATAGAGAAGAAGGGATCATGGTCAAAGATCCATTATCTGTCTATAAACCTGACAAACGAGGGGAAGGATGGCTGAAAATAAAGCCGGAATACGTTGATGGATTGATGGACGAGCTTGACCTCTTGATTGTTGGTGGATACTGGGGTAAAGGAAGACGAGGTGGAATGATGTCTCATTTCTTATGTGCCATTGCTGAAGCTCCCAAGCCTGGAGAGAAGCCGTCAGTTTTCCACTCTTTCTGCCGCATTGGCTCCGGCTACACTATGAAGGAGTTGTATGATCTCGGTTTAAAGTTAGCCAAGCACTGGAAGGTTTACCGGAAAAATGATCCACCATCATCTATCCTGTGTGGAGCAGAGAGACCAGAGGTCTACATTGAGCCTTGCAACTCTGTTATCATCCAAGTTAGGGCGGCTGAGATTGTTGGAAGTGACATGTATAAAACCAACTGCACACTGCGCTTCCCAAGGATTGAGCAGATCCGAGAAGACAAGGAGTGGCACCAGTGTATGACTCTGGCAGAGCTGGATCAGTTCCGCAACAAAGCGTCAGGAAAACTAGCTTCGAGGCATCTTAGCATCAGCAACGACGAGCCACAAAAGAAGAAACGCAAGTTTGCACCAAAGCCTAAGAAGGTGATTGGTATTATGGACCACTTCAAAGCTCAGGACCTTTCCGGGGTCAAGAAGGAGACGGATATGTTTGAAGATGTAGAATTCTGCATTCTAAATGGGACAGAGGACCATCCCAAAGCTGAGCTGGAGAAAGGAGTTGCAAGGTGAAATGAAATTACTGCCAGTACAGTGTTGTCTTTGATGTAGATGTCTGTTTTTAACATCCTTCTTTGGGTTCAGCACCTCTGTGCTTCTTTTTCTTTGTAAGTTCTCCACACAACTACCAAAAATCATATTTGGTTCTTCAACTCCTCAACTCCTAAGAAGATACTTCAGCTTTACATTCCACCTTAAAACTACTAAATTCTAGCTGCTTGTTTCTCTGGATTCCTGCAGATCCAAGAAAAATCTGAAACAGCTTTGACATTTCTTTTTTTTTGCATTTGAGGCCTTAACTGACATTAAAATATCAGTGTCTTAAAAATGTTGAGACATTCATGTTTTAACTTTTTATGTAGTCGGTATCAAGTAATGTGTTTGGGTAGAATTTTTAAGTTGTAAAAAACATTTGTCCATCTATTGTCTATGTCTGTTGTCTATTTTATGTCATTTTCAGGGTTGTTAGGAAACAACCTCGTGGGGTGAAGGTGGGAACACCCTGGACTGTTTGCTATTCCATCAAAGTATATAAAAATATACATCATATGTAATCAAAATTACATTGAATATTTTAGG
>NC_024320.1:15857190-15872271 GCF_000523025.1 Cynoglossus semilaevis
TTCTACCTCTGTCACTCAAATGTATTGCTGAAATTAAACACATAGTATTACAGTGATGAGTAATTACTGATGTTGTCGACAGGTGTGGAGGAGTTGTGGTTCAAAACCCTGGACCAGACACCTACTGTGTGATCGCTGGTGCCAAGAACATGCGAGTGAAGAACCTGATTTTGTCCGACCAACACGATGTAGTTTGGGCCTGGTGGCTGTTGGAGTGTCTCGACCAGAAACAAGTGGTACCCTGGCAACCGCGGCACATGATCCACATCTCACCCTCTACCAGGGAACAATTTGCCAAGGAGTACGACAGCTACGGCGACAGTTACTTTGTGGACACAGATGTGCAGCAGCTGCAGGAGGTCTTTGGCCGCATCCCTGCTGCTGCTGCTGCTGACACCATAGACGTTGGTCAGGTGGAGCAGCGTTTTGGCTGGGACAACATCCCCACTAGCATGTTCAGACCTTTCACAGCTTACATGGACAGCTGCGCTGACCTAGGAGACCCTGACACGCTCATGCCCGCCTCCTGTTTAGACATCAGAGCTCTGGAGTTTCGCTTCCATGGAGGCACAGTGCTGCCGACACTGGAGGAAGGTGTTTCACACGTTATCATCACTGAAGAAACAAAGATGGAGGAGCTGAAGACAGTGAGGAGACGATTCACAAAGAAGTTTAAGATTGTAAGAGACTCGTGGGTGACAGATTCAATCAGAGCAGGACATCTGCTCAATGATAACATTTACTTAGTTTGAAGTAAATCTGCTGATAACCAGGACTGGATGATAGAACTGTTTAGTTACAAAGTGTGAAATGACATTGTTTAGATTATGATGCTGCTGCTTTAAACTAATTATGATTATGTTAACAGGCACACCAGGTTAGAGTCTTTTACTACTCAACACATTCACGTAGCATTTATTTCAAAAATCTACTGAACTTTATTTTAGACTAAAATCATTCAGAAATACCCTTTCCCATAGAACGCAACAATGAAATCAAGGCATTTTCCTCACCGTGGGAAAAATATTAGATTATTTTTAAAATCAATTAGCCTTGCTGTGTCAACACGGGTCTTCCCGAGCGCCCTTCCCTGCAGGGGGCCCCAACCACACTTTGGGAACCTCTGTTACAGACAGCTGGCCTTATACAGTCCCTCCACTTCTCACTGTATACTGGTTTAAAAATGATATGCAACTCTCATAACAGGTAGTTCAGCTAACAGCAGGACAACACAGCCTGTCTCCCTTTTTTACCCTGCAGGACATTTCATGTCAGCTACCACGCTGTAATTGTGGATAAGAATGACAGGATAATGAAATTATTGCTCTGAGTGTTTTCCCCAGAGCCGAGAAACTTGAGTTAAAGTTAGACAAAGAGTCTACTGTGGTTTTATTTTAATGATGTAGGTTTTTTTAATCAAAGCTTATCAATACATTAGCCTGACTGTCACACAAATGGAGTGACTTTTATCTGTGGTTTTTAATGAATGGTTGAGGCTTGTTATTAGTTTTGAACAAATATGTCTCTCAGGAATTCAACTTTAGCACTGACTCACTAAAGTCTAGAGTTTTTAGGTGTATTGTCAGAATGTGGCTGTATCAGAATAAATAATCAGGATTTTATGGCCGTATTTGTTAAGTCAAACGTCAAAGACAGCCCTTGTAGTCTGATCACCAGGTTGTACTGCAATGCATGTATTAACTTTTTAATTATTTTAAATAAATACCTGAACCTTAATATGAGTTAAATAGAACAGATTGAAGTTATAGAATAAAGTGTATATACATTAATGTTTGAGCACAAAATACTGCTTCCTGTCTACGCAAAAGTATACAGATCTGTTGGAAAATCAAATCAAATTAAGTTATCTGTGGGATCCAAAGTGTTTGGTGATATGTCTAATGGAATTTGGATTGTTTTCAATAAAGACAACTTTAGTAATTACTACATTTCAGAAAACTAAATGAACATATATATACAATATATACAGCATATAAATATATACATATGCAGTATATATATATATATATATTCAGTAACATCTTGTAATATAGTTACATGTTGTGATTTACATAACCTGATATGTTTGTCCAAAAACCTAGGAGAACATCAGTTGTTTCTTGTCACATGAGGCAGGTGACAACGTGGTGATGCAACATGGAAAGAAGATCACCTCCTGATGAGAGAACATGAGAACGTAGTGTAGGTGAACAGTCCATGGAGCCTGAGAGGAACTGTAGAAGAAGACCAGATGTTATCTCCTGGTTTTGGGATTTAAACTAACATGTAAGCAATTTAATCTAATGCTCACCCAATTATTAATGGTTATAATAATTCAATAATAATGGTTAGGCTAATGGTAACTCAGTTATTACTGATGCTGTTCATTATTATAATCTTCTCACCAAGGTCCCATCACATCCATGGTCTCCATGTTCTTCCGGTTGTTAAAACCAAATATATATATGCGTCTGTTTTTCGCAGCACTTTGTTGTGATCTCCTCAACTCTAAGCCAGTCCTTCAGGAGTATCTGCATCAGTGCATTTGTCTCAGTAACTTTTTTCCCACTGTGGTAACATCAACTTTCTCTCCATCTCCTCCTTGACTTCCTTTTTTTTCTACCTGGCAGCTACAGTACATCCTCAGTAATCTTCATCCAGTATATTCACTGCCTTATTTCAGCACATGTCCAAACACATCTGAACCTCCTTGTTATAATTTTATCTCTAAGCTCTTCAACCTCCACTGTTCCTCTGATCTGCTCATCTCTCATCCATCCAGGTCATTCCCACAGAGAAGCCCATGGCAGAGCAGGTCTCCCAACTGCACCACACCACCCACTCAGCTCCACCCACTCCACCCTGTCTGAGCCTCCCCATGTATAGGTAACTCATTGCACCATACATGTCATGTGACCCACTAAAATACCTGAGGGGATCACTGTTCTGAAATTCTGTTGTTTACTTTGCGATGTATTCCTGATTTCTCTATATTTAGTCGGTGATTCATGAGATAGGCTGAGTGCTGCTCTGTCTTGTTGCTGTGACCTGAGCTCTGTCATGATGGAGTCTGTGGTCCTGCTGCATTAAAGTTCATTTTCACCTTTTAAAAGGGTGGGAACAGTCCTTCAACAGTAGGTTCCCGTCTTTCTACAGCACTGATGGTGTTCAATTTACAGCATTTTACATAATTAATTGTTCATTATCTTCAAATAAGTGTGAGGAGAGAGAGGAGACACCATGGGGGAGACGTCAGAACTAGTTCAGCTCAAGGCTTTGTGACAAAGATGTCTCCATGTTTTGCTGCCTTCAAAAATGTCAGTGCTGTGCTCTGGGACTTATTGATGTGTTATAACCTTCATCACTGCTGCCCCAGGGTGCAGCTGGCTGCCTGGTGTCCTGGGCATAGCTGTCCATTAATGTCGCATGAATATATTTTCCAACTGTTCTTCATCATATAGAGAGAAAAATGTCTTTTATTGACCACATGAAGAGCCCCCCTTGTGTTTGGGTTGAGAACTCTTCCACTTTAGAAACTATTTTTAATTCTATTTATCTCTTTTATCCTACTTATTTATATTCCTTCTGAAAGTTACTGTAATTTCCCATGCCTGACGCTACACAGCATCTTCCATCTTCCATTCCAATATTCCACAGGTTCCACAAGCTTTAGAGATGAGAAATTGTCTTCCTCGTGTGAACTGTAACCTATCGCCCACTCTGGACTATTTTCTGGTGATGCCTTTAACTGGCAGGCATTAATTAGAGCTACTCAAAAATACCTGAGTGGCGCAAACAGCTGCCGAAAGCTAACGCTGCAGAAAACAACATCCTAATGGGATAAACAGTCTAATTAGACTGGGCGTAGCGGGTCAGGAGCGGGGAACAGGAGCACAGTGGACACGGGTGGAAAACAAATGGTTTGAAAGCAGCCCCTATAGACGAGCAGCAGCTGCACAATCTCAGCTGAAATGAATGAGCTCCTGTCGAGACCAAACACAGGCTGGTGGCTGCAGGAGAGAGCCCACCATTCATGAAGAAATTCACACACAAACAACAGGAAATCAGGCTCCATTTGGCAGCTGCACAACACATCAAAGCTGGAACGCTTGATCACTGGCTGGACAGATACATGTGTAAAGAAATATAACCGGCTGGTTAACGCAGAGACCCTGAGATTCTTTCATAACGAGAGACAAACAAATGCACTGAATTTTCACAAATGCATTTTTTTTAGTTATTTCTCCATGGGATGGAAACAAAGCCAGGCAACAAACAGGAAACTGTCAACTTCTGGTATGAATCAAGTTTTAATGTTTAACTATAGCAGAGGACACTTTGTTCACAGCTGTACTAAAAAGACACACATTAATGAGAGTGATTACCAGAGGCTTTCACGTTTGAAACTGTATTTCTGATTTCTTTGTTTGTTTTGCCGAGCAACAAAAACCGATCCTTGTCTGTTATACCTAACAATACATATCAGTGAGGAGTCTGAACCAAGTTTATTCTGGAGCTAAACAATGATTACAGACAATGTCATTCAGACCTTTCCTCTCTGTGACCTTCACAGCGTGATCTAAAAGTCTTCATTCATACAGAATTCACATCCACAAGTGTCCACGATAATCCGGCTGTCATTCACAGTAATAACAGGAGTTTTCTGGAGATCTCCTCTTCCTCCTCCTCCTCCTCCTCCTCACCCCACCGATGATACAAGCAGGTAGTCTTCACTGAGTCAGGACACACTAAACTGCTGGAGTCTTCAGCAGCAGCCACTCGCCATGTGACGTCACAGTTACTGCAGCTGCGTCTCAGCCTTGTCTTGAAGTGGTTCTGTTATTGAAAGGGGGACATTTACTGTAAATCAAAACTGGTAACACCAAGTTATAATGATCATTGTTTATTGAATCCATAAATATTTCCCTGTCATACCATCCTTATTCTGACAATAAATCCATGATATGTAGTAGATTTATAGCTTGTTTGATAAGGTCTAATGATAAATGACTGTTTGTTTGACGGTGGAGTCATTATATTCCTAACTTCAGTATAATCCTGAACCTGAATCTGGTTCTGAAGATTGTAATATATTCTGTAAATGTTTTAAATGTCTTAAATCGGGTGAGATTTAATGCCATGAACTCCCACTCTATATTGGTCACCCACAGAACCAGCAGAGCAAACCAGGTCTTTGTTTGCAGATTGATGAACGGTCCAAAGTCGAGAAGAATTCGGACCTTTCACAATAAGATCACACACTCCTACGTCTCAAGGCGAGTTGCTGTACTATTTATTTGCTTTATGTCAGTTTTTTTAAATCAAGTAATGATAATACATAAAACTCCATACAAAAACAAAAAGATTACATATTTTTTAACGTTAATGTAAAAAACAAAAGTTCTGCCGACTCTCACTCTTGGCATACCTTCGAACTGAAGAATGTATCAGAAACTGTAATGTTTGTTAAGTTAATAGGACAAAAGCAGAGAAAACGGATATCTGGCAACGTTATCTTCAAAATAAAACGCGTGGGTTCGACGCGTGGGTTCGATTTTTACCATTATTTTTGTTTTTAGATGAATCTTTTTGATTGGTGTTTATTGTGTTTAATGAGACAGTATGTTTAAACAGGAAACTAAAAATCCATTAAATTATAAAGCAGTAGTTGCCATCAATTGTTCTTACGAGGCTGACGGACGAATAGGATGGGGTTCATTATCTACCAGCTTTTCTTTTTCTCCCGTATTGCTTCAATTTTGGTTGTGTTTGTGGTGTGGTTGTTGTTGGCAGAAAACATTTTTCAGTTTAAAATGAACACTACAGGTAGCAGTTATACAATTCAGAGACTGTGAGAGGCAGTAAACAAGAAGAAGAGAGATTTGCATTACATAGAGAATGGTATTAATAGCACCACCTGCAGGAAGCTACGAGCTCTCTGTTAACCAAAATAGTATTGAAAATAAATCACAAAACACAACATACTCACAGCAAGCATTTCCTCTCTTCATTAAAAGAGAAGTAGCAAATGCTTATGAAGCTAACCGGCACTCATCAGGCTGGACGTTCGACTTTTATTTTGGAGATCAACCACGGATATGCCGTTGCTCGTTTGCTGCTGACTTGCCGCAGCTTCCTGCAAACCCCGTTTCTGGGCGAACATGGCGGCGACTTGATAACGGCAGCGCGATGAAGACGGAGAGGGCTTGAAAAAGAAAAAGAGGTGTGTGACAGGCTGCGGGCCCGAACACCGACACAAAGGCACGCAGCTTCGCCATGTTGGCAGAGGAAAGCGCCTTTGTCCCTGCACCACAAAGGCCGGGGAAAACGTCAAGGCGTCGGTGAGTGTTTGTGAAAACGGGAGTCGAGGCTGCGCAGAGGAGCGGACGGAGGACAGCGGTTTCACCGCTCAGCCATGGAGGATGCGGCCCGTGGTCGCCTGCGCCTGATTCCTCACCCGACCCACGCTCTTTTGGATGGGAATAGCCGCTGAACGCAAAGGTAAGCCGGGACAACCCACCGCCCGACACCCGAGAGGAGGAAAACGCGAAGCGGACCCCACGTCAATGACTGTTGCGGCAGAGGAGCCCCCACGGTGGAGTCGGCCGGTTCCCAAAATATGACCAGGGGTGCTGGGACGTGTTGGCAGCAAGAAGATGACGACGGCTTCCAAATCTGGCTAGAGCCCGCCCGCGACCACCAAAAGCCATTCACCGACTCAGAGAGGGCGCAGAGATGGCGACTGTCCTTGGCATCCCTCCTCTTCTTAACCATCCTCCTCTCTGATCACCTGTGGTTCTGCGCCGAGGCCAATCTGGCCCGCACCCGGGACAAGTTTGCATCCTCCCACCTCCTCTCACCCCACACCCACTCAGCACACAGCAGCCTCAGAGGAAACCCAGATGCTATTTTTATAGGAAACTCTACCAAACATTTGTGGCGCCTCGAAACTTGCCACCGGGACACTTTATCTCGGAGCTGCTTCGCTTTCGCAGATGCCGACCATTTGTGCAAGGGCCTTTCCGTCAGAGAGGGGACGCGGGCTGTAAATATGAGCGATTTGTACCTCTCTTTTTGTAACTCCTACTCTCTGCTGGATTTGCTCGACACCTCCACCAGTCCGGACAATTTGAACTGCAGCCTCGACGTGCTCGACGACGGTGACACGACCAGGTGCAGCCTGTGCGTGCAGGCGTACCAGCGTTACGACCAGCACGCCCAGGAGAAGTACGAGGACTTTGAGCTCCTGACTCAGAAATATGAGCCGGGGCCATACTCAGTGAGGACGTGCATGGATCAGTGCAAGGTAAGGCAGCCTCCCTGGGTCGGTAGTGATGGTGGCGGGGTTGGTGGTGTTGATGTGGTTGCCATCTGTTGATTTGGGCCCCGATTGATGCCAGTTTTGGTCCTCCTCCTCCACCCCCTCCTCCTCCTTCTGTCACCATGGAGACGGATGACAGATTCAAGGAGACTCCGGGCCTCATGTTCATTCATCTTCTCATTGTGTTTAGGCCCCGTGCTAATGTGCAGATGGAGGCCTTGCCTTAAGGTCTTTTTCACCAACCAGAGCTGCTTCTTCCACACTCTTCGTTCTGTGCCTTCCGTTACATTGGTGCTCAGTGACACTGAAGGGTCGTCTCGTGCTGCTTTGGCTCATAATCCGCCTGATCAACAATCGATAACCCACACAAGCTTGTTAGACTTGGCTCAGCGTTAGAGCTCAATGTTTTAATGAGCCGTAAGGAGACTGCAGGCCTGTGCACACAACGTTGTGTGTGTCATCAAAGTGGGCCAAGTGTTCATCATGCCTGTCCACTCCATACGGAGAATGTTTCGTTTAAGTCAAGAGGTGTTTTTCCTGCTTAATGTTGCAGAAAGGCTTTCACGCCTCAACTTGTGTTTGCTCACCATTAGACCTGCACGTAGGCCTCATTTTAGCCAGGCTCAAAGTGGGCTGTTGTGTGTGTCCAGGAGAGGCAAGGCTACGGTCCCAGACCATATACTGGTATTAGGACCAAGGCAAGACCTGCTAATGTGACGTTGAGACTGGAGAAGAACGCTAGAAGTAACTGTCTCCTCTGACAAATCTTTGTCTCAACTGCAGGTTTTGGGTTTTCTTCTGTTATTATTATCTTGTTGTGTAAGTCACTGGACAGAGAGGAAATTGATGATTGAAATAAAGTGGGAAGGTGAGTATTATTATACACTGTGTGTTATTGACAACATGATTGTCCAAAAGGAGCTTAGCCCTGTAGCCTCGTCGTTGACGTTCAGTATCGTCTTGACATCTGTCATCTTCATATCAATTTTCTATATAGAGCATCCTAATCAGGAGAATTTTAACCGATGTTTTAAATATGTTGTGAAATAACATTGTTATTAGGAGCAACTCTACAGCCAAAGCTTGCAAATGCATTCTTCTGTCCAGTTCTACTAAACAGCCAATGCCTAAAGCAGGAGGAGAGCTTCAGGGTCATGTGGAACTGTCCATGGTGCTGAATGGTCTATGTTTCCACCTATTAGAGAGCTTTAACATAACCTGAAGCCAACCATGAATCTGAATTGTCTTTTTAAACCTGAAGCAGTGCCGGCACAGTTTGGAACTGTCTATGGTGCTACAAGCTCTAAATTTAGCCGATCTAAAGGAGATCTCTTTGACTGTGTTGAGCTGTCTGTGGTGCTGAATAGCACTCCCCTCTTCTCCATTCACAGAAGCCCTGTCCAATCCCAGATGGACTTCATTCACCCGGGCAGTGTCACAGACACCATCACAGGCGTTAAAACCATCACTCTAAGCCGTCTGCCTGATCATAGGAATATGGTGCATTTCGCAAATACCCAGTGTCGATGAGAAGTTCTAAAAAATATCTTCCAGCTTAAAGGGAAACAAAAAGGCAAAGTTAACTTGGTTGTTTCCTGTGTTTTTATCCAACAAGGATTCACAATCTGAAGATGAAATAGCAGACAACTGTTGCAGTAGATGCAGAAGTCTTATTATCGAAGATATTCATTCTAGATATTCATCTAGTGTCAAACCTATGGTTATGTTAATGACCGAGATACTCCGTCATTGATTCCTGGGAAAAAACTCACAGCGTTGTCTCTGTGTATGAATTTGTGCACATTTGTCCTTTTTCTGCAATTACCTTAACACACTTTAGTCTGACAATAGAAGTGCAAAGAGTGAGCTAATTATTCTCCTTATTATAGACAGTGTCAGAGAGTGTCATCAGCATCAACTGAATTTTAATATATTTTATTTATTTAAAAAAGGCCTCATGAAAAAAATGTCTGCTGCTTTAAGTCATGTTGATTTCAAGAAAATGAAAAAAGGCCTTCCGAATTCTAAATGAGGGAAAGGTGTTGTAACCAGACTGTGGTCATTTCTAATACAACTGTGAGGGAAACGACTCATTTGGTGTTCTAGTGCTTAACAACATCAAGCACATTATTTTTCACTTCCTTAAAGAAATAAGCTCCAACAGCAAAGGTTAGTGTAAAGTAAACCAGCCTATTAACATTTTTTTTTTTTTTTTTTTTAAATCTTGTCTAACCCAGATAATGTTGTAGTCTTCGGAGTCTGTCACATCGAGGCTCTGGAATATCCTGCTACGACTGAACAGCAGATGGCTGAACATGAATGCAGCTTTTAAAGGATGTTTCCAAAGCACTTCTTCACTTCAAGATCCATTAGCAGCCCATTCCTCTCATCCGCAGTTGTAGCAGCTCTCCCATTCATGAGGTGTCCCAGCTGAGCGTTGCTCTCGGCCTCCCACATTAAATATCACTGATGTTCTTTCTTTTCCCCAGTGGACCTTAAGTGCCACGTGTGATTGCATGTTTTGTCTGCTGCCGGTTTCTGACCACAGCTTGGCGTTTTGAAGGGAAATAGTAATTTAGTCAAGCTGCTAATTCCTACAGTGACCTCTCTCCATCACCTACTTGATTATAGGTTGACGTCCTCTGTGTGTTACAAGAGCTGTGTGACTCAATTGATAATGTGCAGCTCTTGTCAACTTAATGGATACCTGCCCTGCGAGAAGCTGAGCAGTGCAAGTGTTGCAGCTTTACAGTTAGTGTAAATATAGTAAGATCGTAACATGTCCTGAGTTTGAACCCATTTTAAAAAAATCCACCACTGCCTCACGGGCTCCTCCAACACAGACAGCAGCCGTGAAGGCAGTTTTGGCAGAGAAGTCTCTGTTGTGGACATTTGACAGAGAGAAGAGTATTTGTACTACAGTTGCGGGTACTTTGATCCACAGGTGGTGCTCTGATTCTTCTAGCCTCAGGTACAACATCACACAGTGGATGCAGCAGGTGTGTGCTGTCCTTCACAATGGGATCCTCCATTGGTGAAATCCCCTCTGTTCATCCTGACAGCATGTCCAGGCTGGAAACCTTTGTGGTGTGTGGTGTTAACTGAAATGTCAGCCTCACTGGGAGTTTTACAGGAAATAATGGTCTAAAGAATCCTGGCTTGTTGGCGGTAAAACTCCTGCTCTCAGCGTTGGAGTAGATTTACTCACTGCAGAGTTGTTGACCAAACAGGCCAAAGGTCAGCTTTATGATAGCGAGTTATATGTTGTCTCAGTTTCTGGAGTCACTGAAACCAAACTTTGGGAGAGTTGTCATTGATGACAGAGTGGGTAGGCGGGGTCACAACGCGGGGTCGGACATTGTTTGAATTTTAATTCTTTTCAATGACTGTTCTGCATTATCTAAAATATTAAGATGACACTGTATTGTTAATTTAATCATCACTGATGTTTTATTTTGTATTTTAACTTGGGCTGTCAGTCAGTTGGGGTTTTTGAAATAGATGAATTACAACGTAGTTATGGATTAATCAGGATATATTGTGGTTAATTGTTAATTATTCATGATTAACCAAGATTAAGCAATTTTCCTACAGTAAATTTGAAAAAAAAGAAGATATTTTCGAACAGAAAGACAAATAACAGCTGTTGATAGCATGTGTTTGAGTTTCAAATAATGGAATTATTATATGGAAAAATGAAAATAAAAAATGGATTTCATTGATGAAGGTGCGTTATGGTTGCTTTGGTGAAGCCCCTGACGTCAACAGTATTAATCAGACTGGTGTGATACAGTAGAGCATCTGACCTGGAGTTGAAGTCTCCACAGAACTTTGGTATTGACTATTTATTAGAGCATGTGAATGGACAGTGAGCTAATGGTGCATGTCGTTCTGCCCATGGGTTGAAATGCAGAAAGATTTTAATCAGGTTAATTATCACAAACTAATTAACACAATTCACTTGTTTTCCAACAGCCTTTATTTTTACTGTGTTTAACAGGCTCCTCTAACTACTGCTGACGGCTCGTATGGAAACACAGTAGCTGTCAGGTTGATGCATGGCAGTGTGAAGTAATAAGGAGGACAGTTCCTGAAAGAGACAAACTAGGGCAGCGTTTCTTCCTTGCAAATTAATGTAGTGTTTGTTTTCAATACACAGCATTCTGTAGAGTTTTTATGAACTAACAACTAAATATATTTTAATACCCATTAGCTCTGGGTGAATTTATCTTTTTAAATATTATTTTATTCTCAACACTATAAATGAGAGTCCTTAGGTCTATTTCTTTTTTTTTTTTTAATAATCCTGTCTCTGAAACGGTATTACTTCTCCATGGTGTAAAGGTTCCTCACTGGCTTAGGCTGCATTCACACCAAAAGAGAAAGGTGGGGGAAAAAAGTCTTGAACACCTGTAACATAGCTTCTAGGGGCACACACTTGTTGTGCCCCTAGAAGCCCCTACTTTTGTTTCATCCACGTCACATCCAAAGCTCTAATTTTGCCGCCGCCGCCTAAATCGTGTGCTGTCTATCACTGTTGGTGTGAATGCCCCCTGACGGCCATCAAGACAATCGCTTGTTTAATTAAACATAGTTTAAGCCTCAGTCTCTGTCAGGTACAGCGTATAAACCTTCCCCAGACTACTGTCAAACCACTGCACATCACACTCCTAGGACAGTCGAACTCTGCAGTAAATCTCTGCGCTACTTTCACTTCATAAACATTATCATATTATTTCAGTGAACAACCCCAGACAAGTCGATGAACTAATCTGTCTGCCCTCAAGGTGCATCTGACTGTCTCTCCCCAGTCTGGTGCTGTTTGGAGGTGAAGGCAGAGTGCAGCACCCCTCGTCTTTAGGTGGATGTCGACCACATCTGTGTTGATCGGAGCGAGGATCGATGGTAGCGTCATCAAGTGGATGATGCCTCTGGTTTTTGCGCTGATCTGCTGCACCCTCTCACCTGTCCTTCATGTGAGGATTGGTGAAGCCATGCTGCATTTTCCTCAACACAAATTTTAAGTATATAGCCTGCAGTCTTTGGCTCTTCGTATTTGTACTCCAAACCAAGGACAGAGCACTTCCTGTTTAACCACTGCAGGTGGTGCAGGAGTGGATTTAAAAGTCCTGTTCCAAATGTGACTCTGCAGGCACTGCATAAACATTTAAAAATCACTGTAATTCAGCAACATGATTAATGTTTTTTTTTTTCAGCAGCTAAATGCAGCACAGAGCTTTGCTGTACTGTAGAGGCAGACACCTAACAACAACAACAACACTGGTGAACCACAGTGTTCAGAATACCTGTTTAATGCTACACCTGAATGATGCTGTTGCTGAATTTCCCCTCTGTGGATCAGTGAGCTACTTCCTTCTGTTAGAGATCTGGTGAGGTGGCAGTCAGAATGACTTCCTCTGGAGACATTGGCACAGAAGATGCCTTCGACCCTTTTTAAGATCTATCTTTGGACGTATTTTGGGTTCTCAGTAGACATGACAAACAATGTGAGAAGTTGTGGAGACTCTGAAGGGAGCAGAGAGCATCACTTTAACAGGGGATGGCTATATTTAGACAGTGGATATAAAACTTTTTTTTTTCAAGTGCCAGGTGTTTATGATAAAAAAGAGACTAAAATTAATCATTTTTTTCCCACTATCAATGTGAGCTATAACCACTGAGATAATGTTTTTAATTGCACATGTCATGTACCAATCATATGTTAAATGGGAGTCTACACATACCTGCCACTATTAAAGTGCCTGGATTAACCCATAATAAAGTTCAGCTTTCATGTAACGGTGCATCGTGCATTAGCATTGTGAATTGTGGTTGAAAACCGACACAAATCCGTGGCAATTCGCATCGGTTGAAATAAAAAATGAATCACTCATCAAGGTGTAAGGAGATTATCTCAAAAAGTCACTAGTGATAGCATGAGACTACACACATACACATAGGTGGCGGTATGTGCCCTAAAACGTTGGTTGTGACCCGCTACTAAACCAAGCTGTCAGGTCCCTCAGTGACATTCAGGTGTTCACACAGAATGTGGGAAGAACACAAACGGTGTCTTTCCATTTAATATTTGATATTGTGACTTGTTTCTTCCTACTGGAGTTCACCGTCTCACTGTCCTTTCCCTCTGTTGAAGGGACGAACAGATCTTGGTGTCCTCACTTTGGTTGGGACTGAACACAGTGCACTTCACGGTATGACCCACTGAGCTGTGCTCCCTGTTTAACACTGCCGTCCAGTTCACTGCATATTTAAAAACAATATTGGTATTAGTACTCAAAATGAAAATACAAATGACTCATGAGTTCCTCAGTCAGGTGAAGGGCTTGTTGGCAGCTGATGTGGAATATTCTATTAGCTGAGAGCAGAGACGGCCTTGTCTATTCAGACGTGGGTTGTTTTTTTTTACATTTAATTAAATTTATTTATTTAATTTCAAACGTAGGTCAAGTGATATCACGTTATAAACTGTGTCACTTAATAATTTCATGTAATTATGATGTTAATAGTTAATTAACAACAAATATATCTAGGAGTTTTCTCACTGCTCCTCATGGAGAACTTCAGCCTAAACACAAATACATTGACATTCAGCTGCAGTATGTTTAATGAATTCATTATATAATGCTCAGAGAGTTCAATCAAAACCAGTCAAACGACTAAAAGAAGATATTTCTACTTTGTTATGCATTGTCACAGAGAACAGGAGAAAAACAGTGAAAAGGTGACAGTATGGTGGATCACAAAGAGATCATGGTTGTCACAAAATCAATTATTTAAAATAGACATAAGATCATTCAAATTTTGGTCACAGCAGCTTAAACCTTACAAAAACATCCAGTAGAGTTTTTTCTGACTCTGATATTTTGCTTTTGTTTCATTCTTCTTCATTCTAGTCAAGCTATAATTCCATTCCTTTTTTTCCTCTTTTTTCTGTGGGACATTCATCAAACCAGTCGTTCCAGTCTGTCAGAAATGTAAGTATGTGGGACATTTTCAATGTAGATCCATTAGTTTCAGATCCCTGGAAATTCAACAAAAACTTCTACAAATGTCTTTATCATGTGCTGGAGTGTTTTGTGTGTGTGTGTGTGTGTGTGTGTGTGTGTGTGTGGTCTGGAGCATCAGTCATTGTGATGCAGGAGGGTCTGCTCTGCAGCAGCTCGCTATGGATGAGAACCCAAATGTTCTCGTGTGCCGGCCGCCATTGTGAGTCCCTGCTGCAGTTATGATAGCTGACCTTGGAGTGGGCTCTGTCAAGATGCCTGGACCACACCACGGTGGCTCTTTTATGAATGGGCAGATGTGTGAGCAGCATAGCAATGAGAAAGGAGCAGGGGGAGGAGGAGGAGGAGGAGGAGGCAGAGAACGAGAGAGAGGAGAGTGGCTGTAGCTGTTGCAGAGCACGGCAGCACTTCCATGTTGTTTTAACGGTGACGCCAGCAGATCAGATCAGAGGCGATAAGAGCAGAGCTGCAGGGAGGATGGAGGGAAACCACAGCAGGGGCAGCAGAAGGTTAGACAATTAATAGGCCTCATTTAATCTCCCTGGCATTTCCATCATACAGTAGATGACATGTGGAATCATTTCCCTGTCGCATGGTGAGGCTGTCAATCACGGACAAGTTAATCAGAGCCGACCAATCTCTGCTCAGACGGTAATTACATTTACAAATTTTTCGTTCTTATCGAGGTTTTCTGTGAGAGTAGAGAACTAATTGGCCGTCGGTCCAGAAATATCC
>NC_024320.1:15872309-15894035 GCF_000523025.1 Cynoglossus semilaevis
AGCACAAATATTTATATACAGCATGTCCAAAATGATCTCTTCTCAAAGAAGAAGCCAATAGTTGACAACAATTAGTGCACTTTTCAAAAAAATGTCTAATCTTAGTTCTTAATTAATGGTTAGAAGCAGAGGTGTCCACACTTTTATGTCTTGGGACCACATGTTAATCCTCCTCTGTAAGTCGCTTTGGATAAAAGCGTCTGGTAAATGCATATGTAAATGTAGCTGTTTGGACACTGTCTGATGCAGTACTTCTGTGGTCCTTACGTTAGCATCTTAAAATAGAATGGCATCTGTAATTTTTTTTATTCTTTTAAAATTGTAATTGCTCAGGATCTACCAGCACTCCCTATGAGATCTACTGGTAGATCCTGATCTAGTCTTTGGACAGCCCTGGTTTAAAGCAAAGATGATTTAAGCGTAAAAGAACAAATTCAATTTTTCTGGATTAACTTCTGCTTTTTAAAACTGTTTGATTTACAATTATTCACCTTCGTTATCAGTGACCTTTACTGTGGAGAGGGTTCTATTGGTCAGTTCAGCTGTCACTCTCTCTCTCTTTCTCTCTCTCTCTTTCTCTTTCTCTCTCTCTCTCTCCCTCTCCTGACTGTTATTTACTGAAGTGACCTAACAGTTAATGGTAGACAATCATTGATCCCAGGAGAATGTTGACAGACATTATACAGACAATTAGCATTAGCTACAACCACCGTCTGCAAAGGAAGTCGCTCTGTCCAGTTCTTGTCAACGCTCTATTAGGAATTCATTTCAATTCAATTTGAAAGTGAATTTGGTGACATTTCAGTTGGTGAAACTGAATCAAAGTGAACCTTGAAAAGTCTTAATTAAAAAGATTTACAGCCTTTTTATTTGTTGTCTAAAAAAACCCCGTATGTTCAGGGATTTAAAAGTACTAGGCTGTCCACTCGGTTTAATGATTACTTCTACAAACACAGCTACAGTGTGGAGATTACGAGCCACAGGAAGACCTAATAGAGAAGCACCGATGTGTCATAATGACACATACTTTATTAAAACAAAATCTCCCTGGAGATAGATCCCATTTAGGTACCAAGCTGTTCTTCTGTTAAGCCAATAATGGAACAACCGAAATTTAATTAAAATACATTCATTATGTCAGGCCCTACCCTTGAAGATGTTACATGTATGTGTGTGTGGGTTTGAGACTTATGCCAACATTTAGTTATGGCCATGACGCTGATTAGTCCGACAGTGATATTCTGTGGAGCTCTGATCTAAATGGATTGTTTTTCACACAGACAGTTACAGACTGGAGCCTGTAGGGCTGTCAGAAGGAACTTCACTTTTCCAATAGAATTTAAACGATTTTAAAAAATGACAACGATCAAATGTGGGAACTGACGTTCAAACTTTTCCCTCCAACCTCATCTGGAGCCCTGCCAGCTGCTCACCAGGACGCGATAATAATGTTATAATTATATAATAACATAATTATATTATAAATATATAATAATATAAATTTTGATTTCCTTTTATTAGGATTGGGATAGGTGGGTAAAACGTTTTTTTGCAAACGTTACGTAACAGATTTGGTTGGAGTGCCTTCTAGTGGACGTGGAATGTAATGATAAGTAAGTATAGGTGTATATAATGAGTCCTACTGTGGTTAATAGTAGTCAAACATTAGTCGCTTATGGAGTAGTTGAACCAGAGCTTCTGCTTCAGCTGTGTGTGTGTGTGTGTGCGCGCGCGCGTTCGCGTGTGTGTGTGCGTGGTGACTGAAGGTAATCACATCCAAATCTTCTTCAGCAATTGTCACTAATAGGATTTACTCACCTTCTCCCTCTGAGAGAAACTTCTTTCCTCGTGTGTCCTGTTTCCACGGAGCAGACCCAGAGACTGTTCACTGTAGCAGAGCAGGAGGTCAAAGGTCATGCATGAACCTCAGTTAAGCTGTGTGGGGCCCATTAGGATGATTGAGGGCAACATTTGTCCCATGAAAAGACAAAGACACTCCGTGGGCTGTCTGTGTATACCTGTACACCTGCCCATATACACACCACACACACACACACACACACACACACAGGGCATTTTCGTTTGTCATCAGAAAGCTAACCTTCTGTTCTTACTGTAGTTTCAATCAAAAACAGTGTCAGTGAAAGTCAGTCCTAGTTGATGTGACCAGGCGGTTGGTCATGTGTCTTGTGAGAGGCTGCTTTTATTTTTTATTAAGAAAGTTTGACATTTAAAAAAGAAAAGTATTTTTTCAAAAACACATTTTATTATTTTAAAGTTTTTTTGCCTATTATAAATAAAAATAATTCTAATAAACACATTTGTCTACGTGAAAAACGTTTTGTTTTTTAATTAGGTTGATTTGAAAAGTCAGCCACATACTTTTATTAAGAAAAAAAAACTATACAATTTCATCATTTTAATAATTAAAATAATTCCTAATCTCTTCCTGAATTGAACAGCTGCTGCTCTAATGGTTTTTAAAAGTTTACACTGAAGGTGGAGTTACTTAGTGTTTGTTGAACTCCTGTGTAGAATCAGCCATAATCTAGACACCGAGTGTATTTGAGTGTGTGTGTCAGGATCACATGTCACTGGTTCTTCTTACCTCAGTGAAATGTTCACAATGGAAGAATTCCATATAGATCTTTTCAGACAGAAATCTCAGGGTCAGTTCTGTCACTCTGACCTTTCACAGATCTATAATTCCTCCTATTTGAGACCAATTATTGCCTCTGGGCTCCACACTGTCAATACAACCTGACGAATGGTATTTACTGCAGTTAGCCTGAGAAACTGCTCTATGTTGACGTCACTTGTCACCGGTGGTATTTTCTGTGTCAGAAAAACATTTGCGTGTGTGTCTATATATTTGACTTCTTCTCCCTCAGCCTCGTTCCAGTCTCCTTACACACATTTACTACAGCACATGCTATAGTTAGATTAAAAGACAAGTTACTAACTTTTTGGGACAAACAAAAAACTTTATGAATGATTCTGTGTCAGCTTCAAACAGCCGTTGAATATCTTTCCAGATATTGTTTTGTTGTTATTTATGAAGACGCTCCGGCGTCAGTGTCTCGTGGACGCTCATCTTACAGTAGTGACGTAAAAAGCAGAAATGAATCTGATGTTGAACTGAGTGATTTAGTAACACCCTCTACTGGAGGCACCGCAGACCCATCCTCATCATCTAAATGTAATTATAATGGAGGGACATCATTCATACTGCAGTGGAAACAGGTTGACGAATGTCGCTGACATTAACACAGGACAAGACCTGGATGAGTTTCACGTTACCCAGAATATCTAAGAACGCAGCGAATTAAAGACGGCCCATGGATCATAAATTATGTGTGTGTGTATTTGCATGCTGTAGGTATTTCTCTGTCCATCTTGCAAATGGCCATAGTGTCTTTTTCAGTTTTCAGTTCCCTACAAGAACGGGGTCTTAATTCCCCTCACTAGTCTGCACCAATTCAGAAGCAGCAGCAGCAGCGGTAACAAAGCTGTGGTCCGGGGCTGCCTGATGTACGTTGTGAAAGTATTTTTTGATTGAGAATTATTTAAAAGTTTGTTAAACTAAAGCGAGGACATCAGAAGAGACTTTTGTCCGTGTGACTCACTTTGTCATAGTTCCCACCCCCCACGCCCCACTCATCATTTTTGCTTCTGTCACCTGGACTGACATCTTGAGGACAGAGTTTTAGTCGATATCTTCTGGGCTGAGGTGGGGCCTCCTGAGATGCATCGACAAATGACTTCATCAGAACTCCTCCCATGATCGAACTGAAAATGAATTCTTTTAACCTTTGGAGCAGATGCTGCAGAGTGGGCCCTGATTCAACAGGGACATTAGTCTGGACCAGAGTGTGTCATGATGGCCACATTAAAACCAAACCTGGTCCTCACCCAGGACTTTTTCCCTCAGGAGTTTCAGGGTCTAAACCTGGCTGAAAATAAATCCTGTTTTACACATTCATGATCATGTTTTCTCTGAACTAATCACCAAACATTATTCCAGGCTTGTTGCTGGATCCAATCCTGCATTTCCACATATGGATCAGGTGCTGACAGAAGTGACAGATGATGAAAATGTTCCAGATCGTGGCTGGGTCTGAGCCAGTGTTCTTGATTTTTGCAGATTGTGCCCTGTAGGATAGTTCCGTTCAAGAGCTCGTGGGTTCCTGGAAGTCGATGGAAGCCTTTGAGCCTGTCAATACGTTTGATAGATGACTAATGGAAGCCCCTGTTAACCCTTTACCTTCAGATAATAACGCTTGACCTCCTTGGACAGATGAAGATACAAAACATTTATTCGTAGCAGTGATGTTGAAATAAATGAGTCTGGGACAGAGAAAGATGGAAGTGTCAACAAAGCATCACAGTCACTTTTTAAAAGATTGATTGATTTGGTCAAATCATCCAAATCACAAAAAAAACCTCTCATCTCTGATAAGCCTGCTGTGCTACAAGAAAAGTTAGCATAGAAAAAAGTCAGATCCGCTGGTGAGTCGAAACTATAGAAGCTGACGGTCGTAGCAGGATAGCCCATAACATGCTAAGTGTTTTTAATGTGATTATCAAATATTTCCCTTATTTCTTAGTCAGGACTTTTTTTTGACCCACTTTACAGTATTAGGTTTCTATGAAACGATACACCAGTACATGTGGCTTTTGATTGAGCGCTAACCTCAGACCAGGGAAGGGGAGCTACATGCTAACGCTGACCAACACTGAATACAACTGAGACTGACGTCACACAGTGGACATCATCATTCAGCCTGTCAGCAGAAGCTCACACTGAGAGACCTGACACATGTATTATGTCCTGGTGAAGTCCTCTGCTGCCCCCTTCAGCTGTCTTATCTTCCATCCAAGCTCCCTGTTGGTGAAATACAAACAGACACACGAGTGTTTGAAACTGAAATTGCGAACCTTCTAGTGTTGATGATAGCCTCAACGCGTCAGTTCCTCCCATGCACGCGGAGCAGAGCAGCATGTTACATCACTGAGGCAATGGGATGTAATGAGTGTGGACGTTGATGGAGTGGGACGCCACCTGCTGACATCCCCGTCCTGCTGGATCATGGCAGCGGTGGCGTCAGTGACACGAAGCAGATGCTGCCATGTCAGATATCAGTGAGTCCACTTCCTGTACACATTTGGTCAAGATTCTTTGGCTTTTCTAATGTTGTTTTGAGACAACAGGTTAAAGTTTATGAATTTAAGCCACTTTTGTGAAGTGTGAAATAAAAAAAAAGGGGTAAGAATGAGCATTGTTGTTGTTCTTGTATTTCTCTGCTGTGTAATTCTCATGTGATGGGAATATACACACTGGAAATGTTCATTAAAACGATTCTTAGAGGTGAACCATAACCAACCCTGCCTATGAGGAAAGGGTCAGATACTTCAGATACTTCAGATACTTGTAGATACTTGCAGTACAGATACTACACCATAATATCGGGAATCATGCAAATCCAGCATCCTGATTACACCTGAACTTACCAGTCCTCAGTATGCCAAATACTCAGTACCAATACCAGTACTCGGTATTGGTGACTACACAAATGAAGACACTAGTATTTGGGTGAAAAAAAAGGTATCAATAAAACCTTAATGATCCGAATACTGTAGACGTTCCCAGTAACATCCGCTCAGTGCGGTCTTAGTTCCAGACTGGTTTTTGTCAGGGTAGAGTGGAAAAGTCCTGGCTGTGAGGAAACAAACGGCTCTGAAAATAGCTGAGTTTGTGTGAGAGACACTTCCTGTTGTAAAGATGTCGAGATTTGTTTGAGTGGAAATGATCTGTGTCATTCAGCTCCTAACTGGGATCAGACTGTGTGCCTCAGAATCACAGGCTTTTTATAGCACGTCTCTGTCAGTCCAATTTATGGCTCCGAGTGTGTGTGTGTGTGTATCAAGTCAGAGAGAGGGAGAAAGACAGAGAGTTTATTCTTCTCCCCTTGTTGAGTTTCCATCAGCTTTATTTCCACCTGTGTACAGTTAGCTCTGAGCTTGATGTTGACGTTGGTCTCAGCAATACTCTGCCACCATCACTGTTCACAGGTTCACCACTTGTTTAGTCACTACATCAGTGTTCACTCAGCAGACATCATTATCACTGACTGTACTCCACACACACTACACACACTGCAGTCTGATACCAGAGCGACTGTGCAGTATGTCACTTTTTGGACTGTTTCCTGTCTGTTGCTTCTTGGAATCATATTGTAACAATTGCCAAACAAAGAGGATCCACACGGTACCGTCTGTGACACGATTAGAGACAGGAAGTCTGGAAAAATGTTCTTCTTTTCTTCCTAATGGGACCAAATAATAATGGGACTAAAACGTAAATTTGTGCTGTGTCACAAGTGAGCCAAAGTTTGAATGTTAAATTGATGTTGGAGAGTCAGGGTATACAGTCACAATCAGTTTCCTGTTACACACCAGACCATCAGCACCAGGGTAAATAGTAGCCAGAATGGACACACAAAAATGCCATTTTTAAGAGTTGGTAAGAAATGTCACAGGTCAACATCATGTGACCAGGCCTCTGAAGCACAGACTGTAAGCTCTGTTGAGACATTACTTCCTAAAAAAACAGATATTTCCTTGTTTTGTAAATTCTATCCAGGGAAAATACCCATAATGCTTCAAAAACATATTTCTCATGGACATAAAAAACAGGTGGCTAAAAAGAAGCCTGGGCTGGGTTACCAACGTAACAAGAAGACGGTTCTTCAGCCTGACTTGAGTTATGATAACAATGGCTAAACTTTTGATTATGATGAATAAAGTAATTGAGTAAAAATATATTTACAAGAGTAAAAAATAACAAGGAATAAATAAAACACCATGTTACTGTACTCATGTTAGATTTAATAGCTTTAAAACTTTATTTCCTGTGTTTTTGCTGGTAATTATTTACCCACAAAAAAGTCTTGAATGAATATATATTTACTGAAAAAAAAAAGATTCAGCTCAGACCTTTTCTCTGTACAGCAGCTCAGTGGTTCCTCTGGACATCTCTCTCTCTCTCTGTCTGTCTCACAGAAGTGTCGTCTGGTGTCAGTCTCCAGGTGTGTGAGCAGTAAAGACAGAGGGAAACCCTGCAGCCAGCTCTGCTGTCTGTCTGTTCTACAGCAGCTGTCAGCTCCAGACCACTGCTCCCTGGAAATGAAGGGAAACTGAAGGATAGTGTTTTATTTTACCTGCTGTGACGTTTCCTAGAGACAGCTTCAGTTTAAGTCAACAGTGGTTCTATTACGTCGTAGTGGTGACCTTTGACCTGGTGCGGCTGTGAGGTGACATTTTGGAGCTGAAACCTTGATTAGTGATTTGATAGGAGGAGGTGTTGCTGTAAATGTCAGTGAGTGAGAATTTGATCTGAGTTTCAAATACATGCAACCTGCACTGGACGCTTGATGGATGATCGGCCTGTTCATGACGCCTGCCAGTGTGTGAATGGTTTTGTCATTGTACAAGCAGTAGATGTGCAGTGCCTGCCTCACAGTGTCTCACTCCATTCTTCATGATGATCGTTTGAACTGTTGTTCATCTGTTCTCATCGTGTTGTGGTACAGTGTTACAGTGTGATAAAATACTACAGTATTTTCTAACACCAATAATATACACTGGTCATAGTACATGCTGGGACCTCGCTTTAAAGTGTGCGTTGAGTAATCCAGGAAATGTTTCCATGGTGGGATGAGGGACCATCATGATGTTGGACCAGATGACTGCTTCTGGTAGTGGATCCAATCTTGGCATGAAGTTCTGACAACAAACCCTGTTGGTTCTACTCAAAATGGAGGAGAGATTTGATCAGATCAGAGTTTAAATAGTTAAATAGAACAAATATTGTCACTGAGTTGCGTCTGATAAACCAATGACATTTTCTCTAAGTGACCCCTCCTTCTGTTATATTATTATAATATATTATACTGTTACATCATTCTTTACAGTGTTTTCAACCAAAGGAAACATTCATCAAACTATTCAAGTTAATATAACACACAGTATTGGTGTAAAATATTTTGCAGCATATCTTGCATACATTTCAATTATTCACAATTCACAACGTTACTGACAAACTCGCATTGTATTACAGATTTGGTCTCGTGAGCACAGAGGCGAATCAAAGAAGTGAACGTTTTCTGAACTCATTTTATGGAAAGCCTCAGTGCTTCATGAAGATTGATCCCACACTCATCAAGCTGCACTGTGTCATGTGAGCAGCTCAGGCTCGTCACTGTACTGCACACTGGGTTTTACCGCTGCACCTTTAAAAGTTCATGTTTTCACCCGACCTTTCTAGAAAAGCGGAAGATTGGTAATGTAGTTTTACAGTAAGACCTTTCCTTACGTCATTTCCTACAGGTGTGCTGCAGATGTGAGGCCCTGCTCAAGCTGTTGTCTGTCCTGTCAGTGTGTGTCAGTGTCTGTGGGCCCAGGTCTCAGTGTCTCAGCAGCCTCCTCTGATGCCAGGTCTCCATTCACACTGATCACACATTAGACTGATCGAATCAGACCTCAGGCCTGCTTCCTGACTAACCCAATTTGCTCTCGTATGCTTCCCTTTTCACGCTGAGCACAGACCCACACACACACGTGCTAAAATGTGTGCACACAAGCACAGAGCCTACAGTGAGTGGGGCAGTACCCATAGAGTTGTAATGAAAAGCAGAAAAAGCTGTTGCCTTGGCAACTGCCGGCACACATCTTCAGGAGGTCCCAGATTTGCTGTCTGACTGCACTCGTATTGTTTTGGTTTTCATTTGATAGCCATGGTATCTGCACATTATCTCACCACTGGAAAAAAAAACAAAAACGCTTTGTCATCATGAAATTAAAATACACCATTTGTGCAGATAGAATTAAGCAACGTCTGTGAATAAAAACAGACATGAACAGCTGACATTCATGAACATGACATTAGCAATAAATCATTTGTTTGTGTAATCAGCTGTCACGTTCATCTGGTGGGGAAACACTGTTGCGAAGAGCAGAGGATCATGGGAATTCGTGATGTTTTCAAACCACCCATAGTTGCAGTGACGTGGATAACTTTTACTGAACTATCAAAGTTACATCATAAACTATCACATTTGTTTTTTATGCCATCACCATTCCCATCACCAGGACCATGATCACTTTGATATCAATAGAATTGTTTGTGTTTGTTGTTTGTTGACCTGAGGAGGAAACACACCAGACCATTGTGTGGTCTAAAGTCATATTAGAGGAAAAACAGGGGATAATAATTAGTATAATAGTAGTAGTAATTACACAAAGGATTACACACACGCACAGAGTCACACACTCAGAGTTAATTTGTCCACATCTGAGTCCCAGATGTTCCCCTGTGGATATAATTAAGTGTGTTTCCTCCTGTTTGTGTTAGTGATGACATGATGGTTGGTGTTTCTAACGGCACAGGACTCACTCTGAGAGGAACAGCAAATGTTTGTTGACCTTCTTTAGACACAAACCAGTTTCCTCATTTCTCTTTGAAGAGTCACATGACAGTGGAACTATATTATTCAGTACTCTGAACTCAGAGACAAACACGTACTCTTACCTCTCACCTTTATCTCAGTAGAAGGAGAGTTTTAACATATATTTTATCCTATATCTTGGAGTTTGACATCAGTGACGCAGCTCTACCCTGTTAACTGTATCGTGTAACATCATCTCCTCCACAGACGGCCTATAAACCCTGGCTGTGTGCTCAGTATTTCCCCACCCCTCAGAGGTCCTGTCAAAGGAAGGTACCGTGTCACCAGTACTGCCTGGAGGTCCAGCAGAGCTGCCCGTTCATCCTGCCCGACAATGACGACCTGATCCATGGCGGCAGCCCCAGTTTCATCTGCACAGGTGGGTACTTGGAGTCCATTTGTCTTCAGAGACCCAGTCAGTCTGCTCCCTGATTTTATGAGTGTCATTGTGAGGAACATGTTATCAAAGGCTGCTCATGAACCTGTCATTAATGTGCTCTCCATGTTAGCTGATTTCCTCCTGGAGAAATCATCACGGTGTTTGTCCTGGCTCTCTGATAACATCTAGTGTTAATCCTCAGAACTGCAGCCTCACACAAGGTCACTCAAACCAAGTATTAGTGAATAACACTTGGCCCATGAGGAAATATTTACCACAGTTCAAACACACACAGTCTTGTTAAAAAACATTTCCTTTATTGCATATTGTCTGAAGTGTGTTGAAGCAGTTGCCTGTCTCTGACAGGTCTCCTGGGAGGTCATCCATCAGACAGCGAGGCCGAGTGCTGCGACGTCCGATGGGATTCCAAAATGGAAAACCCATCAGGGAAGGCACTAAAAAGGACTGCTTCCTCCTGCCAGCCCGAGGGGGCCACGGTTACTTCTGCTGCCCCCCCTAGACTGTGCAATGGGCGACTGAAGATCTGCCTGCTGGCCCTGGTTCTCCTGCACTCTGTCATCGTCATCTCGGCCTCCCATAATTCTACATTGGTGGGTGTGGCCGCTATCTTTTCACCAGAGGAGAGCGCGTCAAATGAGGAGTAAAACCTTGGGGTTGAGTCAAGGCCTCAGCTCCTCCACAATAAGAGGAGGAGGAGCTAAAATTGGGGTTTTTCACAATGTTGTGGTTTTCGAGAAACGCTGGAAAAGCCCCTACAATCTGCTACAGATGAACCACCAAATGCAGAAGGTTGGGGGGAGCGGGTTAACTGGAGCTAAGGATGCTGGGAATGGACATGGACAACATCAGATGTTTAAGAACCTCCCTCTCCCCAATAACTGACCTTTTGCCACTTCAAAACCTGCTCATTGTTTCTATTCCATTCACATGTTTTTGGCTTATTGTCCCTCCTCTTCTCCCCATGTCCTCCCTACCTACCTCCCTTCCTCCCCTTCACCTCATTCCTTCATTTTCTGAGTGTGTGTGGACGCCCCAGGAAAACTGACATCGATGCAGGCCCTCCTCTAGATAATCACCATTGACCTGCCTTTGTGTTCACGTACCAGGTTTGTTATTTTCTCTTAGTTGTTCCAAGGTCTCCACTGACTTGACGCAGAGATGTTTTCCTTCTCACTATCTGGTGTGAGATGTTGTCAGGAACCAGCTTATCTAAACATCACATGAGTCTTCTCTTCTCAACTTCTCTGTTGTTTTTCTACTTTCTGATGTCCATCCTCTGCTATCATTTAAGTTTTGTTTTGTTTTTTACCGTAAGTGCTCTGATAGTGGTGCGCTGTCTTTGGAATTATGATGAAGGAAGAATTAGTTGTGATATGGCTTGTGTTCACAGAGCAGAAATGGAGTCAAGTGCTGGTAAAGTGCTGTGCTCACTTGCAGGACGAACCCAGGGGCACTAGAGGGCAGCAGCATGAAGCCGAACCATAAAGAGCCTCGTATGTTCACCAAGTTAAATTTGTGCGAATAAGTGTCAGTGGATAAGGGCTGTGCTTGTGTCAGTGCACATGCAGTGTGAGGAGCTTTTAAAGGGCTGATCCATCTTTCTCTTTATTAGTGTGTCACTGCACACGTCACACAGGCTTTATTCTCTCAAGTGTTGACCAGTTCACACTGAAGTCTTTGTTTTCAGAGTTGACCTCATTATTCTGTCCATGTAGTTTTGCTTAGATGGCTCTGGTGTGTTGCTGTTGTTTTCTTCCTTTCTCCCAGAAGACTAAGGACCACAGTCTGGTGGATCTATGCAGATGAGTCCCTCTGTGACCAGCGTCACCAGAAACACCCCTGTCCCCACCTATTGGTTGTAAATATGTCTTGAGGATGTTAGACCCACTCCACTCCCCTCCTCGACTTCCCATCTCCCCCCTCACCTCCTCTCCCACTGTTGAAGTTGAGTGTTTTCTGTTTGCTCCCTTGGTTTTTGTCTGTTCTAATGAGACTTTTTCGCAGCATCTTTCCGTTGTCTGCAGCAGTGGTGTGCGTTGATGAGTAGGCCTGAGCTGGAAAAGTTAAAAAGACCCGATAAAGAGCTTTTTAAGAAGAATATATTCAGACAAAAAAGAAGCAGGAACCTGTGAGGAGGATTCAGATGTAGAGAAAAAAGACATGATGATAAAGTTGTCATATTATCATACTAGAGATGCTTTAGTTTGCTAATTTCCTTTCTTTTTTTCTACAAAACACTTGGATGAAATTATTTATAAGATGCGTCCCACAAGTCATGATCTTTTTTGGACGTAAAACAAATACATTTATTAACATTTTGTTCAAAAGAAAATAAATATAAATTATGTTAAACATCAGTTGTGTTTGTGTCTTTTTCACTAACAGTAAGTCCATCCAGGAAGTGGGTCCACTGGAATTCTGACTATTTTTGTGCTAATGTTTAAGATGCTGACATCATTCAAACATTTTGTAATGACGCTTTTTTATACTTCAAAGTGGGATTCAAATGCTTTTAACTATGGAACAAATGATTTGAAACATTCACCCCTGCAAGATATTGCCTGTTTGAGGACAGTGGTACTCCTGATATCCTGAGAGATTATTATCCCGGGCAGCTACTGGGACAGCTCTGTGGCTGCAGGGAAAGTTGGTTCTGAGTCAAGGCTAAAAAAATTTTAGCACAAATAGCATGTTGAAATTATAATTATCTGACATTTAAAGGAATTAATTTAATGCTTGTTTTGTTGGAGACACCTTGAGATTATGTTTTGTTATTGAAATGGAAAACATTTTGAAATAATTACATCTGTATTAGACCTGTTTACATTGTAGATATGCTGTAAAAGTGAACTGCAGCACTACTACACTACAACATGGTTCGCCTTTGACTGGATATTGTGACCCACGTCTTATCTGCCAGACATGGACATTCAATAACATTCTGCCAAAGCCTATAATTCGCTGCTGCATATGGACCACGTAAACTATGCAGTGGTACGCCCTCCTGCAGTTTTATGTGGCTACACCGGGTTACAACTATAATATTCCTGCACGTGGTTGTGTTTTGAGTTGAGTAGGGCAACACTGCCATCTTGTGGTTACACTTGGTATTAAGAAATAAGATGAGACAAAATTAGGCAATATTTTTCCAACCTTTACTACGTTGAAAATGACAAAGATTTAAAATAAATCCCTACACAACCAGGGCATTATTTTATTTCTAAAGTGACTCTTCGTTTTAGTGTATGAATAATATGCATTCTTATAGGTTTATTTTTTTTAACAAACACTATTTTAAAACACTCAAAGTTCATTCGTAGAAGGTCAGCTTGAACTAATGATTCATTTAGATATATATATATATATATAGGAAATGAACTCTATGAAAATTGTTTCTTTTACATGAAAATCGTTCAAAGGGTTTGGGAGTTTTCCAAAGAGTTTGGGAGTTTTCATCGTCGCCTTTAAATTTGCTAAACTTTAATGTAAAAATAGTTTTAGCCGTCAAAGCCGTCTGCCATTACTGCAACAAGGGTATCACATTTATCACGTAATTTCACATTTGAACTATGCATTTGTGTTTTTAATGAGAGAAACTCGTGTTTACAATAATGCCGTTAGCACGTAAATGCAGCATGGGAAAACATGGCGGACTTTACGGTTTAACAAAAACGTCCCGCCTCCGTAGTAAGTGTGATTGGCTGGGGGTCAGAACTAGGAGCTCTGATTGCCTGTTTCTAGAGTTTGGTGTTTCCTTCGTTCTTCCGGGCTAAGGATACATTTGTTCTGCTGTTGGAATAGTTAAACAACAAAGATCTACAAACTGGAACGAACACAATGTCCGCGGTGGCACTACTTCTAATACTGGCTTCCGTTTATGGAAAAGCTGCAGCGGAAAAACAACTAATTCATGTTACTGTGGTAAGTCATGTTTAAACCTCTGTTACAACTCCGCATCTCCGGATTGTGGATTATTTTTTCACCGAAAAACATCGAACGATTTAACAGTCAACAGTCATTAACAGTTATTTTCATTCGCCTCTTTTGCTGTTATTTTGGTCAAATGTGTGCGACTTTTCTCATCGTGGTATAAGATAAGGAATTGGTCTATTTTCTTATTACTGTAGGCCAGACAGTTGAATAAGGGGCTTTACAAACGAGCATAGAGTTTGTACGGGGATAATGGACAGGGAAGTAGAAGTCAGCTGACGTGAAACACTGCTAGGTCAAATAGATATCATCTGGACATCCTCTTTTGAAATTTGTACTGCGCCATAACCTCCATAACGCTGCCTTGCAATGTACTGAATATTTCCTGGAACCCGACTTAAAGACGTATTTGGGACAGTACTCGGTATCGGCGAGGACACAAATTGGTTCACCAATAAAAGAGTCAAACATGTCAATAACAGACCCAACATTTCAAAACGCAGCATTAAGAAACAATGCACACACTGTGGGTTCTGTGATCAACACTAACGTTTTACTGACTGGTGAATATATATTTCTAAGCTAACAAATGTTTGTACAGATGGTAGATGTAAATGTGCTGAAAAATGACCTTAAAAATCGATTAAAGCTAATTGTAACAATATGTTGGTATTATTTTGAGCGTGAGCCACTTTACAAATGGCGCCTCATACCCTGAGAGGTTAGTTTTATCTTACCAGACTAGTGCCAATCCGACAACCTTAGTTCGTAGCCCACCCTTTTTTTTTGCTACTTTTTTTACATGCAGTAGTTTCGTACTGTCAACTCTTTGTAGTCAGATGCAAATGTTTTACTAGTAAGTCAGTGTCCAACAGGCTAGTAATTAGCCTGTAGCATTACACACTAATTTAGAGGTAAAACGAGTGCTACTGGTTAAATTCGATTAACATAATAACTGGTTAATGCTGAAACACTACTCATAGCCTACTAACACTTTTGTAGGTTGAACCCCATGTTGTAGATACTGTTGTGAACAGCAGTACAGCATTGAATGTATATTTACATCTTCTACAAATTGAATGTAACACACTATGTGATGTCTGTCACCTGTACACTGAAGGCAGCTTTCTCTACCTCTACATCTCCAACACTATGTGACAGTATGTATGTTATTATTATGTAACATTTAAATAAACAGATAAGTACGTCATGTGTTTTCACAAGTTTGATGCTGTGGTTGGAGCTGGAGCAAAGTTTATCTGCTGTATAGAAGCCACAGAAGTATTTATTGCTCCTGTTTCAGTCCAACTGCTCCTGTCATTTTAACACTAATATACCTCCATAACTCCAAATGGTTGAAAACAATCAGCTCCCGTTTCAGCACTTCAGATGTGGAATCTGTAACCAATGTGAGAATTAAAGTTTTATGGGCCGCATACTCGCATGTTTTGACTAACTATGTTAATTAAGCCACAACATTATGGCCCAGCATTAAAATCTGTTTTGGGGATTGGGAGGTGGGTAAACAGTTGATGTTAATTTTTTAATTTACTGATCACATTTTTAGAATACTTTTTTTTTTTTAATTTTTTTTTTTACTGTTTTAGGGTTAGGGCTTCCTGGGGAAACGCATCAAGTGTCCATGTGTATGTGTTGCACTGGCACTCCCTAGGATGACACTGTTACTGTTCACTCCTTGAAATAAACACACAAAACATTTTACCTGACAGGTTTTATTACGGTCATAAGACTGCAGATATACTTCCTTAAAACTCCCTGCGTAGTACATAGAGGCTTTTGTTGCTCAATAACATTGTCAAATGTGGTTTCTGTTCTAGTATCTGTCCTCCATTTAATCGCTTTACTGAAGAGACACAGGGCTCCACCATAAGGTTACTTCCACATTTGCACTATGAATAACTGTCATCTATCATAAATTTGGACAAACGTTTCAAAGACATTTGTCTGCAGTCAATGTATTTATAATATAATTACTTATCATAAACTTTAATGAGAGCTGAGATAATTATCACTGGCTGCTCTCTGCCCAGCCCGGAGGACATTGCCAACTCCCGCTCCCTCCGCAGAGCTAGCAACATCATAAAGGACCCGTCCCACCCCAGTAACTCTCTGTTCGACATGTTACCGTCAGGCAGACGGTACAGGTCACACAAAACCAGGACAAACAGACTCAGAGATAGCTTCTTCCCGAAAGCTATCTCAGCAGTAAACAATAGAAACAAAACCAGTTAAAATAGTCCACACTATTTCACACTTTACTGATCATATTGATCACTGTGCAATAAACATACAACTATGTGCAATAACTAACTACACCAAAGATATGTTGTTATATGTTTGTATATACTGTTGTCTTTTACTATTTTTTTGCACCAAGTGAGTAGCGCTCAAATCTCGTTGTACACTGTACAAGGACAATAAAGGCTATTCTATTCTATTCTTTTCTATTATATGAATTGTCTATAATTTGTCTCGTATTCATTAATTAAAAGAAAGAAGAAGATAGGACTAAGATGCATCTTTTGTAAGTCAATTAATTAATTTATTTGATAGGATTATTCCCTTTTTTTAATTTCATTTAATTTATCATTTGACCTTATTCTTGTCAAAATCCTAGTATGTAAAAATGTTTCCTGGGTGTTGTTTCACAGTGAAAGGTCGACACATCATTGCTGTAATGACCTTTGACTTTCAACACACACTTGTACACAGTGGTCAGCTGACTCGTTTCCCCCCAGAAGTGACAAAGATAACATCACGAGCATGGTTTACGTTTGTTTTTTTTCGCATATATTTTTGTTATTTAATATCTGAACTTATGCCATGTTGTGAGCACAGCGACAGTGTGAGAAAGTAATCTTTTCAAATCATTACAAACATCATGTCCAAAAGGTAACCAGGAAGTAATTAATTGATATTTGATGTTTGTCAAAGAGACTTTAGTCATGTTTTATCCAACCATTGAAGTGACACAGACACAATCAAATGTGGAAAACTACTTCGAGCTAAAGTATTAGAAGAAACAGTCATTCTGTTACCAGAAATAGTGGAAATACCAAGATAGTCAGTTTTGCTCACAGCCACTTGTCCCTCTGCTCTGTATCTTACTCCATTGAAATTGAAATCTTGTTTTCAGCTTTTTTTTACCATGAGTCCTCCCCATCTGCTTTCTCCCCTCCAGCTGTTTCGACATGGAGATCGGTCGCCAATCAGATCTTATCCCACTGATCCATACCAAGAAGACTCCTGGCCGCAGGGCTTTGGACAGTTAACACCGGTACTTCCTGGCTCTCCTGGGCCACACCGCACCTGTTCTATATTCTAGGTCATCCTGCTCCTATTTTAGATGTTGTGGTCACCAGTAAAGTCTGTGTGTTCTCTCTGATCTGTGTGTTCAGAAGGGGATGAGGCAGCACTTGGAGCTGGGACAGTTCCTGAGGAATCGATACAAAGGATTCCTACCAGAATCCTACTCCAGATATGACGTGAGACCCAGACATCGCACACAGTGCTAATTGACTAGTGTTTAGAAGAAGAGGGAAGTTAATAAAGCTGACCTACTGTACATCTTGGATTGACTTTGTTGTCAGGTTTCGGTTCGGAGCACAGACGTTGATCGGACTCTGATGAGCGCTGAGGCCAACCTGGCAGGTCTAGAAAAATGTTTCCTCCTCCTCCTCTGCTTGAATTAATTTTTATCAGTGCTGCTGGATTTTTTTTTTAATTGTAACACACGGTTTTCCCTGTTGTAGGTCTCTACCCCCCCAATGGATCCTTTGACCCAACCCTAAACTGGCAGCCTATTCCTGTCCACACCGTGCCTGCAGCTGAAGACAGGGTATGTTTGAGGACATGGGTATAATTCTTAATAACTTACTCTGTAAATGGACTAATACTCTTGCTGCATTTTTTTTCTCCTCAGCTTCTCATTTTTCCTGTGCCTGACAACTGTCCCCGTTACACGCAGCTGATAAATGAAACTCAACAAACAGAAGAGTTTATTAACTTCACCAGGAAACATCAGGTCAGACTTGTTTCCCTGTTAAAGTAGAGTTATCACAAAGGCTGTGGTTATTATGGACAAAATAATATGAGCCTTGTCAATGTTAATAGAATTATAAAAATGAAAGATATGTTGATTTCGTACATTTGCAGCCATCCATCTTTGACCCATTGATCCCTTCCTCTCTCTGCAGAAAATTCTGGATCTGGTAAAGGAAAAAACTGGGCTGGAAAGTTTGAATACAGTCTGGAATGTATATGACACACTATTTTGTGAGGTAAATACAAAAACCCACAAGGATGAGGGGGTGTGGTTTTCCAGGTCTGAACCCGTTCACTGCCCTGAAGCAAGAGTGAGAAATGTCTGTAGGAAGTATGAGGTGGAGGCAGACTGCTGAGGTCCTGCTAACAGGCTCAGTACAAGGTTGATACCAAGTCAGAATGTTTTTAAGATAAATAAAAACACAATCTTTATTCTTTACTAATCCTCTATTTAGTGCAAACACTTTTTGTAGTGATTTTCCATCAGATTATTTCTTTTTTGCAGGACATCTTTCTCACACATTCACAACCTGCTTCTGAGGCTGAAATTAAGTTCAGTCTTTAATGGGTTTCTTTGGGGGGATTTGGGTTTTTGGAAAATAAAAAGAACTTATTAATGGAGCTTGATTTAAGGTGTGAATCTGTCATTCAGGTTAGGTTTGGATAAGGTTTGCTGAATAATTAATATTGTCAGAGTGGCTGAGAGTTGTTGTCCTAACATGCCTTGTTATTGTCATGGTAGCTTGCACATATGACCTGGTCAAACATTTTCCACAGTGTCACTTTTAGGAACAAGCATTCAACCACTGCCGACCCGGGTAAGGGGTCTGAAAAATGTCCAAATTTACAAAAAAAAATGACCAAAGAAGAAATTAAAAAGTCCTAACAGTTCATCTCAAATATCCCTTTAATGTTTTGTGTTGTTCTCAGGCCATTCATAACATGACTGCGCCCGACTGGGTGACTCCTGATGTGATGTCACAGCTGAAAACGATAAAAGACTTTGAGTTGACAGTAAGAGAGTTGACTTTTCCTCATCTGACCATTAACAACAATCTTTCAGCTGTTTTGATGTTGACTCTGTTTGTTCACTCTTTATCACAGTCCATATTTGGACTCTACAAACAACAAGAGAAGAGTCGGCTGCAGGGAGGTATGTGTTTATAGAGAATGTATAAAACTACATTTTATATATATATATATATATATATATATATAATTTATATATATATAGTGAATGTGAGCAGACGGTTTACATCAATAGTGCATTTTAATTGAAACAAACTCTAATGTTTTAATAAATACAAAACAAATACCAAGTTGCTAAACACACAATGGGGGTTTAATTGGTTTGCCTTAGTGAGGTGACAATGCCTCGCATAACATCTATGTGGATAAACTGAGAAGAGACTTTACTGTATATCTGTGCCCTAGGTCTCCTATTGGCCAACATTGTGGAGAACCTAAACAGGGTGGCTGCCAGCCAATCAAAGCAGGAGCAGAAACTCTTCATGCTGTCAGCAGTGAGTGATTAAATAACTACATCTGGAAGCACTGGTCTTTGATACACCAAGGTGAATCACTCACACTGTGTCTGTGTCTTTACAGCATGACACCACTGTAACTGCTCTACAGATGAGCTTAGATGTGTTCAATAAATTGCAACCACCATACGCCTCCTGTCAAATCATCGAGCTCTACAAAGACGACAATGGGTAAATCACTAACACACACACACACGCACACCAGTTTTGGAAAAAAAAAATCAAAATGATGAGAATGGTTTAAATTTCCTTAGTAACAACATTAAAAATGTAGCTGTCATAAACGTTAAAAAACCAATAAAAGGAAGTTAATATAAAAGTAAAGATTTTTTTGCTGTAACACCATTTCTTCTACCTCTGTGGAAATCATTGCTCTGCTGTGCAGGTTAAAACATTCTGAAACATGACCAGACCTTCTTCTGCCCTGGCCTCTTTGGATTAATCCTACTTCATTTGTATATTGTTTTGTTTGCAGAAAATACACTGTTGTCAACAGATAGAAGACAGAACATCTGCATTTCCTTTAGCCCTCCCCTCACAGTGAGGGAGTTATAGTCAACTTTGTGATGAAAGATGTGAAAGAGAAGCTGACAAAGGGTGGGTGTCACCAGGAAATGTGTCAGAAAAATGACAGTTAAGCACATTACAGTCATTTACATTTTGTATTATTAGTCAAATACATTCCTCATACTTGAATGGAGTTGATCTCTGAAAGAAGAAAGACAGGGTTGACAGTGTCTACAGACTACGCCTTCTGTGATAATCACAAAACTCACTCCTCAGGGAGGTTTCGTTTTACATTTTTCAGACGCACATCAGAAGCATTAACAAAACACAAAACAATGTTTGTTAGATTTCAAGTGTCTCCTCATCTGCTCTCAGCTCTTTTTCAGTTTCCCTGTTTTACCGTAACGACACCACAGTGGAGCCATACCCGCAGAACATACCAGGCTGCCCTCACGACTGCCCCCTGGAGGACTTTGTGAGACTGACAAAGCCCTTTATTTCAGATGACAGGGACAAAGAGTGCCAAGTGTCCCCCACATGGACAGATAAAGGTAAAGGTCTCAGACACACTCACAATCTCCACATGTCTCTTCAACCCTATTTTCAATCCAGTCCAGTCCAGAAAAGCACATCAACAGAGTTGAAGCCACCAAAATAAAAAGCGCTCTAATATTTATTTTTGTCCAATTTCTATCAAATTGCACTTTGATATGATTCATTAAAACAAAATCAATAAATACATGTTTCTAAAAAAATTCAGAATCAAATGTCATAAAATAGTTAATGACATTTAATCTTTATCCATCCTCATAAGGTAATTGGCAACAGATTCACATTTACATTGTCAACCTAGCTGCTGAGAGCAGAGTAAAAAAAAAAGCAAAATAAAAGCAAATACAAATAAACACGTATACAACAAACTGTACAAAGTCATATACAGTGGTATGAAAAAGTATCTGAACCTTTTGGAATTTGTCACATTTCTGCATAAAATCACCATCAAATGTGATCTGATCTTTGTCAAAATCACACAGATGAAAAAACAGTGTCTGCTTTAACTAAAACCACCCAAACATTTATAGGTTTTCATATTTTAATAGGATAATAGGATAGCATGCAAACAATGACAGAAGGTATATTTTAATAGGATAATAGGATATCATGCAAACAATGACAGAAGGGGGAGGAATAAGTAACTGAACCCTCACATTTAATATTTTGTGGCCCCCCCTTTGGCAGCAATAACTTTAACCAGACGCTTCCTGTAGCTGCAGATCAGTCTGGCACATCGATCAGGACTAATCTTGGCCCATTCTTCTTTACAAAACTGCTGTAGTTCAGTCAGATTCCTGGGATGTCTGGCATGAATCGCTGTCTTGAGGTCATGCCACAGCATCTCAATGGGGGTCAAGTCTGGACTTTGACTTGGCCACTCCAGAACGTGTATTTTGTTCTTCTGAAACCATTCTGAAGTTGATTTACTTCTGTGTTTTGGATCATTGTCTTGTTGCAGCATCCATCCTCTTTTTAGCTTCAGCTGTCTGACAGACGGCCTCAGGTTTTCCTGCAAAACATCCTGATAAACTTAATGATTGCAAGTTGTCCAGGCCCTGAGGCAGCAAAACAGCCCCAAACCATGATGCACCCTCCACCATGCTTCACGGTGGGGATGAGGTGTTTATGTTGGTGAGCTGTTCCATTTTTCCTCCACACATGACGTTGTGTGTTCCTCCCAAACAATTCAACTTTGGTTTCATCAGTCCACAAAATATTT
>NC_024320.1:15894077-15926507 GCF_000523025.1 Cynoglossus semilaevis
GTCCTCCCATGAACACCATTCTTGGCCATTGTTTTACATATAGTTGATGTGTGCACAGAGATATTGGACTGTGCCAGTGATTTCTGTAAGTCTTTAGCAGACACTCTAGGGTTCTTTTTTACCTCTCTGTGTATTCTGCGCTGAACTCTTGGCGTCATCTTTGGTGGACGGCCACTCCTTGGGAGAGAAGCAACAGTGCCAAACTCTCTCCATTTGTAGACAACTTCTCTGACTGTCGATTGATGAACATCCAGACTTTTAGAGATGGTTTTGTATCCTTTCCCAGCTTTATACAAATCAACAATTCTTGATCGCAGGTCTTCAGACAGCTCTTTTGAGCGAACCATGGTGCACATCAGACAATGCTTCTCATGAAGACAATTCTTACCAGGTGTGTGTTTTATAGTGGGCAGGGCAGCTTTAAGCCACTCATCAGTGTTTGGGCACACACTTGACTTAAATTGTTTGGTAAAAATTGGTTTCAATTGCTCTTTAAGTCTCCTTAGGCAAAGGGTTCAGTTACTTATTCCTCCCCCTTCTGTCATTGTTTGCATGCTATCCTCATTAAAATATGAAAACCTAAAATAAATGTTTGGGTGGTTTTAGTTAAAGCAGACACTGTTTTTTTCTGTGTGATTTTGACAAAGATCAGATCACATTTGATGGTGATTTTATGCAGAAATGTGACAAATTCCAAAAGGTTCAGATACTTTTTCATACCACTGTAGTTACATATTTACATGTTGATTTACAATAGTAATGGTTCAAAGAATGTTAGGTTGAATGATCGGCCGCCATACATTTTCACCTCACCAAATCTGGCTTTCTTTTCAAAGTTTCATAGTTTGGACACCACTTATTTAAGGTAAAGAATACTGGAATTACCAACAGTGAGTATAAGTGGGACATTCTCAGCTAGCATTCATGCCATGTACTGTGACAAGGCAAGTTCTAGCTCGACGCGGCAGGATGAAGCATCATATAGAAACAACATTAGCGGGAGAGTCAGTTCTGACCACTGCTCCAATGGCGTACGACTAAAGTATCAGGAAACATTTCTGACGCTCAGCGTGTCACTGAAGCAGAAACAAGGTTTTCAATAACAACGCTGCCTCGCTCCAAATTAAAGTCCTGAAAACAGCAATGAAACCTGGAGAGAAGATATGGACTCTTAAACATGAGGTGTGTCACTTTAATGGTGTGGATGGGATTGAATTTGATTGAGCTTTTTTGAGAATTGATTGTCTGACATCCTGAAACTGCTCCTGAGGCACACAAAACTACCACTGGAGCGGGCACAGAACAAATCTTCACACCTTTAACCTTCAGAGAGAAAAAAAAATCAGGGAATGAGATGTGTGATGATGTGTGTAAGTCTTGTCTATAATTGGTTATGTTTACTTATATTCCCTTGTACTTGATTATTATTTTGTTGTGTTTCAAAAAGCAGGTTTAAAAGTAGGCAACTGGAATTCTGTTATGTGTATTTTTTGGTTGTTATTGTGGCTGTTGGTACAGTGTGTCTTAACTGTAGGTGGATGGAGGCATGCTTTTGGTTTGGGAAATGATAATTATGGCCGATGTAGTTGAACATAAATGTGGTCTGCATCAAAATGACAATGCCAGGTCAAGGAGGAGGGTACTGTGATTCATATCCCTCAAGTCAATTGGCACTGAAACTACAAAGTGGCTATCATTCAATAAAAACACTTTTAAAAGGGAAGTTCAGTGCAAGCAGTCTTCTGCGACTACATTTCAAAATCACCCCAAAATTATTTAGACTTTATTTGTGTGTGAAAGTGTTTTCCAGAATCTCTGATAATGAGGAAGCCTGAATATAATCTTCAAATTAAAGAGAGTGACGGCCAAGGCCTGGTATATTATCAGAGAACACCAGAGGAGAGGTTGTCGGTGACAGTTTGACAGAGGGGCAGCCTGAGGGTTTCTTACAACTAACTACAGCTACATCTGCTAAAATTATAGGAGACACTGGTTCAAACCTGGTTCAAAGCAGCAGAGCTGTGCGTTAGGGACAGAAGGGTGACATGGGAGGTTGAGGGAGGAAAAGGAGAAATTTCACACATGAACGATCCACAATCTCATTTATGGTCCTAAAAACGGACCCATGACCTCAGTTTTATTTGTGAACTATATTTGTTTTCTGTGTTTACTGTGCTCTGATGGTCGTGCTTTTCTGCCTCTCTCTCATCCTCAGGAGTTATCTTCAGTCTGGTGATATCCATCTGCCTGCTGCTGCTCCTCATCCTTCTTCTCCTCGGAATCATTTGTTGGCAAAAGACCCCAATCAACACACAGGGATACCAACATGTGATCAACGAGGAAGCCAGAGAGGAGTCCTGACAGATGCAGAAGCTCCTTCCCAGTCTGAGAGAGTCCAGCCTTGCAATGTCCGAGATCACCGATGAAGATGAACTCTAGAGGACATCTTAAATTTTTTGATTTTTTTTTTTGTTCTAATGAATCCTGTCTTCAAGAGGGACTGAGGAGATAGGTGTACTTTTGTGGAAAATCTCAATAATTAGGACTTGAAGTAGTTTTAAGTGGTTCACAAATAGGACAGAGAGGATAAAGTAAGTTCTAGCCAAGTGATTTGTGGACTATAAGTGTGTATATATTCACGTGTACAGGGGTGTTGTACGTCGATTTGTACGTGTGCATGTGTAACCTGGTATAGTGCTACATGTAGGGACCCAAAAATAGTTACATCGAGGACAACTGGATGAAGTAGGTCCTCCTCTCATCCAAGAGGCTTCTTCACTTCTGACCTGGATAACTGAGAACCTACACAGACTACTTGTGGGATTTTTTTTTTAAATAGTATTT
The DNA here is from genome assembly GCF_000523025.1 of Cynoglossus semilaevis. Taxonomy (NCBI): domain Eukaryota; kingdom Metazoa; phylum Chordata; class Actinopteri; order Pleuronectiformes; family Cynoglossidae; genus Cynoglossus; species Cynoglossus semilaevis. The sequence continues at coordinate 15,896,922 of NC_024320.1, forward strand.
TATCGACACATTGTTCTTGTGAGGACATTTTGAACCAGCTGGATGAAAGGGTATTTTAAGGTTGAATATTTATAGACTGTCAATGGTCTATATCAATCTAAATATGAGTGTGTGGTTGTGTGCGTGTGCTTTATGTTTAATAACGTGGGGCTGATGACCAAGGTGCCTTGAAAGTATTGTATTGAAAATGAAGACTGTGCCTCTTCAGCTTTGTTCATGTTCTTCAGGACCGCTCTAAGCCATGTCCTTTTTTTGTCTCCAGACCAAGGCCATTCTGTACCTGCAGGTTTTTCCCTTTACTTGTTTGATATCACCAGTGGATCCACCTGAAGTTTCCAGAATGCACACTGGTGGTCTATCCGCATCTAGGGCACATGTGGTGCTGTCAAAAACTGGACATAGCTCAGAGACTTGTTGTCCTTAAGGTGGAGCAAACCTGAGGGGGGCAGGCCCAAGGTGTGGCACTCTCTGTACTGAAACCTCTATGGATAAGAGTTTACTTTTTGTTCTTTTCTTAAACTCAACTATGAGTTTTTATTGTGATTAGTTAGAACACTAGAAAAAATTTAAAAAAAGGTTAAAAAATTATAACATTTTTTGCTTTTAAAGAAGAATCGTCAGGAACATGCTACAGATTGTTAAAACTCATGATATTTCTACTGTAGCTTTGAAAAGGTAGAAAAAGTTGGATTATCAATAACATGATATTGGTAGTGGATTGGTCGTGAGCACCACCCAGTGGCACATCTGAGAATGAGCAGGAAAAAAATAGCTAAGGCAAATAAAGAGACTTTTTTTTTAATAACAAAGAAAAACTATTCAAAATGGAATGACTTTTTACCATAGTTACCGTACATCACGACATCACCACTGTGTCTGACAAAAAATAAAGCGATTGACTTTCTACAAATGAGGGAAATGTTTTTTCAGGAGGATATATTTAACCAGAATCACTTTGACCCAAAGACAAATGTAAGAAATGAAATTCCACACCTGCGCTACTACTACATCACTTCAGATGTAAGAGTTTTTCATAAATGCTGCAACTGTGGTTCTTGAACGTCCTGATAAAGACGACACTTTGCTGCTGCTTCTGCTGCTGCTGCTTCTGCTGCTGCTGCCACTGCTGCTGCTCCTGGACTCAGACAAAGTTGGGAGACTGGACCTCATAGAAAAGTCTGCTTCTGAGCCTGCCCCTGACCTTGACTCTGAGCCTGCAGACCGACTTGTTCTCCCAGTCCTTGTTGACTGTCCTGACCTGGCTGCGCGTCCAGATTTTGATGTGCGTTCTGACCGGGAGGAAATGGCAGAGATGTCTGAGGGCGCAGATCCAGAGGAGAGTTCAGTCACAGAGGACACTTTGGTCTTGGAGGTGATTTCTGACACTGTGGGTACAGCAGCTGTTGAGTTGTTCTGCTCTGGATCTGGTTCTGGTCTGATGGTAATCACCCTAGACAGAGAGAAGGTCAGAGAAACACCTGAAGGTGGAGCAGGAGAGCTCAGAATAGTCAAATGATTGTGGCTGGCTTTCATTAACTTCCTAGACCAGAGATTCCCAACCACTGGGTCATGGACTACTACTGGCTCGTGTGAAAACAATAGTGGTAAGTCCACTAAAATCATTTAATGTGCTCCACTGCTACACAAACATATTCTATACTGTAGTGTGAAAGTTGCTTTATTCTTTTTATAAATGTCTTTTATTAACAGGTGACTTTCTGGCATCAATCACTCTCTGAATATGATGTGGTGCTCAGTGTTATTCTTAATTGAATTATTGAGAACTTAAATTTGTTTTTGTCACAGATGTTTGAACTTTGTCAACGCCATTGAAAAAGGCTACTTTAAAAGAAAGTGCAACCAGTTCAATACTCGACGTCAAACAGATAAGTTACTTTAACGATTGCTTTACACTTTTAAAATTTATTGGAAACATCATTATGATCATCATCAACAACAACACGTCCATATACTCACCTATGTTCTCTTCCACAGAGGGGTGTGCACACTGACCACAGATAGAAAAACCCTCCAGCCATGTGAAAGGCCGAGCCCACCCAGCCGAGGAAAAGAGGGGTGCCGAGGTCAAACCTAAGGTCAAATACAAACTTCTTTTTTTTTTTTACTATTTTACATTAATTCATAATATGACAAAAACACATTGGGTGGGTGGTGGTGGTGGTGGGGGGGTGTTCTTCTTACAAACAAAAAAAGAACAACCCACAAACCATTATAGTTCAAATGTCATCAGTGACTTACTTTAGTCCATCAAAGTCTGGGTTAAAGTAATCTACTGAGACAAACTGGGCATAGACCACATAACCACAGGAGGACAAGAAACCTGGAGACAGATCATCAAGTTTTAGGTTAGGTGTAGGTGGAACTTACAGTCTAACATCCTGACCTAACCTTATCTTACCTAGCTAAATATATATTTACTGTCCAAACAATTATAACAACAACAACAATAATAATGAAAATAAAAAGCACAATTCATTTATATGAATAAAACCATAATAATGATAACAACAACAAACAATAATCATGACAATTGTTGTTGTTATTACACTTAACCTAAACAACAACAACAACAACGTGTCGTCTCTTAAACTGACACAGTCTCGTCCACAGACCGTAAATAAGCGTAACAAGAACATAAATCTTTGTTCATAAGGAGCAGCAGTGACATCAACACCAGTTCACAGTTACAGAGATGGATTTGGTGGATTCAAAGTCTGGACAGTTAATGCTGACTCAGCTTCTCCATACACTGGGAGTCATTTACTACAATTAACTACAACAGAAATGAAATGTTACAGCATTATAAAAAACAAAACATTTACCGCTGATAATGTGGCACAAACCCCCAGCGTAGATCTTCTTGTGCTTTGAGAGATCTTTCCCCCCAAGAAAGGTGCATTCCATACCAATGAGGCTGAGCACGAAGCCCAACATGCCTGTGGTGAGAGCTGCCATCAGGAGGCCTCGAACGATCTGGACGTGGCCTGGAGTCACACAGCAGAACACAGTGCACTGAAGAACACAACAGAACACAACAGAACATCTAGGTGTGTCAGTGAGAGTTCATTTCTTACTCACCCTCCACTGACCAGAGCACAGGGAAGTCGTAACAGTTGCTCACAGCTGTGGAGTCGGTAAAACATGACCTCCAGAGGCTGGACCAGTACCAGGCCACCTTCAGTAGGGAGGAGCCGGCCATTCCTCCAACCGCGGCAATCTTCCAGCCTTCCATGGCCATAGTGCAAGCCACGAAGATCCAGCCCAACACCGTCATCAGGAAACCCCAGATCTGAACCACACGGATCTTCATACCGCACCTTCACTCTCAGCCTGTTCTTAAAGTAAAGTTTAGTCCCTGCTGCTGTCGTGTTGAGCTGGAATTTCCTCAGAAATACCAAAGCCACATGTCTCCAGAAGAAGACAAGTCCTTGTCCTGCTCCTGACAGAGGACAGGACTGGGTGACAGCTACAGAGAAGTGAGGAGCGGTTGGTGTTGATCTGATATCACCATCATGCAGGTGAGAGTCAACAGTTCCTCTGGTTCCCACAGTTAAACTCTATCAGATCAAAGTGCTGACCTCAGCGTGTGTCAACAATAACCAAAGACATCAGACCTTCACCCAGCTGCTCTGGACTGTAACAGAGACAGGATAGAATTATTTTTTCTTAAATAGGATCTTATTGCTGCTAACAAACCAAAACACATGAAAGTTAACACTTCTTAATCTAAAACGTGTGTAATTCCAGTAAGAATGACGATATTTTTATACTTTTATATATATATATATATATACTTATACCAGTTCTGAATGTAACAAGACAATAATTTAAAAATACACTGTACGTGATGAAATTAAGATTACCATTTATTAAATGTTGAAATTCAAATGAGAGCTTTAGCCAGGGCTAGTTTACTCTGATAACATCACCGTGACATCATCTGGGTTATTTCCCAGCCTTTGAGTTCTCACTTGTGATTGGTCAGCAGGTATGTTAAGGCGTTCAAACTGTGTCTTACCTGTCAGTTTTTCATATCCGCTGTTCTTCGGTGAAATTCCCAAAATCCTAATTTTGGTGGCACACTTACTAATATGTAAGTTTAAATATTCATTATATTTTTTTTACAAAAACCACCTGATATGTTACGCAATTCTTCGGTGCTTCCTCTGATAGATTCTCTATTTTATTTCTTCCAAGTAAACACAACATGTGATTCTTTGTGATATAAAAAATGTCAATTTTTTTTTGAAGTCACTTAATGATTACATTTACATGACTATATATGTTTTTTGTCACACGTAAAAAAATAAATAAATAATAAGACATGGTTTTGTCTTGACTGAGGTCACTGCATTGTTCTGACCTTTCATGATCCCCTTGATTTGTCACAACACAAACAAGCGTAGCTGCTGAGGCATAGGCTGCTAGTTATTATTAATTCTACCTAGACCACACTGTACTGTGGCCCTCAATAAAGGTCCAGAATCTGAGCTAATGAGATTTCCTGTAAGGCATGAATGGCACCAGCAGGGATGAAAGAGCTCCTCTTGTCCCCTCAGCTTATGGCTGACTTATTGGTGGCCGTGGGGAGATATTTCAAAAATGTGAGGCCCTGGTAGAAAAAAAAAAAGAAGCTAAGTTAGAATTAAATTTTTAGACTGATAGAAAGCATGAAAGCAAACATAAATGTAAGCAAGTGCTCATTTAGACTAAAATTGTTTTTGCAATGATTTAATGAGGACGTAGAACAAGGACACAGTGAGAGTGGGTTTTGATTAAATCTGCCTCAATAGTGCATTCTAGTGGTGCAGTGATGGCAGTTGGAGGCACACGGCATTAAATCCTGTTTTCACTGCACTAGGTAAGGTAAAACAGGCCGCAGCAGTGGCCTTTCCTTTCTTTTAATTTTTCATCTACCCTTCTTTCTTTTTACTGCTGTGTGATTTTCGGACTAAATGTTATTTCTTTTATATTCAATTGTTATTGCACTTAAGAAAACAGCAGCCGGAAACCTGTTCAATAAGCGATGATGTGTTGTGACATTTTAATTTTATCCTTAAAGAGAGTATCTGATCTGAAATTAGGTCATTAAGTGATTTTAAGACCAGTTGTTTAAATTAAATTCTGATTTTGTTTCCAGTTGTTTAAATTAAATTCTGATTTTGGAGAATTGTCTCTCTCACCCTAAACCCATGGTTTTATTTTTGTTCGTTTGTTTTTGTTTTTTCAACAAGTAAACACTGAACTACAGGCTGCGGTTGTTTCTAGACTTTACTTGTAAACTCTAAACTCCCCAGGACTGAGACAGAAAATGTCTCTCTTGGATTTTCCATTTTGGTGCTTTTCCCACCTAAACACTCCGTCCAATCATCACACTCACCACACAGTGAAACCCTGCGTCAAGTCCCGTCCCAGCGGAGACAAAATCATCTTGGTGGGAATTAATTGAAAGTTGTTCCTTACTTTAAAGAAGTGTTGAAATATGCCTGACTCTTCAGATTAGTTTGAGCCTTTTGTACTTTACTCATAAAAAACAAAAAAGTTTGAAGAATTACTTTTTAATTTTAGGTTGTTGTCACCGTTATCATCAGTAATTACAGAGTAATGCTGACATCCCATCATACAATAGTGTCATTATATCAAGCAGTGTTGTGGGCAGAGTCCTGGACACCTGACACTTATTTACGGATGCAGGACTGTGGAAAAGCACAGGGCCACAGCTCTCTGCCAGCCTGCCTCCAGTATCCAACCTGTGGGCCAAGAGGTTTAGTGTAACATAGCCTGGGGTTCCTGCTGTTGATAATTCCCAGGTGGAGATAGATGACTGATAGATGAGGGGAAACCTCCGCTCAGGTCTCCAGTTCTGCAGCTCAGGGCTCAGATGTGATGTAGTGACCCTTGGAGGTCAGATCAGCACAAAAGCATGGAGTTAAACCAGACGTGGGCAAACTTATTGATTCGTGGGCCACAATGAGTACTAATATTTGACAGGGGGTCCGGGTCAGGAGCAGATAGGTGGAGCGTTCGCATGAACTAAGATAAATTACATGTTAAAGTCATGCATAACGACTAAAATGCTGAAATACTTTTATCATTTTCTATGTCACCAACTGGTGAAATGTGGGTATGGCAAGGAAAAGGCAAAAGTTGAATAATCTTTGTTGTATTTGCTTTGCAAATGACGGTAAACATTCTGTTTTGGAAGACAACGCAAAACACTTTCTGTTTTTTCAAGTGACAGGAATGTCTGTGCCAAAAGCTAATTTAAAGACTAATTTATAAGAAAGTATGGAAATTCTTCTTAAGCCACACAGAAGGAACTCATTATTGCAGCTAAACAACAAGAGTAGGTAATCAAATAAAGTAGATATAAAAGACCTGTTACATTGAAGGCTCATAAAACATTCAGTGGCAAAAAAGTGTTTATTGTTATTTAAATGGGCTGGAAAATGTTCAACATGTTCTTATTTGTATAATCGAAAACTAGTGGCTAAAATTTTGAATTCTTCAGCTAATTCTTGACATTAAGGATTTTTAAGACATACAGTTGACTCTCGGATGGAAGGATGTGGGTTTGGTTCCAGACTCCAGACCTTTGCTCTTGGGTTTTCGACCATATTCTTCCATATACTTCTTTAACTTCTCTTAACAACAGTAGTTTGGAACTAAACAGCTTCATTATTTTAATACACAACCTTAATCAGCAGGAGTGGTGTGTGTGAGTCTGTGTGTGTGTGTGTGTGTGTGTGTTTGGGTGTGTTGTGCTTCCTCATGAACCCCACCAGAACAAATATATTTACCTTAACCAAATGTTGATAGAGCAATTACATACACAGTTAAACCTTACGTAAGTCATACTCTACAGCTGTAACAGTAAGTGATTAAAACCCTTATTCAAACATAAGCATTTCTACCAAACTGCCTTAATGGCTCCTCTTTTTCCTTGTGAAGACTGTTGGTCATCTTGTTGTGTTTGTTTTGTGTTTCCACAAATGATGCAGCTCCACTGTAGGATAATTCAGTCCTGAAAGAAACACAACAAAAACTCACTTGCATGTAAATGCTTTGTAGGGATAAAGTCTAACCTGTTGCTTTGGCCAGTGGTGGTGTAACGTTAAAACAACACTTAGAGGTGCTGTGTTTGAGTGCTCTAATGTCAAACCTTTATTACCTTTTCAATCACCAAATAATCCATAATCTTCAGCATTGTAGCGTAATCATGTTTTCCAGGCATTTTTTTAAAATGCCTCCATGTTTTGTCACTTCATTCAGATCCCAAATCATGAAATGAAAATCTTTGGACATTTCCCTCCTCTGTATTGCAGGTAGATCTACAGCACATGGGAGTTTCTCCATGCCCCTCGAGTTCCTGTCAGACTAAGGATTCAATCATTAACAGCAAATTTATAACAAAGCAGCACACCTGTCAATGAATCCCTCAGACAGAGAGAGACAGAAGACTAGGCCTCCCAGGACACACAGCACAGATCCAGCCCAGCCGATGAAGAGAGCAGCGCCCAGCTCAAACCTGACACAATGGCAAGGAGAGGAATTTAAAATTGATTTCAAAGCTGATATGTATCTATCTTCTCATCAGGACAAAAAACAAAACAAAAAAACAACCCTACTTTTGAGCAACAAAGAGAGGATCAAAGAAGTCAGTGGTGATCCTGTGAGCATATATGGAGCAGGCAGTCATGCAACACAGACCTATGGAAAGACGAGAGAGTGGCAGTTACCAAATAGACAAGAAAAGAAAAAACTACAAAGTATTTAAAGCAGGTTTACCACTGAGGATGAAGAGGAGTCCTGAGAGAACCGTCAGGCGAGCCTTGGTGGCCTCTGAGCCGCCAATCTTTGTGCACTTCATTCCCACCAAGGCAAGGATGGAGCCAAAGAAGCCCAAACACACCGCAGCGATCATCAGACCCCGACACACCTGGATATAAGCTTGATGGCCGGGGAAAGGGGAATGGTTTTCATCTCTGGAATATCCTATGATTCAGTCTTCTCTATAGACCAGTGTTTACGCAATAGTTACATTTATGCATGCAGCTATGCATGGCATGTTCCCCTTTGCAAAACAAAAAGTAATCTGAAATGTGTGATGTAATATGATTAGTAATAAATTCAACCAGTAAAAATAGAATTATATAGAATTATAAAAACCTATAACTGTATGTTTCTTTGACAAGATAAAGGAATTTTATTGAATGTTAAATGTAACATATCCTCTCATGTCAACATGGGATATCAAGACCAAATAATAACATGATCCTTAATTAAGCAGTGAGGTGAAAAAACAGCTTTGACTGAGTCAACTTACACTTTTTAACCCTTCTGATTTTTTCACAGGTTATAAATAGTCCATTTAACAGATCTACAGAAATCACTGCTAATCCTGCCTGGGACAAATGATTTGATCATTAAAATATTAAAATAAAAATTAAATTAAATTTTGTTTAGATCCACCAGGTTTAGAAAGATTTATTAAGGATTTCAACCAACTTTAAATGGACAGTGAAGGGACCTGCTCTGCTCACAGGTGGCAGCAGTCAAGAGATTGGATGCAATTGTTTTGATTCATTGGGGGAAATGTATGTAGATGGTGAATTTTCATGAAGAGGAAGTGGTGACCACACTTTGACCGTATGACTTTCTCAGATTGCATCATTGTGCCCAATTAGGATGTTGTAACGGTCCACTTCTGGAGCCCGCGTTTATGGGCTGGAGCCAGTGTCAGAAAAGGAAAAGATCAAGTTCCGACGAATCTGATGACAATGGTGCTTATTCATCCAAACGACAAAGGTTGGAAAATTTGGTTGGACTTAACTGATTAAGTCTGGTGTGTATCCACCAGTTTCCCATGACCAAAGAAAAAGATTTTAAAAAATGCTCTTCGTTTGAGTTTGGACAGCAATACTCAGTACTCACCGTCTAGAGCCAGCATTGAGGGAAAGTCCTTACAGTTTGAAACTCCTGTAGAGTCAGTGACGCAAGTCTTCCATAGATTGGACCAGAACGTGGCCGTGGTGATGACTGTCCCATCTACAGAAGACACCTTCCAGTAGTCTGTGGGCAGAGTTGATGATACAAGAATCCACCCACTGACGGTCAGCAAAAAGGCAACAATCTCTGTTGCCATGTTGCCCATGTTAACGTCTGGTTTGAGGGTCTGAGCAGAGAGAGGACAGAGGTCTTTCCTCACATGTGTCAAGGTGGAGGTGGGAGGGTCGAATTTTGGACAGGTGCGTCAGCGTTGGCAGCTCAGCAGAACTTTGCTTCTCTTTCACCTACTCTGCCAAGCATCCTCTCAAACTCAGGTGGTGTGTGCTTGATTTTGTGCGTGTGGGATTGGTTGAGGTTGGCTGAAGGAGGGAGGGGGCTGCACACACGGCAGCCATCACTCTGCACGTTGTCCAAATGGCGTGCAAGGGGATCTGTAGTGAGAGCAGGTCTTAAATTGGAAGGTTTTGAAAAGAGTGGGAAACATAAGATTGTGAAGACTGCATGAAAGAAGTGACTGATGTGTGCATGTGTGCGTAACAGCGCCACCAAGTGGGAGAAAGAAAAATGTTTCCCAAGCTTTTTGGGAAAAAACTTTTTTTCTTTGAATTCATACATGCAATACTTGTTTTGCATTCTAAAGCAGACAGTAGTAGCACGCTTGGCGTAAATACTGTATCTCGGCTGCTACTTTCATGTCTGCTTGTTTATGATTTGAAAACACTAGCAGCATGTGGCACAGTGTTTATGTTCTTGTTCTCTATGAGCTTTAATCGGTGTGTCATTGTTCTGTTCTGTGCTGAACCAGCAACCTTCATAATAAGAATGTCAGTGTCAGAACACACAGTTCATGTAAAAACAGATCCCTGACGGCACCACCCTCTCAGCGGTCATGGGACTAATGAAACCATAAAAGTCTAAGGATGTAGGGAGAGGAGAACAACCCAAAAAGGTCACCAACGGTCAGTTCAGTAAGGAAAAAAACCCCAGAATGGTTGGAGAAAAATGTTAATAATGATAATTAATAATAATAATTTGAAACTTATTAATGTTGCATTGTGTCAACAGCAGTCTGTTGCAACAGGCTGCCCCTTGGAGGAATGAGGTTGTCTGTTAAAGTTAGTCGTAAAACTGCAAGTTAAAAATGCACACTTCACCTTTAGGGACAAATGACAATTTTTAGTTGTACCTGGAGTTATAAATGTACTAATTAAGCTTATCTTTCTTAAAACAAAGGGATTCCTCTGGAAACTAACAGAAAGGAAACTTTCCAGTAACACTTCTTATATGTTCTACAGAAAACTCCAAATCTAGGTTTTTGACAGTTTATACCTCAAGACAAACGACATCCTGTAAAAGACGTGAGTAATCTGAAAACTAATCTGTTTTTGTTACAGTCGTAACCTGCATGTCAACCTGCCACCACTTCACCTCAACACTTCACCCTCATTTTCACTGTATCTTCAGGTCATGAGCTCTGGAAGCGTTTCTCTATAAATATATGACTCTCAATAATCCTAAAATATATTTGCATTTGCTAATGAATATACCAGTGTCCAAAAGAGTGAAGCAGAACCCAACAGTTCTGCAAACAAAAAAAAGAAACTCTGGTAAAACTGGTTTACAATACATAATATTCTTTGCTCTATTTATCTCTAACACACATTACATGGCACTGTTCTGTCTTGAGGGTTAGCCAAAGGGAGTTTGCATATGCACAGCACACAATAAAGATGGAAAATTGTGAATTTGTGGGACTGTGAGGTACAGAACTATTCAGATCAAGACGTCTAAAAGTCAACATCACCATTTTAGGGTTCACTATTCTGGATCTCAGATGTTAAATGTTGAGCCACTCACCAACTTTGTGTGTTCTAGCACCAAGTTCTCCAGGCATCGATCTCAAACAGTATCCTCTGCTGTGGTTTATCCACTGTTTTCATCTGAATAGAAATAGAAATAACCATAAAAAATATTGCAAATATTTTTTTTAAATATATGTTTCTTTATAATTTATTTTTTCTTCAATAGGTTGTAACAGTATTTAGCTTTTTTAACAACACCTAATTGCTGAAAATACCAGAAATAACTGCCAATAGCTGAGGGCCACCTTAGGTTTTTAACCAATGACCTGTCAGCAATGCTTAGCCTAGGTGTTGTCTTCATAATTAGCTTCTCTACTCCTCTCAGATGACTCGAGCCTTCTGCTGTCTGCGCAGGTCTCTGGCACATCGCGGGCTTCATAGACACTGGACCTGAAGGCCGAGGTCCAAGGAGGAATATGGAAACGGTTACCAAAAATGCTAAAACCAACCCTGCGGCCACCGCGGGGTATTTGTCCAAGTTTTTTTTCTGGTAAGTTTTTTTTTTTTTTTTAACACGGACGTAGGTCTGCAATTCAAACGTGCACGTTTTAATGGCAACGGCCCCTGAAAACGACAGCCCTAATTGAGCGGACATTCTGTATATAATAAAACTAGTTAGTTAGCCAAAAATGGGTCAAAATGTAATTACCAGGCGGCTTACAGGGGGAAAAACATGTTTTTAATGTGATTTAAGGACCCACAATAACTCGCTGAAGGTGTTTTCTGGAAAAGCGAGCCAACAACATTTACATAAGTAGTAGTATGACTTATGACTTAATATCGTAAAAGTGAAAAATATATACTATATATAATGTGAATATATGTACTTATATATAAAGGTATAAATAGGTTTGTTGTTATACAAATATCCTATTTATTATTCTGATTTTCCAGTAAATGCATGTGAAGGGTATGCAGAGTATATAGACATATAAGTAAAATACAGTTTTTTCAGTTTATCTGCCATTATGGTGCTGCATGACAATAGACCTATATAGACCTAGGTATACGTATATAGAATTGCTGTTTGTCTCTCTCTCTTTGTCTTTTTTTTTTACAACTCTCCTAATTCTTCTGCTTAGGTGGCTCAATCCTTTTTTTCGCATCGCCAATCAACACACGCTGGAAGAGCAGGATATGTATGAAGTTCTTGTGGAGGACAAGTCAGAAGTACTTGGTCAGGCCATGCAGCGGTAGTTCATTCTTTTCATTCATCTCAAAATAAAAAAAGAACATAAACATGTAATTAACCTAGCTGGAGAAGGCAAGATTTGACAGTCTCAAAATACTTTCAAGCAATTTTCTTATAAATTTTTTTTTTTTTTTTGTATTTCATCTATTTCATCTATTTCAGACACCAATTGTTGTAGTGATCACATTTTGTCACCTTTATGTGATGAAGAAACCTGTATTTCTACTCTACAGATGCTGGGATTATGAGCTGCATTTGGCTAAAAAAGAAATGAAGACTCCTAGTCTCAGAAGAGTCATTGCCAAATCTATCTGGAAAGCTAATACATTGCTAGTATTTGTTGCCATATTTGAGGTAACGCTACCCATACATTAAAAGACATGGAAAAAACTCTTGGAAAACTATCAGCTCACACCTGCTCACATCTAAAGACAAGTTTGTAGAGTTTTTAGTCACATCCTAAATAGAGATTTTACAAAGACTGTGAATCTTGCAGGGTCACTATTTATTTTATTTATTAGTTGTTGATTGTGTTACATCACTGCAACTTGCGATAATAATATAAAACACCTTAAAGTTAACGATCAAGATGACGGGAGCGTTTTGTGACTGCAGTAAAACTCCCAAGATTTACTTAATACTTTCAGTTTTTAGCCTGGGAATGTGAAAATCTTTTGTAAGCCAAGTTTAAATTTGTTTAGTGAATTTTAGTGATACTGTTGATTTATTTAAATTTGTATATTCAGTCCTATTTTTTATTTATATTTAATTAATTGATAGTATAATGTGAATGAAATTTGAGCTCAGTCTAATTAAAAAAAAACTCACGTAATTTTTTTCCTCTCACACCAGGAAATGCTAAAGACTATCCAGCCAATTTTCCTGGGAAAGATTGTTGAGTATTTTGAAAATTACGACCCAAATGATAAGGAGGCTTATCATGAGGTCCTCGGTTACGGGGCTGTACTGTCCCTCTGTAGCGTTATTGTTGGAGTGGTCCATCACCAGTACTTCTTCCACCTTCAAAGGCAAGGCTGGAGGCTCAGAGTGGCCATGTGTCACTTAATCTATAAAAAGGTGAGTTTAAAGACTTTGTTTCCCCAAAATGCATAGCTGTGAAGTGGATGGCTTATTTTAAATTTTCTCTTTTGGGTTCCCTCTCAACTTTTTTTGAACACATCAACTGTTGCCTATTTTTTTATAGATTACACAGCTGTAATTGTAAATGATTTCAGGTCTGAGCTCAATGATAAATATATCTATGCAATAGGTGAAAGGTCTTAAAGCTGACTTTAACCCTTAGAAAATCTTGATGTACACTCTACCATAGGCTTTCTCAAGCTCCACAAAGACAGTGCAGCTCGCTACAATCTTTCACACATCAAAATTGTATTTTGGACTCTTTCATGGCGTAACTCTAAACCAAGCTTCAAACACTTCCTCCCATAGCTTTATGCTGTGGTTGATTACCTTAATATCTCTTTACAAACAGCTCTACACCGGACCATACAGTACTATGCTTACCAGGGGTGAGTAAGTACCGATACCTGGAATCAGTATGGGGCCTGAATAACAGTCTTATTTTAAAGTTTTGTTACTCGTGTAAGGCTGCCTTTGGGGTGCACAGACCCCTTCAATTCAAGCTGTACGTTTTCTTGTCCCCATACATTTTAGCAATCAATAATTTTGTCTCATCCACCGAACAGCGCCATGGTCTGACTTGTCAGCCATTTTTAAAAACACTGGTAAAAATAGGGAGGAAAGATTACAGGAGTTCGGAGATGAGCATGCATGAGACTCTGGGATTTGTGAAAGTTTGGAATTTTGTTTACACACACGCGGATCGGAACCCTGCAGTCGTTTAATGTGGTTTAATTGCATCTGAATTAGTTAGTATGGGATCCAAACCCCATCCTTGAACCGCAACCTTAAGGTGGCGAGGGGTTTAAATATCCGAATGAACCTAGGAGGTATGTTGTCAGGGCTGGCAGGCGAGCGCCCGACGGCAGGACGATTACACGCCGCGACATCAACTGTTGCCTATTTTTTTATAGATTACACAGCTGTAATTGTAAATGATTTCAGGTCTGAGCTCAATGATAAATATATCTATGCAATAGGTGAAAGGTCTTAAAGCTGACTTTAACCCTTAGAAAATCTTGATGTACACTCTACCATAGGCTTTCTCAAGCTCCACAAAGACAGTGCAGCTCGCTACAATCTTTCACACATCAAAATTGTATTTTGGACTCTTTCATGGCGTAACTCTAAACCAAGCTTCAAACACTTCCTCCCATAGCTTTATGCTGTGGTTGATTACCTTAATATCTCTTTACAAACAGCTCTACACCGGACCATACAGTACTATGCTTACCAGGGGTGAGTAAGTACCGATACCTGGAATCAGTATGGGGCCTGAATAACAGTCTTATTTTAAAGTTTTGTTACTCGTGTAAGGCTGCCTTTGGGGTGCACAGACCCCTTCAATTCAAGCTGTACGTTTTCTTGTCCCCATACATTTTAGCAATCAATAATTTTGTCTCATCCACCGAACAGCGCCATGGTCTGACTTGTCAGCCATTTTTAAAAACACTGGTAAAAATAGGGAGGAAAGATTACAGGAGTTCGGAGATGAGCATGCATGAGACTCTGGGATTTGTGAAAGTTTGGAATTTTGTTTACACACACGCGGATCGGAACCCTGCAGTCGTTTAATGTGGTTTAATTGCATCTGAATTAGTTAGTATGGGATCCAAACCCCATCCTTGAACCGCAACCTTAAGGTGGCGAGGGGTTTAAATATCCGAATGAACCTAGGAGGTATGTTGTCAGGGCTTGCAGGCGAGCGCCTGATGGCCGGACGTGGCCCCGCCTTCCAGTAGGCCCACCACCCGCAGGAAGGCCACCAAGGTGTCCAAGAAGCTACTCGGTGGCAGGGCGCCAGGGGTGATGGTCCCTCTTTTTAAAAGGGGGACCGGAGGGTGTGCACCTATTACCGGGTAATAAAACTCCTCAGTCTGCCAGGGAATGTCTATTCCTGGGTACTAGAGAGAGGAATTCGACCAATAGTTGAACCTCTGATCTAAGAGGAATAATGCAGTTTTCGTCCTGCCCATGGAACACTGGACCAGCTCTGTACCCTTCACAGGGTGCTCTAAGGTTCAATTGACTGGAAAATGTTGGCTTGCACCTTTCAGGTCGGGGCAGAGATCCTGCCGCAGGTGGAGGAGTTAAAGTATCATGGGGTCATGTTGACGAAAGAGGGAAGGAACGTGAGATTGACAGACGGATCGGTGCTGCAGCCGCACTAATGCGGTCGCTGTATCAGTTCATTGTGGTGAAGAAGGAGCTGAGCCCAAAGATAAAGTTCTCGATTTACAGATCAATCTACATTCCTACTCTCACCTATTGTAATGAACTCTGGTCATGACCAAAAGAACTAGATCCTGGATACAAGTGGCTGAAATGAGATTTGATATAGCCTAACCAATTGGAACTCTTCTAGGCACTGCGTCTCAGCAATTCAGCCATGATGAAGACCACTGTGGGCCAGATTGTCAACCTTCTTTCCAATGACGTCAACAGGTTTGATGAAGTATGTGGAGGTTAAGAACCATTTTCCTCTTTGTGGTACAACTAGGGCTGGGCAACTTAACACATCATTATTGCGTTAACTCATTAATTTATTAACAATTATTTTATCATGTGTTATTACAGTTTTTAAAATAATAATAAGTAATAATAAAAAGTATTATTGTAAATGTCTTTTGCTCACCAGCTTTTATTTTGTAAGAAATCTGTTCCAAGAAGGATTGGCTAACAAACTTCTCAACTCTAATTTATGTAAAAAAGTAAAAAAAATCATGCATTTTATTCCATTTGCCAAATAGCTGTATATCACAATGAGCTCCTCAATTAGAATTGTTGCAACCTCAACACAGAAATATTACTAGTTTCATTTTTGATTGACAGAACATTCCAACGTCTTGAGAAGTGAGAGTTCTTTTACAATTATTATTTGAAATTGATTGTTTTAATCAATTTACATTGTACAAACAAAATTATGGTACAAATCTATGTGTAAGTTATAATTTTATGCAAATTCTGTTAAACAGGTATCAGTCTTCGTGCACTCTCTGTATATTGCACCCATCCAGTTGGTTGTTGTTTTAACACTGCTGTGGTTCAGGATTGGTCCCTCTTGCTTGGCAGGACTGGCAGTCATTTTAATCCTGATCCCCATGCAGTCCATGTTTGGAAAACTCTTTGCCAAATTCAGGTAACACACAAGAACAAACCTGTTCACAACTCTGTTTTTTATTGAGAATACATATTACATTTATATTATATAAATTAATAGTGGAAAGTGAACTCTTTTCATTGTGACACAGCACACTGCACACAACCCATCACTGAAGTGAACAGTGGGCAGCTTTAAGCGCCCGGGGAGCAGTGAGTGGGGACGGTGCCTTGCTCAGAGCACCTCAGTAGTAACTTGGCAGCTAGTGGACTCAAACCTGAAGCCTTCCAAACCCAAGTGCGCTTCCTTAACCACTAAGCCACCACTGCTCATAGCAACTAGAACTGAAATTAGTGCAGGTCAAAACCAAAGGAATATCACCAATCCAACTGAGTGGCAGTGTAAATGTTTGCCAGTTGTCTTTTAACAGCAAAACACCATTGGGTTTCCATGTGAATGACTCCAGATTTGTAGTGTAGTAAAGTGTGTTGTCATTTAGTAAAGTTTGTTCTCAAGTTTTCTAACAGTATTGGATATACTTGTAAGAAGTTTCTAGATTTCACTATTTAAAGCCGAAATTCCCCACTGCTTTTTTTCCAACTGTCAGACTGCTCATCAGTGAACTGCCAGACTTGTATGGAACAGTGTTAACGGGAGTCTTTCTTCTTTGTCTGAAGGAGCTCAGCAGCATTTCTGACTGACATCAGAATGCGTACAATGAATGAAGTAGTATCTGGAATCCGAATCATAAAGATGTACGCATGGGAGAAACCTTTTGCTGCTATGGTCTCTGACATTAGAAGGTAAAAAAAAAACCTGGATGTCCTCTAAAAATGTATTATTTTACAGTTTAAAGTATAGTCTATAGTATTCTTTAGTATATTTCACAGTATAACTAACAAGCTTAAAACACCAATTTAGTAAATGTGGGATAAACATTCCCTGTGGTAATGCATTTTGATTGTCTCTCGAACATCTATGAATTTATATTATATAAAGAAAATCAATAATTGATTATTTAAAAAAACATTGCGGCCTCTAATGTACAACAGTGTGCTGGTAAGATCAGGTCATATGTGTTACATTTAAGTTAAATTGTATAAAATTCCACATCACATTTGATGATCTCTCCCAACATCTGTGCCACACTGGTGTAGAGGATCACAGAGTTGGTTGCAACATTAGTAGTGTGACAAGTGAAGTCAAATATTTGACCAGTCATGAGTGGCATGCAGCACCTCAGTGTGTATTTGCATCTAACTGCTTGTGATACTTGATCATTTAACATAAGTTAATGGTCAAAACAGATTTTTTTGGTTTTAAGTAATGTGTTTGATTAATCTGTCATTTTAGGCAGGAGATCTCCAGCATCTTGCAAACTGCTTTTTTGCAAGGAATAAACCTGGCCTTGTTCCACAGCACCAGCAAGCTCCTTTATTTTTTCACCTTTACTACCTACGTTCTCCTGGGAAACATAATCACAGCCTCTGCGGTGTTTGTGACAACATCACTCTACTCCTGTATTCGACTGTCTCTCACACTCTTCTTTCCCCTAGCTGTTGCCAATATATTTGAGAGCCTGGTCAGCATCGACAGGATTCAGGTAGTACACAACATATGTGGTGTGATGGGATGTTTTGTCCTGTAAATTACGTTGACAATAATTCTCTAGAGTTTGTCCTTTCTGTTTTTTTAAAGGAGTTCTTGATGCTGGATGAGGTTAAAAAACATTGTGAAGCTCTGCCACCCACTGAGAAGACAGATGCTTGTGTAGAAGTCCAGGACCTTATCTGCTTCTGGGACCAGGTCAGATAACTCTGTTATCAATATATAATAAAATATAGTCAACAAACACAGACCCTCTTTGGATATGTGGATAATTCATTTTAAGCGCTGCAAGCCACTCATGCTCAAATGCAAATCAGTGCAAATTATATATTGTTGGACATGGGCAATATCTTTATGCACGAGGTCATAGGTAGATTACACACATCAATCTGTTACCTTAAAACCCTTTAACTTTCATTAGATGTTGGCACAATACTCAATCACACATTTTTTTTCTCTCAACCATTAACTTGACTATGTTTCTTGAATATTGCTGACATTGAAGTATGTGACAGGAGTAAGTAACGTGACGGCACACATTAAACAAGGCATGAGGTGGATATCGATTTGGCATGTGCCATTGTTGTAGTCCTGTTAAACAAGGCATGAGGTGGATATCGAATTTGGCATGTGCCATTGTTGTAGTCCTTTCGCTTGATATTAATATTATTAGTAACAACACACTTGTATTGCCTATATTTTATTTCAAAACTCCCTGGAAGCTAATTCTATATTCACTCTTTTATACACCGACCTTTCCCAGTTTGTTCAAAGTTTTCACATTTAATTCATCTGATTTCTGTACTTTGTTTCTTGTTCTGTAAACAAAAAATTCTTTTGTGAGCGGCGATATACCACTGTTTATTGGCCAAATGTAAACGCTGTATTACAATCCTGTCACAAAATAAAAATAAAAAATGTCAAAAAGAATATATTATTAATAACAGCACAATTACACCATGGTCAAGGGCGGGGGTCCTAAACCCCTGGTCCTTTGATCGGTGCTGGTCCCTATGTTGTTTGCTATCGGACCACAGTGGGACACAGTAAAAAAATAGTGCTTCAGTTTTACAAATTTACATCATTCAAAAAGAATCCATACATATTCCTTTACTATTTTCATTAAAAAAGAGGGCGAACAACAACAACAGCGTCCTCCAGTGTCCAACTTATGCCACTACCCTTTTCGACAAATCTCCGTCCCTATTGATCTGTGACTCCAAGCGCGCCCATCTGGCCGATATTGTCGAAACTAATAATAATAAAATAAATAATAATGTTTCTGCTGGACACCTTCCTAATTCTAATGTTGAATATGAACACATTGAACTACTATTTATTATTTTCATATGTACATGCAATTTTTCTTATCGGTCATCATGTTTTTTTCTGGACAGACTGTAGATACTCCATCTCTGCAGGATGTCTCCTTCAGTCTGAGCTCTAATAAGCTGTTAGCTGTAATTGGTCCAGTCGGAGCTGGAAAGGTCTGTTGTTTTCATTTCCATCCAATCAGAAAGCATCTTTTCAAAAATTGTTTTTGTGTTTCTTGCCCCCCAGACATGTGTTAAATTACTTTGTGTCTTCAGTCCTCTCTGTTATGTGCCATCCTCGGTGAACTGCCTGTTGAAAAGGGCACATTGAGGGTCACCGGTAAGCTGACCTACGCTTCCCAGCAGCCCTGGGTTTTCTCTGGAACCATCCGTAGTAACATCTTGTTTGGAAGAGAACTGGACCCAGAGAAGTACGAGAGGGTTCTTAAAGCCTGTGCTCTGAAGAGGGTAAGAGACTGTTGCTCACAGAAAAAAGTACCTAAAAAAGGTAAGGTGAAATTTGGACAAACAAAGACTAAATCTGAGGAAAAAAAATATTATTATTATTATTAAAAATATTCCCATGTCAACTGACCAATTTACAGTAAACAGCTAGAATTTGCTTACTGGTATTGTGTTCAAAAAGATATGTTCTGAATTATTACCTTAAATGGACCTCAACCAGAAAAAACACAGAGGAGACAGATTTTTTTTTTGGCCATTCACCACACACCTTATCTTTTGACTCTAGTGTAATTATTGTTGTCATTGTGAATAATATTGTGCTGGTTAAACACACAGGACCTGGAGCTGCTTCCTGATGGAGACCTCACATTAGTTGGAGACCGCGGTGTCACACTTAGTGGTGGTCAGAAAGCACGTGTCAACCTGGCAAGGTATTGATACAATGTTGGCCCAATAATTCTATTCACTTTTTATATTTTGCACATAGGTATGACACCTCTGCCTCCTCTAATCCAAGCTTTGTACCACACACAACTAAGAAGAGAGGGTAACTTCTATCCTGTCCTGTCAGTGGTACACAAGTACACCATGTCTTTTACTATGAGAAGTCCAACCTTACACAATTTTAAAGCCCTTTGACTGTGTAGGGAGAACACTGGCATTAGCAAACCGTTGCTACAAAGCTTTATTATTAATGGCAGTGTGGTATTATCAATACCTTTTGTTGACATATATTTTCTGATGGTGTTAAAAGCTGCCGTACCTACGGGGACGATAGTTCACACTAGTGGACTATTAAGATCTCTGTTACCATAAACTGGTTTACATGTTGTAACTGACCTTGATCTAAGTCTACATTTTTGATTCCAGAGCTGTTTATGAGGATGCAGATCTCTACCTCCTGGATGATCCTTTAAGTGCTGTTGATGCTGAGGTTGGGAGACACATCTTTGAACAGTGAGTGACTTCAGGGTTAGAGTTCTTTCTTATTGTCCCTGAAGTTTTCGTTTCATCCCATTGCATTTTCCTATTTTTTTCCCAAATGTAAAGCTTCTTATAAAATGAGAATTTGGTACATCTGCACTGTAGTTCAGGAAGTGAACAAAGTGCTATCTCTATATCAGGTGTATCTGTGGTCTTCTGAAGGAAAAAGCCTGTGTCCTGGTTACCCACCAACTGCATTACTTGAATGCAGCAGATGAAATTCTGGTTCTTAATGAGGTTAGTATATATGTACTGTAAAGGATTCACAAAATCTCCAAAACTACCACAGGTATGTCAGCTGTCAAACGAACGACACATCTTTTAATCTCTGTGTGAACTGCTTGACTCCTTGAAGAAGAAAAAACGCTTCCTTTACTTGATTCTAGCATGTTAATGGAAACATGTTCAGGCTTCAATAGTAAATTAAAATCTAATTTGTGTAAGTGTCATTGACTTGTGTGTGTCAGGGTTACATGGTGACAAAGGGAACGTACACAGAGCTACAGAAGTCAGGATTGGACTTCACCTCTTTACTGAAGAAAGAGGTGGATGAAGAGCGACAGCAGCCCCCTACAGGTGGGCTCCAAAGATCGCCATCTAAGAAATCCTCACGCTCACAGTCCTTTTCTACCCAGTGCCTAAAAGATGATGACCAGTTACCAGTGAGTATATTTCTTTGGATAGTATATGTAACTTTGTATAGTTAGCTTTAGATTCAAGTAGCTTTTTTAGAGATGTTCCTTGTAAGGTTTCCCCTTTTTGTTTCTCCAGTCCTTACACTGTTGAAAGAATTTGGAAGACAAACCTCTTTAACTTCCGTCACATTTAGCAGTTACTTATATACTGCAACTTACCAGTAACAAATCTTTCTTCTCTTGATTATCTTTTGGGTACTAAAAAAGTGAGTTTTGTCATGTAACAATTTTACTGTGTAACGTACACAGATTTACATTAGAGCTGTTACTGTAGCTATGGTACAAAGTTTGGTAAAAATATGAAACTGTAATTTGATGCAGTGAAGCTGTTTATTTCACTGGTACTGAGGCCAATGCAATAAAAGGCTGTTAGAGTTGTGTGAGTAATGTCAGACAGCTAGTTCTTCTTCTTGTACCAACCAAAAGCCTTTTTATTAACTGTGCATGTTCAGTGCTGACACTGCTTCATCCAGATTTATTCTCTCAGGTGAAGAATGTGCCCAGGCTGGCAGAGGAGAGCCGAGCACAGGGAACTGTTCCAGCAAGTCTGTATGTGAAATATTTAACAGCTGGAACAGGTGTTATATGGATAACTGTGGTCCTTGTGATGGGTGTTTGTGTTGAGGTGAAACTTTATTTCTAAAATAACTACTCTGTGATGAGGTATGACCAAATGAGGAAATGTAAATATTAATCTTATATATATATATATTTTTTGTATAGGTAACGTTTCTACTGCAGGACTGGTGGCTAGCTTACTGGTCAGTATAAAGAAAACAAAAGATGACCTTGAACTAAATTATTGACCTCTCTAACTTGTACTACTGTGAAATTCATCAGGTCTGATCAGCAAGCAAAGCTAATGATCAACAGCACTGTGATAGAAAATTCACAAAACATGACAGCACAGCTTGACAGAGACTTTTATCTGGGCATTTATGCAGGTGAATGACACAAACCACCTACTCATACTTACCTACATACATATGCCATATATATATATATATATATATATATACACAGCGGGGCTTTGAGATACAAGTTTAATCTGTTCCACACATGCAGTGGCGATGTCTGAGATTAAGTCAAAGATTAAAAAGATTATGCTCTCTTGACAGGTCTCACTGCAGCAACCGTCTTCTTTAGCTTTGCCAGGTCTTTACTACTCTTCTATTTGTTGATAATGAGTGCAAAGATTCTACACAACCAAATGTTCGACACTGTGCTCAGAGCTCCTGTACGTTTCTTTGACACCAATCCTGTTGGTGAGTAGAGAAGAGAAACCTCTAAATATAGCCAGTGAGATGAAATTGCAAGAAAAGACAAGGAGGATGTATTTTTTCATGTAACGTTGGATATTTCTGATTCATATGTTATCTCACATCAGGGCGAATTCTGAACAGGTTTTCAAAGGATATTGGAGTGTTGGATTCAAACCTGGCATTTACCTTTTCAGACTTCAAGCAGGTGGGTTCAGATTTAGTTTTTAAGGTCTTCTGCTGGTATCTTATGAAAAAGCTATTTCATTGATCAGCCTGTCATCTTGCAAAAAATATTTATTATAAATACAATATATGTAAGTGGCGCTTTGGCCCAGAGGCAATGTCTCTGTCATTGGTGTGGAAGCCCAGGGTTCACCTCCTGGGCAAGTTCGAATCCCAGTTAGGGCGGTTGGTACCTTCCAGTGGACTCACCACCCACAGGAAGGTTCAGGGGGGTTGATACGGTGTGATTTGGGTGGAGACTGCTGCCCCCGCGACCCGGTAATGGATAAGCGGATGAAAATGGATGGATGGATGGACAATATATATATATACACACACACATTTTATATATTTTTACATATATTATATAAGTACACTTATATATTACATGTATATAAGTATAACTGATCCCTGAATACAACAAAGTTCAGATAAACAGGTAAAAATGTAAAAATGGTCACAACTAAAATTATACTGTGACATCAAGTTTGCATCAACATTAGAGAGACATTAATGAAAATGGGGCCATGTATGAGCACATGGAAGGAGTATTTTTTTCCTCATTCTGTGGACAGAGGAAGTAATAAAAGTATAATGTGTTGACTTTGTGCTGTGCTGTGACATTACATTATCTTCCTTTGTGCTCACAATGCTCACTTTTCTCTTAATGCAGTTGTCCCTGAATGTGTTTGGGATCGTTCTTCTAACAGCATCCATGAACCCTTGGCTGTTCATCCCAGTTGTTATTCTTACAGCTGTCTTCTTCCTTCTCCGCCGGTACTACATACAGACCTCCAGGGACGTCAAACGCCTTGAAGGCACCAGTAAGTGTGCCACAATGAAGCTGAAGGAAAATGAAAGATTTTTCAACTGCAAGAGCACATGTTGCTATATTTCTACACTAAAATGGTTGCAACATCTTTAAACAGAGAATTAGATGTTTATGAGCAAAAGTCATCAGTTGCAGCTGAAATGAAAATATTAGGGTCTGCTCCTCTGTTATTTCACTGCAGCTCGCAGTCCAGTCTTTTCCCATGTTTCTTCTTCCCTAAATGGTCTGTGGACAATCAGAGCCTTTGGAGCAGAAGAAAAGTTCCAGAATATGTTTGATATCTGTCAGGACCTCCACTCAGGTAAACCACAGTCTGTTTGACAATGAGCCTTACTTTACAGCTTCTTTGTACAACTGTTTGGTAGTCAAGTCTCAATGTCTTTTGATAAACAGAAGCCTGGTTCCTGTTCCTGACCACCTCCCGCTGGTTTTCCCAGCGTCTGGACATCCTCAGTGCCCTCTTTGTTTTATTTGTTACCTTTGGCCTCCTATTACTTAGAAGCCGTAAGAAGATTTTCATTCTAAAAAGCTGTTTGAGTTTTAATTTTGATTTATGGGAGATATTTGAAGGGCAGTAGACACCAGACGTTGGCTGACATTATTTTCTGTTGTTTTTCAGAGGTGGGTGCTGGCTCTGTTGGTTTGGCTCTCACCTACTGCATCTCACTGGTCTCTGTATTCCAGTGGGTGGTCAGGCAGAGCGCAGAACTTGAAAGCATGGTAACAGTTTCTTTGTCTGGACATTTATTTAATTAGTGGGAATATTTTCTAAAAAGCTACAGATTCACTCAGATTAATCAGAAATGAATCACAAATTTGATTTATTGACATCTTTGTGCTTATCCCTAGTATTGTCACTGTCAAATGGCTATTGGAGGATACAAATCTTGTACTTTCATCAACAAATATTAAGAGACCAATATTTTTGTATACATTGTTTTTCAGATCCTGAGAACATTTTCTTCTTATAACATAATGAGTACATTGCAAACCTGTTTCTGATGAATCAGTGCAGTAACATTGTTACAATACACCTAACAAACTATTTAGCAAACCGATTAAAAAGGCGAGTTCCACTATCTGCGTTAATCCAGAGATGGGAATGTTGCTGCTGTAACTCTGTGATTCCTGTCCGTCTGTCATTTCTGTCATTTTTAGGGTTGTGTTTTTCTTCCCTTACATATTGGTGCTTATTTCTAGCTGGTTAAGGTTTATGTTTTCTTTTTTACGTTTTTCACGTTTTCTCAGCAAAATTTATCTTTTGAAACAAAACATCTCAGGTGCTTTAAATAAACTTTTTTTTTATTTATTAAATCTGTTTATGTATGATTATATGTATATAATGTGAAGACAAATCACTGCACAGCACTTCCAGTGGTTGAGATTTTGGTCATTTTCAGTCGTTGTTTTTATTTCAACATGAATGACACTAACACAGGTCACGTGCTTCCTTTATCTGTTTCAGATGACATCATTAGAGAGAGTCGTGGCGTTCACTGAATTGGATAATGAAGCACCCTGGGAAACAGAGAAACGTCCTCCTCCCGATTGGCCCAGAAAAGGCATGATAACCTTTGACCAGGTCAACTTTGCCTATGGCAGTGATGGACCGCTGGTGCTGAAGGACTTGAACGTTATGTTCAGACCTAATGAAAAGGTTTGTCTGATAAAAGATAAAAAAATATTTCTTCAGTTTTATTGTGTTTATTAAAAATCAGTTGTGTGTTCCTGTTTGTCAGGTTGGTATTGTTGGGAGAACAGGTGCTGGGAAAAGCTCCCTGACATCAGCTCTCTTTCGTCTCTCGGAGCCAGAGGGAAACATCTACATCGATGGAGTTCTGATCTCTGACATTGGCCTCCACGATCTTCGCCAGAAAATAACCATCATTCCACAGGTAAATACTTTATCACTACGCAATAGTTAACATCCAGTTCTTGACATATGTTCATTAACCCTAAACTGTTGAAAACAAATAGTTGAAAAAGGCCATGCAAACCTTTTTAAGTTCATCAGTAAGTTATCATCTCTCTTTCTTTTTTCTCCAGGACCCAATGCTGTTTAGTGGCTCAATGAGGAAGAACCTGGACCCTTTTGACCAACACACAGATGAAGAACTGTGGGATGTTCTAGAAGAGGTGAATGACACAGACAGAGGATTGAGTCCAAATACCATTTTTTTAAATGTACATTTAAGTATTTTCGTGTGCATACTTGCCAAGTTGACTTTTAAGAAATATGCAGTGAACTGGAAGCTGGTGTGCTAAATAAAATTGAACTTTCTTCAAGCTTTTTCAGAGCTAGCTGAACAAAAAATCAGCAGACAAATTGCAAAGGGGAACTTCATTTGACTTGCATTAATACGAAGTTATCAGAATCCATTGCAGTCTGCTATCCACAATATTTTCTTTCAGGATTATCAATGTTATTGTTTGTTTATCAGTGTTTATCAGTGCACTTTTATAGTCGTTTTACAATCTCTGTTTGTTAGTTAATATTAGGGATGTCGAAATTAATGTGTTAATTAGTGAGGATCAGTTGTATTAACATTTTAGTGTGTTTTAAACAGGTGTGAAATACATATCTCTAACTGCTGTTATTTGCCCTTCTGTTGCATTAGTATACTGAATTTCCTTTTAGTCCATTAATCTGAATTATAGTGACTAATTATGCCTAATTACAACCACGATTAATTGTGATAATCATAATTCTAACTATGATTAATCCACAGCTGAATTGTGATTAATCAGATCACATTTTTATTCTTTTGACAATAGAAATTATTAAGAGAAATATTTATTGAAAACACAAAGTTGTGTTTGGCTCTGTCCTTCTGTAGGTTCAGCTGAAGCCTGTGGTGGAGGAACTACATGGAAAGATGGACACAGTTCTGTCAGAGTCAGGCTCCAACTTCAGTGTGGGTCAGAGACAGCTGGTCTGTCTGGCCAGAGCTCTCCTGAGGAAGAACCGCATCCTGATCATTGATGAGGCTACGGCCAACGTGGACCTCAGGTACAGTTTTCAGTTGACTTTGATTTGTGCTGTGATCACAGAGCAGTTCAGAGACAGACTTGCTGTCTTAGAATGTTTTCTCTGACCTGAACGGCCAAAATCTCAGTGACACGGCAGATTTAGCTCAAGTGAGGATGTTCAGGTTATTGTAGTATTATTGATTTTTGCAGAAATATAAAACACAATTATTTTGAACTTAATAAATATTACCTTTGTCTATTGTTCTGATTGATTGTTTTGCTATTTAATATGACTTTGTTCATACTTTCTGTGTGCAGAACAGATGAACTGATCCAGAAGACAATCAGAGACAAGTTCAAGGACTGCACCGTCCTCACCATCGCTCATCGTCTCAACACCATCATAGACAGTGATCGTATCCTGGTGAGAACAAATTATTTCTTTCTTTGTATGTTATGATGTGCAAATGGCCAAAAAATAATGTTCATAATTAAAAAAATAACTGTTTATAATTTATGATTGTTGGATGGGAAAAAGGAATAATTTCAGAAACTATAACAGGAGATGATTGGCTGAAACACAGTCCTTCAGGTTTGGGCTCCTGTTGTTCAGTGGTTTGTGGTCTTGCTACAATACATAAAGCTCAACAAGATCAAGATCAACAACTAGACAAAAACTACACCAGTGCATTTGCTTCATAGAAGGTTTTCAGTTTACAGTAATGTCGGAACTTGTTGGTCAAAAAGCTGTAAGGTAGAAAACGTGTCACATTTGTGTCTCCAGGTTCTGGATGCAGGAAGGATCCAGGCCTGTGATGCACCTCATGTCCTGCTTCAAGATTCAGAGGGACTCTTTTACCACATGGTGCAGCAGACTGGCAAACAGGAGGCAGCGGCTCTGCTCCTAACTGCTGAACGGGTGAATTTTCATTTTTATTCTCATTTGAAAGTAGTTTTATTAATATGAATTTGTGATAAATGAAGATGTACTGTGAAAAACATTGGAAACATTTTTGACAAAAGTGCTTGAATCAAACAAGAGTTTTCAACTTTTTATACATTTTTTTTAATTAAATAATTATTTTAAATTCATACCACAAACAAAAGTCACATTTACCAAAAGTCACATTTACCAAAAACCTTTGTTTAATTGGCCAAATTTACCAGGTATATCGTTTTTTCTCATTGACATTTTGTTGATTAAGTGTTAATCATTCTACTTCAAATGTTGAAAAAAAAAAAATTTCTCGGTGGCAGCCCTGGCCGAGAGGTTGCAGGATCAGCCTTGTAATGAGATGGTTTTGGTTTGAATATCAGTGCTGGCTGGGCTATGGTGTGATAAAAAGTTTCAGGTTGTTATCACTATAGTATAAAAAGTATGTAAAAAAATAAATATTCAGTATTTTTTACCTAGACCTATCAACAGGATCTAAGATTTACAGTTAACAGCAAAAAGTATTGTTTTTATGTCATTGTTTGTTTGTTCTGTTTTCAGGCTTATGAGAACAGAACCAACCTACAGTATGGACACACTGATAACTTGGTCATTTCCGAGACTCCTCTGTGAGCCCCCCTGTTGTGTTCAGTGGCTGAGTGACTGTGTTGTGAATGACTGTAGCTAGATCTACATTCAGGAGCTCTCAGCCTGAGATCAGACCACATGGTGTTAGATTGCAGTGATTTTCAACACCGTCAGTCCCTCAGTGTCCACCAGGACACCAATGTCCACATATGGACAACTCATACGTACATTCACATGCAACCTCATTTTTTGTGGCACCAAAAGCCCTTGGTGACTGGAGGTTTGGTTTGGACCAGAGGTCCATGAGACAAAAGCTGCAGAAACACAGTAAAAAAGGTTTGACAGGAAAACACAACTTATCATTTAAACACCTTAGTCAGGTTCAGAGATGCAGACACTGTGTGAACATATTTATAACTTGATATAGTTCTTGTTTATTTTTTTCTGTCAGGTTTTTTTTTCTGTGCCTGAAATATTTTATTGCTGTTAAATGCAGTCTTTATCAGTTATGTTTACTGTCTGTCTCATGCAGGATTTGTATTATGTTTATTTATTTGTTATTTTTAAGGTTGTCAAAAATATATTCTTTTAATATAATTTATTGGAGGGAAGCTATTAATTGAGCATGATTAATCATAATTTATCATGTTTTGCTTTTTATTTTAAGTGGCATAATAAAAAAGTAAAATAAAAAAAAGATTAAAAAAATTATAAACAATGATAAAGAACTAGAAACAGTTACGTCACTAACAACACTTCAATAGTGTTGAGGATATGGTGACAAGTTGACACTGTTTTTTCCCTGCATATGAATTACAATTGGCGTCTCCCTCGTGTTAGAGATGTCAAACGATTTTAATCAATTGATGAGCCTTCGCCCAGCAGTCTTTATATTAGGCACTGATAAGCCAGTTGTCAGATAATTTACCCAGTGGTGTAAATGTAAAAAATAAGTAAGTAAAAAATTAAATGCAGGAAAAAACAGTCTAGTGTGGGAAACAGATTGCCCACTATGTTGAATGAGAGACAGCTGTGTCCCGTGGAGCAGAGGACTCAGAAAGCGAAGGAAATCCTTGGCCATATCTCACCCAGCTCTTTGTTTATAAATGCAAACGAGGCAATAACTTTATCATGCGATGCAATATGTGCATATTTCTGCAATATCTGCATGTTTTTCATCAATTTAAAGCATTTTGATATTTTTTTGTGAAAATTTTTTTTTTCGAAAGTTTTTTAGTTAAATCCTAATTTCACGTGTCATGTTGGTCAGAAGGTAAATATTGATGACATTTTTTGAAATAAAATTCTAGAATTTAACTTTCCTGCGTGTTTTATATCAATTTAACGCTTGTGTAATGTTCATATTGTTGTTACTCAGCCAGTGTTTGT
>NC_024320.1:15926918-15927245 GCF_000523025.1 Cynoglossus semilaevis
GGGGGGGTGTATGGTGTGTGGTCATTAAATATGTATTCTGATATATGTTCTTCACAGAAAATGAGCCAAAGCCAGTGAGTCTCAGTTTGAAAAATTAAATAATTATATCATTTTTCTTTTATTAAAAAGTGAAAATGGGTCCCACAGACCCGAACACCACACAAGGGTTAAAGAATTTTGATAATTCTTTAAAATATATTTTTTTAAATTTGTATGGAAAAAAACATTTCACGTGTCATGTTGGTGTTTTTTTTGCATTTTTTTTTTGGAAAACTATGTTTTGCATGTCATGTTGGTTGAAGGTTGAAAAATTCTGATGAAAAGTTT
>NC_024320.1:15927345-15930504 GCF_000523025.1 Cynoglossus semilaevis
ATGTTCTCTATGTGCACTAATTTTATATTAAACATGCAGGCAAAAATACAATTTAAAAAAATAATTTTAGAAAACTTTTACTTGTCATGCTGGTCAGAAGATCAAAAATTTTGATGAAAATTTTTGAAAAAAAAAAAAAACTCCTGCCTTTTTTCATCAGTTTAAAGAATTTTGATAATTTTTTTCCAATGAAAAAAAAATTCGAATTTTTTTGAAAAATCCTAACTTCACCTGTAATGTTAGCCAGAAGGTTAAAAAAAAAAATCAAAATTTTAACCTTTCTACATGTTTCTCATCAATTTAGAGCATTTTGATAATTCAAAAACATTTTTTTTTGGGAAAAATCATATGTTGGTCGGAATGTGAAAAATTTTTATGAAAAATTTTGATAAAAAGAAATTCAGAATTTTAACTGTCCTTCATTCTTTTATGCATTTGAAGCATTTTGATCATTTTTTGTAAAAAAATCTTTTCGAACTTTTTTTCAAAAAATCCTATTTTTACATGTCATGTTGGTCAGAAAATAAAAATTTTAACTTTTCTGCTTGTTTCCCATAAAATTAAAGCATTTTGAATATTAAATTTTTTTGAAAAATCCTGTTTCTCAACTAGAGCTTTTGGAGATTTTTTGGGGGTAAGGGAGGATTTTTCAGCAACATCCTAATTTTGCATCTCATGGTAGTCAAAAGTTAAAATAACATTCATAAATTTTTTTGTAAAAAAAAAAAATCAATTTTTTATCCATTGTGCATGTTTCTCACAAAATTAATGCATTTTTAGAAAAAAAAACTACTTTGTCCTGTTCCTTTCGATGTAACTATTTTTTGGATTAAATTACCTCGATGACTGAGAACCTACACAGACATTTTGAGAAATTTTGAGAAAACAAAATTGAGAATTTTTTGGCAAAATCTTAATTTCGCAAATAATTTTGTTTATAAGGTAAATTGTTGTTTTTTAAATCTTATTATTTCGGCATGTTTGCAACACAATTAGAGCATTTTTAGAGCACAAAATCCAAATGTTGATCATTATTAGGTAAAATCCCTATTATTACATGTCAAGTTTGGCAGATGATAAATTTTTTTATGAAAACAAGATTTAAAATGTTTATCTTTGCAACATATTATAACACATTTTCATATAATTATAGCATTTTCAGAATTTTTTAAAAATTGTTTTGCCAATTTCTAATTTAGCATATCTTTTTTGGTCAGATGGTGAAAGATTTTGATGGTTTTTGGAAAAATGTCTTTTCTATGTTTTTTTTCCATTAAATTAGAGCATTTTAAGACATTTTTTAGAATGTTTTTCCGAAATGTCAAAATCCTAATATAGCAAATAATTTTGGTCAGATTGTAAAAAATTATGATGAATTTATGGAAATTATTTTTTCAAAATTTGATCTTGTCTGTATGTTTCACTTCAACCACATTAGATGTTGTTCTCAAATAGTGGGATGGACCCCCTTGTTGAAAGTCACTGCAGCCAAGTATGCCATGAAATTACAAAAGCACCTAGACGAGCAACTCATGTTTGCCACATGGTAAAGTTGCTGTTCTTGTCAGTGGACTCTGGTGTGCTGGAGAGTGAAAACAACAATCAGTGTAACTTTGTTTTTCTGTCTGAAAAGTGCATCTGACAACAAGCTAAAACTGTGCACATTTTTAATATAATGTGCATTTAAACCTGTGTATTTTTTTAGGTTTGCATCTTTGTAGGTGGCTAAAATATGCCGACCGCTGTCTACTGTGTGATATGACAGCTTCATACAACATCACTTGTTACAATGTTTATGATGTAATGTTATTAGAGCTTTATTAGCTGATTGAATTAACTACACAGTTAAGAAAGATTACTTACGTTAGCATTCCTGTAGAACTTAACGTTCTTTGTGCACCTTCAGATGTCAAACAAAGTTGGACACCTTGTTGTTTTTCGTTTTTATTAAACTCACGGACTGTAGTACTTCAGTTACTTGTTCTTTATTGTTAAACCAAAGACAGAAAAAACGAACCCATCAAAGGTACATTTTTTCACTTATTTACATGATCAGTTGACATTGATGTTGTGCCCGTCTGATCTTCTTTGTCTCTTCAGCAAGTAACACAATTTTCGGAATTTTATAAATACATCAAAGTACTTTCACAGAGGGAAATACTAAAAATAATTTTAAAAAATCAGTTGACAAAAGACAAAAACCTGAAGCTGCTACTGCCTCTTCATTGAAGTATCAAGACCTAACATCAGCTAACAAGCAGTTTTAATATTTAAGTTAAAATCTATAAAGTGTTATTAAAAGCCAAACATTTATTTTAAAGATTAAAAAAGTAAAAGTGCAGTGACTGGCTAGGGTTAGAACCTCCTTTGCCTTAAATTTGCTCACATTAAAACAGGCCTAAATCAATGATTTGAGCTCACAGAGACGGGGCAGTTGTCGATCATCTGCAATCATTTTCAGACTTTACTGTTCAAAACCTTTCCTCAGATTGACCTGACTGACACAAACTGACCACAGGAGGCAGCATTGGACCAGCAGCTCCTCACCAAGTCACTGTGCATTCAACAACTTTTTCTAGAGACCTTTCTAAAGATACTTTAGTGGTATTGAGTTCTAGGGAGTACAATAAATAAACATTGATAAAATACGGTGATAAACTTGTCCATTTTGAACTGAGTGAACCAGAATCCACCACAGGCCTGAGACTAGTTCTGTCTTTTTTGGTTAGGGTTTAAAATGAGTAGTGAATCCACCACAAACCAACCAATGCACAAAACGTAAACAGTGCTGCACTTTTACTAAAGGCCTCAAAGCATTTCTACAAAACAGAACAGTAAAAAGCTTATTATTTTGATGATGTAAATTCTGCAGAAAATAATGCAAGCTGGGACTAGACAGATGATAGTTAAAAGGATTATGTTCATAGCCGAGTCCAGTTGTCTAAAAAGTCGATGTAACTTAGATTATACACAGGACAATTCAGTTTCACACATAACTGGACCAGTGAGATGATGGAAATTATTCTTGGGACCTTGGGAGAGTAAAAACTTATCAACTCAGATCTAATTCTTTCTCATCTCTTCTTCACTTCTTTTCTTTCATTAACAACAATGCAGGAAACACTTAAAAACTCAACTTTTTCTCTCAACAACTTCAAC
>NC_024320.1:15930553-15941514 GCF_000523025.1 Cynoglossus semilaevis
CCTTCTCTTCTCCTCACACACACACAATGGACCTTCAGAGACTACTTACTTTTCCTGATTTGTGCATTCATATTTCGTTAGAGAAATTAAACATGGATTACCTGGCTCTAAATGTTATCCAGGTCCCAAAGTTTGTTTCACTTTGGAGAAAAATGATATGGTTTTTATAAACCCAACACTGAGGTCCATAGAGAAAATTATCATTTTATAAATGGTGGTTTTTCTCTATGGACTTTGGTGTAGCAGAGTGGGTGGTCTACAGACAGGTTGACTGTCTGTAGACCAATCTTTGCCCTAGTTCTGGTCTAGTCCTTCAGGCCCGTATCACAGTTGATCTTCCTGAAGTCAATGGTTACTGCTGTCATGGTTCTTACCTTTTTTCCTGTTAGAAATGTGACAGTTTCATATTTGCTTTGTGCTTTAAAAAACAACATAAATGAAACCTCTGTGGTTTCTCCACAGGAAGTCATGAGTCAGAAGAACATCCGCTTCTACTGGTCTTCACTGTTTGGATGACAGGACTGAACCTGGGAGTCTGAGGCCAGCTGTCGTCTTCGTTGTTTAAGGTTACCCCACAGAGGTGGAGGGAGGTCCAGGGAGGTGGGGTAGGGAGGATGATGGAGAGGAGGGCCTGAGGCACTGACAGTCTTCCCAGCTCTGGCACTGATCAGGGCGGGCAGGCTCTGGTTGCGCCTCAAGCCGTCCAATAAACTTCCCCCTCCTGCAGAGACAAACAAGGCTGAATCCTGTCGCTGTACTCTGCATGCTTCACCCTCTGCAGAACCATGAAGAATTTTAGAGAAGCCCAGTCGCCGCAGTCGCTCCACCAGACC
Source organism: Cynoglossus semilaevis (assembly GCF_000523025.1). Lineage (NCBI taxonomy): Eukaryota > Metazoa > Chordata > Actinopteri > Pleuronectiformes > Cynoglossidae > Cynoglossus > Cynoglossus semilaevis. The sequence goes on from NC_024320.1 coordinate 15,931,387, forward strand.
CATGCTGACACCCGAGTCAGCCCTCGATCTGTCCACAGGGTTAAAGGTTTCCTGTGAGGGGCTGGGCAGGTCTGGGTGTGGGGCTCGACCCAGATTTAAACCGTAAACATCCTGGAGGAAGAGCTCAGCAGGTCGTGAGGCCAGGAAGTTGTCAGCTGTGTGCCCGCGATGCTCGGTGGGGACGGGAGAGGGAGTGGGTGAGCTGGACGGGGAGTTTGGTGGAGTGCTAGGAAGGAGGCAGAGCCTTCTGGGTGTGCCTCTGCGGCGCGGGGCTGCGGCTTCAGTGGTCACCTGTGCAGAGATTCCTTGCTCCAGAACCAGCTTGGTCAGGCTGCTGGTGGGAGCTGCAGGGCGTCGGAGGGGGAAGGAGTCACCCAGGCTGAGTCTGCAGGGTGTCAAAGGTGTACTGGGTCCAGTCCTCATGGAACTGGGAGTGTTGGTCATGACTGAGGACAGAGAACTGGAGGAAGGACACATATTTACTGTCCTTAAATCTATACAGAAGTCCAGAGAGGAAACACATGATCCCACAGCTCTGTCTGAAACACTTACCTGGAAGTGACCTGTGTGATGTCACTTGGGTGCAGGATGCGGCATGTGGTGAAGGTGTAGGTGGAGCAGGTGTTGCTCTGACACTTACCTGGATTTTGGACTAAAAAACAAACATAACATGTCAGGAAAGGAAATGTCAACTGATTAGAGTTCAGCTGTGTAATGTTAATTTACCTGTTGATGTCAAGGTAACGTGACCTGCAATGGACTGTTGTTGTTGACTGGGCACCTCATTAACAGGAAGTGACACAGTCTGGGATATGGGCAGGACAGGAAGGTGCACCGTTGAGTGTTTCCTGTCGTCTGGTGTGGACGTACAGCGAACTTTAAAAGTGATTCCTCCATCTTCATCCTCCTCATCTTTTCCTTGCTCAGCTGCTCCTTTTTCTTGGACTCCTTCTTTTCCTCCTCTGGGTTCATCTTGCACCAGCTCCTCCTCCTGATCCTCCTCCATGTCAGAGAGACGGTACACAGGATCTACCTCCAGAGGGCGAAACCCTTTGGTTACCACTCCAGGGTGAGGATCCAAGATGGAGGCCAGGTGAGGTTTGGCCAGCTGCTGCCAATGATGCAGGGTCAGAGAACCTGGGAAGATCAAACTACAGTGAGAGCGCCACCTGTATCTGCAGACCTATAACCTGCAGCTGCACCACAGAATAATTTAGCAGTTTTTTGCTACATTTTTGCTAAACTTCAGAGTAACTGAAGTTGAATTAAAAAATGTAGTTTTCATCTGACATTTGGCTTTTATTTTGTCTTACACAACAGTTTTATTTTTTTTATTTCTGATGGTAAGTTATAGCCATTTATATCTTACATTCTGATTAATCTTAAAATTACTTTAAATGTTTAAAGTGTGGTTAAATGTTTGGTGACTTTTTTGCAAAAAACGTTTTTTACGTCATTGTTTTTAACATCGTTATAAGGCTGTCTTCTGACCAACCTTTTTGTCGCTGTTTCTAGGGTTAGAGTCATCACAGAAGAAGACCAAATTTAACCAAATCAGCAGAGGACACAGTTGGGGACAGACCTTCCATGGGTTTGACAATCTGGAGCTTTTCAGGGAGGAAAGTCTTGAAGACACTGGAGCTGAAGGACAGTTCTGACAGGTTAGAGAACGACGAGAGGACGCTGTTCATTGGTGAACACACTCCATCCACATCCTCCGTCTCCTCCAAAGCCCTGAGCTTCTTCTCCCGCGCCGTCTGGAAGAACTGTCGCTCTGACAGGAAGTTCTGCTGGCGCAGGGAAAGGCGGTTCAGAGCTCTACTGAGGTCAGATCCTCCTGGAGAACCAGGTCGGCCCATCTGGACCTCCTCCCTGTGGATAGACAGAAATTATCTCACTGAGATATTTAGACCTTTGATTATGAACATGGACATAACGGATAAACATTTCTTACTCCTCATTGGACAGGAATGGCTGTGATGTCATCACTAGACTAGAACCAGAACCTGGGATATGAGGAGATGATGAAGATGCTCTAGATGATGTCAAGGAGTTGACTGAGCGAACAGTCTGGAAAACACGCCTCTGAGAAAGTCTATGAGGCAAAGACATTAGTGAACAATGGTCACTGACCTTCAGGGTGGTGCTCCCCAGCACTCATATCTTAACCTTGACACTGAACTGTGCGCTTCAACAACTTCAAACAACTTAGAAGGTAGAAAGTTAATTATATCCAAGTCATGTCTTTATGGTTTTGAATACAAGTGACTAAAGATGAATTTAGAGAAGAGTCTGACCCTGTGTCAAGTCACTGAGTCCAAAGTGTGATTGTAGATCGCCTGGTTTCTGTGCTCAATGTACAATGTCCAGAGGTCAGAAATAATAATAATAATAATAATAACAACAACAACAATAATAATAATAATTTAGTCCCAAGTTAATTTTTCCCACAATAGGGAAATTTACAGTGTGAGTCTATGCACCTGTCACAGGCTGCCACACGAGGCACAATTAGGGGTTGTGGTTCCTCTGAGAATCAAACCCAGGACTCTCTGCTAACACACTACACCGCTATGGAACCACAAAATAATAATAATTTGAGGCACTACAGCAACCTGAATGTCAGTGCGGGGTGGGCTTAAACCAGCAATCTCTTCAATTCCCTAACTGTTTGGGCCACAGAGGGTTCAATTGGACTGGAGTTACATCATTTACAGGTTCTGTCAGGTCTCACCTTTGGTCCTGAAAAGTTGTTTCTTCATCTGTGCTGAGTTCTCTTCTCATGGTTCCTTCAATTTCTGCTGCCAGAGAGTCCTGTTAGTCAACAAACAAACACACACACACACACACACACACACACACACGTATGATTACTAATGATTCTGCCACATCTGTTTTCTGTGTGTATGTTTTACTGACCATGGGGTAGAGTCCATAGGACAGGTGTCGTCGCAGTCCAGCAGAGGGCGTGTTTTTACTGCGTAACTCCTTGATCTCCTCCTGGGACTCATGAAGCATCTCAACACACTCAGCATTCCTCTCTGTTAACTCGTTCAACTATATGTATGTTTGTGTGTGTTTATTTGAGATTTTAAAAATGGAAACAAACAGAGAGTGTTACTAAGACTGGAATTTAGTTTTAAATATTTGCCAGAAAAATTAGCCAGAAAGTAGCACCTCTGCTGTGAGCTGCCTCTGAGCATCTTTAGACGCCTGCAGGTGAATTCTCAGCTCCTCCTTCTCCAGGGCCAACTACGCAACACGACACAGATACACAAAAAACACTAATGTTAATGTTAATTAATGTCCAAAGTAAAGTACAGCTGAACACACATACACACTTGTCTCTTCTGACCTCTTTGACTCTGTGCTGCAACTGCACAATCTGTGAAAGCAGCTGGGCGATTTCCTCCTGATGTCTGAGCAGCTCCTCGTTCTTCTGAGACAGTTCATCTGTCAGAGAAACCATCTGACTGTTGGACTCACCTACACACACACACACACACACACACACACACACAATTAACTCCACACACAAACTGCATCATGTGTATGTCAAAGTGTGTTTGACTTCTACTGACGCAGCTCTTTGACACAGTCGCTGACCAGCTGTTGCTCCTTCTCCTCGAATGTAATGGTGTCTCTCTTCAGTTGACAGGCCTGAGACAGACACAGATGAAAATGTTCAACTTAAGATGCTTTTATATATATATATACACATAAATATAATGTATACATATATATGTATTTCTGCTGAGACTCTTCAGAAACAGTCCTACCAGTAACCTAGATCTGAGCTCCAGCTAAAGGTTAGCTACAGCTGACCATCCCGCTGTTACCTCCTCGTACCTCTGACCTCAGAGCCAGGTTTTCCTCCTCTATCTCCTGCAGTTTCCGCTGTAGAGACTCCAGTTGGCTGAGAGTGGTGGAGTTGGTGGCTCCCCCTGGTGGTCTGCCCTGCTGATACACTGGTGTGGATATACTAGAATCGGTCTCACTGTCCTCAGAGGAGGCCACCATCCTGAGGAGCTCGTCCTTCTTACTGAGCTCATGCTGTAGTTGGTGAACCTGCAGGCATGGGTTTGGTTTAAGGTCTTCAAAGACGCAGATAATACCATGATAAAACCTCAAAATAGCTGCTTAGGAACCCATTGACAATTATACTCTACTTTAATGTCCAGGTACCTGGTCCAAAGCCTGTGCCAAGTGCTCCTCCACAACCTCGTTACGTTCCTGCAGGAGGTGATTCCTCTGCAGCAAGGACTGACCAATTCGAGCTGCTAGTTCCAGGTCTCTGTCCCGCTGTCCAATGAAAAGACAGGACTCTCAGTGTTGAACAGGTTATAAGACACCTTTGTTAAAAGGTGAAATGCCTACCTCTGCCAGCAGGTGTGTGACCACGTCAATGTCATTGTAGGTCTTGGTCATTTGCTCCCCACGATCAGAGCTGAGGACTGGAGACAAGGACACGTGTGACTTTGAGGTCATTCAGTGCAAAATGAAGCGTTAACATTTACATGCTAACCATATGCATCACAATGTGTAAAACCACACAGAAACACACATGCTAGCTATGTAGCATGATAGCTAAAGCATTCTACACCAGAAAGTCTTCTGACCAGTGCTGTAGTCCAGGCTTTAACGTAGCCTTAGTCCAGGTCAGTTTTGACTAACCTTTACATATGTTTAAATTAGGGGTGCCTCATATAATACCAGTATTGCAATTGGGTCACAAACATCTATCGAATATTTAAACTCAAAATGATGTCCCAATCCAGTGACCCGGTGCTTCACAACAGCTTATCACTACAACCAGCTGCACACCAGCCAATACAAGCAATTTAAAGAAACACCTGAAGACACGCCTTAGTTTGAAGATTTTCTCTTTATCACAGAAATATTATACTGAGAAGAACATAAAACAGACTGTAAACATTTTCCTGAGGTGTCCTCGCTGTGGTTTGGGTTGAACTGACATACACACACACACGTTGTTTGCCAACCTATTACTCATATAGCACTGCCAGTTCGCTGCATTTCATATATTTATTGAGACCCTGCATAAATATTCATCTGTGACTGTACTCAGTAAGGTACGTAAACATATTGTATGTAAATACTCGCACTGGTATCGGTTTGTAAAAACTGGTATTGGGACACCCAAAATATTCAATGAATAGACAGTGGAAGGATGGCAAAAATATATATATATATTTTCAAGCATTTTAATCTGAGACCTGGACTTAAGTTCTACAACACTGGTTCTGACCACAAGCAAAAAGACAGGCAGCCATACTAAAGCTGTGGTCAAGGCTAGTCATGACACAGGAATAAACCGGTTAGACCCAGACTATGGTGATGAGGTCAAGGTAGAAACAAAATAAAAAATAAAAAAAATAAAAAACAGCAGAGGTAGACCACACCCACCACAAACACTACACCCACACACTCAAGACCACCAGGATTCTTCTACAGAGGAACAGAACTAGATTTAGATTTTTTTTTCATCTACAGGCAACCAAACAACAACAGCTGAGGTTCTAAGTGCAGATGCGTAGGTGCATGAGCGACAGAGTAGAAAAGAACAGGAGAAGAAAGTTTGATGCATGGAGGAAGAAACAGAAAAGTACCTTTGGAGAGACTCTGAGAGTCAGGATGGGAGTGAGAGGAGTCCAAAGAAAGATATGCTAGTGAAATACAGGAAGAAAACCAGAGAAGAAGAAAAAAAGCAGGTAAGAGACAAACAGTGGGATTTAGAAGAAACGGTCTATCTGAAGAAGGAGAAAATGAAAGCTGAAGCTTTGACAAATCAGCTGGCGGTTGTTTTTATTACAGACTCTACATCAACTAGTTCAGAGCTGCTGGAAACACCTGAGTAGCTGTCACTGGTGTGGAGCTCCACCCACCTCCACCTGCAGCATCTGTATGGATTCACAGAAGCTTTAACAAAAATCTGTTACTTTGTAGTTTAAAACGAATGGTCTTAACAAAGACTCCACTTGTGAGTCGTGAAGGGAATTATATCTGGTAAATGGAAAACAATCTTTCAAAAAATGAACCAAGTTTCCAACAAAGGTTTAAAGGTAAAGAGTCAGCTCAGCTTGAGGTAAAGCTGGATAATCTGAGGCCTTCAGTGACCTCTGTCCTCCAACCATTAGAAGATATAAATACACACTGAGCTGCTCTCTCTCTCTCACACACACACACACACAAACATCATCTCACAACAAAGACAGGAAGGAAACACGAAATAAAATCTCCTTACTGTAGTTCTTCTCACATAAACACAAACATTACTAAAAAGAAATCAGTAAAGAGCCTAAACAGGAAGTTAAATATTTCAAAAAAAGAAAGAGGATGTTTCTAGAACAATAATGAGCAGCAGAGACAGGAAGTGAGATGCCGCTGCTGAAGACTGGAATGTAAACACACAAACACAGTTTGACTGTGAGGACACAGTGTCTCAAATGTCTCTCACCTTCCACTGGCACGTGTTCATAAACCTCTTCATGAAGGACGTTTAAAATAGGCATCGCCTCCAACTCCACATTATACACTGTCTGTTCACTCACTATCTCCCCTTCCAGCTCCTGCTCCTCCTCCTGCTCTGTTCACTCTGTCTGTCCTGTGATTCCACTCCACTAAAGCCTGATTAGAATTGTCTCCTTCAATGTTTGTCTTTCCATCTGTTTCCTTCAGATCAATTTGGGTGAAGCTTACTTCTACCAAACAGACACAGAGTAGATCTGTGAGGTGAATAAACCAATCCCTGTGTGTATATGTGAGAGAGACACTGACACACCATCTGTTCACTCACCTCTGAACCAGAGTCAGATATCCAACCAGGTCAGAGCAAAGTGATCTAGATACCTAAATCCTTCCAAGGTTTTAATTGCAAATCAGACATATCAATAACAATAGGTCCTTTAACCACTGAATGGAAAATATGCAGTTAAGTTTCCATAGTGCACATCAGTCAGGTGACAGTCAGCAAAGAACTGAGGCAAAAATGTCAGAAAACAAGGCAACAATTTGGAAACAATCTATGCAAAGTTTGTAAAAAATAAAAATAATAATAATAATAATGCTAACAGTAAGAAGAACTTTCAGATTGACTGGCTACACATTAACCAAAAATGACTAATGATACAAAACTGAACACAGATAATGGAATTGGAAAAAAAAAATCAATATTTGCAAATTAGAGCAAAAACAACCATAATAACACTCACTGGTTAAAATGCATCATTTAATAAATTAAATCAAGAATGTAAATATTTCAAAATGACATACTCATGTATCTGAAGGTCTCCTCAGCCAGCAGAGGGGAGATGGCGCCGCCCTGGTGGGCAGGGCCTTCATCTGGAGAAGGACTTGGTGAAATGGCCCAGTCCTGACTGTCTGACAGATAAACAGAGCAAACAGAACCAGAACCAACTGAACCAGAACCACAGACCCTGCTACTGCTGTTACTGACACCTCCTGCTCCTCCAGTGTCTCCTCCTGCTCCACAGCTGCTGCTGCCCAGGCCTTCATCTGTGGAACACACACATTCTCCTCAGCTATAGATCAGGAATAAACTTCTTTCTAATGTGTTGGCTTCTAACCTGATTTTTTTATTTTTTTATTTGTCAACTCAATTTAATGCCTTGTTTTTGCAAATGTCAATGCCTTTTGTTTAACTGCAATCTTTCTTTAATCTTCCCCACATTTTAGTTTGCCATATTTTATTGCATATTTTATTTTCATTTTATTGCCACATAATGCACTAATAAACTTCAGTGTTGTCAGTAAACAAACACTGTAACTATGTGTGTCCTTCACAAACTAATCTTCTTCATATGGATCACTTTGGTTCTTTACTGGTTTAGACAACAGTAGATCCAACCATCGGGACTGAAGCAAGTAATGCTGCTGCATCAGTCAGTCTTTATTTCACACAACCATCATCATCTTCTTCACCTGTCTCTGTGCTGGACTCTTTCTTCTCTACTGCTCGTGGCTTCATCTCAAACATGTCCTTTGTTTCCTGGCAGCAGCAGGAGGAGAATGACCAGCGTGTCTGAGTGTGATGACATCACATCCTGGTTGGTGCTGACTACACCCACCTCTACCTGCATCAACACAGAGATTAAGGCTTTCTTTTAAAACAATGAATGTTAAATGCACAGACACTGAAGCTTAGCATAATAAAAGCTGTTAGAGAAACCCAAGGACAAAGATGAAAAAAGAAATATTTATTAATAGCTTTAACCTCACTTAGTACAAAAGTACTGACCCATTTAGATCATTCTGGACACAGCCACACATCCAGGCTCAGATAACACAGCAGAAAAAACCAGGTCAATAAAGACTAGGTGAAAAAAAGAACTGCTGTTTCACACATGTCACCCACAGAGGAGCAGATGAACGTACAGGATAAATGTACAGTATGAACTACAGAACCCTGGGTATATTCGGTGTTACAGAGGTGATAATGTAAAAACCCTCAGGTCTATCATGATCCTTTACATCTGCATCAGGTTTGATTCTTTTCATCACATTTATAAAGTGTAGCTCTTTCCGTGATTGTCACTCTCATTTACACACTGGTATTCTGTTTTGCCCCTGCTGACCTTCATTCCTTTTTACTTCACAAAAAAAATCTCCACATCTCCAGGTTTTCTTCCACCTGCTATCTATTCTCACCACAAATTACAATGTCACTCAAAAACATCATGGTCCATTGATCTCATCTGTCCTTTCAACCCATCCATCACCACAGCAAACAAAAAGAGACTCAGAGCTATTTACATCTCAAGTACTTTTCCTGGCCACCACACTTGTTCTTGATGAGACACAAACAACGATGAGACAAGAGTAGCATTAGGATGTAAACAATGATGAGACATTAAAGATGATGACACATACTGTGTGCAGAGATTAGAAGGCAATGAGACATTTAAGTTGGATCTACTCCTCTAGAACCTACAGTAAACACAGTCAGAAGTCAATTATAAAAGAAATGTCTCCTTTAACAGCACCACTCAAACATCTCACATTATGGCGTATAACATATAATGACTTCCAAGATTAAAACTAAATTAAATTTTCACGTTAAATCCTTAAGTTAGGGAAGGAATTCTTTAAAGATGCTAAGCCTGACATTGTAAAATGTTTTATATTTAAACGCTAATCATAATAATGACAACGCTGTTATTAATTCTTGGCCTTCCTGAAGATGAAGCTAGTTTGCTTTGAACAAATGTCCATAGCTGAAGTTGCTCTAATTACTGATGATTAGCTACTGATAATAAATTTTAAAAAATACGCTGTTAATTAACTTCAATTTCAAATAATCAATCTTTTACAGAAATTATACCAGTTATAGTTGTTATTCACGCACTGAACCAAAAAGGCAGCAGCACCATGATGTCACAGATTCATCTTAACCATTAACCGTTAAAACATCACTGTATAAAACGTGGGTATGTTAGTAACACTACATGGTGAAAAATCGAATCAAATAATCAAAAGCGTGTACCTGATATCGCCTGAATTCCACAGCATCAGTAGCTAAACGGAAATAACACCGTTAGAGCATGCTTCAACAAACAATGGAGGTTGACGCTAGGAGGGAGACGTCTGTCAGTGGCTGCGCCCTGCCTCATCACTCTGCGACGCTGTGGCGCGATGACGTATTTCACAGTCGTCGGTTATTTGTGTCAAATTAAAAGCCCTTCTTGTAAGAATCAGTTTTCTTGATTTTAAGGACATTAACCTGGTTTTATCCCGTTTAGAAGACAAATTTAACAGGAAATCAAACCTGTCAGGATTAAATTCAATGACGTACGGCAGATCAAAATTGATGTGTTCGGATTCTGCTCTGGTTTTTTAACTTGTTTACGTCTGCAGGTAACACGGTTTCATCGCTAAATGTCGGTGCCTTATATATTTTTCTTAGTTTTAAATTAGCGAATATAACCATTAACTAATTTATAATTAATGTAACGTTTTCCAATTCCTGTAACAATTATAATAACGTAAGATGGTGCTTAGCGAGTTCACTTGCAGTAAATGTGTTTTTAGATATTTACAGTATCCATTGGTTTTGCTTGCGGAGTTAACAAAATACAATATATATATATA
>NC_024320.1:15941686-15971018 GCF_000523025.1 Cynoglossus semilaevis
AAGAGGTTAACTCGGATCATTAATCATAACATAAATAATACCCAAATCAGAGGAGATATTTATTGCTATTTCTATGTAATTATTTACCTTGTTGTCTGTACTAACCGTTTTACCATAATAAAGAGATAAAATCTGAAAAATGAAAGAAAGAAAAATCAGAATTTGATAGTAGGGCTTGTCAAATTACTTTGTAATATTTTTTCCTAAACTGTTATGGTGGGGGTTTAAGGTTAACAATGAAATATATCGTTTATTATTTTAATATCTGAACTGAACTCATTAGTCTAATGCAAGAATTTGAAGACAAATATAACTAAAGAAATATATTTAAATATAACATCAATATAGCAGAGATAGTGTAAAAAAACAAAGCGATAAAAGGCACTCATTAAATAATTTAAAGTTGCCAAGAATATCTATAAATAGCCAACTAAAGCAAAATGTTCCTCCTTGTCCAGAAATACAAAAAACTAAATTGCTCTTTTGTTTGTCTTATGTCATAGACTTTGGTATGAAGCAATATTAAAAACTGGGTAAAACTCACTGTATGCTAATAGCCTCACCACCCACTAACTTTGCTTTCACTCATCATCTAATTATTTTAGATAATGATCATTTTCTGTTAGAATTATTCACATTGTCTTTACAAAAGAATACCTGACTACAGTTAAAGTTAAAAAATACACATTTTAGCCATAAAGACCTCTAACATATTTGTCAAGGATAATGTTTTTGTCCCCCTGCAGTCTGTGAGCGAATGAATGACAAGCCCTGTGATTTCAGCAGCACCAAAAGGACACCATGTCTTTCTTGGTAGGAAAACACAAACTGAAATGCATGCATTTTGCCAAACTGTGTCTGAATTGCATGTTTGTCTGACATGAAGATCAGGCTCATTATGGAATATCATGAAATATAGATTTAAATAGACATATATTTGTTATTTGGGGCAGTGGTGGCATAGTGGTTAAGGAAGTTGACTTGGGTTTAGAAGGTTGCAGGTTCGAATCAACCAGCTGCCAAGTTACCACTGAGGTGCTCTGAGCATGGCACCATCCCCACACAGTGTTCACTTTGGTGATGGGTTAAATGCAGAGGTCATATTTTGTTGTGTGCAGTGGTGTGTGTCACAATGACAAGGAGTTTCCTTTCCTTCCTTTCCTTTTCATATAACCTGCCTATCTGCCTGTTTAACCACCTTTAGCTAAACTGGCAGACAAAAATGTACCTGTCCCTTGGCCTAAAACATAGCTATCTATCTATATATATATATATATATATATATATATATATATTTAGATAGCCATCGTACACCAAGACCAGCACACCATCTTGATTCTGCCTCCCTACAGCACCTCTCATCACCTGCATGTTCCTGTATCGTCCTCCTCCTCCTTCTGTGCTTCGTGTTTCCTCCACCCTTTGTCCTGCAGGGGCATATCTCACCAATGCTCCTCCCTCCCCTCCCTTTACCAGGACTGTTCCTGTATCTCCCACGCTCAAGTCCAGCCCATGGACATTGAGGAACACTATGAAGACACCAGCCACCACTTTCTGGTCAGTAAATACCAATTCTTAGTTAGTAAACACAAAACAGTTCCTGGTCATTCTCCCCCCAACCCCGATGCTTTCCGTATGCAGAGAGTGGTCACACTGATGCTCTTGCATCATCCTGTCCTTTTTCATGAACCATTGACCATTATTACAATGGAAGTGACCGACAATCCTTAAAATCTTTTAAGGTCCAAGTTTGGATGAGTGACTTCATCTAAATCTTGCCTGCAACTCTATGGTACCATATAGTTTGGAATTTTATCTTGCTGTACTTTTTATTCACTGAAGCCTTAAATGTAATCTACCATAAAACTACAGTAAAGAGCCACAGGAGGTCAAAAAGAACAGTTCACATATTTTAAATAATAATTCCAAACACAATTTTTAAAATGCACTTCAATATTAATAATTATAATAACATTTTGTGTCCCTGTTTTTGTCCACTTAGAGTTTTGACAGTTCTCAATCCACTCTCCATGGCACAGGGGGTGCAGATGACCTGGCTGCTCTGACGGCTGAGTCAACTCACTACCAGCTTCTTTCTGAACTGGGTGAGGAACAACAGAGCCCTCAGACAAACAGTCAGGATCTTTACCATGAACAGGTGTCAGAATCATCATCATGTGTGTTCCAGGGAGAGGCTTCAACAACCTGAGTCTGGTCAGTATGGCCCGCCACCGACCCACAGGTCAGCTGGTTGCCATCAAGCAGACCAACCTGGATGAGTGCACTGAGGAGGAGCTGCTGCAACTCATGGTTAGAACCTTGTGTCATCAACTTGACCTGTTTCGCTTTGGTGTCAGGTTTATGTTTTAGCCAAAACATGTGATTCGTCGGTTGAAATCCACTTACCCACCACAAACCACAATGTCTAGAACCAGATCAGATGTAGTCTTTTATTTATGAGCTAATGCCACTTTTCTCATTTTGTCCTTTGTCTTTGTGTCTCCAGAACGAGGTTCTACTCTCCAGGTTTTTCCGCCACCCTAACCTTTTAACCTCTCGCCTGGTCTTCAGCTCCTGCTGCCAGCTGTGGGTCCTGACGCCGCTCATGTCCTACGGTCTGCAGTTGCAGGACACACAGTCTTTGACATTCTTTTATGATGAATAAATTGAGGTGATTTGATTTGATTGTACTTGTGGCTACCAGGCTCTGCTGACATGTTACTGAGGACCTACTTTCGTGATGGAATGAGTGAATCCTTGATTGCTTACTTGCTGTACGGTGTGCTGAAAGCACTGGAATATCTGCATCGTATGGGCTACGTTCACCGGTTAGTGTCAATCAAAGGTCACATCGCCATCTCAAAAACAATAAACCTATTTCAATAATCATCATATTTTTGTTTTGGCAGAGGGGTGAAGGCCAGCCATATTCTGCTGTCAGGAGAGGGGCGTGTCTACCTCTCAGGGCTCCACAGTGTTTATAGCATGATGCGTGAGGGGAAGAGGATGAGGGTGGTGTTTGACATGCCCCACCACAGCCCCGCCCTGCTGCCCTGGCTCAGCCCTGAACTACTGCGACAGGTCAGGACTCACACTCACACAATGTGGCCAAAACCTCCAAAAACTCTAACACACAAAATATTGACTGTCCTTCTTCGTCCACAGGATCTTCATGGATACGGTGTAAAGTCAGACATCTACAGTTTAGGTATTGTAGCATGTGAACTGGTCAGTGGAAGAGTTCCTTTCCAGGACATGCTTCCTACTCAGGTAATTTAAAGACATCTGAACAGTAGGATTCAGAGGACATTAGTCTGATTCCACTCTAACCTGCCTGTTCCTGCTCAGATGCTGCTACAGAAACTGCGAGGTTCTCACTGCTGCCTGCTGGACGTCGCTCCGTTTCCTCTGAGTGAGCTGGGTGGCCTGAAGATCTCTCGCTCCGGAGTGGATTCAGGCATCGGGGAGAGTGTGGCCACAGGGAGTCTGACCCACAGCGCCACAGCTCCACCCACTGACCGACCTCAGAGCCCAGGACCCAAAAACCACTCGGCGACATTACACAACCTGGTGCAGCAGTGTTTGCAGCAGCAGCCAGAGCAAAGGTCAGGACATGGGTCAGGTCAGGGTCAGAGAAAAGGCCAGAAAGACCAACTATGAAAACAGAAAGGAAGCAGTTACTGTCATAGTTGAGTTCCCATTACTATCATCCTTAATTGAATACTTACACTGGACTACCACCAGGTGGAGATTATCCTAATTTCAGATACAGTATGTACATATTACTGATTTACCTATTACAGTCATTCTTCAGTTGTATTAACCTAAGGTCAGTATTTAAAAAAAAACATCCAACATAATCCATCAAATTAAAACAAAACTTTGTGTTTTCTCCTCACAGACCTTCAGCATCTGCATTGTTGAGCCACGCCTTCTTCAAACAGGTGGGTGTGTTTATCATCATCTCCAGCTGTTTGTTGTTTTACATGCAGTTTTACATACATCAATAAAAGTGAAGATAAAATAAATACAAATAAGATTAAAATATAGAGATAAATAAAAATGAACTTTTCTGTATAGTGAACACAAACAGAGCTTTTATACCATTAGAACATCTCAATTGAAATATATACAGTATACGTTTATATATATATAGTTTTATATATATATATATATATATATATATATATATATACACTACATACATACTGTGCTATGTTTGTGTTGCCAGGTGAAGAGACACACCTTTGACTCCTTCCTCAGCCTCATGTACCCAGCTGTGCTCCTCACAAGCCCTGCCCACTACGACTCTGAGCCCCCTGTGGCTTGTGCCCCTGCTGCGTCCTGCCATGCCCCGACATCGACTGTAGGAGGTGCTCCTGAGGCAGTATGGGATTTCTCCTAACAGGAGGACACTACTATAGACAATTCTAACGAAGCAATCAAGCCACATTCTACTGTGCTACTTTATTTTTTTGTTTTGACATTTTTTATTCTTTATAAACCAAACTCTCTGAGCCTTTTTTATGTTTATATTTTTTTAAACTTGTGACATAATGTGGTTGTTTCTGTAAGAAGACTGTGAAAGTCCTGGATCAAAGAAGCTGCTCTGAGAACCGAAATACAACAGCTATCCAAATAATGATTCTTACAATAAGGCAAAGGGATTTAAAGGGAACGTTCACTTGTCATTGGTTTTTCCCCATATGGCAACATAAAACTCTGTGTGGTAAAAGCCTCTGGGAATCAGAGGAGTTTTAATGATGGTTTATTTATCAACTGACTGTGAAGAATGAAAACTGTGCTTCATACAAACATCAGCACTGAAGGTCACGACCTTCTGCTCATAGTCCTAATCAACAGCGTCTCATTTTTCTCTTCTCTGATCTTTAATGTTTAAATATGTAATCTCTCCTAAAAACGAAAGCTTATATAAAGGAAAAAAGATATGTATATATATACATATATATATGTATATATATATATATATACATATATATATATATATATTAAGCGGGGACAATGTCATAACATTTTTGACTTATATTGAATTTAATCTCAAAATGCTGAATTGATAAATCAAGTGAATTGACTGTAATTCCCATAATTTCAAATTTAAAGACTAACATCTAGATTAAGATTTTAGTCTTTTGATGCAGACTTGATGCAGATATTTGTTTTCTCTCTCATTTGCACTTTTATATTCTATTAATCCTAATTATATCTTAAAAGTATCTTTTTTTTTTTTTACATATTTTGCATTTTGGATAACACATGCTTTAATGACATTTGTCTTCGGACATGTGAATATAAGAACTCAAACCTTCAAAGAGGACGTAAACGTGATGTAACCTTAAGTCTGATCATGTGACCCAGTGTCAGAGAGGACTGATTCTGCTTTTGGGGAAAAGTAAAAACTGCAGTGTGTGAAAAATGTAAAACAAAAATGTGTTCAAAGTATAAAAGAGTAAATCAGTGTATTGTAAAAACAGATGCCTGACGTTAACATAAACTTTACTGTGTTTTTACCTCATTATATTTTTAAGTTTTGAGCCACGAGGAACAGAGGATCAGAGAAATTCATGTGTTTTTTTTATTTGATTTGAATATTTAGTACTGTGTTAAAGTGAAACCTTGCACAGCCTCATATACTGTATTATCATATTCTCCTGTTTGTCTAGAGTCTCTAAATAAACATGGTATTTACAAACTCTTACCATCTTATCTCACAAAGTTGTTAATAATTTATTTCTGGTTCTGTTAATATTTTTGCACTGTTGTACCAGTAAATAGTTCATTGTTTCTACATTTGCACTTGACTTTGGAGAGAGTTTGAAATGTTGTAGAAAGAAGAAAATGAGAATTTCCAGGTGGAACAAAAAGAGTGGGTCATACTGGTGATAATTTCTTGTTACTTAACAGATGTTGGGTTTTTTTTACCAACCTTATAATGACAAGATGAAGCAGCTATCCTCCAATGCCTGAATTTTAAAGCAGTCACAATGTGGAACTTCTAAATGATGCTTTTCAAAATCTTATTAGGTTTCAGCTCAAACAGTAAAGTTTGTCTGGCCCAGTGTTGTGGTTCATTCTTACATCATTTGGCTGACATGGACATCAAACTTTGAATTCATATTTTATCTATTTTCAATTGTTTGTGTTACCCTCAATAACCACTAGGGGTCACTTGGCTTAATGTTGGTGGCTATAAAAGACTAGAGACTACTATTTTAAATGTCATAGCCCAAATTGCTTAGGTTGATTGTAATTTTTGTTGTGCCCTGTTGGCTGTGCTTTGGCCCTGACTGTGATAACTGTTAAGCTTTAGCTATTAAAAATGTAATGGCTAGCATCATAACGTAAACTGTCTCGCCATCCTTGGACTAAATTAGTATATTTCATTGTCATATTTTTCTCTGTGTGATAAAATCAGAAGATTGTTTTCATCGTTTCTGATTAAGGGGTCCTCTTCCAAAACTCAGATTAGATGATGTAGATCCTACATCGGACAGATCTTGATGCTGTCTGAGCTGGACGTGAATTGTCCCAGAGCGAAATCGAGGCCCACTCCCACTCCACTGCCAACACCGAAAGCAGCATACACTGGCTGTGTGAAGTTAGCACGGAAGGTGTGAAGGTGCGTCATGTTCTCAGCTACGCTGTAGAACGCCAGTGTTCCTGCATTCAGGTCCAGGTAGACACCCAGCCGGGGGGAATATGTGACTGGGATGTCCTTCTTCTGGTTATCGTGCATGGCGGAGCAGCAAGTGTCGGACAGCTCCAGGGTCCAGGACTGGCAGTTGTATCCAAGTCCTGATCTGGCATCTGACCCTTTCCTGCACAGCGCACCATAAGCCAGACCCATTGAGGAGCCCCGCCCCCTCCACTCCACCTCCCAGTAGCAGCGCTGGGCACTGAGTGGATTCTGGCACATTACCTGCATCCAGCCATCAAATCGCTGTGGGGTATCTGGATATAGCTGCACTGCCCCCTGCAAGGTTGCCTTGGTGTTGCCCTCAGAAAGAATCAGTCGTCTGTGGGCAGTGTTTGGGTCCAGGGTCAAGATCACAGAGTCTGGAAACAGAGTTCCCTGATTAGTTTGCGACTGCATGACAGTAAAGATGACAGGAAAAAACACTTTTGCACCTTTAAATCTTCATTAAAACAAGTGTACTTACAGATCTGGTCCCACAGTTTTAGTAACTATAGTAGTCACTTTCACCGTTGAACACCCTTTACCTTAGATGAATTTGAAGGATCTACATGCTAACTAACCCTGCCAGTTAATTCACCAGGTCATTCAATTAGGTTTAAGCTGACTAGCTTTGACCAGATAGCATTTACTAGAACACCGAATTATTATAAAATGACTACTTTTCTCAGAAGATAAAAGATCAACTTCAAGTTCAAAATATTTTCTGAGAAAACTCAAATCAAGCTAGCTCACCTACTTGGCTTGGGTCACATGGAATTTTACAGATATTTTGCTGATGCTAGCTAGGAATGGTCCATTAAATCTAGATCATTCTACCAAAACATGTTAAGCTATTACTTCAACATCTTCTTGAGTTAGCTAACTACAACAGCTAACATGGTCTATTCTATTCTGGGCATTGGTGTTTCTGGCTGGTTCAAGTCAGTTTGCTTTGTGAGCTCGTTAGCTATACCAGAAACCCTTTGTTTTTTGCTCAAAGATTGCAGTTATCGGTCTTTAGTGGTGTAATTTTATTGATGTTAATATACTCACACTGCAGGAACTCCTCTCTGGTTCTCGGCTCGGGGGCCTGGATGCTATTGATGTTGATTTCTCTCACTGAAAGATAATAAAATTCCAGTTAGTAAATTAAACTAAATTTGTATGATAAAAAAATAAATGTGCTGCAACTCACAGGCAGGAAATGCAGGAGTTTGATTATTGATGTCAGGGCTTGGTGAGTCCAAGAAAAGCCCAGGGTTTACTGTCCAGAAGAGAATTGTTTGACACATGTTCAACATTAACAGGGTGTTACTTTAAATATCTGTTATTGTACCTTCAGTTTGTGCCTCAGGTAGAGTTTCCAACCCTACAGGACAGAAATAAAGCAGTTCAACATCAGAAAACTCAGAAGAATCATTTCTTTAAAAAGAAAAAAGAAAAAAGCCAAAGAGTTGACTTACATGGGTTTCCTCCTACTGGCGCTTCATTCAAGGATGTGCCAATGGGAGTGGCCGCAGTGGCTCCTCTTCGAGCTGATCGGAAAATGCTGCTGATGGACGCCATCCGACTGAAACCTGACACCAGAAGAATTTGGTTAGAACATTACAGCTGCAGTGTCCAGGTTCTGCCATGTGGTGGCAAAAGAACGTTCAGTAACCACAGGTTGGAATCTACCTCCACCTGATGCTGGAGCTGGCTGTGGAGTCTGTGATGGAGAAGAGTTGATCTGGTTCTGACTGGATCTGCTCCACAAAGACCGAGACTCTCTTCTGCTTGGAGTAGGACTAGGTTGGTTCTGATTCTCGTTGGGGTTTGGAATCTGGTTCTGACTGGCCCTGCTCCACAGTGAACGAGACTCTCTACGACTGGGAGTGGGACTAGGCTCCTGACTCTGATTCTGGTTTTGAACCTGGATCTGGTTCTGGCTGGACCTATTCCACAGAGACTGGGACTCCTCGCGGCTAGGAGTAGGACTGGATCTGAAGTTCACGTCTCTCCCTGAACACACGCAGCTAAGAGTTAGCCATTGTTAGAGCTAAACTGTTATTAGGTATAACCTTCAAATGACAAAACAAAATTGATAAGACTGTTAAATTCACTGTTGAATTTAGCACAAAAAAAGCAACAAAAAAAAGCAAAACCAATGTAAAATTATATAACAATAACATATCTAGCATTTACAACTAAACAACTTTACTGAAGCTGAATAAATGTTTAAATAACATGTTTTTCAAGAAAAAAAAAACTGTATTAAGGGAAGAAAGAAATCAAATTAAATGTTAAATTTGTGATGTCTTTTTATACCAGAGGGGGCAGCAGAGTCTCTGTGCGTTACTCCACGTCTGGGAGAATCATTGTTTCCTCGATCTGTGTCCAACAAAAGGAAGAAAAGAAAGATTTAAAGAAATATAATTTAACTTTATCCACTTATTTCTTCTTCAGCCATAAAAAATAATAAACCAGAAAAAACATACATATATAGATTTATAAACATTAAATATAATACATACTTTGCAGAAAGTATAGGTACAATTCACTGAGAACAAACAATAATGTGTAAAATCTTTTATACAGAACATATTTCCATGTGGATGTTAAGTTGACCTCTGACCTCTAGGTGTCTCTCTGCTTCTCACGTCCAGACTTTTGACACCTGCAGCTGCATAAGAGCAAAGATTTGATATAGAAACAAAAGACAAAATTGATAAAATGCTCAAAGCACTACAACAAACCCATTTTTACACTGTAGAAAATTCATAATGATTATTTTATTGCTTATTTAATGAATTCAGACATGGATTTATAAATGTTTTACTCACAGACTGTTCGAGGGCTCGAGCTGCGAGACCCCAGACCTGAAAACACTGCAGCAAAAAGACATTTACAGATAATTACAGAGAGCCGCTTCTGCCAGAAGGGGGCAGCCATGTGTAAGAACTTTTGACGATGAAAATAAATCGATCTATGAGAATTTTTTTTTAAAATAATATTTCAGAATATCAAGGTTGTCAATTGTTTTCAACTCTTACATTTACTGATTCCTGTTTTGGTTCCTGATCCACGATTGGCTGTAAGAGGAGAAGAAAATACTTAATACAAATATATATATATAATAAAAAAGAAAATTTAAAAAGATAAAAGAAACAGAAACTCACTGTTCATCAGAGTGAAGAGAGTTGTGTTGTGGACTGTAAGAAAAATTGAAAAAAAAAGAAAGAAGATATTGTCAGTCAGATTGGAGAAAAAACAACAACACTATATCAAACCAGACTGTAGACTAGAATACTGTTCAGAATAACTTCTAGAGTCCTGACTATGGTTCAGATCAGACTCCAGACTAAGGTCCCAAGTCCAGACTGTGGCCATCACCTTGTTTGGTGATCTTGTCCAGCTCCAGGTTACATAGATCCTCCACTCTCTCCCTCAGGTCCAGGACAGACTCTCGCACAGGTTCAAATGAAGCTTCTTGATTCACAACCACAGGGGGGAGCTCTCCAGACTCCAAAGGAGAACACATGGACTCGTACGCCTGAGGAACACAAATACAACCATCTCCTGTATCGTCATCACGTCAATCATTCATATGGTCATGAGAACCGTACATACAGTCTTCAGTTCAGGCTGACCTGCAGGTAGTAGATGTGGTCTTCACAGCGGACCAGATCCTTCATCTCCACCTCCCTCTTCTTCAGCTCCCTGATCTCGGCCTCCAGACTCTCAGTCACCTCTTGAGCCTGAGCCATTTTCTCCTCGCCAACCTTTTCCAGAACCTGCTCTAAAAGCTCCTGTAGACGCTTGACAGAGTGCTGCAGCTCTGTTAGTGCCCCCTCCAGGTCGTCATGGACCTGGTCTGTGGAACGCTATGGTGAAAGAGACACACACACACCCACACACACACAGACAGTGAAGCCAAACCTAACTATTTGGACTCAATTAAAATCATGTAAAAATCAGTAAAACTGTGAAATTGTGTGCGTATTACATTTAGAATTCATTAAATTTTTGAACCGTGTGAGAGTGAAACGTGAAATGGATTTACTGTGAGTGTGGACACATTGATTATATTAGTTATTCATGGTTTAACTGCTGATCATTAGGTCACCAACCATCATCCAATCCATCATCTTCTTCATTTCCTTCAGCTCCTGCTCTCGGTCTTTTAGTCTCTGCTGATTCTTCATCTGCAGCTCAGACACTACTTTCTACACACACAAAAATAAACACACACACGTCATGCAGGGTGGGGTTTAATGCTGATGAAGGCAGGAATGTTGACAGACATGTCGTTTCTCCAGCTTCCTCCACGTCAGTGCCTTTGAAACAGGGCTGCTTCTACAGAACACGGGGCCCTAGGCCAGAGTAGACCATCGGGCCTGAAAAGAAGGCCAATACTGAGGAGAAGACTTAAACTGACTGCTTTTGGCTTTGGTTCAGACTTTCTGGACCAACTGCAGCTCATCTTTCTAAACTATGAGGTTATTCTGTGCTCCGTCCTCATTGTGTTACAGGTGTTGTTTAGCTTCAGGCTAATCTTTTAGTATTTCTGTTGACAATATTGATACTGTAAACTACTGTAAGACTTCTTCATGAATGGCCATTTGAATTCTTTTTTAGTGACATCTAATTATCACGTCTTCATTGATTATATATTTACATTTTTATGCCTTAAGCAAACCTGTAGACTTTAGATGATTTATTAAAACCTTTTCAGGTATATCTGTTTAGGTGAGACTAACTTTTTGACTTTGAGTCCATCAGCAGCTGAACATTTAGCTAAGTCCTTAACTTTGTTTTAATCCAAATTCATTACTGCTGTGTGTAGCTTAGTTTTGTCTGCTTTGTTTTAAACTTCTGTTCACTCAACCTTTCTAGACCATCAGTCATCTGTTGTTGTATGATTTTACTTCTACTTCAACTGTTTCTATCTTGTTATAATATAACTGAACTAAACACCTGTTCGTTTGAACTCAAGGTTACTGTATTCAGTTGAACTGTAGCCATCATGGCTGGTCTCACCTGCTTCTCCATCCGCTCTGCCTTAGTGGACACACACTCGTGGCCTTTGTGCAGGTTACTGGTGCAGAGCCAGCAGATGAACATCTTGCATTGGCGACAGAAGAACTCCTGCAGATACTTGTGTTGGGTGCAGATTTTCTCAGCCAAGTTCCAAGTAGGTGCAATCAGCTCATGTTGCTTCAGCGACTTCTTGGTCTGGTGTGGTTTAAGGTGGGTTTCACAGTAGGAGCTCATGCAGACCAGGCAGCTCTTCACCGCCACTCGCTGCTCTCCTTTACACAGGTCACAGGGAACCTGTGAGGAGTTCAGCTTCCCTCTGGACTTGGAAGACATGGTAGACATGGTAGATCCTCGACGAGTCTGTTCGGATTTCCGGAGCTGCTCCACAGCTTCTGCCAGCATGGTGTTTCTAGACAAGTTGGGTTTAGGGCAGAAGGTCTGGCGGCACTGGGGGCAGCTGTAGATGCCTTTGGGGTCGTCTTTGCTCCAGTAGTCCTTGATGCAGCCCATGCAGTAGCTGTGACCGCAGGGGATGGTGACAGGGTCGTTGGGGAGGTCAAGGCACACGGGGCAGTTGAACTGCTCCTCTGTCCAGAGTTTTCCACTCATGGTCTCGGGGTAAAAAAAACTTGAGAGACGTTTGTTAGAACCGCAGAGAGAGAAGCTCTGAGGCTACAGCTAAAATCCCAGGTGAGAAAAGGAAGAAGTAAATGTGGGCGGAGTCACAGCCACCAGGCAGGTCAAGCTAGAAGAACAAGTGCTAGATTCAATGAAGGTGTGAAGAGAAAGGATCAGAGATTGGAGGAGGTGGAGTCACATGATGATGACAGAGGTTCAATCAGTGTCAGCTGACAACGGATCAGAGAGAAACCTGCAGAGCTTCTTTCTTCTCTTTCTTCCACAGATGTTTGGAAGAAGAGACTTGGCCAAAGCTTGTTTGAATTGATGGTTAAACATTTATTTTCACAGACTGTTGCCTTATTTCATTTTTACTCACGTCTAGGCTATGTGTTATTCGTACAGTTTATACACTTTATTATACAATTGATTGCAATTTTTTGATCACTGTATTTTCTCCAGGTGGATTTTTAAAAACTATTTGTGATATTTGTGCTCAGCGTTTTAGATTTATATATGGCTTAAAGTTTAGCTTATTTTTTCTCCTTTTTTAATAATATTTGACCACGTGTAATATTTCACCTTAATCCTAATTTCTTTCTTAATTTGTGTCTAACATACTGCTATATCTTAGCACCTACCAAATAATTTATTAAATAATTTTAATAATTTAGCTACAATGTAAGGAATTAGATCTAATCTATTCACCATTTTCTTTCAAATGAGCACATTTACTTTGTTTTGTTTTTTTGAAAAGAAAAAATCTGATTTTTTTTCCTGGTCCATCACGAGTCTCCTTTTCTGGGAGAACCAGAAACCTTACATTCTCAGTGTCTGAGTCTTTAGGGTCATCAGGAAACACTGAGAAAACCCTCATTACACTGATAGATCTGTCATAATGTTTACAGAGACGCAGTTGTTTCTCACAGATGAGTCGGACAGCGGTGACTTATGTGATGTCAGAGTAAAAAGCTTTCATTTGTCATTAACTTTTGACTTTTGCTACATTACCATTACCTGCTGTTCCCTAAATATCCATTGAGTGTATGTGTGTGTGTAATGGATGTTCAAGGCCATCACTTTGCTCTAATGGCTTTTTATTTACCTGTCTGTGAGCAGAGACTCCTCAGTCTGCTCCATTAGAAAATAAAAAAAGCTCTTCAGATGTTCGTGACGTTCCTGACTTGTGAGTGACACGAACCGCCAACTCTATTTTATCATCTTCATCCTCTCTTCATCATCCCTCCTGTTGAAGCCATATTTCCTATGAAATGAAGAGAAAAAGATGATGAATAAAGCCATAAAGACACTTGGCAAGAAGTGCTCAGTGAATTTCTATAACGAGTGTCTTCACTCAGTATACAGTATATTTTTATTTAAAAAAACATTCTAAAATTCACAAAAACAAATCTTTAAGAAGAAAGAACCTACAATATGGTAGGGAATTAAGACACTAACCAGAAACCCTTTCTGATTTCTGAAACATATACGCCCAAGAATCAATACAGTGATTCTGATAAGGTCTAAGAAAATACTCTCAATGGACTTAAACAAAATGGGAGAAAAAATCTTCCAGTAGACAGAGAATCTGGAATGACACAAGGTTTGAATGAGATGATGAATGCTAACACAAAGCCAACAGAGGCTACTGTAAAATAGCATCACATTAGCCATTGAATGAGCTGGAATGTGTAGAATAAACAACAAAGGATTGTGGTCAGATAAAGAAGAAGTTCTAAAGAGTGACGAAGACAGAGGTCTGACTGGAGGACATCTGCTGTTGGAGGAATCTACAGTAGCTGTGGTCTAAGTGACGCTGGAGACATAAAGAGCAGCAACAGGTATGCATGTGTGTGTGACGTTTCTCTGCCTGATGACGACATGACACTCCGGTGTTAATCTTTTGACATTTTAGATCCTAAAAAAACACCTGGAAAAATATGGAGCTGAAGCTTCAGGTCCGGATCAGGTTTACAAGTTTGATGATGATGACAATTGTGGAAATGTGACAAAAGTCAAAAGAACAGACAATATTAAATACAGAAATTATTTTTATCTAATACTTCAAACAAATAATTAATAATTAAATATTTTTTATTAAGAAAAGTTGTGGTTTGTATCTGTTTAATTGAAGAAATGTTGGACGTTGGTGATGACGCTGTTCTCTAGTCGGTGTGTGTACGCGTGTGCGTATGTGGCTCTGTGTGTCCTTGGCCGACAGAATATAAAATGGGACAATACTTCACAGCCACAGCAGAAGAGGAAACAACAAATTCTACATCAGAATTTTAGACCAAAAGAAGAAAACAGAACAACAAGGAAGACGTGGTGAGAACTCAGATTATACTTTTTATATTCAAACTATTTGTTTGTATTAATTTAAATTAACTTTTGTAATAGCATTTTAAATTTAGAAAATGTAATTTAGAAAATGTATTTTACTTAATCTAAAAAAAAAACCTAAAAAATAATTCAACATAAATTTCTTTAAAACATCAGTAAAAATAAAATAGAAAGATTTTATTTTTGATTGAAAAGAAATGTTTAACTGGTTCTCTAAAATAATTGTTACAAGATGTTTAACATTTCAAACCTTTAGTACTGAACTGCATTTATAACTGCATATTCAAGTTTTAAATTCATGTTTTCATTTATTTATCTAAATAGATAAACAATATATTATAGATATATTTGAATGGTGGCGCTTTGGCCCAGAGACAATGTCTCTGTCATCAGTGTGGAACCCCAGGGTTCACCTCCTGGGAAAGTTCGAATCCCGGTTAGGGCGGTTGGTACCTTCCAGTGGACTCACCACCCGCAGGAAGGTTTAGGGGGGGTTGGTACGGTGCAATGTGATCTGGGTGGAGACTGCTGCCCCCGCGACCCGGTAACGGATAAGTGGATGAAAATGGATGGATGGATGGATATATTTGAATGTAAAACATGTAAATTCATTAGAAAAAACGTAAAGCTTTTCTATTAAAACCAGAAGACTGCTGATTGTCTGCATGTTCCCACTGTGTGTGCATGGGTTTTCTTTAGGAACTTGGATTTACTCCATAAAAACATTATTAGGTGAATTATTCCTAATTAAATTGACCATAGACAGAGTGTGTGAAAAAAAGTGTGTGTGAATTTGAAGTCACTCTTTTTTCAGTATTTTTTATCAATACTTAAAAAAACTATTAACAGGGTTAGGGTTAGGGTTTGTTTAAGAACACATGTGGAATATTTTTTAGTTTTATGACTAATGATGACAAATTAGCTTACCTAAAAAAACACAAATTAAAAATTGACATTTCAAATTAGTGGGAATTTTATGGAGGAGCTGATGATGTCACACTGAGGTTTTACTTATGAATTAAATGATGTTTTTTTGATAAACCAATTTCATTCATTTTTACTTTCTACTTCTCATCAGGAATATTTTATGATAGCAATGAATATGACTGATGAATGTACAACAATCAGATTATATTTGTCATTCTATGTGTGTGTGTGTGTTCTGGTGTCTAAATACAGGACAGGAAAATGGGTCCTCTGTGGCTATTGGTGGCTGTGGGGGTTATGGGCGTGGCCGGAGGAGCTGCCAGTCAGTGCTGGGATCCCAGTTGTTTACAGGTCGACTCCAAGAGCAGTGCCATGGTAACATATGCAAACACGCACACACACACACACACACTGTAACAACATCAATGTTCTTTCTGGTAATTATTAGTAGTTCCTTATAAACAAAACAAAGTTAATCACAAGTTAGAGGAAAAAAATTACTCCAGTGTTTTGAGGTTCATAAAAACTTGACTTTTGTATTGTTAGTATTCTTAGTTCTTGTGTGTCACCTAAACACTCCTGTAGGGCTGTCTCCACCTCTGTCTCACCGACCTCCATGCTGAAACTCCTGTCCTTCCTGGTGACGCCCACCTCCAACCACCCACTCTGTCAGACTCCACCTCTTCCTCCGCTTCCCAGACCAAGCGCTCCTACTCCATGGAGCACTTTCGCTGGGGGAAACCTGTTGGCCGGAAGCGCCGCCCCATCAAAGTCTACACAGCAAATGGTGGGGAGAACGAGTCAGCTGATGTTTTCCCAGAAGAGATGAGAAGACGGGAATTAGCCAATGAGCTGCTTGTGGCAGAGGAGGAGGCAGACAAGGAGATGAAAGCAGCAGGGGAGGAGGATGACGAGCATCTCTCAGATGAAGTCCAAGACCAAAAGGATGCCACTTACAAGATGAGACACTTCCGGTGGGGCGGGTTGCCTTCCAACAAACGCTACGGAGGCTTCATGAAGAGCTGGGATGAACATGGACATCAGAGGCCACTACTTACACTCCTCAAGAACATCATCAACAAGGAAGGACAGCAGCAGAAGCGGAGTGGCTGAGCTTAGCCTTTTAAGAGATCTGACTGGTCAGAGAGGGCAGCGGAACTGTTTCCTGAAACTGAATGGGAGACAAAGTTTTGATATTAAATGATTTATGTAAATAAATGTAAAGGAATAAAAATCAATAAACATTTACAAGCAATTTAGGAGACTTCTTTGACTGTTTCACAACAAGCAAACAATGTCATCAACAATAATAAAAAAACAGTCTCACCTCTGTTCTTGATCTCCTTTAAAAGGCTGATGTTCCAGCTGCAGTACCAAATTAGCCAGCAGGGGCTAATCAATGTTCTTTCTGGTAATTATTAGTAGTTCCTTATAAACAAAACAAAGTTAATCACAAGTTAGAGGAAAAAAATTACTCCAGTGTTTTGAGGTTCATAAAAACTTGACTTTTGTATTGTTAGTATTCTTAGTTCTTGTGTGTCACCTAAACACTCCTGTAGGGCTGTCTCCACCTCTGTCTCACCGACCTCCATGCTGAAACTCCTGTCCTTCCTGGTGACGCCCACCTCCAACCACCCACTCTGTCAGACTCCACCTCTTCCTCCGCTTCCCAGACCAAGCGCTCCTACTCCATGGAGCACTTTCGCTGGGGGAAACCTGTTGGCCGGAAGCGCCGCCCCATCAAAGTCTACACAGCAAATGGTGGGGAGAACGAGTCAGCTGATGTTTTCCCAGAAGAGATGAGAAGACGGGAATTAGCCAATGAGCTGCTTGTGGCAGAGGAGGAGGCAGACAAGGAGATGAAAGCAGCAGGGGAGGAGGATGACGAGCATCTCTCAGATGAAGTCCAAGACCAAAAGGATGCCACTTACAAGATGAGACACTTCCGGTGGGGCGGGTTGCCTTCCAACAAACGCTACGGAGGCTTCATGAAGAGCTGGGATGAACATGGACATCAGAGGCCACTACTTACACTCCTCAAGAACATCATCAACAAGGAAGGACAGCAGCAGAAGCGGAGTGGCTGAGCTTAGCCTTTTAAGAGATCTGACTGGTCAGAGAGGGCAGCGGAACTGTTTCCTGAAACTGAATGGGAGACAAAGTTTTGATATTAAATGATTTATGTAAATAAATGTAAAGGAATAAAAATCAATAAACATTTACAAGCAATTTAGGAGACTTCTTTGACTGTTTCACAACAAGCAAACAATGTCATCAACAATAATAAAAAAACAGTCTCACCTCTGTTCTTGATCTCCTTTAAAAGGCTGATGTTCCAGCTGCAGTACCAAATTAGCCAGCAGGGGCTAAGTTTCAAAGACACTGAATTAAAGACTACACTCTTTTCTTCAAGAATTATTCAATAAAGCTTTATGAGGTCATCACCCTATCTCACTCCTAACTGCAGAATGTGGGCTGAAAATATAGCAAAAACCACTAAGATGTCAAAAAATAAACAATAGGTGTACAAATAATCAAGTAGAAAATGTAACAAAACCAATAATTCTGCCAAAGTTAGCCAATGAATGCATTAAAGAAACAAAGGCTGTTAAATTACTGATTTGTAGTTGGCCTTTTCTACATGTTACAAGTTAATAAGAAGCCTCTACTCTGGGTTTAATTTTTAATTGATGTAAAGGTAGGTTTTCAGTGCAATTCAACCGAGGTGATAAAACCGAAATAAAAAACACCGGTACTCAATTTAACAAAGTTTTAAAAAAGTACAATGCTCTGAAGGAGAGTTCACTTCACTTCAATTGTCATTTGGTGCCAGTACAATCAACCTAAATCTGTCTTTCATCCTTTACACACAGATCTGCCCACACACAGTTCTCCCAGCTGTGCTTCAAACTCTTTCAGCTAACACGAAGGGTCGGGCGTGTCCTGAGCATCTCCCAGAACCTTCCACCAGGGCAAACGACTGGCCTGTAGTGCTGCATTGTGGGCATCACGTGCACGGGCAGCTACTACACCAGATGGACTCAAGAAGGTGTCCACATCTGCTGCCGTGACAACAGAAAGGGGCGGGGCATCTTTGGTAAACAGGAAGTAACACTCTGTCAGTGATCTGGGCGAACAGTGGTTATTGATTGATTATCATCAATCTGAACAGGTGTAAGCAGGAATTACCTCTTAGCTGCTGCAGCAGTGTGTGTGTATGAGCTAGCAGGAACTCCACCCTCTGCTCCTCCCTCCTCCTCCTGTGGACTCCTGTCTGCAGCTCCATCTGGAGGAGCAGCTGCACCTCTTCATGGAGGCGCTCGCATTCCTCACGGGACACTCTGGATGACTGTTGACACAGAGGATAAAGTCGTCAGAGTCTGTAGACCTGAACAGGGATCGAAGACTGAATCCTGACACGAGGAGGCGCCGCAGAGTCTTACAGGATGAACAGCCACATGTTCGTCCACCTCCTTCTTCAGCTCCGCTCTCCTACTGTCTGTCAAACCTTTGTGACGAATCCATAAATGATTGTTGGCTGTGGATTTGGCTACTCGTCGTCTTTGTAGAAAATTACACACCTGAAAAAGGAAAAGGTGGTGCCACTTTAGAAAAAAACAAAACAAAAAAAGATACATTTCAATGTATTACGTTGGGTAAAAAGGAGCATGAACCAAAAATTGGAATAAAAAGAATACACTCTTTACATTTGAGCTCTTTGTTGAATTTGAGTTTTTACTGACAATAACTGTAAATGAGGTTTTGTGTGTGTGTGTGTGTGTATATGTATGTGCGCGTGTGCATGCAGGTGTACCGCTCTCTGTAGTACCACAGCAGCTCTCTCTTGTCTCAGTGATGTTCTGACTGTGCTGTTGTTGTAACGTTGTCTTTCTCTGTAGCCTCTCCAGATTCTCTGTATCATCACAGCAGCTCTGCGTTCACACTCTGACAGATACGACTGAACCTGAGCTGAACAAACCAACGACACAACCAGAGTTTCTCAATGACACCGGTCACACATATCTTTAATGAAATCAGATTGATGCAGGGTGTGTGAAAGTGTGAGGGTTTGGTGTGCTCACCAGGGGGCAGCAATTGCAGCAACTGTTTTTGTTTTTCATGAAACGCTCTCCTCGCCTGTTTACGCTGCAAACATATCTGACACACACACAAAAACACACACAGAAACACACAAAACATGTTACAGGTTCAATTTTGTTTCAGTTGGAATTTGATTCTAAACTTAAACCAGACCTCAGCTAAACTGCATGGTGTTAACCTAAGTCTAATCTAGTTTTACATGAGGTCACCAACAGTCACCTGGTACTTCAGCTCCTCCTCACACCTCTGTGCCTCCTTCTGCTGCTCCTGTTGCCTCCTGCGGGCTCTAACACACACAGACAAATGTACATAACACAGTAAAAGATTATTTATTTAATTTTAAGTTTGATGAACTGGTCCTTTAGCAGCGATGATGTAACTGATGACATCACATACCTGTACTTTCTTTGCAGTAAGCTCACCACTCGGCTCAAACTTTTGACTCTGCGTCTGGTCCAATATGAGCGCCATGCAGCCTGGATCACACATGCTGCTGTATGTTTGCGCTCACTGCTGTCCTACATGAATGAACAGTGGGGGGTTTACACCCTGGGGGTGCAGTCAGAGAGACACAAAGACAGTTGTTGGTGGAGTCAGAGAAAAACCCACCTGAGACAAATTCCCTCTTATGTTGCTGTTTCTTTCGGATTGCACCAGCCTGATCAGCTGATCCAGGTCCTGATCAAAACCTTGGCCTCTCCAGTCTTTGTCAAGAAGGTGGTCCAGACCTTTAAAGCTTAGAAGGAGGGGCTGCAGACGCAGCTGCAGCTGATCCGCCATGAGGAGAATGAGTCTGACCTCAGCTGCACCAACTGAAGACTCTGAGCTGACAGCTAATTGGCCGACAGCCTCATTGAGAATCAATAGGAGGGAATCATCGCTGAGGCTGGACAGGAAGTTCCTGCAGAGAGCATGAATGAGTGTGAAACTCATCAAAATCAGCAAATTGTATCCAAGTTGGACGGAGCTGCTTGTCCACTGAGGCCTACTGTGAGCATGTGGTGTCACTGCGGTCAGTCTGAACAAAGACTTTACAGCAGTGAAGTCACAAATATTTAATTTTAATTTATTACTGAGTCAGAACTACATTCAAACATGTGTCCATGTCAGTTAAAATCATTTTCTAGGTCATGTTTTAGCTTCCTCTCAGATACAGTATTTGTTACCTGCTGATACTGCAGGTTTGAGTCCACATGTTGATGCAAGTCAATATCACAGTGATGTCATCACACATGGTGATGTGTTCATAGTGGACAGAGTCAAAGACTGAGTGAAAGGGACACATTTCTTCTGTTAGTACATAAATCAGTTACGCAACCAACCAATGTATCGATCGCTGAGGGTCATTGATGATCAGTGACTTACCCTTTGATGTAAGCCGAGGGTGAGCAGAGAGAAGACGACTGACTGAGTCCATCACCGTCCTGAGCACAGACACACACTGACACGCACACAATGACATTAGCAGTATGACCTCAGCTGACACAGTAACATCATCACTGTGACCTAACACACAATGAGATAATTAACATGTCCTTACCCACATAACAAGCAAAAAAGGGCAAAGACAAAGAATGGAAAAGAGAAAATAGACTTGGCACAAGGGAAAGAAATAAGGACATGAAGCAGAAGCACAGAAAGAAGAAAAGATAAAGAAATGGTAAAAGATGGGAGAAATAAATTATAAATGAGATGAATAAAGAAAGAAGATGGAAGAAAGAGAGAAACGGTCACCACCTGGTGTTGTTATCCTGTGATAGCTGTTTTACCACAGCTGTGGAGTGACTGAGAAGTGTCCTAACCTCTTTATGATGACCAATCAGTTGAGCAGCCAATGAGAGGAGACTGTCCACAAGTGACGGTAGGAAGAGTGAGAGAAACGTCTCCTGCTGGTCAGCAGCAGCAACAACATCCAAACAACAGGAGCTTAAAAAAAAGCAAATAGCACAGAATAGTACATAGCACAATTACCTGAAGAAAATACTTATAAAAATTATCATTATTTACATATGTTATGGTAAATTTGCTACTTTTAGCTATTATCTTGGCCTTATCCTTATCTTTAGGCAAAAATGTAGCCATCCTTTCGGCTGTTTCTTTTCAAGATATATATTTTTTTAATATATATATATACTTTATATATATATATATATATATACTTTTGATAATAAATCAAAGATGACAGCAACATTTAAATAAACATGACAGGGTATTTTAAAATGTGTTCAATAAAATTTTAATTGAACACATTTTAAAAAATAGTTTAGTTATTAAAACCAGTTTCTGAGACAAAGACGAACCTGGTGATCTCAGTCAGAGTGGACAGTTCTTTCCAGTATGGCCTCAGTCGGCTGGAGTCCAGAGAGAAGATGAGAACGCAGTGAGACAGGACACCACTCAGGTACAGCTCTGACTTTATAGCATTCACAGAACTGATGCTGCTGCCGTTTGTCCAAACAGAAGACGATGACTCTGCTGCTGCTGCTGCTGCTGCTGCTGAGCTCAGACAGGCTGACGTAGATTCACACATGAAGAAAAACAAAGACATGTGCAACATGTAATTTAACAGACTGTTGTTTATCTCTTTTTTTTTTTTTTACTAAAAAACAAACATGAGCCTCAAATGTCTTAGATAAACAGGTATTCAGAAATTATTCAACTGATCAGCTAAAGACTCTTTGAACCAATTACCTATTTATAACTGGTTAATTTTGAATTTTCAATTCTCTTTATCATGATTAAATCTACATTTACACTATTACTCACTTGTCTAAAGTCTTAAAGTTTGAATTGAAACCATTTGGCAATAATAAAACAAAATACGGCGGCTGTTTGAGTTTCCCACCATTGATGCTGCTATTTAGCAAGAGGATAATGCGCTGCAGGTCCTGGTCCAGGTCCAAGTCCAGGTCCTGTAGCTGCTTTTTTAGGTGCTTGACCATCTCCATTTTCACAGTTTGACCTTTTTTTCTTCTGAATATATTTTGGACCAAACATCACAGAAGGTCTGCTCTAGTGGAATCACACATGCACTAGAAGAAGACATTTTCTTTTCACCCATTTGCATTTAAAAAGTAATATCAATTATCATTATTTTTAATATGGTTTATCAAATATGGCAAACATTAAGAAAAGTGTAGAAATTAAAGTATGCGGGAAATAAAACTGGAATTACGACCAGCAAGGACCATGACGTAAGTGTAAAATAGTTTAAATTAACGACTGAGAAGAACAGTTTTCATCTAGTCGGGATTTAACTTTACTCGAAAATACAAGAATTATAAGCACGACTAAATTAGATACATTGTAACTATTTAGAATTAACTTGTCGTAGGTTATTTACCCAAGTATCTGTAGATATGTTGAACCCAAATCTGAACGGTATTGTACACAAATTCAGTTTAAACTGTGTATATTAAGCATAAGCAAACGTTCAAGTTTTAAATAACTCGCTTTAACTATTATAGCGAAATTATAACTTGGCATTTATTTTGAAAAAGAAATCAACAATGTACACACTTGCGACTATTAAAGAACTGTTTGGAACCACATTAGCCACGCTGGCTACATCAGTAATTGTATTTACTACACGTAACTCACCAGTTCGTACTCGTTTAAACGTTTAAATGGAGAAAAGGGGGGAAAAACAACCATTGAATAAAAAGGAGATTCGAGCTATCACTCAGTAAGACGTGACGCACTGCTGTATCTACGGCAACTTGACGTCATCAGTCGGCGCCGAACCAGAATTCTTAAAATTATATCGAATATAGCCTTTTCAGTTTTATTATTAACATGTTTATCAAACTTTGACCATGGTTTGTGTTACTTTAATATAAAATAGGAAAAGTCTTTTAATCGGGCTGAAAATAAGAGCGCTGCAAAAATATTGGTTTCTATTGGCATAATGTAAACGAAATAGAAAAATAGTAACGATACAAATTAAAACAATAAATAAAAATTAAGAAAGTAGTAGAGTAGATGAGTATAAATTAAAACAGCAAGGTAAATATTTGTATAAAAATATATAGAAATTAAAAATAAAATAGTAGAAAAAAGCAAATATTAGCAAAACAAAATGCCAACAAAAGCCAAAATTGGATGAAAGCTTATAAATTAACAGTTACAGTTTCGAAACACTTTAGTTTGAAAAATACTGATGAAAATGTAACGATGTCCTTTAAATATTGCTGCAGTTAGATCGCGTGGCCTCTGAGTGGCACTGCAGTATCACATCTATGGAGTGAATCACACATCAACTTTCTTTCATTCATTCATTCATTCAATTGTTATATTTTGTGAATAGTAATTAAAAAGAAATTTTAGTGCCAGACCTTTGTCAGTGTTTCCCTACGATTTCATACGGAGATAAATGTGACATAAGTAAACATTAAGTAAAAAGTCAAACAAACACTCGAGAGTCAACTACTGCAATCACTTACCAACGGCAGCACAAACCAAGAGGATCAGACAGTGGTGATCACTCACAGTTGACCATATTCAACAATGGACAAAAATCAACAACAATAGATTACCCCCCATTTTACAAACAATTTAGCCTCATCCAATGAACAGGGGATGCAACTACATAATTTTTGGTTTGTGTGTGTTTTTAGTATGCCGACTTTTCTGGTAGATTGGGCAGCTCCCCTCCGATGATCACGTGATTATAGTAACGGGACCTTATAGTAACGGGGTGGGGAAGAGGAGGGGGCAGCTGCTGCAGTCCTGGTTCTGTGCACCCCGTCTGTGCCTGTGCGCCTGCGTGATGAAAGCGAACCACCAAGAGCGAGAGAGAGAGAGACGGTAACGGTATCTACGTGCTGTAACGGTACCAGTATCAGTACCAGTAACGGTGACGTGATGGTGATGATGTGATGCTGCTGCTGCTGCGCGAGATCACGAAGAGGGCGTAAGAGCATCAGCAGGAGCAGCAGCATCAGAAGAGGAAAAAAAGAGCAGTAGTGAGAAGGAGGAGGTGGAAGAGGAGGAGGAGAAGGAGGAGGATGCAGCTGCAGCAGTGATCGGAACCGTCTGTCAAGGATCCTGCACCGACACCGACTGATGTGAAGTCGCAGGGATGGACGGGTAGAGAGAGAAGGAGGAGGAGGTGAAGGAGGAGGCGCAGAAAGAGATCGACGGTACAAGCGAAGGATAGAGCTCCGGAGGAGGAGGAGCAGTAGGAGAATGAATAATCCGGTGGATGGAGGAGGAGAAGCGGCTCAGGGCCAGGACGCCCTGGCCACAGCAGGTAGGGACCGTTCCGTGCGTGTGTGTATGTATGTGTGTGTACGCGCGCGAGCGCGTGTGTAGTAGAGCTGCTGTCGCCATGATGCCTCCACATCCGCCCATTGACTCACAGGGGGGGTCCTCATAGAGAAAAGGATTGTGGGAAAGAAAAGGCCTGTTCCCTCATCTTCTGTTCTGGGATCAATGCATGTGTGGAAAATACAGCCCAGCTCACCAACATACAGTCATAGTCAATGATGTCGCCAGAGAAAGCACCGGATTCATATCTTAGTCCATGCCCTTCCAACCTACCCCTATGATGTTCAAACTGTGGCCCAAGGACCAACACTGTGTGTTGAATGATGGCCAATAGATTCTAGCTGTAAATCCATTAGTCATTAGTTACATTTTAGTTGTTTTAATACATATTTAGTGAAATATATAATTTCACTTATTCGATTTTAAATAATTGATAGAAACTACATTTCAATGAATAGTATTTAGCTAACTTCTGGATACTTTATTGATAACCACGAGCTCATTTTAGTTAGATTTAGGTTTACAGTTAATGGGTTATCTTTTGTCAGTTGTTTTCTGTTAAGGTTCGTTAAGGTTTTTATTGCAATGTTTGTTATCTTATGTGTAATAATTATTCAGTAATTTGAGCACAAGGGAGACGTGAACTGCTGGTCCACCGCTGCCTCCAGTGGCTGGTTCGCTTTACCTGTAATACTGAAGAAAGAATTTAGAAAAAGGAAGTCCTAAAATAACACATTTGAACTCAGTGACAAAGGCTGTTGTGCATTAACAACGGTGACTAAGAGCTAAAATCACTCTGAAATTCCTCTATTGACTTTGGTGAGAGGGTGCTTGATGGACAGCAGCTTCAAGATCTGTGATTCTGACAGACAGCTGATAACAGATCAGTCACTTTCTTAATACAGCAAGGACTTTAAATGTGGAATAGCTGAGCTTGCTGACATCATTTGTTGGTGTTTACACTCTGACTGACCTCCACAGTCGTTGCTAACTCTTTAACGCATGCTTTTAAACTCATTAGCATGAGGTTGCGCTGCTCTAACACCAACACTTCTGTTCTACTGCTGGTCAGGACAACAAAGATGTCACAGAAGAATTTCTGAAGACTGGTCAATGACTCAAGATGACACTGAAGGATTAAAGGAAACCATGGTGGATTAAGGATACTAATAAAATATTCAGGAACTAAAGGTGCTGTCAAATATTTAAGGAAGGATTTGGAGAGAACAGAGGACTCAAAAGGTGGAAAAAAGGATTAAACGATACTTGTCAGATTCAGTGTAACGTGACAGATGATTGGCTTTCTTTTTAAATTTGTATTTCCTATTTTTAGTGTTGCTCACTGTTTGGAGTGTGTATGTGTTCGATCAGTGTCATCCTGCTGTGTGATGATCTGACACAGTCAAACCTGCACTCTCACACACTCCACTGTCAAAGTCCTTCATAGTTAAATGTTTTGTCACACTAACCTTTGACCAGCTGTAGTGACTGCTGGGTATCGTCAGTGTCATCAAATGTAGAGCAGAGTCCTGATTGGCTGACAGCTTTCATTTAAGTAGTGAAATAAAAATCGTACCTTCAATTGATTTGTAAAAAAAATCTGATCTTATTCTGTCCACGTTCGTGTTTCAGGTTCAGCAAACACTGAGAGTGTGAGAGCAGCCGACGTCCTGACGGTACTAAGAGAGAAAGTGGCTTTTGTATCAGGTAACACACATACAGACACACACACAGTTTCCGCCCTTCACACACACATACACACTGGTCAGAAATGACCAGGTCAATGAAACAAAAGGTCTTTAAAATCATGTTATCCTAAAATTGGCAAAATGGTCCTAAAACACAGAAAAAAGTCATCCATGAAGTCTTATCTTCTAGATGATTTTAGACTGAATTGTCTTCTATTAGACCAGAAGACAACTAATGTGTTTTACCTGTCTTCCTGCAGGGGGACGAGACAAACGAGGAGGACCCATCCTGACATTCCCTGCCAGAACCAACCATGATCGAATAAAACAAGAGGACTTGAGTCGACTGGTTACCTACCTGTCCACCGTCCCTAGGTAGGTCCTTTGTCTTTCTAGGAGGACACTCAGGTGGCTACTTTATCCTTCTGAGAGGTAGATATTGACTCTCTCCTCTCATCTGATCTCATCTCTATCTTGTATGTCATTCACAGCGAAGACGTCCGAGCTCGGGGCTTTACCGTAGTAGTGGACATGCGCGGCAGTAAATGGGACAGCGTGAAGCCAGTGCTGAGGACACTTCAAGAGACTTTCTCCTCCAACATTCACACTGCGCTGCTCATCAAACCGGACACATTCTGGCAGAAACACAAGACTAACCTGGGCAGTGCCAAGCTCAGCTTTGAGGTATTGATCCCACACAACCATGGTACAGATGTAGTATAGCTGTAGTACCTCTGCTGAGGTCACTTTATGACCAGTTATGGTCATCAAGTCAACAAGTACCAGACTGTTTAGGACCCCTGAAGGAATGATAAAAGACTGATATAGTTCCTTTGCTATTTATAGTAGCTTTGGTTATAGGGTGTCCACGTAGAGGACAACTACATGACTGTTAACTTAACAATGTTTGTTTTTAGACTAGTCTTGTTTTACAACTACATGACTGTCAACTTTGGGTGACTAAAATGTTTGTTTTTAGACTAGTCTTGTTTCGGTGGAGGGTCTGTCTCGGCTTGTCGACCCCTCCCAGCTGACTGCTGACCTTGGTGGATCGCTGGAGTATGATCACGTGGAGTGGACAGAGCTACGTCTAGGTCTAGAGGAGTTTTCGGGAGCAGCTGCACAGCTTCTGCACCAGCTGGATCAGCTGGAGGCTGGACTGAACCGTGTACCAGAACCGCAGGATGTGGACGAGGCCCGCAAGTAAGACTTAGAATTTCTCAGTCACTGAAAAGTTTTCATTATGGACCAGGTTTAGGTTCATTGTTGTTTGGGTCTTGTATAGACTCCTAGAGGAACATGGACGTCTGCGGAACAACATTGCCACGGCACCAGTGGACGCCTTGGACCGTGAGGGCAGATGTCTGCTCCAACGGATGCGCCTGGGCCCCTCACACGGCGATGGGGCTAACGAAGTTAGCAGCGGTGTTGGCGGAGGGAGCCACGGCAGCTGGCTGTCCGGTGGAGCTGACTTCCAGAGTGTGGCGCCAAAGGTGTTGTCACTGCTAGAGCGTCTTCAGTCTGCACGGAGTCACGTGCTGCAAAGCTGGAGTGACAGGAAGCTGCACTTGGACCAGGCCCTGCAGTTGCACCTGTTCCAACAGGACGCTGCCAAGGTCAGGGTTCATGACTGAGGGTCACCTACCAGTCAGTTTGAAAAGCTAAAAGTTTAAAAATCTTAAACTAAACAACTCAGGGTTACAATGTGTAGCAGAAAGAAAATAGAGATTTAAATTAGGATAAAGTTAGCCAAATATAACCCAAGGAAAAATAGAAGTAGGCTCAAAAAAGCTAAAATGAGCAACAGGATAACCAAAGAAGTCAACAAAATGTCAGTTAATCAAACATCACCTGAGAAGCACTACATTTGGCTTAAGAAATGCAAAAGTTCAAAAATAATAAAAAGTTTAAAAAAAAAATTTAAAAAAAATTAATTTAGAAAAAAAGATCTAAAGTTTGTTCAAATAAGTTAAGATAAGCAAAAATAAGTTGAACCTAGCCAGGGAGCAATCTCAGGAGTTTGTTTTTTTCTCTCTGTAGATGTCAGAGTGGATTGCCCACAGTAAAGAGCTCTTCATGCAGAGTCTGGGAGAGGTTGGTCAGAACCACCAGCACGCCCTGGACCTCCAGACACAACACCAACACTTCACCGCCAACTGTATGGTCAGTATGAGATGTAGTACCTTATTAATCTGAAAACAAAGAAGAAATCGGTGGTTATAGCTCTCAGGGTCCACTGCTGCCTCCACATTTGTGACATTAAGGGTATTTGAAACAAATTTCACACTTAAGTCACAACATATTTGAACTAAGTGTTGGAGGTAGTAGTGCATCACCTGCTGCAGCAGGGGTTGCTCACGGCCATGTCTGTGTCTGACTGTAGAACGGCAGTGTTAACGTGGACAGCGTGGTGACAGTGGCGGCCCGTCTGGCTGAGGCTGGTCACTATGGTGCAGAGCGCATCGCTATGGTGTCATCACAGTTACAGGAGGACTGGAAGTGTCTAACTACTGCGCTGGAGGAACGTAGCAACACTCTTGCTATGGCAACTGGCTTCCACCAGGGGGCAGAGCAGGTGAGTTAAAAATCCGTGCTGTTTCTTGTTGAACATTCTTAATGCTTTTTTTGTTGTCTTACTCTCCCTGTTTGTCACATCCGTCCATCACTGTGTCCA
>NC_024320.1:15971049-16052675 GCF_000523025.1 Cynoglossus semilaevis
GGACCACTGCCAACAGCTACCGCAGACCTGGAGGCTGCAGGCAAGAAACACCAGGAGCTGAATGAAGAGATCTCAGCCAACTACACACAGGTATGTCCAACTGTCCAAATGTCCTACTGTCTCTACAGCTCCGTACAACCGTCAAACTGTTCAAACTACCTGACTGTCCAACACACTTTTTTTTGGTCAAACTGTCTATATGTCCTAATCTCTGTCCAACTGTCACTATTTGTCTCCGAGCATGTCCCTCTGTCTATGTTCTCAGGTTAGTGAGAGTGGTAAAGCACTACTGGATGTCCTCCAACGTGTCCCAGCATCTGAGGCTGAGGATTCTGCATCGAAACCAGATTTTACTGCTGCGACTCATAGCATCATGGGGGTTCTCCACCAGGTGATGCAGGTAGGACTGTGTGACTCTCTGGCAGTGTTGCTGAGGACACAAGACAAGTTGAACATGTTGAACGTCTGTCTTTCTTTTTGCAGGGACACCATGAGGTTGAGGGAGCGTGGCAGCACCGTAAACTCCGCCTCCACCAGCGTCTGCAGCTCTGTGTCTTCCAGAAGGACGTCAGACAGGTACTACAAATCTGGAACTAGATCTAGACCAGCGGGTCCCAATAAGAACGTCAGGATCTACCAGTAGATCGCAAAGGGAGCACTGCTTTTTTAAAGATCAAATCTCTATGACTTACTTTGCAACAATGCAAGTATTGACTCTGTAGATGTAGTAGAATAAAGAAATAAAACCAAATTACAATTCAGATTAAGATCCAGATGTGCACATCCTGATCTAAATCCAGATTACACTGTGATGTAATTACAAAAAGATTTACATTTAAATCCAATTTCAAATGTTTCACCAAATGTGGCTGAAATACTACGAAATCTAGACCCAATTATATGGTCCGTTTTCAGGTTCTGGATTGGGTGGAGCAGCATGGTGAGGTTTTCCTCAACAAACACAGCGGCGTGGGAAAAACCCTGCATCGAGCACGAGCTCTGCAGAAACGCCATGATGACTTCCAGCAAGTGGCGCAGGTGAGCTGAGGCCTGTGACATCAATGAAAACATCACTATTGAAATCACTGACCTTCATGGATTGTTGTTCTTGTTTGTTAGAACACATACACAAATGCAGAGAAGCTTCTGGAAGCAGCAGATCAGCTGGCTCAGTCTGGAGAATGTGAGGCCGAGGAGATCTACCAGGCGGCTCGAGACCTGGAGCTCAGGATGCAGGTACTTTCTTTAAGGTTGTCCAGGCTCCAGGAACAAGTCAGGTACCAACTATTTAGATGTACCTAAAACCTAGACATCAGGGTGGAGATAGTTGTTGTTAAATTCCACCGGAGACCTGTAGTTCAGGAATACATGCAGTAATTATTCAGGTCTATCTGGGACCCTGAACTTCATATCAACTTGAGACCTGGAGCTCAGGATTGAGGTGTTTCTGGACCTGGAGAATATAGTATTATATATACTATTAAAGTGACCAATGAATGATTAGATTCTCTCAACTAGTAGAAGAATCATGAGGCGATTATTTAAGTCTACCTGAGGCTTTAATTTATATGTGAAAAACGTGTGTTTTTTATATATGTTTATTTACTTGTTGGGTTGATGGTAGCCTTTTCTCCAACCTTTAGCTCTTTTCTTTTTTTGTGACCTTTTCTTGAATGTTTGCAGGGATTTATTCAGAGGGTGGAACAGAGGAAGCTGCTGTTGGACCTGGCTGTGTCATTCTACACACACACCAAAGAGGTAAAACTATTTTCGTGTATTTCCAGACATGCATTGATAGGCTGTATATAAAAAAGTAGTTGGCTTCTATTGGACGTTACTACCCGTCAGTCATTAATGACTTTGAATGACTTATTCCCTCTGTAGAACTATTGAGGTCTAGTTTCTCTCAACTTTGTTCCAAACAAAACAGTGTAGTGTCATTGTTTTCATCTGATTGACCAAAGGTCACTTATATGCATAGTTAAGAATAATAATAATTAATATTATTATTGTTATTACTTTTTATTTATGTATTTATTAATTAATTTATGATTATTATTACTGTACCAATCGTAATTAAATGGTTTGTTCCATCCTCAGCTGTCAGTCTGGATGGATGGTCTACAGAAGCAGCTGTCATCTGACCTCTGTGTATTTCCTGACACTGTGGAAGCTTTGCAAACTCTGATCAGTCAGCAGCAGCAGCAACAAGCCAACACTCAGGTACCTGTCTCCACCCATATGACCTGACC
Organism: Cynoglossus semilaevis; assembly: GCF_000523025.1. NCBI lineage: Eukaryota > Metazoa > Chordata > Actinopteri > Pleuronectiformes > Cynoglossidae > Cynoglossus > Cynoglossus semilaevis. Next base: position 15,973,302 of record NC_024320.1, read on the forward strand.
TTGTCATAACAAACTAACCCCTTCAACCCTCAGGTCCAGCCTCTAAGCTGTAACCCTCCACACTAACCTTTAACACTGACCCACAGGAAGCTGCCATGAGTGTCATCAGAGAAGGAGAAGATCTCATTCTGCAGCTCAGGTACACAATCGGATATTTAGGGCATGTCTGATTTATCCCATCCTGAGAGTAAGAGTTGGTTTGATTCAGACCACCATGACACTGCCAGACTCAATCGGACAATTTCCAAAACTCAGAGCCTGTGTTTATGTTTCTTTACTACGATCTAAAACTCGGTCAAACAAAAACGTCAACATGATTTCCAGGCCAACAAAAACAAGTGCGTAGATTGTTGTTTAACGATAAAGGTGGTTTGTTTTCGGTAAAGTACAGCCGATACAGGTGTGTATCTCTTCCTGTTGTCCTGAATATGTTTTCACTCATGGCTGCATTTGTTATAGGCCTCAAGGCAGCTCTGTGGGCCACGTGGAGTCCGTACTGCAGCAGCTAGAGGAGGCTCATGTTCAGCTGGAGGAACTATTCCATCAGAGGAAGATCCGTCTGGATGTCTTTTTGCAGCTGCGAATCCTGCAGCAGTGCACAATGGAGGTATGGCCTCACTGATGCCAAACATTTGTGGTCTGGAACCTTGTTCAGCTTCTTCAAACCTCTGAGGGTCTCTGTCTTTGTAGGTCACTGGGGAAATGGATGCCTGGAAGCAGGAGCTGCAAAAACAGTCCCAAGACTTTTCCGCAGAGAAATCGGCTTCTCCGCGGCTACCGGACGTGAATCAGGACAAGCTTGCTCAGGACAAGCTGACCCTGGGCCAGTCACGGCTCATGGAGTCCAGTCCAGAGGCGCTAACCTTAGCACAACAGCGCATCCATAGGTAAAGGGAGCAGATCTGATGATGACAACATTGTTGAGAAAAAAAACCCGACACATTGAAGAACTGTTGGATTTTGGATCTGCAGGCACATGGAGAGAAGGCTGGCCATGAACAACATGATCTACGAGGTTCTTCAGCAGGGTCAGGACCTGCAGCAGTACATCAGTGAGATCCAGGCTTCAGGTCAGAATCAGCATGAATTTAAAACCTCTATTGTCAAAACTAAGGTCCAGGTAAACCCAAACAAGCAAGTATCAAGGACTGAACCTTAGGGCTGACCCTAAAATCAAGTGTTCTCACTTCAAGGTGGGATATGATAATACACATCACTAATACACAGGCTGGAAGAAAGGTTTGGTTATCAACTGCTGTTTCATAAAAGGAATGGAACGGTTGAATTAATGATTAGAATGAAATAGAAAATAATAGATTTGATGGTCAGTACCGACAGTGCAGCATCAGCGTACCACTTCACTAACACACACACAAATACACACACACACACACACACACACACACACACACACACACACACACACACACACAGGATAATGACGGGAGGGGTAAAATGGGGGGATGTGGTGTTGCCATAGAAACTAGTCTCTTAGGCCCCACAGCTGGTCACCATGGAAACCTGGCCCATAGAATTTGCCATTAGGACTCACACACACACAGACAGACATGAATGGAAAAACAGAAAACCCATCTGCATGTACAGATTACTGTATAAACTTGTGTGGACACTGTGAAATATGTCCGTGTGTGTTTGTGTGCCTTACTCTTTATGGTTCTCTGACAGGGGTGGAAGTGTCAGAGTCCGAGCGAGGACTCTCTGCTCAGGTGGAGGAGTTGCAGCACCTCCTGCAGGACAAACAGAAGGAATTGCAGCAGGTCGCTGATCATACACACACACACCTGGAACAGAGCCTGCAGCTGAGACACCTACAGAACCAGGTCAAACAGGTAACATGTACTGGACAAGACAGAGTCTAGTTTAGAAAAACTAAAGGTTTAGTCAGAGAATTAACAGCACGGTACAGTTGTCCAGAATGAAAGAAAATAGAAAAGCTATCATTTATCCATAACTAAGAAAAGACCTTACAATTTAACCAAAATGCTCTAAAGTTACCATTAGGATGAGTAAACGTTAGTATTTAATTAGTTTATTCAAAGCCAAGTGTGAAATTGCTAAGAACAGGATAAAACACCTGACACTGAAACAATTGGACTAAATATTTGGATTATTTTCATCTTAAATGTTACATATCTGAATGGCTATAGTTCTAGAAGCTACAGCTTGACCTCTGACTCTACTGACCCAGGTTCTGGGCTGGATCTCTGAAGGGGAGCTCATGTTGTCCTCCTGCATGTTAAACTCCAGCTGTTTGTCTGAGGCTGAGCAGCTCCAGAGGGAACACGAGCGCCTCCAGCAGGCTATTGAGGTAACTGGACAGACAGACACGTGGATGAATGTGGTGAAAATGTAGTAAGTATCATTTGTATCATCACCTTTTCCAGGGACTCCTCCACGCTGACTCTCTACAGAGAACCCACCAGGTGGCGCTGGCTCTGCAGCAGAGAGCAGAGCTGCTGGTCAGGTCGGTGGGGGCTGTGTGTTTTTGTTGTTTCTTCCAGATGATATGCTATTCCTATATTTACATTATTTGTTTGTGAACTTCAGCTTTATTTGTTATTTGTTTAAATATATGCAAGCAAAGTCATGTCCACTTTCCACTGACTGCATTGTCCTCTGTCCTCTCCACATCTTCAGGTCTGGACACTACGATCCAGATGCAGTGAGGTCTTGTGCCCAGACAGTGGCACTACACTGGCAGACACTAATGCTGAGGATCGAGGACCGACTGAAGCTGGTCAACGCCTCTGCTGCATTCTACAGGACGTCTCAGCAGGTATCTGTCCTTTCTGTCTGCTCCTCAGGTGTTGGAGTCCTGTGCAGTTCTGAGTAGAAGTGGCTGTTTGGTGCTGTGTCTTGTGTCTTGTCCTGTGGCTGTCCCTCACACTCCCCTCTGTGTAGTTCTGGTTTCCCAGTTCCCCTGTGTTTTCCTCTTTTTGATTCTGTTTTGACTCCTATGTCTCCACTGCCGTCCCCTCCTCAGGTGTGCGGAGTCCTGGAGAGCCTGGAGCAGGAGTACCGTCGTGAGGAGGACTGGTGTTTGGCAGGAGAACGTCTTCCTGAGCAGCTACTGCCACTCATCAACAAACACATGGAGCAGAAGGAGGCCTTTCTGAAGGTCAGCTGACCACCTCATAGCCAGTGAGAAGAAACCTTCTGACATCACTGTGACATTTTGAAGTTAACATATTCTTTTCACACAAGGCCTGCACGCTGGCTCGAAGGAACGCCGAGGTATTCCTGAAGTACATCCATCGAAACAGCGTTACTATGGCAACCATCTCTGGACACAGTGTCACTGGAGTGACAGGTGTCAGTGAGGTCACAGGTCACTCTAGGGTCCCTGAACAACAAGTCAAAGGTAAAGAAACAACAGGCTAACTTTTAGTTTTGTTCTTTGCCAACTGTTAGTCACTTTTTGTCAAATTTTTAAAAGTTTTCTGAACTTCAATTAGATAACATTAAGCTACTGTTATCTTCAGGAATCCTGAGTGAACTGCTGCAGAGAGAAAACCGAGTTCTTCATTTCTGGACTCTGAAGAAACGTCGACTGGATCAATGTCAGCAGTACCTGATGTTCCAGAGCCATGCCCAGCAGGTAGGAGGTGCTACACAGTAGTGTGTGTTTGTCTGTCAAAGACATTTCCAACTTTAAACCCACATTTCCACCTTCTTTACCCACAGGCATTGGACTGGCTTCAGCAGTCAGGTGACCACTACCTGGCCACACACACATCACCGGGATCAAACACAGCTGAAACACAAGAGCTATTGAACCAGCATCGAGAATTCTGTGTCTCTGCCAAGGTCAGGATTTAATTAGGTTTTATTTTTAAAATCAATTTTCTAATTTTCATCAAATTTCTCTCCATTGGTTTTGGACAGCCCTTTATGATTTTACATTTCTTTAACAATTTTTATCTTTTTTGTCTGATTTGTCTTTGATCTGGAATGTTGGTGGTATCTTTTTTGCTAGCTTTAAGCCATCCCTGGCTAAAAATTGTGAACCGTCTCCTTAGCACACACAGGAGAAAGTCCATCTACTAATTCAACTGGCTGAGAGCATGCTGACCAAAGGCCACGCCCACCGTGCAGAGCTGCGGCGCTGTGTTTCCGCTGTGGACAAACGTTATCGTGATTTTACTGTACGCATGGGACAGTACCGCCACCTGCTGGAGACAGCACTGGGAGGATGCTCTCAGGTGAAGCCAATTACGACAGTTTGAAGATCTGACCTGACATTTACTGTATGTATGTGTTTCAGTTTGACAAACGTGATGTTCTGTGTCCCTTACAGGACAACAGAGACCTGGAGCTGGAGCTGATTCCCAACAGTCTGTCCGACTCAGATCCCGAAGTGAACCTGTCTGACCCCAGCCACCAGGTCAGCGATGAAAAGAGACGCTCAGCACGGAAGAAAGAGTGAGTTCTGCCAGTCTCAGTACCTGTACTGTCAGGAGAGAGGGACTGACCTGGGACCAAACATATGGACCTCATGGATTAGACCAAACTATTTGACCCGCGGGCCACAATTGTCCTAAAATTGAATGGGGGGCCGGGTCAGGAGCAGATAGATGGACCGTTCGTGTGAACTGGGATAAATGACGTAAAAGTCTACCATAAAATGCTAATATGCTAGTATGCTTTTAAACTTTCCAATGTCATTTAGTGGGGAAATGCTGGCATTGTAGTGAAAAGGCAGAAGTATAATAATAATTATTGTAATGTATGTTGTATTTGCAGGTACATCATGGCAGAACTTCTTCAGACAGAGAGAGTCTATGTCAGAGACCTGCAGGAGTGTATCGAGGTAAACATGGCTAATATGATCTCTCAAGTCCATCAAGAAAAGCACAGCTGGTGCTTCACTGCTGCCTCCAACACTGAGCACAAAAGTGTAGTGAAAACACTGAGGTGTATTTTCAGTGACACAAACCTCACTAGTTACACAACTCAAAACAGCAGTGAGCTAAAATCCTTGATTTTCTCTGCGGACTTTGGTGTGAGAGAGCGGGAGTTTTACCAACCGGTTTTCTGTTGTTGAAGTCTGTCTGACAGTGAGATAAGAGGTGTAAACAGGTGTAGACTGAAGCTCTGTGTGTCCTGCGGCAGACATACCTGTGGGAGATGACGAGCGGCTCTGAAGACGTTCCTCCTGGTCTCTCCAACAAGGATGACATTGTTTTTGGAAACATCCAGGACATCTACGAATTCCACAACAGGTAGTGTCTGTTTCACTGGATAAGATTGACAACGAGAAGAGGTTAAAAACATAGGTTTATACAGGACAACGAGATCGAGCCACTTCTACTTCTTGTCTTCACAGGCATCTTTAAACTGTTGAACAACTTTTTGTGTTTCAGCTTACTTTTAGCTTTTAAATATATTTCATCACCTTTTAATTATTAAAAGGTCCTTTATTCGTCCTACAAGGGCGAAATATGCAGGGTTTTTTTACAGCTTACATGTAGCTATTTATGGGAAAGTTTTGTCATATTTTTAGCCTTTTGTACTATATATGTTGCCTGCTCTTGTCTATTTTGGGATTTTATTGTTTATTTATTTTTCAAATCTAGATTAAAGGCTGACTTCAAGGCAGCTTAAACCTGTAATGTGTATTTGCAGCATATTCCTGAAAGAGCTGGAAAACTACGAGCAGCTTCCTGAAGACGTTGGACACTGTTTTGTAACCTGGGTAATAAAGTTGGTTTTATATTGAAAAATATCCTAAAGGTTTGTTTTACATTTAATAAAAAACACCTTTGTGTGTGTGTGTGTGTGTGTGTGTGTGACAGGCTGACAAATTCCACATGTACGTGACCTACTGCAGAAACAAACCGGACTCCAGTTTACTGATACAACAACACGGCGTAGGATTCTTTGAGGTCAGAAACATCACTCCAGTATTTTTTATTAAACCAGCTGCTGTTGTTGGGTATGATGGTAACCTGTATTTCGTGTGTGTGTGTGTGTGTGTGTGTTCAGGAGGTCCAGAGACGCCATGGTCTGGCAAACTCCATCTCCTCAGCTCTGATTAAACCTGTTCAAAGAATCACTAAATACCAGCTGCTTCTCAAGGTCAGGAAATTAAATTAAAAAAGAAATAGTTCTCAGACACAGTGACAATAATTTGTGTTTACACAGGAGTTGTTGACCTGTTGTGAGGAGGGAAAAGGTGAGATTAAAGAAGGTCTGGATGTGATGCTTAGTGTCCCAAAAAGAGCCAACGATGCCATGCACGTCAGTATGTTGGAGGGTAAGTTTTCACCGCTGTGTTTTAACTAAAGCTTGGTCACATTTTTGAAAACTAAAATACTTTCTCTCTCTCTCTCTCTCTGTCTTTATTAATGGGTCTCTATCACCCATTGTTTCTTTCACCTTTCATCTCTATAAATACCACCTGGTCCAGGTCTGGAAGAGGGTCTCGAGGTCCAGGGTGAGCTCCTCCTCCAGGACTCCTTCCTGGTCTGGGAGCCCAAGTCTCTCATCAGGAAGGGGCGTGACAGACACCTCTTCCTTTTTGAGCTGTCACTCATCTTTAGTAAAGAAATCAAAGACTCGTCTGGTCGAACCAAGTACCTGTACAAGAGTCGACTCAGGGTGAGACCTTCTGTCCTGTAGAAATACTTCCTAGTTAAACCAACTCACTTACAGTACATTAAAACACGTACTGTTCCTTTTTCAACCAAATCAGAGGCATTTCATCGTCTCTGTCTAAATCAAGTTACAGACACTTTCTGTCCTGTTTTCGTCCAAACACAGTCGCTCTTCTTTTAAAGATGTGTACTCTCTTCTGTCTGTTATCACGTCAGACATCTGAGCTGGGCGTAACAGAACACATCGAGGGCGATCCCTGTAAGTTTGCTCTGTGGGTTGGAAGAACACCAACGTCTGACAACAAAACAGTTCTGAAGGTACTTCTTGAGACGGGTCTAATCTGTTTTAATTCTCTGATCGTCTTCTGTCCTCATTATTCATACTCACCAGCTGTGGATGTTCTCTCTTTGTACACAGGCTTCGTCTTTAGACTTAAAGCAGGAGTGGGTTCGCAGCATTCGTCAGGTCATCCAAGAGAGGCGGGGCCACCTGCGGGGGGCGCTTAGGGAACCCATCCCCCTACCAAAGACACCAAATCCTACACTGGGAAGACAGCGCAGCATCACACGCAGGTCGTTTAGTACTTGTATACACTTTCTGAAAATGTATACACAACACTGGGAGATTCTTTTTTTGCTGTTAGACCTGATGCTAGAGAAGAGTTACAGCTAACATTGAAACATTTAAAATAAAGTACCTTAAGCTTAAAATAAATCAAAAATAGTTTCAATTCAATTTCAAGAGCTTATCTGTTGCATATTTACACAAGTGTTGTAGAAAACTGTAATAAAAAATACATGAAATAATGGTTATAAATCAACAAAAGTAGCTACCAGAAATAACAAAGTGAGCACTTGATTTAAAAAAAAAAACAGATTGCCTTTATATAGATTCTACCTTCATGCTAAAGGTTTTAAATATAAATCTAATCCTAGATGTAAAAATATAAATATTTTGTGTTTATTTATTTAAAATGTAATGAACATTTACAAAACAGAAACTGAAGGCAAAAAACTTGTACTATATTGAAAAAAGTCTAGTGTCATTTTTGAAGGTGAGGCATGGCTTGGTTGATGAGCAAATGCAGATTGCATCAATACTGCACCTAACTATAACCAAGACATAGCTTGGCCTATGTAGCAAATAGTGCCAGGATGTAGCACAAATGTGGGCAAAATGATTTGTGTAATTTGGAGTATTGTGCTAACTCACGATTTGAACCTGCGTGTGGTATATGTGTGTGGTTGTTTTGTTCTATTTAACAGGGACACGAGTGAAGACGCAGACAGTTTGGGAGACGCCAGCAGTCAACCTGACACTGTGTCCATCGCCTCCAGAACCTCCCAGAACACTGCTGACAGTGACAAGGTACAGCGCACACATTCACATTTATAGACAGACACACATACACACTCTAATGTGCAAACGCAGACAGAGGGGTGTGCTGCTCAGAATGATGACCTCATCACTGCTGCAGCTGGCTCTGTGTGTGTGTGTGTGTGTGTTTGAGGGAGTTTCCATCACATTGAGCTCAGAAACACTCTCTCCTCTGTCCGTTCTTGTCCGCACTTAAGGTATGTTTGACTTTTTTAACTAATAATTTAACATTTTTCCCTGAGACTGTTGACCCAGAGTGCAGGACTGGTAGAGTGTGTCATGACCTTTGACCTCTGACCTTGGGCAGTTGTTAGGCTTTAGTTCAAAGACAGTGTTTAAAATAAACATCAGATTATAAATGATTGTGAAGGAGTATTACATTGGTCTGAATTTACTCATCATATAAAATACTTAATACTGAAATAACTCGTGTGAAATGAATACGAATAAATAAATTATAAAATAAAATATTTAATATTATTATTTAATATTTTTAAAATAATATATTTTACAAAATAAAATATATGAATAAATGAAACAAGGCTTCTGTAGCACATGTACCAACAGGACATCATACGATCACCTTTACATAGTCATAAACCTGCTAAATGAGCTGAGACATAGTCATAACTATTAAAAATATAAGTAAAAAGTTTTCCCATTACAGCTAAATGTTAGTGGCTGACAGCTAAAACCAGTAGCTAAAAAGCTAGCCAAAGCTTTAACCTAAATATAACAAGTAGACCATATTTACAAAAGATAGTTTTTTAAAATATGAAAGATTAAATCTAAAAAAAATCTAAAGTGCAATGAAATAAAGTATATAAATAAATATAGTGAGATTTGTTTAATGTGTTAAAAATTTAATGTATTAAATTTGAATATGGTGTTGGTTTAACCCCTTTAATATATAACATTCAATCAAGCAGTGGTAAAAAAAAAATTGAAATCAAGGCTTAGAAGAAAAAAAACATGAGAAAAGTCAAGTCCAAAAAAATATTTCAAAGAATCAGGTGTTTTACTGTATATGAGACATGTGTTTATATTAATTTTAGAGCAGTGTGTTTGTGTGTACGTGTGTGTACACAAGTGTAAAGACTAATCACAGCTGCCTTCAATTTGGACTAGGAAACACCCAGAACTCCCAGCAGACCCACACACACACACACACACACGCGCACACACACACACACACACACACACACTCATCAATCACGTGATGTTTTCTGTCCTCTTCAACCAATAAGAACTTAAACGTCAATCTGTGGTTACATGTCAGATTGATGTTAATGTTCATGTAGTTGTCCAGCAGGTGGAGTTGTTTGCTTTTTGTATAATTGTGAAACTGATGTGTTCCTCTCATTTAAACTTAAGCAAAGATGGTAAGATGGTTATGCAAGTTATCTCTCGTTGTCAATTTCAAACTATTATAGAAGGTGAAGAAGTCCTATAACAACAATATGGGCAACATGTATAATGAAGTTAACTCACCCCTGTGTGTGTGTGTGTGTGTGTGTGTCTTTCAGTTGTCTGGAGGCTGTGAGTTAGTGGTGGTCTTGTCAGATTTCTCCTCTGGAGCAGCTGGAGAGCTCAGTGTTCGCTGCGGTCAGACAGTGGAGCTGGTGGAGCGTTCAGTTGACCGACCTGGCTGGAGTCTGGTCAGAACCACAGAGCAAACACCACAGCAGGTAATCTGTCAATGGACCAGGCAGTTATTTAAAAGAAAGTTCAGACATGAATATATATTTTTTTAAAAGTCAAGTTCAAGCACTTTCAAATATTGTAAGAACAATTTTGAACTCCTTTAAATAATTGTTTTAATCTGCAGGAGGGATTAGTCCCCATGAGCGCCCTCTGTCTGTCACACTCACACAGTGCAGCTGACATGGAGGGACTGGCTCCACCTAACACAACCTCATCAGGCTCTGTGTCCACTTGCAGCAGCAGCACTAACACCACCCCCTCCTCAAACTGCACCTCCTCAGCCATCAGCCCCATCGTCAAAGGTGAGTGTGACCTTTGACCTTTTCCTGCTGCAGCTCAGCTTCACTTCCTCTTTAATCTGAGAAAAGTTTAAACATCCTCTTGGTACTGTGCAGTGCCACTGTGTCTCCTGTTTCCTGTCATCGTCTTAGGTCACATGTCATCTAAATGTTTATAACACACACAGCATTCCTCTCTAATTAGTTATTTAGTTCCACTGCTGCCTCCTGTGGTCAGTTTGTGTCACACATGAAGCTAGGAAGTTACAAAACAGCATTTTTGAACTTTGTGATAAAGTTATCAGTGGGTTAACAACTGCTGTGTAAAATCACATGTTCTCTCTATGTAGTATTGGAGGTGGACAGGAATAAACACACACACACACACACGATCACAAGGAAAACACAGGTGAAACAGTGACAGAAGGTGAACTTTGACCTGTCGTAGTTTCAGCTCAGACTCAACAGGAAGTTCCAGTTTCACATCCTGGCTGTGTACGTGTTTATGTGTGGGTGCATGAGTGTGTATAATGCGCTAATGTTTGTATCCACATGCGGCTGTGGCTGTGTGTGTGTGTGTGTGTGTGAATGTTTCCTGTCTAAGTCTAAAAATAAATCAGTTTTACTGATGATGATGTCATCATTTTCTTCTTACTTCTCTGTTTCTTCATTTTTAAAGTTTGCAGATTTTAAATCAAAATCTTGCATTTAGTCTTATTATTAGTCTTAGTCTTTATTATTTCATGTTTATAACATTTTTATACGGTTCACAGTTTATTCATATTGTCTCTATTTGCCTGAGCTCTTATTTATACACAGGTGCATATTAATATGACTAAACCTTGTGTGGTTTTGATTGGCTGTTGGCAGACACTGACTGTCATAGTTTCGTTAAACCACGCCCAGTTACTTGACCCCACCCTCTCTCTTGTTAAACTCCACACCTCTGTTCTCCTGAGGTCACAAACACATATGTTGTCTCTGTATTTGTACAAATTTGTTCTGAATGAAGTGATGTTGAAAGACCACGATGCAGCGGTGTACAGGTGCATGCTTGGATTGCTCTACTGTTTGGCGAAGGATTGTAAGAGAAAGAGAGGACGAGCGAGGTTGGTGCTAAATATGACAGAGAGAGAGAGAGAAAAAGAGAGTGAGTGAATGAGAGAGAGTGAGAGAAAGAGAGAGAGAGAGGGGAGTGTGTTAATGAGTGATGGAACAAGGTGACTGTCTTTTTCACACACACACACACACTCAAACACACACACACGAATGAGTGTAGGAACGTAAATCACAGGAGTGCATGTGTGTTAAACTAGACTTGCAGGTTTTTTTTTAACAGTGCACTTTACACCACACCCAACACACACACACACACACACACACACACACACACTTACAGTACATATATTATAAATGCAGAAAAACTCAGGGGACACAGCAGTTGTCCATTTGTTATATCAGTGAGTTAAAATGAATGTATGTATTTATAGTTTAAAATTCTATGTTAATTTTTATCTCAGTGACACAAACTGACCACAAGAGGCAGCAGTAGACAAGTAGCTTTAGTGTCTCTGAAAGCTACAAACTTTTATTTGAGATAAGTGTTGTGTGTGAATGTTTTTGTGTTTGTGTGTAAGCTCAGAGGGACAAAGGAGCTAGTGTCCCTGTGGGCTGAAATCACTGACTGTAAACCAGGGATGTCTGATAATATCGGCCGACCGATATATAGCATATTATGTAATATCTGTACGAATCGTTATCGTTTTTTCTTCTGATGATGAAAACCTGATAATGCAATGCCAAGGTTTCGCCAAATGATGTGCCCTAAAAATAGCTTTGGGGATAAACGGCTGCATATTAAGGTGAAAGTCACTAGATGGCAGCATTGCAGCTCATTTAATTAATCTCAATTAACCCATACTGTGGGTTTTACAGATAAATAAATAAATAATACCAGGTCTATATTGGTCTATTGATATAGTAATCAGAAATTAAATGTTTGGACAATATCGGCATATTGGATATCGGCAAAAAGTTAATGTCGGACATCCTTACTGAATACTAATAAACTTATATGAACTGCCTCCTGACTTTTGTCTCCTGGTTTGTGTGTGCGTTCAGACTCTGCAGGTCTCTACAGCTCTGAAGGTCAGGGACTTCACAATCAGAACAGTAGTGGGTCATATTCATTTTAAAGAGCATTTCTGACGTACAGTAAACTTCACTTCCCTGACTCCAATGTTCTTTTCCTCAGGTGTTTCCTCCCCCTCAGTGCAGGCCGTAACAGCAGCTGCAGGGGGCACTGTGGGTTCTCCTGGTCCCAAACGCAGCGGCTCAGGAACAGGAAACACCTTGAAGGTAACATCTAAAAACATTCACCTGCTTATTTAATTATTGGTTCGTCATTTTTGTTGATTCAGACATGTTCTTTTTCCATATTGTGACAGCGCTGGTTGACCAGTCCGGTTCGCAGGCTGAGTCAAGGCAAAGCTGATGGACAGAAGAAACCAATCAGAGCCAGGAGGCGGGACAACAGGCCAGAGGTTGCAACGCCTCTTACTGGAAATGCTCAGACAGTGCGTGAAGACACGTGTCACAACAAATATACTTAAAACAAGAGAAAGACGTCGTCTGAGGTGACATTTGTGTTTCTGCAGAAATCCAGGAAAGAGGACGGTGGCCAGAGTGGAGGGGAGGAGGAGCCAGAAGAAGAAAACCACACCCCTCTGCCACCGCCCATGCAAATTATCAAAGACCCCAACAACCCAGAGGTACAGAGGGAGGAGCTTTGATACGTAATCAGGAAATTACTTTTAATTAATACACCAAGATTATTAGATTTAAAAAAGCACAGGATGAGAATAGAGAGATATTTTAAAATAGTAAAATTAAACAAAATTAGTCAAGATACTAAACTAAATAGTTAAAGTTGATTTATTTATTACGCTTAGATGCTTTATCAAAGTGAGATGTTTCATTTTTTTTAGGCTCTGGACTCAGATCAAGGCTCCAACGAATCAGACACTGAGCAGAGAAACAAAGCTCTAAGAGGAAGAATGTGAGAGACACACATCGTACTACCTTCTAGTTTTTTTTTTCTATTTTCAGTTGTTTCCTCTATTCCTACCTTTTGTTGTCATCTTTTGTACTGATGTTTTTGTCATTAATATTGAACAAGCACACAGACACAGTGACTGTATTTCTGTGTGTGTGTGTGTGGGCGCACAGGTTCGTGGTGAATGAGATGATCCAATCAGAGAAGGACTATGTGAAGGATCTCGGTGTGATTGTGGAGGTAATGAAGCCCCCCATCAAAGTCAAACTCCACCCAAAATAGACAAAATAAAATGGATAGGCAAAACACTAACCTGAGTGTGTGTGTCTGTTTTAGGGTTTCATGTCAAGGTTAGATGTCCGAGGAATTCCAGAAGACATGAGAGGAAAAGACAAAATTGTCTTTGGGAACATCCAGCAAATCTATGACTGGCACCGCGAGTACGTGTTTCGAACTCATGTCCACACACGTGTAGAGACGCCTGCAGTCTCATTCATGCTGACCTGACCTCTCTCTTTTCCAGCTTCTTCCTGGTGGAGCTGGAACGCTGCGTCCAGAACCACGACCTGCTCGCTGACCTCTTCATCAGACATGTAGGTGTAACGTCTTCATGCTGTGACCGCCTTAAAGATGCCGTCATAGAACAAGAAGAAAAAAAAACTCAAATTAATGAATTTATGGATTCTGATACATTTGACATTTCTGTGTGAGCACCAGAAAACCTTCAGGTGCTCACCTGAAAATAGCCTATTGTATGAACATGTCAGTGCAGGAGTTAGTTTGTTTACATTCACACAGGACTTACAACGCTTGGATCATGTTGTTACTTTCATTGAAGAACCTAAATGTTTGTTTATTTATTTTCCCATGTGCCTTTAGTGGCTCAGTAGGTACATGTTTTTGCACAGGATTTAGCTTTTTAGTAGCACTAAGATGTTTTGAATACATTTTTATTTTTATGTTAACTGTTCATGCTAACTGTAAATAATTTGAGATTTCATTTTTTTAGGTTGTAGCTATAATTGAGCTGGTTGGCTGACTTTGAGCTGGGTTTATGCTTTGCAGGAGCGTCGTCTACACATGTACGTTGTTTATTGTCAGAACAAACCTCGCTCAGAGTTCATCGTGATCGAGTACGAGACTTTCTTTGAGGTAAAGAATCTTCATTCATTAAAACTGCTGTTAGGGATGTTGGTTTTTTTGATTCCGTAAGAGTCATTTGTGTGTTGGAAGGCTAACCTAACATACAACAACAACTTTGTTGACCAACAGTCTACAATACCAACTGTAGCTGATTATGAACTATTACCACAGATGAGCCACAAACTGGTTGAACAGTTTTTTTTTGTCCATCTGTCTGCAGGAAATCCAGCATGAGATCAGCTGCAGAATGTCCATCAGTGATTATCTTATTAAACCCATCCAGAGAATCACAAAGTACCAGCTTCTGCTGAAGGTCAGTAACCAACAGCCTTTGTCTCTGCTCACAGTCTGACACTATTTTATAATCTCTGCTGGTCTCGTCTGTCTTTATAGGACTTTCTGAAGTACACGTCTAAAGCAGGCCTGGACTGTGAGGAGGTGGAGGTGAGTCTGGGAAAATTGTCAATCTTTAAAGCAACAGCCTGAATGATGTGTTTTTGTTCTGCAAGGGATGAGAACGTCATGTTATTGTGTATTGTTCACAGAAAGCCTCAGAACTGATGTCATTGGTTCCAAAACGGTGCAACGACATGATGAACCTGGGACGTCTGCAGGGATATGAGGTGCAAATAAGTAAATAAACTGAATTGAAACTAGATGTTAGGCGATGAAGACAGCTGTGGATCAACAAGACTTTTGTATGGGAAAATACTGAACTGTCCCTTTAGAACTGCTTGTCTTGACCTGTCCCTTTACCTGTATATATGTCCAGGGGAAGTTGACGTCTCAGGGGAAGCTGCTGCAGCAGGAGACCTTCTGTGTGTGGGAGCAGGACGGCGGGGTTTTGTCTCGCAGTAAAGAGCGCCGTGTTTTCCTCTTTGAGCAGATCATCATCTTCAGCGAGCTCCTGAGAAAAGGTTCCAACAACCCTGGATACCAGTTCAAGAACAGCATCAAGGTGAGAAACTGCATCAGGATTTGGATTTAAAATAAATGCAAGTCTGCTCTGGTTCTGACAGTGCTGTGATGTCACTGTGATATCACCGTGATGTTAGGTGAGCTACCTGGCCATGCAGGAAAGCGTAGATGGAGATCCCTGTAAGTTCCTGCTGTGGTCCAGGGGCTCAGCCGAGCGCTTCACCCTGCAGGCGTCCTCCTCCAGCATCAAGATGACCTGGGTGGAGACTATCGCCGCCCTGCTGGATGCTCAGAACAACTTTTTGTCAGGTCAGTTCATTCATTCTTTTATTTGTAAAATAAAAGCATTCTGACCCCTCAGTCTGGAGTCACCTAAAGTTCTTCTGTATCTTCATCCTGCTTCCATTTTCTCTTTTGTAGCTCTTCAGTCTCCTATCGAGTACCAGAGAAAAGAGGGAGGGATTTCAATTACTCGCCCACTGTCTTCAGGTCGACCGCCCTCGGCCCCGCCAACTCCCAATGGTCACGCCCCTCAACCGCAGCCCGATGGTGAGCAGGATGACCAGGTCGGTACCAGTAAAGCTCACATCCATCACATTCTGCTGCCTGGTCAGCACTTGAGTGACGATTTCATCTTCTCTGTCCAATCAGGAGCTGGTACTGGTGCTACAGGACTTTGTGGCTGTGCGTGAGGATGAAATCTCTGTGTTCCAAGGCGAGAAGGTCCAGATCCTGGCCTCCAACCAGCAGGGCCAGAGTTTGGTTTACAGACCAGCCAACAGCGACTCACCAGCTGCGGAGGGCTGGGTGCCACGAAGCGTTCTGGATGCACACTGACACAAACACACACACACACACACATACACACACCAACAGCTAATCATCAGGGTTCAGACTTAAAAGGGTGGAGCCTAAAGGTGGTGATGTCAGCTCTCATTTGTTTAAAAAAAGAAGAAAAACTTCACATAATGTCCTAAAGCTCAGCCATCTATATTCAAAACAAGAACTGGGAGTTGAAACTAGAACAGAACACTTTATCACCTTTATTTGGCCTCATGAATAACTGGTATTTATTTACTGAGGAATAACCTGTCCAGCATCACGTTTGTAGGCTGTTCATTTAGCTCCCTCTACTGGTGACAGTTATCATTACAGTCACATTCAGCTAGACCTGGAGCAGAAGTTGACTTTGAATCAAATATTTCATTTAAGTCATATTAGGAGTTGGTGTTATCTTTTTAACATGGGATGAAACGATATATACAATAATGTATATGAAACATGTATATTCATCAACAGTAAGAATTTTATTTCAACTACAGAAGGGAAAAGCTCACACCAAGAGTTCATTTGTGAATATATTTAATTTTTATGATTTCCATCATTACTTTAAATGTAACTGTATTTCCTGAGACATGAAGCACTTTGATAGTTTTCTCTGGTGGACTGCTGTGGACTACAGAGACTATAGTATGACCTAGAAAGGAAGCAGCATACAGAGGGCTCCACTGTTAAAATGTAGATTATTTATATAATTTAGATTATTTATCACTTACTAAATAAAATGGAAAGACATAGAAATATTTAATTTACCTCCTTGTCATCTTTAAAAAATATATTTAAATGTGCAAACAGGATAGTTTATTCATTTGTTCAGTTAATGACCAGTCATGAGTAAACACATTATTCTTTTATAATCAGCCATTTTACAAAGAATTAGTGACTCTCAACTACACTGAGCTCAGACTAGAAGGAAATAAACAAAAAAAAAGGAGAAAAACATTTAGTACATGTGACTGTTCAGGTAGAAATCACTACTTTTAGCTCCACCCACTCACACTAACACACACGCACACCTTCAGCAGCAGGTACTGTTAAATCCCACCCCTCTTACAGGGGGCTCCCATCAGTTTACTGCACCCACTAGTTAGAGCCCAATGATGTCATAAACTGTTTTCTGTGGATCACTGCAAAAACTGACCTGACCACGTGACCTTTAGGAGATGGGTGACATCGTTGTCCATATCACTGAGGACATCATGAAGGATGCTGCCGTTGCCAAGCAACAAGAGACAGTTTATATCAAGAAGAAAAAGAGATGTGTATGAAGAGTGAAGAGCGAGTCGTCCACACATCATTAAAATCATCATCAACATCCTGTGAATAGTGTGCATAAAATGACTGAGGACGCTCGCACACACACACACACACTCACTCTCACACACACACACACAGATGATGATAAGGACTATGAAGATGAAGATTATAATAATAAGAATAAGAATATGGTTAAAAAACTGTTTGTCTGTAAATGTCTGTACGAGTGCGTGAGTGTGCATGTGTGTATGTTTGTGTGTGTGTGTATGTCTGTGTGCGTGTGTGTGGATGTTTTTTCACAGACACTTCCAGTGTCCCACTGTAGCGTTGCCATGACAAATTGTCCTGTTTACAGAGACACCTGTTGGTTTGTTGTTTAAGTTTTAATTTATGTTTATAGTTTACCCAGAGAAGCCCCGCCCCCTCTGTAAGCCCCCCCAATTTCAGATTATGCGTTTTCTGTTCCCCGTAAGTGTAAATAGACTCTGGACACTGTCTCTCTGTCCACCTGTCTCCGTCTGTCTGTCTATATGTCAGGCAGCAGCAGCAGCAGCGCCACCTACTGTGACCTTCTATTTTTACTGAAACACTGCTTCTCCTCTCTCTCTCTCTCTCTCTCTCTGTTACTATGGGTCTCTGTCTCTCCCTCACTCTCGTGCCATTCTCAGACAACACCCCGGTCCTTAATGAGCCACACAGCCCTTCATGTGTATGGTGCTGATCATTTAGGCTGGTTTCTAGTGCACTCCTGACGGCTTTGACTTCACTCTTGCACTACAGAGGGCAAACGAGGGATTTAGGGTTCAGAACAGATTCTCGTACACCCCCGAGGAATCAGGGTGGATTCTAATTGAGGGTTAAGGACGTGTTCTATTGCATGGATTGAGGGCACCTCTAAAGGGTTTAGGATGTGCAATACTAGGGGGATAGGAGGAGGTTCAGTCCACTACTCTAGTTCCCTACTAAAAAGAATGGTTCAAGAACATGGCTGATGGTTATAAACAGACTAGTGCACTGCTCTAGGTTAGGATGGACTACTACTGAGGGCTTAGGATGGATGCTAGTGCACAAAAAGAGCACAATACGAAGGGTTATTGAAAATGTAGCAGTAAAGCAGTGAGCAGTGTTGTGTGATCAACCAGAGAAGGACGTAGGTGCTGTTTAGTGAGGGTCAAACTCAACTCTACCCAATTCAACAGTGTTATTTGTACAGAACTAACAGCTGCTAACTGACTGCTAACTGTTGTTGTTTGTAATAAACTTCATTTTTCATCCTAATTAAATTTTCTCTTTTTTAAATCAACCAATAAATCAAACAGACTTTCTAGTTTCCTCCAGGCAGACTTTCAGTCATCTTTTTTCTTTCTCATTTTATTTAAAGCATACATTAACTCCTGACCAAGTTGTTAATTGTAATTATTTCTATTAAGTTATATATATTTGACCAAGGTTGAGGAAACAATGTTAATTCATTCTGGATTTGGTCAGACATTTCAACTGGAGCTGGTTGTCAGTAACTTTACCTGCACATCAGAATGAAACATTGAACTGTGTCTGATAATCTAGTGGTGGACGATAACACACCATCAGCTGTTTTACTACCTGATAATGAAAGGCTATAAACACACAGTGAGTGTCTACCTTTAAACTCTTCATTTGAAGCTTTGACTAAGCCTCCAGGCTGGATATGTATAGAGTAGTTCAATATGAGACAAAAGACAAATAAGGGTACATAATCTGACTGACCTCAAGTCAAATTAGTAAAAAAGTGTAAATATAAATATAATCAAAATGGTTATTTAACAGTTTGATGGACTCGGGTGCAGGTTTATTTTCCTGAGCAGGGGAAATAGATCAGATTGTCTGATCTTTAGACTCTCTAATTGGTTAAATTGGTTTATGGTTTTACAGCTTTTTATTATAAGCTCAGGTTAACTTGACTCAGCTGCACGGAGCAGAGTTCTTTCTCAACATTATACAACAACCACACATTTTAACGAACCATTTTCTGCTACATTTTAAAGAAAGTTTGATTATAAAAGAAACAACAACATCAAAGTTTTGAATAAAAAAAAAGGATCACACAACATCCAGGTATGACCCAAAGATGGGGATAAATAGTCTTTCTTGCTCTACTACTTAAGGTAAAATGCTGAGCACATGTTTATGACTGTCCTGTCTGCATTTAGATCTGTCCTATATAATGTATATCTGCATCATGAAGGGCACAATCACAGAGACAGTGGTGATCACTGACTATTGAGCAGCTTAAGTATTTAATAAACAGTAAAAACACAAATAAGTGTCCCATTCAAACTGAGTGTTTTACTTTGAAGCAGGGACTTTTACGTTGAAAGGAAAAAGAATTGGCAGAGCTTCTGTTACATAAGACCTGCACTGTTTACTCTGCTGGACTTATCTGGATGAACATGGTGATGACCACGTCCTCTGGACAGTTCAGCTTTAAAAGCAGATTCAGCTGCCAGTTCACTAGTCACGCTAGTGAGACGAACACCAAGTATGCACACTGTCTTTGGGAAAAATGGCTCAGAGACTCCAGAGCCGGTGAAAGCTGAGGTGACAGGTGAGCTTTTATGTTGTTCCTATTCATTTTATATATTTTATATTCATTTTACTTTTCATATATATGTTTATAACTACATATATATTTAATTTTATTAAATGCCATACATAATTATATTTAGTTTTATGTAAACATATATTTTAACTTTAGGTTAGATATTTTAACCTAAAATCTTAACCTTTTCTGTATTTTCCTTCTCTTGTAAGTGAACAGTTTGAGTTGCAATTCAAACTCACCTGTGTGTTGGTGTTTGTGCTGCATCCCACAGGCTCCATCCCACCATGGCTAAAGGGAACTCTGCTGCGGAACGGACCGGGGCTCTTCTCTGTTGGAAACTCCAAATACAATCACTGGTTTGATGGGATGTCACTGATCCACAGCTTCACCTTCACAGATGGTCAGATCTGGGTTTTTTCAGAAAGATCTGTCCACGGACGTTTGGATCTACTGCATTGGTTTACTGACATGTTGTTTCAGGTCAGGTGATCTACAGGAGCAAGTTCCTTAAGAGTGAAACCTACAAGCGAAACATAAAAGCCAACAGAATCATCATTACTGAGTTTGGAACTATGGCTTATCCTGATCCCTGCAAGAACATCTTCTCCAGGTACAGACGCCTGACTCCACAGTTGTTTAAATGTACTGAGTGTTAGGGGGGTTTCACACCTTGTAGGAACCAAGCAAGGAAGCCCATGGATCTAGAGTTGGATTACAACTAAGAACACTCTAGAACACTTAGAGTCCTTCTAAATACAGCCACCTACGATCCTTAAAAAAAAAAAAAAAACTTACAGTTTAACAATGTTCTTATCGGTAGAACCTTCACTCACCTGAGGAACATCATCCCTGACTTCACTGACAACAACCTGATCAATATTATTCGATATGGACAGGACTACTACGCCTCCTCAGAGATCAACTACATGAACCAGATTGACCCCACTACTCTGGAGACCGTGGGAAGAGTACGTTAGTCCTGGAAACACCATTAGGAACATTGACTCTTCTTCAGACTCCAAACAAAAAAACATTTTTTTGCTAAATTCCAGATAAACTACAGAAACCACATCGCCTTGAACTTGGCCACAGCTCATCCTCACTATGACAATGAAGGCAACACATACAACATGGGAACAGCCATCCAAGGCTTTGGTCTGCCCAAGTATGTCATCTTCAGAGTCCCAGTCGACGCTAAAGGTACCGATTAATTACATTATATAATGGATGTATATGACAATATGCCAACATATAAGAGAGTAGTGACAGAACTACAGACAGCCAGAGAAGTTTAGTCCTCTTTTTTAGGTTGACACATTGAAACCACAAGGACGAGTTTCACTTTCACTCTCTTTTCATTTTAAAGTGGACTCAAGATAAGTGGTATAATCAATACGTTAATTTTGTATAATTGTAATTTGTAAAAAATACAGGTAACTGTATCCACTTGAGAGAAGTTTATAATACATGATAGTATAAGCACAACAAATATTTTAATTTCCGAAACACAAAATGTTTGTGAGAGAAATAATATTTCACTATGAAAGTCAGTCCTCCAAAAACTGTTTCAACAGTCTAATGTTCCCAGAACTAAACCTCTTTTACTCTCAGAGCAGGGAGATTTCTTTGGTACAGCAGGAACTGAAAGACAACTGACATCACATCAACTCTCCTCCATCATCTTTTACAGACAAAGAAAACAAAGTGCCAGCCCTAAAGAAAGTTGAAAAAGTCTGTTCTATCCCAATGCGCTCCTCTCTGTTCCCGAGCTACTTCCACAGCTTTGGAATGACAGAGAACTTCATTGTTTTTGTGGAGCAGCCCTTTAAACTGGACATCATCAAACTTGGCACCGCCTACTTTAGAGGAGACAACTGGGGCAACTGCCTTAAATTTGACAAAGATGACATAGTAGGTTCCTACATTTCCAGGACTTTAATGACCTTTTAATCTGCTGAGAGATAGAACTGTTGTTAACAAAAATTAACAATAAGTCAAATTATGGGAACAAAACAGATAATATAAATGTTAAGCAAGACAATAATAAAGACTTGAGGAGTTCCTCAAGTTTCTTGTACAGTGGAACCTCGGTTTTTGAACTTAATTCATTCCTGGAGGCGGTTTGTGAACAAAACATTTTTCCTCATAGGAACTGCTTTCATGGTACTGTCCCTTGTTCGGCAACCAAGTTTTCGTACGACAACTGGGGCTTTTTGTGGTTAAAAATTTTGTTCGTGAAAAGGAAAAGGGAGGCGTTCGACAACCGAGGTTCCACTATATACGTTTTATTATATATTGACTTGATTGGACGGTAAGTAAACAAACAGTTCTTTTTGTGTCCATCACAGACGCTGTTTCACATCATCAACAGAAAGACAGGAAAGGAGGTGTCCACCAGGTACCATGCTGACGCTTTGGTGGTCTTCCATCACATCAATGCCTACGAAGAGGACGATAACTTAGTATTCGACCTAATCACCTACACTGACGGACACCTTTATGAAATGTTTTACATCAGAAATGTAGTTCAAGATGCGGAGAACTTTGTACAGGAAAACAAGAACTCCTCCAGACCTATCTGCCAAAGATTTGTGGTTCCACTCAATGTCCACAAGGTTAGTAAGGTCTGAAGCTAAGTTTTCTCTGGGCTAACTATTATTCAGCTATTTACTACAAACATATGCCATAATGCAATGCTTTTGGGAACCTACATGTCAGTAAATGTGGATTGTAATATATTCAGGATACAAAGACAAGAACATTTAATCTGCAGCTTTAATTATCTGATCTGTGTTGGCCACACAATGCAGGTAAGATGATGTAGATCTCTGCCTAAATTATGTGGGCTGTGTAGGCTACAAAGTACAGCATCCAGCCTACTGAGGCGATTACCAATATTATCTGCCACCAATGTAACATCTAAAGTGTAGGCTGTAGCCTATATCTAGAATATAGGCTGAGCTTATAGGCTTATGGTTAAGTGCTGGACAAGATAGTATAGTATAGTATAGGCCACAGCCTAGGTAGGGGTCAATAAGTAGAACATATAGACATAAGCCTAGATGTATCCCACAACCTGAGGTTCCCTGATGATTAATGGTTTCATGTATTTTAAGGAATCTCCCAGAGGTGTCAACCTGGTGACGCTGTCAGACACATCAGCTCAGGCAATTCTACAGGAGGATGGCTCCGTCTACTGTCAGCCTGACACCGTATTTGAAGGTTTGGTTGGAGACACTTGCCATTTAAACATGTATTCAAATCCATTGTTTTACTAGTCAAGTCTAATTGCAGGCCTGGAACTTCCTGGAATCAACTACAACTTCAACACTATGAAGTACAGATACTTCTATGGCTCCAGGGTTGAATGGTCACCACATCCTAACAAGGTGAGGCTTTATCGTCAACCACGTTAAGCTAACATTTGGTTGAATGTTGGAGCCATTTTTAAAACATTATTTTTAGGACTTTCTGCTTTATTTTATAGTAATATTTAGCATTGTTGTTAAGACATTGCTAGCTCGTTTTTTTGTCGCCGAAAATCCAAATATTCTCACACTTTACTTACTCTTCATGAAACTTGGGCCTGTTCAGCTGAACACAACGCTGATAGGAACGGCTGTCTCACGCCTCTTTTAGTTGTTATAACCATCTGCTGCCACCTAGCGGAAAAGCATTTCATTACTTTACCTGTCACAAGAGCAAAGACATATAGTTCAGAAAACAATGTAATTAAGTTGGATACTTTCCCGTGTCACACCTAACGATCTCTCACGGCGCATGAGTTACAACGTGTAATACGCTACATTTGTTTCCATAATAAGACCAAAATACAGCAGTACTTTGTACTTAAATAATCAAACTGTTGTTATCACCGTTAATTTGTCATTTCGTGTTAAACTGACACAGATTGCTAAAATCGACATTGTCACGAGGGAGCACCTGGAGTGGCAGCAGGATAAATGCTACCCCTCAGAGCCCGTGTTTGTGGCTTCTCCTGGAGCTGTGGAGGAGGACGACGGTGAGTGTCGTTAGCGTTCAATACTACACTACGTTATTTTCTACAATCCTGATTTTTATTTTTTCATAATTCCTCCAGGTGTAATTCTGTCATCTGTCATCTCTCTCGAACCTGACGTCGCTCCGTTTCTACTTGTACTTGATGCGAAAAACTTTAAGGAAATCGCCCGAGCCACAATTCCCACCAGTGTCCACATAGACCTACATGGCCTTTTTATCCCTGCTGATGTTTTGCAACCAACGCGTGATGATGACCAGGGGCGCCGCTAGTGATTGTGGGGTCCACGGAGTGACTTTTTACTGTGCTCCCAACACAGACAGGCGGTTGAAATTTTTTTATGCTAAACCTAACCTTTTGACCTAAAACAATGCATACTATGTTTTATTTACTATGCATTATATATTTGACTATCATTCCTATTCAAGTTATTGCTTATTATTTTATGTTTTATAAGTTTATTTGGGGGCAGAGCTTAGTCATGGGCCCCTAAAATCAATCTCCCCACAGAAGACGACACAACTGATTATACAATAGGATTTAGCAGTAAATTGAGTATTGTGGATCCAATCTGTAGATCTTTTATCAACTATAAAGGGCTAATTAATAGCTGAATCTAATCAGTTTCTGTTGTGGTTTACATTTTGGCTACTCATTTCAACCTTTTTGAGATGCTATAGGCTCTTTGACCTACAGCTTGTGTTGAAAGCTAGACTATATAGTTTACAGTACAATATAACTAATTTATACGGTTAACAGTGTCGCTAAATAAACATTTATTTTGTAGTTTTTATTTAAGGGTTTTAATGACCATTTAACCGAGAATGTTTAAATAAAAAACGCTTAGTGACCTTGATTTTCTCACATTTTGCGTATAGGAAATTGCTGAGAGCTATGTAAACCATCAGTCAGTATTTTCAGCACATATGGTAGACTTTTAAATAACTTACCTTTATTTCCCAGATCCTAACATCCAAACACATTTGTGCATTCACTGATGAGCCTTATTTCCTCTAATCAACATTTGATTTGGTATCAGTCCATAAAAGTTGGGAGATATGCAAAGTCAGGATTTGAAGGAAGACTTTTGTCTGAATAATAAAGAATCGTGTGAATTCCAAAGCATTTTGACTTGAACTGACTTAACATACTGGAAGTCATATTTATTAATGAACAAAGAAATCCTTTTTAAATTATCTTTTTTTTTTTTAAAGAAGTCGTAGTTTATTTTCCTCTTTACAGCTGCTGATACAAACCATAGAGTGTATTTATTATTGAAGCAGTTTCATCAATTCGAAAACAAGACAAAAGAATCAGCAACTATTTCACATCCAAATCCTGACTGGTTTATGTCGTCAAAATTCAATTCAACTTTACTTTATTTTTCCACTTTTTTAAAGAGGTTTTTTTAAAAAACATTTCTCACCTTATAGTGAATTTTTTTCCATCAATTTCCAAAATTGTTGAAGTGAAATCTGAGCTTCACCCACAGGACTTTAAAATCTGTTCATGGTTTGTCTATGGAAACGCAGATGTCAGTGACTTCACCGAGACCTTAATGTGAAAAATTGTATTTTTTTTTCTTCTAAATTCTCTTCTCCTTTCCTGTTGATGCTTTTCTGTACATGTACAATCCCCATGGTGTACCAGGATCAGAAGAAAACTATAACACAACCTTGTTGTTGCTGTAGAACAGGCACGTTGGAATACTGAGTGTGTGTATGTATGTATGTGAAATGTCTAAACAATCACTGTTAACAACAGTGGAAAACTCTGTTCGTTTCTCACAGAAAAACACTTTTTTCCCTTCCCTCTTCGTCCTCTCAGGAAGTGTGTATGTGTCTTTAACTCTGTGTTTTTTTAAATCTGTGTGTGTGTGTGTTGGGTCCCTCAGATGATCTCAAAGGTCTTCTTTAACTCCACAATCAGCTGCCAGTCAGACTTCTGCATCTCGTCTCTGAACCAGTTCTTCAGAGCATCGATTGATGCTCGTGTGATCTGAACAAGCAAATGTTTTCTATTAAGGCCGGGGTTAAAAAATTAAAGGCTTCACAAGATTATGACATGATTTAACCTAGTCTTCAACCATTTTAAAACATTTCTATCCCTGACAGTAATCTGTAATATTTGACCTCTGCCTACAATCTATCACTTTATGTAATCTGTGACTTCTTACCACCTGTAACAATAAACTACAACCTGTGACTCACACCTGTAATCGGTTACTGTAATCCTTCACCTGGTGTAATTTGTAACCAATCCTGATGTGGTTACAAATTAGGGTGGGTTGGTTGTCCTCCTCCCTGGTTTCTTTTACTTTTGTTCTTCTTTGGCTTTACACCGACACTTGTTTTCTGTTCACTAGCATTAATTTGATTCAATAATCTCACCTCCTATCAGTAACATAATCTATCTATTCCACAAGACAGATTTCAACTTGAAAATATGGAGGCGTTGGTGCCTCCTCCTCAGTGGGCAAAACCTCACCTTACTGACAATGATGTCTGTAGCTTCAAAATGACGTCCGTACATCTTCGGAGATTCTCCGGGAATGGGCTCGATTTTCACACACACTTCCTGTCCTTTCTTCGCAGAGTCCACCGGTTTGTGGTTCATCTCAATGCTGGTCACAATTCCAATGTCCACAAACTGAAAGATACAGGTACAAGACTATCAGTAATCTGAGATTATCCTAGACACCACACCAATGTGAACAAACCTGCACAAACAAGACTATTTGAATACAATATAATCTGAGACAATAATCTACTGAGATAAAAATTTGCAGAGTTAGTGCTCATTTCTACAGAAGGGTCCACAAATCTTTCTCCAATGTATTATTATTATTATTATTATTTTATAATAATAATAATAGTATTTGAGTTCCTTGGTTGGTCTAACAAACTAAACCATAAGAAAACGATGTAGTAATGATTCTCACCCCCTTGCTGGGGACACAGAGCGGCGTTCCCTGCTTAAGAATTCCAGCATCCACGATGACGCCCATAACAATGGGATCTCTGGAGTTGAAGATGAACTGAGGAAGAACTCGAATCTTCGCCGGAAACACAGCCACGTGTCTGTCATTCAAAAGAAACACAAAGAGTCAGAGAACAGAGATGACAGATTATAATAAAAATAAAAAATAAAAATAGCCCATACTTGAACTCTTCCTGTTTGGCCTTCTTGTAGTCTTCTCTGTACTTGGTGAAGGCATCAAATAGGTGATAGATGATCTCAGCTGAGAAGATCCTGACACCCAGACTGTCGGCCATTTCTTGACTGTCTCGTTCCACCTTCACGTCAAAGGCCAGGATCACTGCATACCTGTGTCCAGTACACAAACAGACATCAGAAACACCTCACACCACTAAAAAGGTCAGATGATGTTCTCACAATGCCCTCACTCACTGTGGGTCATGTTCCAACATGGCGGAGGCCTTCATCACGTCCTTTTTGTGGACTGGACCAATGTTGATGCCTGCATACTGCACAGACAAACACACACACAGATTTCAGGGTTAAATATCTTCTCTCTGTGGCCTTTCAGGGTATAAGTTTGGTCCAGATGGATACTGACTGGGACTTTGGACGTCCTGAGGAACTCCAGCAGAGCCTCCAAAGATCCCAACGTGGACGCCTGAACATAAACTCCTTTCTCCTCCAGTTTGATGGCATTGAGCGTCTGTTTGAGTTCACGCACCAGCTCATCCTGGAAAAACCACACAGAAGGGGTGAGTTGTAGCTCTTTCCTGCCTCTGTGCATGTTAAAGAGTTTGTTCATTTTACCTTTAGAACTGGGACCTCATCCTCCTTGTGGGCCACCAACAGGGGGAGCCCTGCCAGTGTCTTTTCCAGGTCTTTACCCAAAATCTTCACACCTTGAGAAGTGGAGACCTCTTTGTGCTTCTCGTATTGATTCTACAACAGAGTTTTAAAGGGATATTAAGAACTCATACAGTTTCTCAAGATGAGGTCTTGAACACTTTCAGGTACTCTATTGTTAGCTTTTTCTGCACCTGCACCTCTTTGCCATCACAATGGGCATAAAGGGTACCTTATATCAGAGCTATATTTAACAAGAACTTATCATTTGTGCTTTGTTAGTTAAATGTTTTAGCCAGTTGTCTTATTTATATATATATTTGTGCTTGTTTGCCAGGTGTTAAGATTCTTTTGGCAGCTAAATCTAAACTGCTGATAGTTGTTTCTACCACAGTACTGGCAATATTTTAATGGCTTCTTACTTATTTACTTATTCTCACTTATTCTTATCACTCATCTACCACTCTATTTATACATAAGTCTTGCCCTTTTCAAACACAAAGAATTACAAATACTTTTTAAGGACCTGAAACTCCTTGATGAAGCCTGTGTGTATGATGGAGGAGAATTCTAACCTTGACTCTCAGCTCTTTCAAAGGAGGAGGCAGCAGTAATCCTCTGATCTGTGTTACAATTGGTCCATCCACCCCGGGGACGATGATTGTGTCTCCTTCACGCAGACGTCCATTAATGAGAATGACATCTACCGTTGTTCCCATTCCAGGCAAAGCTTTCACCTGAACATCATTATCAGGTCATGACACTCAGACCAACATTAACTATTAAACTACTTAATGTACTTAGATTTATCAAATAGCAATGTCTGACCTCCATGACTTGGGCTCTCAGCTCGTCACAGTGAGCCAACCGCCGGGCCAACATGGTCTGTGTCAGCTCCACCAACAGAGCGATCAGGTTTCCCATCCCGTCTCCACTGTGGGCTGATGTGGGAACCAAGGACACAAAGGTACGAGGGTCTTTGTTGTCGTAGAACAAGGCTGCATTTAGACCCTAATAAAAACCAAACATCCCATTTACCCATTAGGTAAATGTTAGGAAAATAGTCTTATGATCAGTAAATTTTCACAATAACATTTATTGTAAAAACCAAAAAGGCCCAGTACCTTTTAATAAAAATTATAAAAATATAAAACATTTAATTAAAAACAAATGTTTGAAAGGGGTACACATTTAATTTTATTGTGACAAGGTCATTTATTTTCTTTAGATTTTCTACTATTAAGACAATATGCTTCATTGAGATTTACTGTGATTGGTCAGTGACATCCTGTGATAAATGTCTGTGATAAAAGATTTACTGTGATTGGTCAGTGACATCACAGCTGAGGTTACCTGCTGAGCGAACTCCACAATAACAGCCTTTGCCCTCTCGTCAAACTCATCCTTGGTGTTCTTCTTTTGCTTCTTCAGTGTGACAGCCACATCTGTTTCAGGACTTTTCTTCCAGTCGTACAGGCGGTCAATCTGACTCCACAAAACACACACACAAAAAGGTCACACACAGTGAACAGAAAGAGATGGAGCCGAGATGGTGACCACAGATAGCACCAGACCTTGTTGAGGGCCACGATGAAGGGACACTTCTTCTCCTTCAAAAGATTAATGGACTCCAGCGTCTGTGGCTCTAGGCCGTGCATGATATCTACCACCAGGATGGCGATGTCGCACAGGGAGCTGCCACGGTTCCTTAGGTTACTGCGGAGACGGAGGGGAAATAGGAGGTGGGGATTAAAGCCTCGACTCCAAAATCTTTCAGATAAATCTCTAGAGTCTCTTACCTGAAAGACTCGTGTCCTGGTGTATCAATGATCAACATGCCCGGAATCTTGATGCTTTCTTTGTCAAACTGCACAAACACAATGTTAGTATGTGTTTATGTCTACGTGCATAAATGTGTCTGTGTATAGATGTTCAGGTCAGTATCGTACATTCTTGACCATCTTTATCTGCTCTTCGATGGTCTGTATGGGAACGTTGGTAGCTCCAATCTGTTGAGTGATTCCTCCAGCTTCACCGTCTTGAACATGAGTGTGACGCAGCTGAAGATAAAACAAGTAAGCAGTCAGTAAATAAATGCCAATAAATATATAAACATACAGTAAACAGTAAATAAACAGAAAGTAAAGTTTGGACCTTGTCCAGGATCTTGGTCTTGCCCGTGTCGACATGTCCGAGCACACAGACGACAGGAGCTCTTAGTTTGCTCAGGTCAGTGTTCTTCTGATTTTCTAATCTGCGTTTCTGGAAAAACCCAGCATTGGTATAAACAAAAATGGGTGAAAAAGCTGCATTGTCCCACTACTCCTACTTGCATCTTCTCCCTCCTCACCTCTATTCTTCTCTTGGCTCTGTCGTATAGTCGCTCCTCCTTTGTCCTTCCGTCCTCCTCTTCGCTCTCACTGCTGTCGTCCTCACTCTCCTTTTTCTTACTGTGCGCTGGTGCTGTGGTTGTTGTTGTTGTTGTTGTTGTTGTTGTTGTCGTCGTCACTCGGTCCCGATCCTCAGCCTCGCTCTCCTCATCTTCTTCATCATCTTCCTCATCTTCCTCCTCGTCTTCATCCTCTTCCTCATCTTCTTCCTCCTCATTGCCTGCAGGCTGAGAGGGACGTGTAGCTGATGAGTCCTCCTTCTTTAGGACGTGATTTTTCTTCAGCTCTGAGGAATAACATCACACAGGGTTAGTGCTCAATGTCTATTTTCCAGTAAACCTTTCTCTCTCCTCCTCACCTTTCTCCTCATCACTGGCAATGGCCTCCCAGTCGTCCACAGCTGCATCAGCCTTGCCCTCTGAACACAAACATACACAAGTAAACAGTCACTTCTTAGGAAAAAGGAGAAAGGGGTCAACACAGGAGAAAAATGTAATCATGGAGATGGAGCAGTAAAGATGGTTCATTAAACCTTCTGTTCTTTAGACATTAACCTGTTTGTGCTATTGTCGTCTTCTCTGTGTTGTTCTCCATTGGAACAGGTTCTGGTGTTTCTGACACTGGAGATGTCACCTCTGAGGATTCTGTCAAACACACAATTATTTGATTATCACTTAAAAAAAACCATTAATTTGTGATTACATTAGCCTGAAATGTTTCAATCATTGTGAAAAAGATGTGTGACCTTCATGTGTGGCAGCGTTTGGTTTCTTCTTCCTCTTGTCTCCATAAACTGGTTTCTTCTTTGGCACAGAGTCTTTGGATGGCACTTCAACACCTACATGCCAATAATAGCTCAATGTTAGCCAAAGCTATCAGACCATTGCTGAGAAAGTCAATAAACATTTAAAGTTTTACTCTAGTCAGAGATAAATAAATGTTGGCAAATATACGATAAAAATCTGCTATTGTATAAACAAAGAAGTAGTTAGAAGTTACCCAAGTGTTAATGAAAATAAAGGAAATACAAAAAGCATGTCAAAAAAGATTTCACCCTAAAATGTAGGCAAATTTGAACTGTGACATCATCAGGAATAAACATGTAAAGATGTTCACCCTGAGCCTGAAGCATCTTCAGCGTAGCCTCAGCTCGAGCTCGAGCTTCTTTCTGGGCTTTGGTCAGCAGCTTTCCTTCCTTCTTAAGGCGTTCCTTTCTCTCCTTTTCCTTCTGCTTCTTCTTCTCCTTACGTTCTTGTTCCAGACGCTCCTGAAAATTGGATGAGAGAAGAACACAGGTTCGAGGGAAGGCCAATGGTTTAAATAAGAAAAAAAAGACAATTATTAGAATAGTACCTGCTCCAGCCGCTGCTTCTCCAGCTCTTCCAACCTTCTCTGTCGCTCTTCCTCCTCTTTCTTTGCTCGCTCTTCCTCCTACAACATTGACAATCATCATCAATACCTTAATCAGAAACAAACTCTGGGCCAACTGAAGCTTCATAAAATACTCTTTTCACCTCTTTCATCTTGGCCAGTGCCTCCTGCATGGCCTTCACTGTGGCCTTACTGGGTCCCTTCTTCTTATCCTTATCCTTATCCTTCTCCTTCTCATCTCCTTTCTTCTTCTTCTTGTCCTTCTTCTTTTTGTCCCCATCATCTGTTCAAGAGTTTTAACCATTTTACTCAATGCATTTATAAAAGAAAAAAAAAGAAAAAAGAAAGGATGACAGTTAGGAAGGCAAACAATGAAAAAAGAATAGAGGAGAGGAAAAAAGAAAGAATACCACAAAAAATGAAGGAAAATAAACAAGGAAAAGAAAGAAGGAACAAGCGAACAAAGTCATAAACACAAGGTAGAAGGAACAGAAAAATTGTAAATAAGGTAAGGAAAGAGGAGACAGGACATAACAAAAAAAATAAAGAAGAAAAACAAAGAATGGAATTTAAGAGAGAAATAAAGAGCCGTCTCCTCACCATCTGCTGCTGGCTCCACCTCTTCCTGTTCCTCCATTGCAGTGGTTGGAGCCATAGGTGTGGGTATGGGGTCTGCTGTAGCTTTCTTCTCTACCTTGGTCTCTACCTCCTTTTCTTTCTCCTTGAGCTTTTTCTGCTTCATCCTCTCCTCCTCTTTCTTTTTTTTGTCCCTCTCCTTTTTCTCTGCCTTCTTCTGAGCGGCCGTCTTGATTTTAAACTCGCCTGTTTCTCCTGCCTCCCTGTTCTCCTCGTCCTCCTCTTCGCTCTCATCTTTGGCCTTGCCTTTGTTCTTTTTCTTCTTTTCCCTCCTGGAGGTGAACTCCTCGTCCTCAGACTCTTCCTCTTTTGTTACTCCTGATTTCTCTACACCTTCATCCTGGTCTTCAACGTCAGACTCTGGAGCTTTTTTCCCTTCTTTCTTTCCTGGTTTGGTCTTGTTGCGAGATTGTGAGCTGCTGTCATCGTCAGAATCAGAGGGAGGAGAGTCCTGTGGGAGCAGTAAGAATAGCAGATATTTAAACATTGGAGAACTTGAAAAAAAAAAATAGAACATTCATCTAACCCTTAAACTAAGTAAATGCTCACTACCTTCTTGTTTCTCTGTTCTCCATTCCTCTCTGGCTCTGCACGAACCTCTCCTTCATCTCCATCCTCATCCTGAGGACTGGCTCCACCCTTCTTCCCCTTCCTAGTCTTCTTCTTCTCTGGTTTGGGTGCATCAATGTCATCCACATCATCTGTGACATCTGAAATCTACATTAAAAATCAAACAAAGAAAAAAAGGAAAATTAGAAGAAGGGTCTAAAGGGGAATGAGAAGAGTTTTTCTCCTCAGTCTTTCACCTTAGCCTTTCCTCCCTGAGTCTCCAGAGACAACTCCTCCAACTCCTTCAGAATGTCATCTTCACTGAAAGAGAAACAAATGGACTTCAGTAACGTTGTTTTTAAGAAACTTGAAAACAGGACATGAAAGAGAAGGACAGTAAAAAGAGGGCCAGCAGGGAAAGGGACAGAAATGTAAAAAGAAAAGGGGACAGAGAGCAGGATTTCAGATGATGGTAAAATAATTTAGAAGAATATTTTAAAAAAATAGGGGAAAAGCAGAGAAAGATATGCATAAGAAATAATTAAGGACGGTAAAGGGGGTAAACCGTACTCAAAGTCATCTTTTTTGGCTCCTTTCTTCTTTGCCTTCTTCCCTTTGGGCTCTTTAGAGGCTCCAGCACCTTCAATCTCCGCTGCCAATGCATCAATATCGATATCATCTCCTTTGGCACTAAACACAGACATCAATCATGAATCAAGTGAGAACATTTGACAAGAGTGAAAGACAGAGAATGCACTGTAAATAAAAAGCTCTCTCTCTCTCTCTCTTTGTAACAATATGAACCAACACAATAGCTGACTCTGCTTTTTACTTACAAAGCACCACTATCCACCCCCACCCCCACCCACTGGGCTCAACAGCAACACAAAGATTATAACTTTGCCTGACAACCAAGAACTTTACATTGTAAAAACTCAGATCCAAAGGACTCTTGAACCAATGAGACTAGATGCTTGTCGGGAAAACTATTAGTTACCACTTCGTAAACACAACCCATGGGATAAACCACCAGCTTAGGCTGACCTTATCTCGATAGCCCAAGTTAAACCTGAAGGTGATCCGGAAGTATACCAGATAAGCAAGTTGATTTCGTCATTGTCGGCCAGTGTAGTTGTTTGAGAAAGAACACAGGTGTCAAACGT
Organism: Cynoglossus semilaevis; assembly: GCF_000523025.1. Lineage (NCBI taxonomy): Eukaryota > Metazoa > Chordata > Actinopteri > Pleuronectiformes > Cynoglossidae > Cynoglossus > Cynoglossus semilaevis. The sequence continues at coordinate 16,007,025 of NC_024320.1, forward strand.
CGACTTAAAGACAGCAAAGCTAAGCCCACCTTCTGTTGAGACGGGGCTAACCTCTTTAACCTGTTAGCATCAAGTGTGCAGCGTGTGCTGCAGTATAGGCCAGTGTCAGGGGTTTAATTCTGACTGTCAGCCTCACAGCTGCTAATAAAACCGGTGCTAATGCTAGTTCTAAACATCAACAGCGTCAATATAGCGCAAAAACATTATATTTTAAAATACAGTCCTCTCCGAATTATTTTAACTTGGGCCCTACTTAAATGTTACTTATACAAAGTAAATTTAACATGTTTAGTTCGATATAAACCCTGCACACAGACTCACGCTTATTCTGACGCGTGGTTTAGCTACTGCTAACACTTTAGCTTCTGAGACAACAGATAACACAGCACGAAACCGCAGCCCACTAGAGACGGTTTAAACCCACAGAGTGGTTCGGTATAACTGGGTGTTAATGTTGGAGGTATCGGTACGGTTCTCCAGTACCTGTCTTCCCCGGTTTTCTTCTGTTTCTTCCCCATTCTGCGCTGATGCTGCGCTTCTACCGCTGAGCTCCACCGCTGAGGAACGTCACGGTTCACGTCACACGTGCAGAGATCGTCTACAGACAGAAGGACGCAGCTACGGTTCACTCACATGCCTTTTTCCTGCGATTATAACAAAAAATTAAATACTGTACACAATAATTTGGATGATATAAGTCTCAAAAGACCAGCTATGTTTGTTAATACATACAGGCATACTTATTAGATATATCTTTTCCCTTTTCTCATCCATATGGGCCTCTGTTGAACTGTCCAGGGTGCCCCGCTGTTGCTCAGAAATGACAGGAGAAATTTGCTCCACACCCGAGAAGACGGATTTAACGCTGAAGAAGAATGAAAACAGGGCACTTATGTTCAGCAGCTTATTGACTTTGAAGAAAAAAATGTTAGTGTTACACCTATCATCCTAATTCTAACATCTTTGGTAATTTGCGCAGGCGCCCTGCGGGAGTGAGTTGTTGGTGTACGTACGTCGTTGTGGTTTAGTCTGCGTCTGGGTAGTGTTAGATAGTAGGTTAGTTGGTTGCTTAGTTTATTAGGTTTGGTTAAAGAAGTCACAACTTTATTACAGTATAAACAAATCTGGGTTTAATTTTAAACCCAGAATGTTTTATACTGTAATAAAGTTGACCTTATCTCCTCTAATTCACTACCTTCAATGAGAGGAGCTAATGTCATCGTACTACCTCAGGTTTTTATGTTGTTACATGGATGACTAAAGTCAATAAAAACATTTTTGAACCAACATGTCTTTCAACTGAAATGAAAACTGAATTTTTATTGACAAACTTTAATATATATCAGTGATTCAAACTGCTCAAATATTTCCAGAAAAAACAAACAACAAAATTGTACTGAATTTCCAGTTTGTAATTATAATCAGTAAAAAAGATAATGAACCCTGGTCCGCAGAACACATGTTCAAGTGCTGCATACAGCATGAAACTAGGGGTTTATTCTGCCATTTATGAATATTACACAAACTTTTATTTAAATATATATTTTTAGAAAAGAATATTCAGTGTATTCAATATTTTAATTAGCCTGATGTCACTGTCAGTGTGCAGGTGGCACTCAGCCAATAGCTGACACCAAAGCGAGGCTCAGCTGGTGAATTCTGGTCTGCATTTCTATCCTCTCACAGCGCAGCAGCTCAGAGACTGCAGCGGCTGCTCTCTGACGACAGAAACGTTCTCCAATCAGAGTGTTAGCCAATTCTTTACTCAGATGCTCAGGGATCCACTCCGCAGGAACATCCAGCTCACACTGTAGGATTAGGCCATTCTTCACCTCTATGGTCAGAGCAGCACAAGTCTCTTTATCCTTAAGGTCTATCACTGTCTGGACACTGAACTTTGGCGTCTTCCCAAAAGTCCAGTCCCAGCTGCACAGTTCTGTGGCGGCTCTGCTCAGTCCGGGGAATACAGACTCATCAGTGGGGTCTATGAGGGTCGGCACAGAGCTAATGCCAAACTCTAAGAGAAGGGATTAAAATGAATTCACTAACAGTGGGAGGAATAGGTGTAAATTTAGTAAAGAAATCTGACTTTACAGATACCTTTCTGATACTGAACCACCAGTCCCTCCAAAAGTTCCTCCCACTGCAGAGAAGGGACATGGTCCAGTAGGTTGGCCACAGGTGATGGAACACTGGGAGTAGCGTGGCTATTGATACCAGGACAGGAGGGGCGGAGAAGAGCAGAGAGAGAGGAGCGATTGGCTGAGTGAAGCAGGGTGCAGTGATGGTAGGAAGACTTCCTACTTAGCCTGGATGCACTTCCTTTAAGAAAAAATACAAATTGAGTAATTATTCACATCATTTTATTAATTTTAGCTCACCATGGCCCAGGAGGATAGTTTGAATTACAGGGTGTACTGGGAGGCACTATACCCCTCAATATCATATCATAATCATATTAAAATACAAGTCAAGTCCCTTTCTTACTGTGGGAACATTTTAATGTTAGGTGATTTCAGACATCCCTATTGTGGTCCATAACATTTTAGGCACTAAAAGCAACTGATGCTGCATTCATGAGGTGTCGAAAAAATTGGTTGAAAACAATGACATTCCGACTGAGGAAATTCACAAGGCTCCTCTGCTCCTTGGTGTCAATAAAAACTATAAACAATCAGTTACCTTTGCACATTAAAATACAACCCATCTTTTTTGTAGCATCCATGTTTTTCCCACATTAAGACTTAACATCACATGAACACAAGTCGGAAGAATGGCTGGCCAAGTCAGGAACTTGGATCTTCCAACACCAAATGAATGCAGCACCAGTTCTTGTTCTTTCATTCATCCTTGAGCCACTGGTTGAGTGACAAAGCGACTGTAAAATTTGTTTCTCAGCTGACGTGCATTGTTAAAGCTAGCAGATGTATAATGATGATGATGAATGAGATATTCTGGACTGTTTGTCACATTTTTAAACCTTGAATGTGTGTTGCACAACATATCTTGTACACAGATCCCGGTGGACCATGATGGTCGTAAAAGAAGTGAGTGAGAAGTACCCCTCAATTATGATGGGGTAATTTTGACTCTGCCCTGAAGTTGCTGATCCACTACTGGTTTCTTTGTTAAGGCTTGTCACTGAGGTTATTCTTAATAAAGGATTTTAAATGCATACATTTGAACTTCCTGTCTCTTTCTGAGGTAAAATAAATAATATTTTTATAGACTTTACCTGAGATTTTGAGGCATCCATTCAATAATATGTCCAGTCTGTCAGTGGCATGAACATCTAGTTCTGGCCTTAGGTGTCGTAGAGCCTCAGTAATGACCTTTAGGTTCCTCTTCCTGTCATATGCCTTCTTGGAGGTGAAGAAGGTCAGATTGAGGTTACCAAGATCATGGAAAACTGTGCCACCACCACTCCTCCTCCGGGCCAGAGGAATTCCCATCACCTTCATAGATGGCAGGTCACACTCAGCCCATGGGTTCTGGTGACGTCCAATAACCACAGCTGGAGAGTTCCTCCATAGCAGCAGGATGCTGCGCTGCTCCAGGTCTATGTTAGCCTCTATCCAATCCTCTAGAGCTAGGTTCTGGAACACATCTGTGGAGCTGGACTGTAGGACAAGGTTTGTACAGTCAGAGAATAGGCTGCTGTTACTCCACAGCTGGTTTCTTCTGGAACTTCTGTAAACAACTGACCATCCTCTGAGAAGAGGCCCTGTCCTTCTGATGAAGGACATCATCCTGTGTCAACACAACACCATCACTGCAAAAACATTAAAAAGAAGCTAAATGGAATCAGGGCAGCAAAATTTAACCCTTCTCAGGGAAATTTTAAATAATTTCCAAAAGAATGACATAATTTATCTTCAACTTTTACTTATTTCACAATGAACATTTGTAATAGTTTCTTAACTTTGAGCTATCTTTCCTAGTGTCTTTTGGAGACTTTGATTTATTGTGTTTGACTAACTTTTTTTGTTTTGATACTTTTATCTGACTCTCTTCCGAGATATCTTTATTAACGATTGAATAACTTTGTTATCAAATATTAAACCAGAGAACCACTAGCCTTCAGGCCTTCTGGAAGACACATAAACATCGAATTCATCCCAGAAAGTACCAGTTGCCGGTGGGATGTCGGTTATGACCGTATTAAAGAAAAGGTTAGAATAAAAACATGCTAAAAAGTATACATTGATGCGGCATTTTTTCGGAATTCAAGGTGGCCTTAAGACAATCTGACTTGTGTTAGAAATGTTTTGACAAGTTTCAATAATTGCAGACTCTTTCTTTTTAATTCTGTGACGTAAGAGATCCCTCCTTTAATTATTGGGTCAATTCGCTAACGTTGACCTTAGCGTTCCTCTTTGAATACCCGCAACTTTTAAATAACCAACCTGACAGAAGGCTTTGGTCGTTTAAAAATAAGACGTAAAAAGTGTAAAAGTTAGTTAAAATAGTGAAGCAAAACGAGGACGATTGGTATCGCGTTCACCTCAAACATTTACGAGGACTTACTGCAGGCGAATCGTTCATTTCCGCTGGGGCCCTAAAAAACAAGGGTAGTTTATTAAAAATCGCAGACTTAATCGTCATTCATTTTAAAACGGCTTATTATATTTGGCAATATTCGTTGTAAATATCATAGATCCGTTGTCCGACAATGTAATGTATTTTAATTTGTCAATATTCACGTTAAATAATGGACTTTGAACAAGATGTTGTTTTATTATGAAGGGTCAGTTACCACTACGCAGGAATACCGTACTGAAGCACGATCCGTCACACAATAGTTCCGGTCACAACGTTTTTTCTTCCATAATGTAATATTGTTAACTTTAATGTTTATAAAATTACATGGTTTTACGTAAGTTGATTAAAGGGAACACATTTTTTTCTGAGCTTGGATGCAAAAAAACGTAATGTATTTAAACATTGAAAAATACGTTTGAATATTGCAGTCAAAATTCTGTAGTCTGTATTATATATGTTTTTTCTTTACTTGCGTCCCATGCGACTTTTGTCCTTTAAGCTATGATTAAAAAAAACATGGTTTAAAACGTACAATATTTTATTTAAACACAATTAAACAAATAATTAAATTCGATTAATGAAATACCCAGTCTATAAAATGGGCATTCATTGACATGAAAATTACACGATATATTTTAATCTCATTATATCAATTTGACATTTAGGTTTTGTTTTTTGTTTTTTGTTTTTTTTTGAGCTTGTCTGTCTCTGAACCTGTCGTCATGGTGAGGAAGAAATAGACGATGAGAAAGAAAGAACATGTGACCACATCCTGTCAGAACTAACAGGCGACACACACACTGAAACACAGAGTGTCTGTAAGTGTTAGTCAGCAATGTTTCAGGTAGGTTTCTCTTTTTCACTTTCATTTAAATTAAACATTTCATTCCACTTCATTGCAGTATCTATGTAGTTTTTGTAATTTAACAAATAACTTCTATCTATTTTGATCAGTATAAAAAAATTTGATGTTTCATATTTATTCCTGGCCGGATCAACACCCTTTGGCACTTCAAATTCAGCTCTTGTTTTTAATTTACTTCAGGATAAAGTGGACGGTGTGTTTCTGGTTAACTCCTGGCTAACAATTGGCCACTTCTTGTTTTATCAAAACTTCTTTGTTGCTATTTGAGAGTTTGGCTTTTGAGAGTTTTTTTTTTTTCTGGGCTAACTTTTAGTTTTCTTTCTGTTATTTATCTGTAAACTGATGAACCTTCTAGCAAGTTATATTGTTTTTGCTTTGTTTGTGTCCAAACTTAATTCATTAAAATATTGAAAATATGTTTGTTTTTTTCAGTCCTGCATTTTTTCAGCTCCTACTCCTTCCTTCGCCTCCTGGAGTCAAAATGAAAATCCTCCTCCTCAGGTTCTTTTCTTTTTTCTTTTTTGACTAATTGCTCCTCTATTTAAAAAAAAACCCACACAATTCTTCTTCTTTTTTTTCAACAATCTGTCACCACCAATCTCTTCTCAGGTCTTCCCTAACCAGCACCCAGACTTCAGCCAAAACCCGAGTCTAGCTTTGAATTATACAGGTTTGGGAAATGTGGACTGGACAGAATCTGGAGTCTCCTGTTTACACCATAGCAACACATACTCTGATCTAAACTTTTACAACCAGAACCAGATCCAGAACCAGGCCCTTTTTAGTGCTGGTGGACTTGGGCCACATGTGAACCACAGCGCCCTCTTTGGCAGTCATACGTATGAACAAAGTATTACAGCTGATGTGGGTTCTCAGGAACCCTGGGTTCCTCAGGATTTTCATCTGGATTCCAGGTCCGGAGCTCTCTGCATGGATACCTGGACCTCCCAGATCACTGACAACTGCAGCCAGGACTTGTGTAGTCCACAGGCACAATATCCTAGTCCTCATTATCCACAAATCCCCAACATCAGTCCAGATCATCAAATGTTCCACACAAAGCTAGACATGAGCCTGTACCAGACCTTTAGTCCTGAGTCCTTGGAGTCCAGTCTACACCTGAACCAGACTAATTTGGTCCAGGACCACCTGAGTCTCTTCAATGGGATTTCACAGAGTGTTACGCCCTCTGTTGGACAAACAGAAGAAGAAATCATGTCCTGGGTCTGTCTCATAAATATGTTAATGTTGTCATTTGAAATTTTTAAATTTATATAAAACATTCAAAGTTTTAGGTTTGGAAAAACTTTGAACCTGAACAGTAAATATTAACTTAATATTTAACTTTATTCTCTTCTCTTTAGATAAAAACAACACCATCAACACAAAGCTCAAAGCTTTCAAAGAAAAGGTAAGGTTTAAAACAGTTGATAAAATTAAAAAACAGACTAGTCATAGCTAAAAGGACTCTCTCTCTCTCTCTCTCTCTCTCAGACTGCTGTGCACAGGCTGTCAGCAGGTTTTCAGGAGTTTGTCAGCTATGAACAGTCACATTTGCGATACTAAGACTCCTCCCATTCAAACCTCAGCTTCCACAACAAGTTCTGCCTCCAGAGCAACATCCCATGCTCAGAAAGAATACAGGAGCTGCAGTGTCTCGTCTGCAGCCACAGGTGGCGCTTTGCCGCTGTACACCAGTCTCATGCACCTGCAGGACGGGAAACTGGATTTGGACCAAGAACAGACAGTTGGACCACACTACATCCCTCCTCCCATGCTGTCTCCCATGAGGGCAGGACCTGGACTGTACTGCTCAATCGCCGCCACTAGGAGTGAGCAGAGAACTGTAGCCTGGAGTGGCGAAGGTGAGAATCTGAACATAACATAAAAATGTGTCATTAAAAGTTGAGAAATATTAGGTTATCGAAAACATTGTATTAATAATCAGAATTTGGCCCAGTCAGCAAAAAGGAAAAAAAAGGAAAAAAGAACCAAAAATATAATCCAGAAAGGTTAGCTAAGTCGTAGCTAAGAAACAGCTCATTTTCACTTCTAAAAAAACATTATAAAGTGAACTTTCTGTTGTCACTGATTGGCAGGTGGACGCCAATGCTTTTCAGCCTTTGAAACACTAACCAATCAGGCGTGAGTAAAACTGAAAATGTTGTTGTTCAGGTTAACTGTGACATCACACAGAGGTCACCTGATCATTTGGAGCTTCCATTCACAGGAGGATCAATGTGGGGAAGGACTTCCAGGCTGAGATACCATCCCTCCGTCACCTCAGACATGCCCGCTGTGACTCCCACAATGCAGTGCTTCTCTGGGCACCTTGGGAGGGGCTTAATGAAGCTGTCAATCAACAAAGAGGTGACCACATTATCAGTCTTGATTGCTTACTTGTTTGGTAGGTTGATGGTTCTGTGGATCACTCAGTAAATAGTAGGGTATTCCATTCTTGTGTGAGTGCTGGTTGGTTCAGTGATGACTGACAGTGTTGGCTGTGTCTAGTTACTGCCCTGCTGTCAATGGTTCGATCAAGTGTGATGCCAAGAGGGGGAGCCAGTGCGGACCACGCCCTCCAAATCCTATCAGAGAGCAGAGGAAACTTCTTGGTACAAAAACCATTGTTCAATATTTTTATGGCTTCATTTGTTCAGTGAGTGGAATTGTTTTATTTGACCGTTTGAATGTCTGCTGCAGGAAACTGTGGAGAAGCTGCTGTCAAAGCCCAGCGATGTCAAGAAACCGAAAGGTTAGCATCTTAGCCAACTGTGTTACAGGTTTCACCAACTTTTGATTATTAGTCAAAACAGTTTTTATCATTGATTTGTGAATTCATCGGAACATCATTAATCTATTTTGCATCAATTATGATGCATTTTTTAAAAACTTTGACATTTAGTCTCTTCTTTTTTTAGCTCATTGTTAATTAAATGTACAATATGGTTGCAGGGTCAAAGGTCGACAAGATCCTATAGTGCTACATGGAACAAGAAACCGTGGACAACAACATCAATGAAGGGGATATTTTTGTTACTCTGACATTGATGTTTTTCCACTGAGCACTTTTAAATCTAACACAGTTAGTGTGAGCATATAGAAAGAAATTGAATTTTAATTACTTTCTATAATTTAAAGTATGTTTTCTGAGGTATTTGTTAGCTAACTGAGTGTTTTTTTTCCACAGTTTTGCTGAGCTTCTTCTCAGAAAAGTTTTTAGCAGCACTATTTTTTAATGTTTCAAAATGTTTTCATATCTTGTATAACCTTTAGTTTTCACTCAGTTCATTGAATCATTATTTGTTTTTACTTTTCGCAGTCTTAACTCTATTCTGTATTACAAATTTAAACCAATTTTACATTTTAATGTTATATTAATGTGTAAATGTAAATGTTAAAATGTTTCTTTAACTTTTTTACTATTCCTGCTTTTGTGGTTATTTTCATTGTATGACTTTGTTTTTTATAACCATTGCATTTTTGTCTTGTCTTTGACTAACTCTTTTTTAAACCAATTTTTACATTTAAGTTTGAGTTGTTTTCCTCAGCAGTAGAATAAATTATGAACAGGTTCTGCCGCTTTTTCATGTTGACTCAGTGGTTTTACTGTTTGCTCTGTAAAAACAAACTGAAAAACTGCTAGTTTTAGATGTTTTTTTCAAAAAATCACAAAACAAAACCCTGAAAAGTTCATTAAAAAAACTACAGGTTCAACATTGTTGATGTGACCTGGACATCAAAACTTTTATGTTTAAAAACTCAGACGGACAGCTCCGGGATAACGTTGGACTTCGACTCCTCCCTCAAAGTTCCAAAGGTCTTAAAAGGAGGTGAAAGGAGCAACAGAGGAAGGAGAAGAACCAGACAGACAAAATGGGAGCAGAGGAGAAGGAGGAAGAAGTTGCTCCTGCTCCTTCCCTTCCTGCTGCTGGTGTTAAAAAACAGAAAAGTTCCAAAGAAGTTTATTTCAGTGTTCTTCCTGATCGATATGTGCCGCTGATCGAAGAGGAGGAGGAGGAGCATAGGAGACGAAAGAAGGAGAAAAAAAAGAGAAAGCAGAAAAAATGGAAGAAGGTGAGAAGGTTTTTCTCAAGTCCAACTTTTGTCATTACATTTATGGCCAAATTTGAGCTCAGGTGGCTGACAAACCTTTACACGTTAGTGGTCCAAAATTCTCACTGGGTTTGTGACGTCGTCTCCTTTGCATTTGAACTTTTTCCTAAGGTTTACCCGCCGGCTAATGTTGTTTGTAAACCAAACAATAAACATCAACAACTAACTCCTTTATTCAGACTGTTGGTCAAGTTGTGGTTGTTTTGTTGTTTTATAAACATATCTTCAACTCACTTTACATTGTCTTACACTGAGCTCACATAGTGAGTAAAACTGCATCAGCAAGTACAGTATTGAATGTTGATATTTGGACCTGTTTCTGTGTTGTTAAGGTGGCTGATGGGTAATGGGCCGGGCTTATGTGGACCTTTGAGCTTTGAGAATGAGTGAAGTGTCCTCAGTAGAAGTCAGAATATCAGAGCTGAATGCTGCCTTTATAATTTAACTTTATTCCCCATTAATCTGCAAAAATAAAAAAACTTACAGCACTCATAATCCCACAGAACGTTGGTGTACTACACTTTAAACCACATGTGTCAAACTCAGGCCCGGGGGCCAAATCTGGCCCAAAGTGTAATTATATTGATATATAACGTGTACTAGAGTTGGCCCTCCAGTATATAGCCCCTGTGTACTGGCACGATTTGTAGTATTAGCGGTGTATGCATTAAAAAAGAACTGGAAAGGCTACAGATAAAGAGACATAATACGAAACAAATACCACTGATGTTTTATTTCAAATTTTATTTCCCCATGGGTTTATAATATTAAGCTTTGGTTGTTCCAGAATTAATGTTTACACAAAACTAAAGTTTGTTTCCATATGAAACAATTCTACATCTGGAGAAAAGGAGAAACATGAACATTTTTCAATAAATATTGAGTTTATCCCATGACTTGTCTGTCTGTTCTGCAAATATACCAAATAGATAAATGTGACAAAGTAAAATCTCTCTGAGTATGTGCTGACAGGCACATTAGTTTTTGTTTCTGTTGTTTCAAATTGATATATTATATTAATCATATATTTGTCAGAGTCTGACCAATCAGAATATGTAGTTGATCAATCAGACTAAGACTGGATCTTTACCAGTTACATTTTATGCAGATTAGGATTAGGATTACCAGTGTCTTTCATTGGTCTCTTCAGAACATCGGAAAAGCCTTGCGGTTCTCTCTGCGCTCTCTCCTTCTGGGGTTACAGAACATGGCAATGATCCCCACGTCTCCATTCACTGCAGCCACCACATTGGGGATGGAGTTGAACAGGAAGAGAAACTGAAGATCATCTGATGGGATGTGAAAGAAGCAGAAGAGGGATTGGGATTAACCCTGAACAGTTTGAATCTTGCAGCAGCATCACTCTGATGCAGCTTGAGGTTTTTAACCTGGTTCTAACTTTTAGCTCTTTTATCAGTGAGATTGAGCTAAAACTCATAGACACTTCTCAGCAAACTTTTAGCTACTAATAGTTAAATGAAGATTAAGTTTGTAAATAACTCCTCATCCATAGCCTATTTTACTTAAGATTTAGCTAACATAGCTATTACATTTTAACCATTGTTTGGCTAACATGTAGTCAAGCAATTTATTTTTATTATTTTCTTTTTATCTTTGTTACTTTTCATTGCTGCCAACATTAAGACTAGTTTTGTTTATGTTTGTGGATGGGCCGACTTTTAGCTGGTTATACACTATTTATGGCAAACACTTTGATCTGTCTCTTAACTTATAAAGATTAAAATATTCTAATAGGTAATCCAAAACCAAAACCCCTGTGTAATTTAATCCTGTAATCCTACTCACTAATTTGAATTTGTAACCCTGCTCTTGAATTTAAACCTGTAATCCCTATCTGTTATCCCAACCTGTAATCCAATCTTTATTCCTGAATTTTTGGTGCCTGCTCAACACACCACAGAAGGCCAGGATGCCACAATACTAAAATGCAATCCCTAATCTATTATCCTAAACTGAAATACTGACCTGATCTACTAATCTGTAATCCTAATAAGTATTATCGTAGTAGTAAAGGCAGATTTGCCCTTTTCTTACCTTTGTTAACTTTTTTTGTTTACGACATCAGATGTTTACTTCACCTCACAGCTTGTGTCTGGCCCTGACAGGGTGAAGCTGCTCCAGGCCAGTGCCTGTTGTCTGTACAAACTGTCTCTCTGTGACCACCTGTTGAGAAACTCTGCTGACTGGACTTTGTTGTTCTAACTTCACTCATTCTTGCAAAAATAAAACTATAAACACCAGTCTCGTTGTGTTCTCATCTAAAAAAAGAATTGTGGGAAAGTGCGATTCGAGGTCAACCCGTCCTCTGTTGATGACTGGTAATCTCAGTCTTTCAAGGTTTTTCTGGGAAATGAAAACTTAATCCACCCAAATCAGTTACACATATGAGTATGTGGTTGTAAGGTGAGAATATGCTGAATTTAATTACAAATAATTTCTTGTACCGTATTTTCCAGAATATAAGTCGCGCTTTTTTTCATCCTTTGGCTGGGTTTGCGACTTATTTTCACACTGACAGCCACTAGAGGGCACTCTAGGCGCGGTTACCAGTATCTGCTACTCCTGTACCACGGAAAATACAGTGCTTCAACAGCACAGCATTGTTTGAGTGCCCAGGACATTTTCTATATAAAGAAATTATATAAAGAAATCAGATGAATCGCAGGAAGGGTAGTTATGACTGATTGGGCTGCGACCCATACGTGTGTTCGAATGAGTGATCACTCGTTTGTGGGCTAGAGAGAGACCGAGTGCAGCCGTAGAATGGGCTGACTGACTAAGATTAGAAATGATTTCTTGTGGTCAAATCACTGAGACTGTGGCAGCACACAGGGGAAAGACATTTACAGTACATATCCAGGTTCTTTAGAAGGCCAACACTCACAACAACGCCTTTCCACTCTCACCAAAGACCCATAAATGACACAATAGCTCACCTCACAGGTAATAAATACACGTGTTTCTGACCCCAGCACATAGCCCACTGATAGGTTAACATGGCCTTCTGTTACTCCTGTTATCTACATGAACTCTTTTTCTTACAGAGATAAGAAACATTTCATGTAACCCACAGAGATATCTGTGATTTCTCATACAATCTTTAACAATACCCACCTCTATTACATAGCTGTAATCCAATCAATGTGTAATTCTATTATGTAATCTGAACCGGTTCTCCCAATAATGAATACCAATGTTGAGCTAATCTGTAATCCTAATCTTTCTCACTAACCTGTAATCCTGTAACACTTTCCTCCCTCAGACACAGACATATTTTATTTAATGACATTTATAAACACTGTGTTACTTTCATTTCCTAGCCTGGAAATTCAGTATATCTATGTCTGTTAAATAACCCTAATGCGACATTGTACTTAAAATACTAAACTACTCAATGTTATCGTAATATCCATAGTATTATGATACAATATATACATTTCATTGCAAGGGTTTTAATATTTAAAATATTATTCTGCTCAAATCCATACATTTTTACTGCTAATGTTATTAACTACAGTTTTACTATTATTATTATTATCAAATTTAATCGTTACATAAGCATAATGTGACGTTCGTCAATCGAACTGTAATTGTAATGGCAAAACCGTGTTGCAATTATAATCCATGACCATGGGGTGGTGCTGTTTGACCATATTTGATCAGCTTTTCACCGTGTCGCTGTGTGTCAGACACAGTTGTCTCTGACAGCAGCAGCTGTTCACGTGCACACTCTTAGACACGTGCTGTTAAAAGCTTTAGCAGTGGGAGAAGGAAAAGAGACGCTGGTCCCAAAAATATGTCTCCTCTGCAGCTCTCCGTTTACCTTCGTGTCTCCCTCGCCTTCTTCTTCAACTCCTTTCTGTTTTTCCTCGACATATTTACGGCGGCCACATGTCGACGTTACAGGAACGCAGAGAAACGGAACCAATCAGCAATCAGTGAAATGTCGGAGGCTGCGGATGATTGGAGGACAGGAGACCACAAAGCAGACGTGAGGGTTTTTTTAATCGTTATTAGAAGTTTTTAAAGTCATAGTCAGGAACGCGTCATTGTTGTTAGCCTCTGAAAATTTATCAGCTTCAGAAAAAGGTTTTGCGTAAACAAAGTCCAACGCCCTGTCAGATAAGATAAAAAAATCTTTCATTATATCAACAGAAGGATTTAACATTATTACCAGGATTGTTTTTCAAAGTTTTTATAATTTTTTTATAGCTAATAATAGCCAGTAGCTTGCCACATAAAGACATTGGACTCGTTTATCATTATAAATTACAAATTATTTTAAAGCAATTTTGACGAAATTGGCGAAATTGCCAAAAGCTTCTGACCTAACGTTGGATCCAACGATTCTTAAAACTATCCGACAACACGTCTACTTTGGTTCTGAGTCATCCCGGTTGTTTTTTCCTAACAGAATTAGAACTGGGCAACTTTGATGGAACAGAGTAAGGGTCGCAGAAAGAAGCTAAGTTACACGTTAAAAAAATAAATCCTGAAACAATTAGGATTATTTTAAGATGAATTGAAATAAGTAGAAAAGCAGTTTGTCTTAAATAGTAAAACCAGCTCATGGTTTTTGGATAAATATAAGGTTAGTTAGCCAAGTTGATGGATGTAAACAAAACAGTAGTTTGACACGGACAGCTAGGTGCAGCAGTGTGCTTTTCTTTTTGTGTTGAAAACAAAGGACAGGTCATGTATTAAATGTTAAATATCAACAGTGTTGCTGTTGATTAATTGGTTGGTAAATATATGGTTGGCAGATTCAAACTGTCCTCAGGTTCAACTTGGAACAATATCTCAGTTGGTCAATTAATTGATTTACTGTTGATTTTTCTTTTTAACTTGGCTAATGTTTGTTTTTGTATATACTGTGTGTGTGCGTTTATTAACAATGCATGAAATGACTAAGATTAGAGTGAGATTAGTTTATAAAAAGACTGAAGAGAAGAACAGAGAAGAGAGAAAAATGTTGACCCCATCAACTACTCATCCATGTAATCTGATCAGTAATCTAGTCTAAACATTGAGTGATTTGGATTTGTGTGTGTCTGTCAGTCAGCATGTATGTGCTCAGACCTCCTGTCATATGGTCTCCTGATCTTTATGTTTGGTGGGCTGATCGGATCTCTGGTGGGCGGAGCTTTATCTGACTAGTACGTCTCACTCTCTCACACACACTTTTGTATCTTATGTTGTGTTTTTTAAGATTAATGTATTTGTAGACACACTAACCTGGACTCATTCACGTGCACAGTTTTGGCAGATGTCCTCTGCTGCTGGCGTGTTTATACGTGCATGCCTTGTGCGCACTAGTCCCCGCCTTCCTTGCTCAGCCAATCATCTTCCTGTGTGTCCGCTGTCTGACAGGAGTCTGCTGCTGCTGCATCAACATCTCTGGATTCAGTCTGGGTGATGACATCACACATTACACTCACAAGCTTTCTTACAAAATTCAACCACCCCCTGGTGCTGACCTCAATGACCTGTTAGTTTCTTCTGTTCTGCAGCAGTGGAGTGGACTCTGCCTTCTTTCCGCCCCTGGCCTATGGCATTACTGCCATTCTTCTTCAGTGTGGGAATGATGGCCGTAGCCTCACTGGCGTGGCTCAGTTCCACATGGAGATTCTTCCACCTGTCACTGGCTCTACCACAGATCCTCTGTCTGCCACTCTTCCTGTATGTAGAACCTGTATGTGGACACTCTTCCATGTACATGCACACTTTAGTGGTGGAGTTGAGTTTGGTCTTATTTTAATTCTCCAACAGCTCCACCCCTGAGTCTCCCCACTGGCTGAAACTGAAGAAAAGAGTGGACGATCTGGAACGTTACCGATCGAACAGTCTTAAAGACAAACATTGTCTCGACCAGGTAACAGAATACAGACATAAACAAACCAACAAACTCGCCTTGACCTTTTTTCTTTTAGAACTTCTTTATAGTGACACATAACTCAATAGCCCCAAATTTACAATGTTTTTTCTACAAAATATTGAATAAAGACCCAACAAGATGTAAATTTTAATTTTCCCTTGTGTTTCAGTGTTTGCCTACCATTTTGTTTTACACCTAGGTCAATGTTATATATCTTTGACTTTTTTTCAAATTCTTTTCAATTACTTTTCTCCAACTTTCCCATAATAATGTGTGTGTAGTTGTTGTCAAGTTCCACCCTGCAGGATTCTCATTCCGAGGAGGCTCCCAGAAACCCTGCCCTCAGTGACATCAATCAGCTTCGACATCCAACTATGCTGAAGCGACTGCTGATAATGAGCTTCCTGAGGTAAACACACACAGATGTTGATGTAATTCTTTATGTCACGTGACCCGAGTCTTCTCTTCCATAACGTCCCCTCTCAAATGTGCCACAGTGCAGCATCAGCTTTTACCTACTTTGGCATCTGTATGAACATTGGCTCGTTTGGTGTGGGCGTGTACTACGCCCAGTTCTTCTCCGGCCTATCAGAAGTTCCGTGTCTGCTGGTGCCTCTGCTGCGTTTGGGCCGACGATCATTCAGCTCCCTGGCTCTGTTCCTGAGTGGCTCTGCCTGCTTCTTGTCCTTACTGCTTTCCAGATGCGACAGTAAGTGATCATGTTACCAAAGAGTGTTTGGTGCCCACTGGTACTTTCTGGTTCTGACTGGCTGCTGGTACAGGTGATCCAGTGCTGGTGATAAGTTTGGCTCTGCTGGGTAAACTCTGCATCCTAGTAGTCATCTTAATCACCACGCTCTACAGCATCGAGCTCTTTCCCACCACCGTCAGGTACAGTACCTCAACCACATCACCAACAGCTTCTCCCCAATGTTCTCAAAAATGACTTTACAAATATTTCAAAACTGTGACATGGATAGCCAATGGAATTCATATTACATTCCAATGAGAAGCCCACAAATATGTCACAACGTCCTAGCTGAGACCCTAATCTTGAAAATGGTTTTCCAGACAGCGTTGCCTCTCTCTAGTCAACCTGTCCTTCCGACTGTCCTGCCTGGTCAACACTTTGTTCCCACTCAACTCAGACGGAGCCGTTTCATTGGCTGCCATGCTAGTGTACAGCGGTGGACCGATCATAGGTTGTGGCCTGGTTCAGCTGCTGCCGGAGACCAGTGAGGTTTCACTTCCAGAATCACTGGAAGACTGTGAGAGGCAGACTGGAATGAAGAAATCCTCTGGAGGACAGAAACCGAAACAAACCTGTATGATAAAAAATTTAAATTGATTTTTAAGATTAGAAAAAAATAGTTTAATGTAATATTGTGTTTTTTATAGACTAGAGGTACAGTATTTTTCATCAAGCTGATAAAAAAAGAATAAAAAAAATAACTTTCTAAGGAACAGTATGTGGGATTCAGTGACCCCTGGTGGTACAGTCAGGTAATCCATAAATGGTTGGCTTAAGGGAAAAAAAAACACATTTATGGCTAGATTTTTGTCAACTTTAGCTCAGTGTTTTGACAAAATTTTCCATTTTGGTATATTTTTAATGCTGACTTTTCCATATCTAATGAACAGACAGGACACAGACTCCTGTTGTCCAAGAAAATATTTTATAATGAGAGAAAAATGGAATTACTCATGTCTACTAAAACAGCCATCATCACTGGATGTATTTTAACTTGAATTCATATGAATAGAAGAACAAATAGTGAGTGAGAATAAATAGATACCAGACAAAACATTTATGGAAAACACAGATGATAATAAGGTTCAGGGAGAACCGCCACATCTTTAGGAGAGTGGAAATCTTGGCAACAAGAACTGTTAGATTTCTTCCTGCATCTATTTTTCTAAAGACCTGATAAATGTAATGGTGCACCATACAAAACCTGATGCTCTGCAAAAAGGAACGGACATCTGGCCCTGAAAAACAATGAAATAAAGAAGTTAATGGAGATTGATTTGGTCATGTCATATGACAGATACACAAGATTAAGACTGTACTGCTCATCAGATCAAGGGCTTTGTCTCAGTTCGATGGCAGATGCCATGCCACTAAACAGATTTCAGCAGATTATCAGATACATTAATTTTGTTGATAATTATGATAATGCTGAGAAGCTAAAATCAAACCTGTGTTGGATCCACCTAAGAAAACCTTCCAGTGATCCTGGAGAGTTTCAAATGGTTGATGAATACATCATTCCATTTAAGGGGCACCTGTCTCTCAAGCAATACATCTGAAGGTGTCTGAAGGTGAGAGGAGGCAGCCCTGGATACATGGACAGATCTGATGTGTGTCAGGGTTTCACTGGTCGTAGTGAGATTATGGCATGATGGCTGCAGACGTCGTCACGCACCTCTGTAATGACATACAGCAAAAAAAAGGTTTTTTTATATACTTTTTTCTGCACAATTTCACTCATCCCTGCATTGCAACATAGTTTTCACCTATTTCTATGATCAGGTTCATGTTCATTAAATGTCCCTTACAACAGTAAAAACAAAAGTGCAGTTTATGCATATTTTCCACCAAGAGGACATGTTACCTACTTCTTCAAAATTAAAGTGAAATATTTTTTTGATGCCTTAAGAGTTATAAAAACAGCTTCAGTACATCATAGCAGCTTATGGAGAAAAAAAACATTCAGCTGACAGACTATGACTACCTCATCCAGAAGATGCAATCTTTTTTTTAATGTAAATCCTTTTTTTCAAAAGGCCTTTGTATACTTCTTGCACACGTTAATTAAAGTCTTGACATTAATATTTGGTATATTTATTATTGTACTTTTTCATGGGTTTGTATCAATTGGTTGATTTTCTGACCTGTCCTTTTACCTTATTTTATTCGCAATTTAAAAAGGAAAAAAAAAATTCCAGAAGAAATGGATTAATTGTATGTTCAACTAAAACTTCTTATTCTTTCAAGAAAAACCTGGAATAAAATGGACATTAATAAATTAGGAAGTCTGTTATTTAACATTTATTTATAGCCTTTAGACAACCTTGGATATATTAAAAAAAATAATAAAACACCTCTATCACAAGTGAACCTCATCCTTCTATTAAAAAAGTTGGTAGACAAATCATAAATAGTCAATGTCATAATAGGAAAAGTGCAGACTGTAACAAATCTCACACAAACATCAAATACTGAAAAGAAAGGTTATTAAAAAAATAAACACTTGTTCCAAACCTGTGATAAGACAGAGACAAATAGCGTATATAATATAATAATAGCGTGCAGATTTCCCACAGTGGTTAACACTGAACACTCAACCAACATGACGTTTTATTTTAATCATTAAATAATATAAAAAAAGATCAGCTTTCAATATAAACATTCATATTCACCCATAGTATGGCAGTAACAAGGTATTGGCTTGGGCTAAAGAGCCATTAAAAAGTATTTTGACCAAAAATAGATTTTAAACATTTGGCCTTTTAAAATTCCAAATCCTCCAGTAGAAACAATTTTGCAACATGACACTGATTTATTTATTCCATTCATTTTTTAAATTCACCATTAAAACACTTAATTTGAAGCTTCCTTTGGCATCTTACTACTTAACCCTCTACATCAGTTTTTTATTTCTAAGTACTAAAAGAAATCCCTATTATTTGCCTTTGCAATTTAGGACATTGATATTGGATCAAAATAAATATATTTTCTATCTACATTTCTGGTTTAGATTCGATAACCGCTCAATAATAAAGTTTTACATGCTTAACAACATATTCCCATTTTGATTTGTCTTTATTTCCCTGTAGCTGCTTATACCATGTTTCTAACCAGTATCGAGGTTATAGTTAGGACTTTTGGCCTAATTATAAGTATTTTTCTCTTTCGTGTTACAAAAACAGCATTTGGCTTTTAGAATTTATTCTGTTCTCCCAATCTGAGGCAACGTTTCAGAAAATTTGAACAATTTCTATTTAAAGAGAACAGACTTCAGTTTATACCAATTAAAAAGGTGACTAACTAATTCCCCAACAGTGTGAAATAAAGTGCAAGAATAAGGTAAGGCAGTAAGTGAAGTAAAGCAAGGAACCCAAGTCTCTGATCACTTTAGGAACCTTTCTGGAAAATGACTCCTGTTCTTGATTGTTGACCACAGCTGTCATGCCTCCACTCTGCAGCAGAAGGACACTCAGTAGGTGACAAAGTTGGCAGGGAAGATTCCACTGCGACCGTCTTCTGTTCGCCCCTCCCACCAGTCATACTGGGAATCACTTTTTGTAGTGACAGTGATCCGGTCTCCAACTGAGAAGCTGAGATCTCCTGGCTGCTGACCTACAAATGCATGTACTGCTGTGACCACAGGCTGGTCAGCACTCGTTGATGCTGAGGGTGGCGCTGCTGCTCTGGCTCCTAAAATAAAAGGACATTTAAATATTTAATCACATATTATAATCATTTTTAATTATTTCACAACGGTCTATATTTTGAGCAAACTTTGCTAAGGCGAAACACAAGGCAAATTAGACCTTGAACACTTCACCAAGTGAAAGAAATTCATTTTTATTTACACAGGTCAGGCATATAACCACAGGAGGGAGCTACTGCTTCGCTAAAAAAAACTACATGGACCGTATATCTATAAGGAAAGATGGGACAAACATGGAAAGTGAAAAAAGTAGAGAAAGAAAATTGACGAGAAAAGGGCTACAGAAGACGAACAGCTAAGGGAAGGAAATTAGATAAAGAATTTGCTACACCAAGGATGGAAGATAGAAAATGGTCGAGGAAATAAGTGGAGAAAGGGGTCAGAAACTGAATTAGTAGGACAGAAATAGAAACAGAATAAGAGGTTAGATAGTCAGTAGATAGTAGGGCTGCTTGACAGTTTAAATCTAATACTTATCAACTATGGAAACAAACTGCATTTATTGCACATTAAAAACAGCAAATGTGACATTTTCCTTTCCTTGATAGCTTCCCATTAATTTCAGTATAATATTTAAATATCATTAGGAATGTAGTGTACTAACAGAATCTCTTGGAAACAATTACTAAATTAAAAATATAATACATTTAACAAAGATGTACTTTACTGATCCCAGGCTGGGAAATTGCTTTTTTTTTTAAAATAAAATTCTATTCATTTTGAACATGAATAAAATATCATTTTTTTAAACCACATGACTCGTTTTACATTAAATCCTACAGTGCACCACCAAACAATTATGTTCAAAAGGTTTATAATATACATTATAAACGAAATATAATGGTTGTTTAGTTTTATTTGACTTACAATTTATATATAGTGCTCAGTACTAGATCTTGGCTGGTTCACTTTCAGGAATTGAAGAAAGACCCACACAAGGATATTCAACAAATGAGCTTCTTTTTCTTAGTTTATGTTACCATCTGCTAGCAGAACTGTTATAGTTCTACCTGTCACAGATGCATTGACATTTTCATGCTAAAGTTATGGTAAAATGCATTTGTATTCAATTATTTTATCTGTGTAATTGATTGAAGCCAAAAATTGCAAACTAAAATTTCAATAAAGTCACAGCAGTAGAAGACAGTGATAAACTAGTGTGACTAGAAACAGGCACAGAAGACTAGAGAAGTGTTGTTGTTGGTTGATACTGACCTGAAGTTTCAGATTTATACACAGAGATGCTGGGATAGAGGGCATTCTTACTCCGTGTTCCTGGGGCAGCACCTGGACACAACACAATTAAGTCTGCATTATGGTCTGGTCTTACCGTCTTACTAGGGCCCTTTAACCAGGTCTCACCCTGCCTGTCCTGATATGTCATCGGTTAGTCTCAACCTTCTGTTTTTTTCTGTTCTTTCTTCTGACTTCAGTCTTAGTCTAGTTGTGCACAGATGGCACTCTGGATAGAGCTTTAAACACAACATTCAGGTTAAACTCATTCAGGTCCTGTTCTTTGTCCAGGTTAGCACTTCTCATCAACAGACTTTAATTTATAATATCAAATCCCATATATTTACATTTAGAGCACAAGGACGAGATGGGGTGCCTTCAGCTGAAGTTGTTACTATGTCACTAAGAGAGAATCAATGTGGATGGAGCACTTTCGAATACAGCCAGAAATGTTTGCTGCACTGCTGTGTCCCTCTTTGGTGCCAGGTTTAACAGACATATCATCTTCCATAGCTTTCTGACACAGAGACAGATTTATCCAGACTAACTCAGAGGCTCCTTCTCTGGTTCATCTCACACTCCTTTGGTTAGTAATCAATTGTTAATGTGCAAAAGGTGATAACTGTATGGTGTGTTTTGTTTATATTTCTGCAGTGAAATTTTCAATAACAATTGTTGTTGTTATCAGAATTAAATGCCAAATGCTAATAGATACTTTACATTTAAGAGTTCATTCAAACAAACCTATTGGTACTATTTCTAGTTCTTAATACCAATAGACACGAGAAGATTTTCATCAGCGACACAAACTGACTGTAAGAGATGGCAGTGGACCAGTGATCTAAAAAAAATGTATGTTCTTTTTGACATTTTTATGAAGAAGTTATGAGCTGAAAAACTGTTGTGAAGCCTTTGGGAGACTTGAGACTTTACCAGTGCTGCTCAGTGGTTGCTGGTAGCTGTTTGGTGGTTGCTGGTAGCTGTTTGGTGGTTGCTGGTAGCTGTTTGGTGGTTGCTGGTAGCTGTCGATGTTGAAACTTTGAGGTTCCTGGTAGATGCTTGATGGTTTTTGCACAGCTGGAGCTGCAGGTCTTGCTGGAGGAAAAGACGACTGTAGGAAAAAACAAATAAACAAACAAACCAAAAAACTCAACAAAAACCTTGGTCCTTGCTTTGGTGTTTGTGTCCTGGTCTCCATGTGCATCCTAGACATATATATGACTCTGTTAACCTGGGTCTTTGTTTTTTATAGTCCTAGTCCTGACTTGGTTTTAACCTGCCCTTGTTGGTTGTGACACCAACAGGTCTTATAGCCCTTTACAGTAACTTTTTAAACACATCATATCAAAGTTCTGAGTTTTTCATTCACACCATCTGTAATATAGAGTTTCTTCCTCAGATCTTACCTTTGGACGCATGTTCTTGCTAGTCCACTCTGAGGTGTAGGCCGCGGCGTAGGCATCCAAGATGTGGTAAAGGTCAGCGCACTCTACTGGTGGCTCTACATCCCCATTCAAAATAGCGGAAGCTCGAATATCCCTTGCATAGAACCTGGTAGAGCGAGAAATATTTTTTTTAGATTTAGGAGCAGGGTAATGAACTTGAAGACGGTTAGATCTTACCGCAAGTATGATGTGATACATACTTGCGGTTGGTTTCCTTGCGTTCAATGAGGTAGGAGCCCTCCAAAGAAATACCAGCAAACAAACCTCTGGACCGGCAGTAGGTGAAGACAGCTGCAGTGTTACGCAGTGCCACGTCGGCCTCCACATTCCTGAAAATGACAAAGACAAGTTCCCTTATATTTGTTTTATATTGTTGTCACCTTAAGGGTCTGGGTCTTTTGCTAGTGGCATTCTGATGTATTTTCTTGCCCAAAATACTTAGGGAATATGCAGCGATTGCCTAAATGTCAAAAGTGGTTCTTGACAAAATGGCTTACATAAAATTTTTA
This sequence comes from Cynoglossus semilaevis, assembly GCF_000523025.1. Classification (NCBI taxonomy): domain Eukaryota; kingdom Metazoa; phylum Chordata; class Actinopteri; order Pleuronectiformes; family Cynoglossidae; genus Cynoglossus; species Cynoglossus semilaevis. The sequence goes on from NC_024320.1 coordinate 16,030,088, forward strand.
CTATATGTTGGTAACAACTGCAACAACAACAAATTCAATCCACATGTGACAATAAACTATATATGTCCATAAATAATTATGTGTAATATTGTGAACTTACTTGAACTTGATTTCAAATGAAAACCTAATTAAAGTACTGAAGATCAGAGGAACACAAAACTTTCCAAGACTTAAAAAAAATGTTTCATTGAAGAATTGCCCAAAATCACAGTAATGCTTGTGATTATTTACTTAAAAAATGGTGACATGTTTGACACTGCTGTTCCTTCTGTATGTGTGATTTGGGCCTCACTTATTTTGAGCCTGAGGTAAAATGTTTACACAGAGCTGATTACAGATCAAGTGTTATTGGAAATCAGACAGACTCACAGGCTAACTGACTGCCAAAATAAACCGACCTACAACTGGTCAGACAGACTCACAGGCACTCACCTGCCCATTGGTCCAACAGCCACTGTACAGTTGCCTCCCAATGTCAGGTTTCCACCCATAGAGAAAGCATCAATGGCTCTTCGCTGGTTCAGGATGATCACAAGGTCTGACACCTGAGACCACAAATGCCATGTTAATTGTACACTCTATTACCTTTTTGAATATTAAATAGATAAAATCGAAACTCCATCTGGGGCATTCAAGGACAATCCGAAGGATATTCTGTTAAAGACAATCTATCAGATCCTTTAATATGAAAACCTACAGAAATTGGTTTGAAATGTGAACAATGCTTCATCCTAGTGATAGGTTGTACATCTGCAGGTCAGAACTCTGATCTTTTTCTACATTGAGTAATAGTGGTGCACCTCAGAGCAACTCGTGACTAATTCTTCTTTTGCCCTCGGGCCTTATATGCAGCAACAAAGTCCTTTCGTCGCCACTGTTAGAAGAAAACCTTGCATGACCATAAATTTACCTCCACTCCAATTTCAAAGCCTCCTCCCAAACCAGCAATGCCGATGGCAGAAGGAGCCGACCAACCTGTAACCAGAAAAATCAACAAACACTCTGAAATTAAACATGTTTTTAATTCTTTTTTTCTTCAAGTTTTCTGAAGGTAGAGTGAGTTAAAAACATTTTTGTGAAATATGTAATGCATGTTAATATAAGTTCTAGTTATGATTTCAGCATAAATGAAGGGGTAAGGTTAATATCATATGAGAAAAATAAGCAGAAACCGCAAATATGGCACAATGTAGTAATTTCTCTGACCACAGCAATAGAGACATGTATGGATTTGTTTATACGTTGCCCTGATATATAAAAATATTAAACAAGAACACAAATAAAAAAAGCATAAACAATCTGAAGTATATTGCAGTATGACGAGACATTTTATCGCTCCTATGGTGTTTTATGCAAAGTACTACATTTTCAGCAGCATAGACTGAGGGAAGCAGAAAAACAGAACACAATCACTGCACCTCTGTGCACAAAAGAAGCATTGCAGCTAGTTTGCCTACGGGTGTAACTCTTCAGATTGTCACTGACTACGCCGTTAGGGGGGATTCTGTAAACCACACCCATCAGGTAATCTCCTAAAACATTAGGGAATGAATGATAGTGTGGTATTAAATCCAAAAATAGTGTGTGAATGTGTGTTGATGCTGTAAAGAGGACATCCTACGTCTGTCAGCCAGTCTGGCGATGACGATGCCGCTGCCACCTCTAGCTGTCACCATGAAACCTGCCTTGATGACTGAGATGATGGCCAGACCTTCAGCTTTGGCAATCACATGAGCTGCAGAAACACACAAATCACACAATGCCAGAGAACAAAATAAGTGGGAAAATGTTTAAAATACAAGAAATTCCCTAAATTTTTAAACAAAAAAAAATTTTTCTGGATCAAAGACTGGAACCGTAATTATAACAATTCTCTATATTTATTTTGCATGAAAATTATTAAAGAGACTTTGATCAAAAAGACTAGAAATAAAATCGCTGATCTAGACTTTGACCTACTCTCATACAGACATTTCAAAAAAAAGTTTGCGTAGACCACAAAGTCTATTGACTAGTCATTTTAGCTCCAGTGGACACAGGTTGTTCAATCTTCCACTCCCTCCAGTGGTCAATCTGTGTCCCTGAAGTTAATCTAAAAGGTTTCAAAATGGTAAAGTCACAAAACAACACATATGACCTTTGTGATGGAGGCAGCAAGGGATGCAAAACCTCCTACTTGTCATGATGAAAATTAGTATTTTTCCTCAAGGAATTTTGTATATGGAGTTAAGAAGGATTTATGTAATTGATTAATATTCTCTATGTTTTTTTGGTTAGTGCAAGTGTGAGAGTTTTACAACATAAATATTTTACTTACGGGGGATGAGTTTGTCTGGTCCATTTCTAGCAGAGATCTGAGTAAAGTCCCTCAAGATCTTAGCAGCCTTCTTGGTATCTGACCTCAAATTTGACGGGATAGGATTGCTCACTGCAAAAGGGTTGTGTGCTGTTATTGTTTTGGTCCATAAATCAAATTATTCATTCCAATGCTTATTTCACAACACATTTTTTAATTCAGTCATATATTTTAACTAAAAATATACTTAGTTAATAAAACTATAAAGCAATGATCTGAAAGCCAACAATAGCTTTGAAGCCAAAGGTGTTTTAAAAAACAGCATAAGCAGAGACTGAGAAGACAGGGAAGTAAGAGATACTGGCATAATGAGAGAATGAGAGTCAGCCAGAAACATAATGTAAGATAACTGGTGTGGGATTTGAAGATAAAGACCTGGATCAAAGAATCTGTCAAACTGCATAAACACAGAGTGACACCCGACCAAAACGAAAAGGTAAAGTAGGCAAACCACTTCGACATCCTCTGAATCACAGTCATGAATAAACTATGCATTCTACAGTGAAAACCAGTCCTACAAGTATTTGCTGTGTATGGCTGCGACTTGCCAGGCTTCCATTTTCTGGATTGAATTGGGGACTGGTGTTCATTACATATAGTTTATTAAAAAGCTAGTTTTTTTCCAACGAGTGATAAGGTTAATTAATTGGGATTTAAATATTGACTAAAATAAGCTTGATTACAATTTCTCCATAACGGATGAACTCTCGTGCAACCATGACAATGTCTGTGATTATCATTGTCGTTATTTGCAGTGGTAATATTATTATAAATATTGTTGGTATAAACCAGAAATGCAACACGTTTTACTGCAATCCAAACAAAAACAAACTGCAGTTATATTAATATTAGACATATTCCCTGCAAAAGTAGTAGAAGAAGGTAAAGATGGAAGAAGGTTCTGGAACTTTGATGATTTTTAGCATTTTAGAAGTATTACAGAACTAGAAAGTCAAGTTTAACCATTTCTCGCTTCCTTGGTGCGGTATATTCTCTTTAAGTATGTAACATTATAATTCAAATCAATGAGAATGTTGTAGAACCGGAAAAAACAGGACAACAAATGCACAAAATGCTCTGATACAAACTAATTTCTAGCTTTTTTTTTCCGTCGTCGTGTTTTGTCTCTAACTGTACACAAGAAAACACATGGTAAAAAGAAGGTTCTACGCTCTTTCTTGTTCAGGAACTACAATTTAATAAACCAGACACAAAAGTGGAGAAAATGGCGGTGAAGAGTTTGGGAGCTAAGTCAAGCTAGCTAAATTAGACCAAACATGTTGGTCACGTGAACAAGTGAATAAAGACACCTTACAGAAAAATATTTCAATTTAACACTGACTGCAATCACTAAACGTTACTTACTTTCGCTCTTTTTTGCTTTTTTTTCTTTCTCTACCTGCTCCTGTATCGTTAACAGGTGTACCTGCTTCCTCAGCTCCGACGTCAATGACGTCAGGTTTGGTCTCACCTGACTTACAGGTTCAAAATAATCTATGCCCTCAGTTGTGTTTGACAGGCACAGACACGATTCATAAATTTTCTAATGATTTAGTCTACCGTATTTGTTAAAATCAATGCATTGTTTCGACAAACATAATATTCAGCAAGACATTTCCTGCTTGCCACAATTTTCTCCTAAAATATATTATTTATACAATCTGTGTAATTCTTTTAGATTTTAGAATTTTAGCTTACCTATTTATTTTTGCATTTGTTATTGGTAAAGGTCAGTGCTATTTAGCTAATGTTAACTAATATCATTTAGAACAGAATACAAAAAATAGACTTTTCTTCTTTGATACAAAGAGGTTGAACTCTTGTTCACCATGTTTGAATGCAGTTCATAACAGACGGATTATTTCATTCTCACAGTTAGCACCACTGTTAGCTTCAGCCTGTTCTTGTAAATCCCTCAGCAGGGCAGTAACAGAAAACTGAGTCAAGGCAAGTCCAGGAAACCAAAAACAATCTCACTGTTTTCTTCTTTTACCAAGCTCTTTAAACCCAACCTGTGAAAACACATTTAGCTGATGCTATTTATGCAATAACAGTAATAATGATAACTACAGTGAGATGCAGGGTGGAAAAGTGGAGGCAAGTTACAACATTTTTAATCACTCCAGAAACATTGTTGCAAGGTTAACAAGTTGAGATCTACGATGTAAAAACAAAACAACAAAAGTAACAACAACAACTTTAATGGATTTAATGTTTTATATTGGCTAGTTTTGTTATTGATATTTAAACATTTAAACATTTTGTCTATGTTTATGTTGGTTACACCATATGGTTGATCTTTAGAAGTCCCACCATCTCTCTACGACTCTAATCTCCTGTTTCTTTTAAGCTCTGGACAAACATCAGATTTTATGCACACATCAATCTTACTAATGTGCTTTCTCCACAGTTTTTTTTTTTACTAGAGCGAAACAAGGAACCTGTCACATCTGTTAAAAGTTCCATGGTAACAGAGTTTTTTCTCAGGAAGTTGATCTTTAATTTGCAGATTAATCCAGAACATGACAGACTACTCTAGTCTATTGGGTGAAGGGAAGGTTCTTTAGTCACCTCCATGTTATTCTTTTATGTGAATTTTTATTGATATCTTGATCTCAATCTTCCCTCAATATCTCAGCTAAGTTAAAATTCACATTCACGTTCTTTCCATTTTTTAATCATTTCTATCTAAGGTCTACCACCAGGTTTTTATAACTTTTTCTATTTAAAAATAGGTGAAAAAAAAGCCAATAATAGGTTATACAATTGTCTAAAATTGTTACAAACCCTAAGTTGTAAGATAATGTTAGCTAGAAAAATAAATTAAACTAAAAGAATAAAGGGAAATAAAAATCCTAAAACTACCAAAATATAGCAACATTTAGGGAAAAAAGTCCCAAAATATTTGACAGTCAGCATCAAATGTAAAAGGTTAGCCAAGTACAAAACAAAATATAATTTAGGATAACGCACCTGGAGTTGCCCCCCCCCACCCCCCCAACAATTCACAGTAGCAAACAATTGTCATAAACTGCAAACATCTGGATTATAATTTGAGCCAATGTCTTAATCACACCTCCTCCTGGAATGAACCAATTCATGTTTTGTGTGTCAGTCATCACATATTAGTCACTAACAGCCATAGGTGTGAGTCATGACTCCACATCACCTCACTGATTTCTACTTTATTTTTATTTTTAGTGTTTGCCTTATTTAAAAAAAACCCTCATTGCTTCATTTTGAATTATTTTGAACTATTTATCAGCAAAATGAAAAACATCAACAATCCAAGAACAACAGTGAGTTTGATAAGGAAAAAGATAAGAACAAAAATAGCTTTCAGATTTTTAACACAGTTTAAAATGAGAAGTTAAAGGTAATATTGTCATGTGGAAACAGGAATTTAGGACGACATTTTCTGTAATCATGTGATAGAGAACAGACTTAATTCCAGACCAGACTAAAATCAGCTGCCTGGGCTCTGTTCTGTTCTGTGATGCAGCTGCTGCAACTGAGGATCAACAAGGTGCCCCTGGGTTAAGGTTTTATCAGGTTTTATCATCTATTGTTCTTTATTTAAACCATGAACTTTAGATGAATGTAAAGCTTGTCCCCCCGCACTTACTCCAGGATAAAAAAATTGTTTTAAGTTTTTAAGAATCATATAAAATTTTAGAATTTTCTAAATGAATTGTCTTTTTTATATTCAATTCAAACTATTTTCACTAAATAAAACTTAAAGAATATTCAGCAATTTTGACCAATGTTTGTTAATCTTTTTGCTTTTCTTTTGTCTATTTTATATTAGTGTCGTTTGACCACTAGCCTTTTAGCTGTTTTCCAAGCCAACTACTACCTTTTAATCCATTATGTGTAGCTACAATGTTACACTCTGGATAGATTGTCTTAGTTTTGACAAAAAATAAACAAAGATGTTTTTCTTTAAACTGTTCATCGATGTGTTCAGACTGGTTCAATGTGTGTTTGTGTGTGTGATCCAGATCTTAAAACTAGACTCCAGTTCAATGTTTGAAAAGGAAACATTCACTTTTAACACGAAACTCTGACTGCAGCCAAAATCAACAAAACAGAAATGTGGTTCATCCTGTCAGAAACTTCAACAATCGCTGCTGTTGCTGCAGAGGGATTAAAACTCAAACATCAGTAACTAATGAACCAAACTTGGACTGAGACTGCCTCCAAATAATGATTTTAGAACGTTTTCTCTTATTCAAGTTCAAAAAGAAAATCGTTTAGCTCACTGCACACAAATGACCCTTTGAGCTGATTATCCTCGATTTTCTCTATGGGCTTTTATATTGGTGGTGTGAGCAGTCCACAAAACAAAGCTAATTTAATCTTTGTTACAGTCAACAATTACTTCCTGTTTAGATTTTTTCCTCCGTCAGGCAGAATCCTTCAAAATCAATAAATAACATATTAATTAAACAAACATATTTTATTCCTGTGCTTTTTTATTTTATTTTAAAACAGTCAATGTGGGTTTTAAAGAGTTTGTCCAGTTTAAACTTTTGGTGAAAACTTCCAAAAAACAAAATCCTGCAGTGGACGATGGTTGTCATGAACATAAACAGCGACCAAATTTTATGAAACAAAGTAAAAGTCAGTGAGGAAGCATTCAGTTCAGGATCAGGAAAATCCAAGTCCAGCTTTCTCTCAGGAAAGTTTTCAGATAAAAATGGCCAAAAAAAAGCTGAAAACACAGAAACACCTGTTGCTATTTAGCTGCTGGTGATGACATCACAGCCAATGCTGTGTTTATTAACTGTAGACTTCCTCTTAAGGCTCCACACAGCCCATGATCACAGTGCAACATTCAGAAGCTGTGAAGAACAGAGAGAAAACTTTCAGATCACAGACTGTGAAGAACAGAGAGAAAACTTTCAGGGTGAACCTGAACCTCAACGTTGTGTTAGTACAGCAACCTGCATCTGAATCAAACATGAGTGGAAGGAGACCTCCATGAAGACCTAAACCTGAGGACAATCTGGAACCTACACCAGACTGGTCAAGTCACCTTTTTTCTTCTTTTAGTTCTGGTATGGTCTTCTGTCATATTTGCCTAATTAATGGTGTGGGAACATAAAGAAAAATAAATCCATGAAACAAAATCCATCACATTAGCGATTAAAGGACTGGTCACATGACCATGTCTTACCGTCTATCTCTCTGTGCAGCGTGGACTGTTGGCCAGCTGAGTCAGTAGTCGAGCACATCGTTTAAAGTCTGTGGGATTAAAACATAAACAAAAAAATAGACTGAGATTATGTTTGCCCCAATTGGAATTAGTTTTAGTTAGGAATTATCTTGAATTAGCATTAGCTAGGCAAAGTCAGGCCCATTAGTTAAACAAAATCATGGTTGGCCTTATTACCAATAATCTTTACTGTGCAACTGTTGATAGTACAAACTAATGTGAGTTTGTGTAAGTGCGTGTTTGTTTATGTGTATGGGCACACTCACATGCAGGTACAGTACAGTCTCTTGTGTTGTGATAAAGTCTGTTAAACTGTTTCCTGCACTTTGGGCTAAAATACAGAGGACCTGAAAAAAAAAAGGTCAAAATGTATCATGGTTATTCTTTATTAAGGGACAATTCCAATATTTAAAACAGTAGGATACACTTGATGTAAAATGTGAAGATTGCATGTTAGTCTGTATAGCAAAGCTGCTGCTGCACCAACTGTGGTCAGTTTGTTTTACTGCAGTTAATCTGAGCAAAGGATTTCAAACAATGAAGTCATAAGATATCTGAACTTAAAGCTCTGCTGTGTCTCTGGGTGCTAATGATTTTCTCTACAAAGATAAGTTTGTTTGAGTGAGTGATTCTTAATTGTATTAATATATTGGTTAATGTGAAGACAGTTTAATAACAAAACAGTTTGTTTCCTTTTTTGATTGAAATAATCTTCTCTTAATGAGAAGAAAATAAAACGGGCACTAAGTATTTTCCTGCTCTGTGGTTTGGTGATAGCTACACACTGCACTTCACCCATTTTCTATTAGTAACTATATAAGGTATTAGTAACTGTTTGTGAATACACAAATGAGAACACTCACTCTTAACTGTTTGTAAAACTTGAAACCTTCGTGTATCTGACTTTTTTGTAGACACTGCATTAGTTTAGATTTGAAATTTAAAAAACTGTTAATTTGACAAGCTGCAGCGTCAAAGTTGTTCTCACCTGTCAGGTGTCTGATTAACTTGTCCCTGTAGCGAGGATCTCTGGGGTTCATCTCTGAAAGACCAGAAAGGTCATGTGACACAGGTAGATGCAAAAAAAATGTTGCATTATGTTATTTTTAACATAGATCAAAGCAAACTTTCAAGAAAAACAGCTGTGCGCAAAGCTCACACTAAAGTGCAAGGAAGTAGAAAGATTTAAGTGATTGTTTTCATTAATCAGTTACTAAAATAATCTTTATTTGTCACTGATTTTAAATCTAACAGTGAGTCACAGTGACTCGACATTGTGCACTTCCTGTTTGCCATGAAGTCTGTCTGAAACCTTAAAATCATCAGTGCATCACTATGAAAAATTCATCCTTAAAAATATCAGTATGTATTAAGGGAATAAATGCAACCTCTTCCAATTTGCAGTGAGGTCAACGTAACACAGTGCTACATATCTGAGGATTGAGCAGAGGTGAAAGACAGTGATGTTGAAGAGCTGAGGTGAAGCAGGCATGACTCTGACAAATGGGTCACAGTTCTGCAAGCTCAATCAAAACACTTGCCATCAGAATCCCAGCACAAACACCGGCTGTTGTAGAGTGAAGTCCACTCAGAGAAACATCTCAACAAACAGATGACTGCAGGACCAGACATGTGATGTGTAAAGACGATGGTGTGACCATCGAAACCTCAGGCTGCTGCTACTCTGAGAGTCAGCACCTCCACAACGGTTTTATTGTGTGAGAAAAACTACGAATATGTGCCAAAACATTGGCTTCTTCGTGTAGCAAGTGCTGCCTGTGTCTGAGAAACTGATGAAGATCAAGTTAAGATCATGTCAAGTTCATATCTGACTGACCGGCTCCAGGTTATTGGCTCCAGACGTGCTCTCCATTCAGACATCTTTATCTTCCTATACATCTGTGTGACGGCAGCAGACATTCATAGCTCTTTACTGTTTACTTTACTGATAAATAATCAACAAGTAATTTCTTAATGATTAAGGCATGTTTCAGGTTTTTAGTGTGTCTGCACACCAAAGTCTCTCGAGAAAATGAGTGATTTTAGCTCCAGGGTTCTAGTGAGATAAAATCAATGATTTTCTCCAGCTGTGAATTTTCAGCAAACACCATTTTCAAAATATTTAAGTTATTATTCCTCGGTCTGACACCTGCTGTGGGTATAGCTGTGGAGCTGGTACTAACCCAGTCCCTGTTGTGACCTGCTGACTCTGTTTTCAGTTTTAGCAGGGTGTCGGTTCAGTACCGCCTCCGTCCTTTCTTTCCTTAAACCATAGCTTCTGAGAAAAGTAGCAGTGGTGAGGGGCCCGATGGCAAACAGCAAGATGACAATTGTGAGCAGGTAAGGAAACCGAAGTAACAGCAGCATCGCTGCGAACCTGAAAAGAGACTATACAATCAGATCAAAAAAAGAAAAGAAAAAAAAACATTTAGCAAACTGGGGAAAAAACCCCTGCCCAGTTAGAGCAAAGAACAAAAAAAAACATCAATCACTGAAGTGATCTGCAAATGTAAGAAACATAAACAGGATGTAACAAAACAAAACTAGGAGATAACTTAATGTAAGGTCAACCTTAAGGTTAGCAAAAGAGTTTACAAGACAGCTAAAAGTGCCAACATTGCTAAAGTACCTTAAAGATAACTAAGATTTATTCTATTTTGTTGATAGCATTTAAAATTGCTAATATTTATTACCTTAATATATAAAGAAAACTTTTCCTTACATAATATAAAGAGGAGACAGAAAGACCAGAGGCGAAAAGAGTTTAAGAAGAAGATAATCCAAATTAGATGAAAAGATCATTTGAGAAGGAAATAAGACAAGGGTTAGGCACGTTGTCAGCAAGGTTGTAGAAACCTTGATTTAAAATCGTCTGTAAAGGTAAATAAGAGTCGACGAGACAACACTTAACTTATCCAGATATGAATTAGCTTAAATTTGGTTAAAAGCTCGCCTATTAGTCAAAAAGAACAATACAATTCCACCAACCGGCACATCATTTTTTTGATGAAATAGTACTAGTAAGGGAAACACTTGTAACAGCTGTTGTTTATTTGGCTTTAAAGGCTTAAAAAACTTTTGAGTCAAAATATTTTCTGCTGTGATATAGAAATTAAAATACTTTCGAATGCAAATAGTGTGAACTTTTTTTTAGAGTTTGCAGCGTGCCTAAAAATAGACCCTGCTTACCTGTCTTCCTTCTCCTCCTCCTGGTCCCGGTTCTTCTCACCTGGTTGTCCTCTCTCTGTCCTGGAACTATATATTCTTTAACCTGGACTTTTCTGGAACAGTATTCCGAACTCCACAACCATCCTACACCGGCTCGGGTATGCAATGGAGCCTATAAACTACGATCCTGGTACTGGTTTTCATGCATGTATTCTGCGGACCGACGTGAAAACGTCCAGGTCTGGACTGGACTGAGTGCAGGTTTTTGGCGCAGACTATGCGAACTCCCCTGTCCTCCTCCTTCGTAAAGTACACGAGCTTTCCTGCAAACACGGACGTGTGAGGGTACGTCATGACAGTTTTAAAAAGGGAAAGTTATGACAGATGACATTTACATCCTGCCTGTACAACATCGCCCCCAATCGGCGCCTAAGAAAAAGTACTACAGTGACGTCAGTGGATAAAGGGACGAGTGAGGTTTACAAGAATCTTGTAAACTGCTCTCTGTCTGTCGGTGTTGGAATGTCTATAACACACTGGCTACGATTCTCTTTATTAAGTCACATAAAGAATATCAGTGATATGTTTGTAACAATCTTCACCTTCAGTTGTGTGTTTTTATCTTACAGCCTTTAAGGTAAGATTTGATCTTTTGTCTAAATGACGAGCGTTTGGCTAATTGTTGACTCCTCGAGCTAACTTTAGTTTAGTTCTCGTCTTTTTTTCTTTCGTTAGTTATCTGTTAGATATTCTTATATAGATAGTCTTCAAGCCAAAATAAGAACTTGTTAAGGCTGGATAATATATCTGTTATGATACATATTTTTATCTAATAGTTTTTATTTGTATATGTCTATCTCCACACACACACATGTTTTTTGTAAACTAACTTACAAACATTCAAGGTAAATGATGCTTTTGTTTTTGCTCATTTAAAGACGTAGACAATAGTTGAGGATCCGGTATCTTGTGGACCTCTGCCATGAGGTTCCTGAGGGTTTATCTGTGGACCAGAACATTCTCCTCCTAACATTGTTAGGTTGACTAAACACATTGTCAAACTTTAAATTCTTCAGGAATCCCTCAGTGAACCTTCCAAAAGCCTTTAATGATACAAAGATTTTTGACATTCCTTTTGGCAACAATGTGCAGATCCAATATTTGATTAGGTTAATCCTTACATCCTTTTAATAACATCTACAATGGTTACACCACTGGGATCAGGTAATCGCTGCTGCACTCCAGCTTCCATGACCAAATCAATATCAACGTAAGTCTACGATAGATTCAAAATCTGTTCATGTCTTTATCCCAGTGTTTTTATCTTGTTATCAGGATGTCTGTGCCACCACTGTCCAAAACAGATTCAGAGCGGATCCATCATGTTGTTGTTGTTGTTGTGGTTCAATAGTGTAGCGGTTATCATGCCTGTCTTACACATCTGCCTTAAACACAGAAGATCCTGTGTCAACTTTAAGTTATCGTGAAAGTTGTTCTACCAACAGTCAGGATTTATCAGGAATGTGCTCGTGTGTTATAAACCTGTATTTACTCAGGCTCCCACAGAAGGTTGTTAATAGAACCAACATCCTGGATCTAAATGTTTTCTCACGGTAGTCAAACTTAGGGTGTAAACACCATTCACTTGTTCCACACCACACTGGTGTTTGGTGTGCATCCCAGGTTTGGAAGGTGTCTAACAACTTCTAATCTCTGTCCAAACAGGTCTAATAAACCTACACTTCTGAATCCTCCTGTACCATGAACCAAAACAACATCAAAATATTGTAGCTCTTTTCTGGGTTAAAAAACCCTCTGGTACTGGGCCACAGGACCTTGGTACTCTAGGGAGGTTCTGTGAATTCTGTCACAATAGTAGAGATGCTGGTTTTACTGCAATGGTGATGGAGGGAAACAACACACACACACACACACACACTGTTCTGTTCAGCTAATTTTCTGTTCACACATTCATATTCACATGCACACACAGAGAAAGGCCAAAATGAATGAAACCACAGGTACTCAAAACTATCTCCCAACAGTCAGAGTCAGGTTTCACTCTACATACTCCTGTTAGGTTAAAAATCTGACTTTCACCTACAATTATCAATGAGGACGGATGACACTGTTATGTCACTCAGACATTTTACAACAGGAAATTAAACTTTTTAAGTCACTCACCATCACACACAAACCTAGCTTGGTCAAATTGATTAAAATGTATTTACTGAGTAAAGTAAATTTGCCCAGGAATTAAGCCCACACTGACAAAGTTGCCGCTGTGGTCAATGTAAGTGGATTAAATCTGAACAAAGGATTTTAAACAATTAACCAACAACAATCAACACATTTAAACTTGCTGATGAAAGCAGCAGCGGATCACTCTCTGTGAATAGAGTGCGATGTTACGTATTAAACAGTTACAAAAAAATTACTGAAAAAAATATGTAGAGGAAATAACAATGGAGGGTTTTCTGTGACAGTCAAAGGTCTGATGGGATGTGCAAATGACCCAGATTATACACAGGCTGGTTCTACAAGTCACTCAGGGTCATTGTGTGTCCGTGGGCATGTTAGCCTGGTTTAGACATGAATCACGATTCCAGCAGCAGCTGCTCAGATCCTTTGACCGCAAGCAACATGTGATCTGGTTTCAGTGGTTGCCGCAACACGACAGGCCATGTCCAAATGACATGCCAAATCTTCAGTGAAGTTTTAGGGCATAGGTGTATAAATCAGTTTCAGTACCTTTTATTCCTAAGGGAATCTAATTTGTCAGGGCCCATGGATGAGGAGTAAGGAGCAGTTGCATGAAGACACTGAGCTTTTGTTTTTGCTCAGGTTGAACCAGAAACTGATTTTAGAACATGTACCATGTACATATGTACACACACACACACATATATATATATATACACACATATATACATATATGTATATATGTATACACATATAAATATATGTACATATATACAAATATGTATATGTGCATATGTGAAGGACCTTCTACACTTTTGTTCTAATATATCTATATATATCTATATCTATATATTATATATAGATATATATTAACATATGTGTATATATAGAGCGAGAGAGATAGAGAGAGAATAACCCTATACTTACACCAATGTGTTTCAAATTTGAAACCTACTCGTGTCTTAAGTTCTAGTGGAACCTCCAGAAACCCCCAGTTGACCTAATTTTCTATCTATATGAACGTGAAAAAAAAGTTTGAAGACCAAAACACAATTTTAAATTCCATTTGGTCACGTCTGACAGCAGACACCAGATACTAAGTCAGACCAGATGAGGGGACAGAAACATCGACACCACTCTGTGGCTACGAAGTCATACTGCAGCCAGTGCAGAAACAAGGCAACGTTTACAGACACTTGTTAACACATTTTTTCTATTGGTTCACTCTTCCACACCATGGCCCTAGAGAACAACCATAAAATTAGTGATTTTAGCTCAAAGGAAGATAAAAGCTGTTTATCAGCTGCTGCCTCCTGTTGTCAGTTCACGTCACCGAGGTCAATCTGAGCAAATGTGAAAGAAAGAGCGTGTTTGTAAAATTACCATCCACTGTTGGACGTCCAGCTTTATCAAATTAAATGAAGATGAGGTCTAACGGTCATATGGAACAAAAACAAACAAGCGAGTATTGTTTATTAGTTAGAAGTTATTCTTTATTTTTTGAATGTATAAACTTTTTCTATTTATATATCACAGCATTTTTAACAACCTATACTTTCACCAATCTGTATCTAGCACAGTGAGTATTTACTGCAATTTCCTAAAAAATTCAAAATCTTGATTTTATTTTACTCCTAATAGATTGCTTCAGAATTAAGGATTATCAAGGCGCATATACAGCTAAATAAATAATGTGCTACAGTTATCATGACTCGTCTGCGTCTGCATACATTTTGGGAGATTAAAAGTTTACTTTCAATGCAATTGCATTGACTTAATGGTCTAACACTCCTAACAATAACAATGAGAAAATTGTATAAAACAAAAGTGAATTAGCTTTAAGCAAAATGGATGAATGCATCCAAACAATAAAAGATGAAATTGCGAACAGTTTGAGGTAAATCTTTGTGTAGCTATATAAGAAGATAAATTGGGAGCATCTGAAAGTGACCTGTATGTAGATTGTGCTCTACATAAGGATCAAACATTTACCAAGACAAGGTGATCTTGAAGGAATCTCTACAAAAATAACAAAAATGTGGCAGCCAGTAAAGGCCGCATTTGCTGTCGACACAGCTGATTTTTATGAGAACCCATTTTGTTGATCTCACTTGTAAAGTTTTTCACCTGGGCAGACAATGAGTAATGAATAAGAATATTTTTTTATTTACTAGCCCAAAACTTTAATAGTCAGTATGGATGAGGGCGAAAATATTTGGACTAGCAGTGATTCTGATCCTCCTGACACGGTAGGATTGATGCTAAAGCGCGTAGGCTGTGTTAAACCAGGTTTGGTGGTTTTATGATTCAAACTGATTTACACATCACACATGATATTTTGTGTTAGTAGCTCCACCTACTAACCTACTACGTCCAGTTGCCAGAGTTTGAAAAAAAAAAAACCCACCTAACTGTAAAACTGATGGCATGGCAAGATGATGCACAACAACACTTTGATGAGATGAGAAGATGAGACATCACAGAGCAGATCCACTTCCTATAAAATCCTACTGTTCCCATTTGGAAATCTCCACCAAGCACTGTCTGACTTCTCCATCACATGTTTCTGTAGGAATGACATCCCCCTCTTCTTCCTCTTCTTCATTTCTCCCTTCAAATATGGCTGTCATTGGTGCAGCGTGAAGGCGGCAACGAGCAGCAAAGTGCCGGCTGCTGGAGCAGGGAGGAGTAAGGGAGCGAGGTCGGCCGGAGGAGGAGAAAAAGATGAACGGGGAGGACAAGGAGGAAGTCTTTCCGTGATATCTTTGTCCTAATATCCAAGAAAATCTTGGAGAATTTGCAGACACTGATGTTTCCAGAGCTGGGTTGAGTTTGTTCAGAGTAAATGAGGAGATCAAGAGTTCTTCTTGGAATGGCTCTAGTGGCCTTTGCAACAACGATGTACTCTTCCCGCCATTGTTGACATTTGCATAAGGAGCAGCTTTGCAAAGCCGCTCTACAGCAGATATTCGTGACGATATGTCCGAACGACTACCTTTCCTCAGCAGAAGCGCCTTGAAGCTGTCACTCGTCATGGACTTCTTGGGAACTATGTCTTGAAAATGAGGTGTATATTCATTTGGGATGCTCGGGGAAGAGAAGGATGAACAAGAAGAAGCAGAGAAGGAATCTCCTCTTCCTAGCATCCTCCTTTTGGACCTGAAATAAACAGGAAAAATTAGAGTTTTGTGTTTTTCTGGCAGAGACTGCCAAAAGTTAAGATTCCTTTTGGAAGATTTGAGGAATCAATTTAATTTTGGAATACAGAAGGGACTAAAGGAGAAAGGACCTAGAAGCTGGTACTTTACCAAACACCAAAGACCTGAACCCAGACATTGGAACATTGATACTGTACCTTTTCACATTTCACTGCTCCATGGATGCAGAAAGATGATTTACATTAGACACATGAAACTCATTAAAATTACTGGATGGAATAGTACGTAAACTCAAGCATGGTAAGGGTTAACTTTTACCTGTGGATGGCGACAAACAGATCCTCCGTGGTTCGTGGTTTACCAGAATCAAACATCTGATCAGCTGAGATACTGACAAATTGGTTGTCTAGACACAAATAGAAGAACGAGTGGTGTTATAAATACTCAGTACCAATGCTACATAGTTACCAAAGGCTTAAAGAGCACAACTGTTTCTTACCGTCTGGATTCCAACCAACTTCTCTTTCCTCCTCTTCTGGCTCTTCTTCATGAATCAGTAGGTCTGGAACTGACAGATCCTCTGAAAGTCTATCTGTGGACAGCGCACTGCTGAGGCAGGACTGGGTCTGATCAGTGCAGGACACTTCAGAGTCACTCATCTGTGGAGTGAATGTGACTGCAACGTCTTCTGTCTGATCAGTTCCATTTTTAGTTACATCACGTTCTTCTCCTGAAGAAGAGCATGGTGATAAAGACGAGGGGAAGGCTTCAAAAGTTGATGACATCATTAGGAGTTGCCTCTTCACCCGCATCTTTCTCTTCTTCCTGGCTTTTTTCTTTTCAGATGAATTCATTGGGATCATCATGGGAGTCTGTCTTTTTTCCATCTTCTTGTTTTCTTCTTCATCCTTGATCAACGAACCACAGTTGGTCTGGGTACTGCTCCCAGGTGCCTTCAAGTTTCCTAAGATGCTTGAATTCTCCAAAGGCTCTGTGCACATGGTTTCAGTCATAGTATTCGGGTCACAATTTAGCAGTGATGTTTCTTGTGTGTTCCATGTTCTACTTGGGCCTGTTACTGTTATTTGGGTGTCACTGTCATGGGTCCCTGAGTTCACTAGGGTGCTTAAATTTTCCATGGATTTCCAGGGTCGAGATATGGCATTGATGTTCCATGAACTGCTACGGGTGCTTAAAGCCTCTGAGATAAAGCAGTCCTCCAAGGTGCTATTGGTGCCTATGATTTTTCCTGTTGTAGTCTCAAATATACTCTCGGAATCTTCAAGAATATTCTTAGGCCTAAAAAGCTCCTTTGGTAGGTTTAAGTTTGGCTTCTTGTGCAGCACTGGTGACTTCTCCAACTTAATGGATCCAACCAGTGACCCATAGGTGCTATCTGTTAAGTGTACTGATGTCTGTTTTGTAGAATCAAGGTATGATGCTTGAAGCCCAGAACAGGATATTGTGGCCACATCTGTAGGTTTCTTTTCTCTAGGTTCTGGTTTGGCTTTAGGAGATGAGCTAAGCCCAAGAATGCAAAGATCAGGTTTTTTGGGCAAGACTGGCTTCTGTGGAAACCTAGGATTGACTGGATGACTTGTCGTTTCTTTCGGGTACTCTTTTAAACTAGCTACACTATGGTTTCTCTCTGACAGGTTTTTAATTTCTTTCTCTTTTCCTTGGAGATTGTTTTGATTTGATGCTGAGATTGTGCAGTCTAAAGACATTGCCAAGCAAAAAAGTTCTGGATTTTGTGGTTCCTCTGCAGATAGTTTAATTTCTTGTTCTTCCTGGAGACATGGTTCATCAAAATGTTCTTTGTCGGATGACATTTTCACCCTTGGGCAATCAGGATCAGAGATAATAAGGTTTTCTTTTGACACTAAAATGGTTATACTTGTATTCCTGTTAGCAGAGCAAGGATTCTTTTCATCTGCTTTGTGTTTAGTTTGAAACTGATCTGAAACGAGGGGACCAACATTAACTTGACCTATCTTAACATCAATATTAGAAAGGTCATTCGGATTAATGTCTCTTGAAACACAGTTGGTAGCCAGAAGTCCTTTCATTTTTTCACCAGAAATTACCTGTTCTAAAACAATGGAATTACGGGGACTCTGTCTGACAGCATATGAGTAAGGAGGAGGAGAAGGGCGAAAAGAAAATGGTAAAGGAGGAGGTGGTGGAAGTGGTGGAGCAGTTAAAGAAAGACGTAGAGATGGATGCAAAGATAGTTCAGAGAGTTTGGTAGAACAATGACTAAGAGCTGTAGTCGGGCATAAAGGAGGAAAAGGACAAGGTGTAGAAATGTTGGAAGAGGGAGCAGAGGGAGAAGTTTGAGGAGAGGAAGGTAGTGGAGTAAGAGATAGATGTTGTGGAGAAAGATCTCCAGACAGTTTAGCAGACGAAAGGGGAGACATGTGAAGGAACAAAGGAGAAGGAGATAGAGGTGGTGGAAAAGGAGTTGCAGAGAAGGAGAGGGTGGTAGAGATTGGTAAGCAGGGACGAGGAAGAGGAGGTGGTGGAGGAGGAGATACAGAGACTTTGGCAGAAGAAGGAGAACATGCCATCGGCAGAAACAATGGAGGAAGAGGTGGAGGTAGTGGAAGAGGGGGAAGTAAAGGTCCAGCTGAAGACAGAGATGAAGCTTCAGGCATGCATGAGAGAGATATCGGTGGAATTGTTTGATGAGGGGCTACAAGTTCCTGCAACGTAGTAGAATAAGTAACAAGAGGAGCTACAGAAGGTCCAGAAATAGGAGGAACAGGTTTGCTGGAGTAAGAAAGAAAAGGAGATGGCTGAAAAGACATTTCAGAAAGTTTGGCAGAGGATGGAGGAGATGATGTTGTGCGTGGAAGAGAAAATGGTGGTAAAGATTGGGCTCCATTGAGTTGGTCATACGTAGCAGAAGCAAGTTGCCAGGGTGAAGGAAGAGGAGAAGGTGGTGCAGGAGGAGCTAAAGAGAGTTTGACAGAAGGAGAAATGGTAGATGGGCATGAAGGTTGTGTAGGGGATAATGAAGTGAAAAGGTGAGAAAAAGTAGTGCTGGTAGAAGCAACAGAAAGTTCAATAAAAGAAGAAGACACCAGGAAGGGATCAATAGGATCAGGTGGAGCCTGATTGTAGGTACAGGGGATTAAAGCCTTTTCAGAGGAGCTACGCTCTGGTATTGGAGGAGAAGCAGGTGCAGATGGCAAAAGAAGAAGAGTGCCCTTACAAGAGTATTCTGGAGACATACTGGAGGATAGAGAGGTGGTAGAGGAGTGGGAGGAGACAAGTGATGATTTCCTCTCTGGAACTGGTGGTTTTTGTTTTCCTTCAGTCCAAGAGTTCTTCCTGTGCAGTAAGGTAAATGGAAGCGACACAGGAGGGTTAGATATGTTTGGTGAGGTAAGGGGGGATGGGGGTTGATGGGAGAAAACTCCTGGAGATGGTGTAATAGAGAAGGGAGGAGTAAGAGGGGAGGACAAGGGAGTTCCAGTTAAGGGGGTGTTGGAGTCACTTGAGTAGCCACTAGAAGGAGATGCAAGGTGTGGTAGATCAGAGGAGTTGCTGGTAGATGTGTGAATAAATGTCAGCATCTCCACCTCATCAGTTGGTGTTGCCTCAAGGTCTGAGGACTCAAAGGCTACGTTTGTTGTGCAGGTCATGCCACTCTGGTGTATTTTGGCATTTCCACGAGGAACCCAAGGATCAAGACAAATGTCATGAGGAGATGTATTAGGCTCCTGACGGGTACTGGAGGAGGTAAGTGAAGATTTACTACAACCTGGCCGGCGCCTTAGAGAATCTGAACGTAAAGGTAGAGGAGGCGGGCGCTTAGACTTACGGAGGGATATTCTCCCAGTATAGGAGTGGGATGAGGATGAGGAGGTCCTTTTCACCTGATGTAGTGATTTAGAGGAGGTAGTCCTACCTGAATACAGAGAAGTGGTATCAGGGTATGCTGGTGAGGAGTGACCAGAAGACAGAAGGGGTTTGCAACCTTCCTTCCACTTCTGCCCAGTGCAATCACTTTGGACACTTGAGCTTTGAGAAAAGGGTCTGTAGCTCCACCCTTCAGCATTATCCTGGTGTTGGTGATATGGAGTCAGTCCATTGGAAGACTGGTGATCAAAGTGAGATTCTAAGACTGGGATTGATGTAAGGGAGCAGGAATAGTGGGAAAGAGGCCTTTCTGGTCCCAGGCTGTGGCTTGGAGTAGAAGGTAAAGAAGATGAAATTAGTTGTGGTAGGACTCTTGTAGACAGGTCAAGATGCAGTGAATGGTGTCTGTAACTGCTCAACATCACTTCCTGCTTTGGTGCTTGAATCTTCCCTTTTGATAACTGCTCGAGTTTCATGATTTCGGTCTTCTCTTCCTCTTTTTGTTGATCTAAGGAGGTGCAGGAGGGAAAAGGTTGTACTACTACAGAGAGCTGACCAGGACCACCTAAGGATGGATCTGGAAAAGCTGACATTCAAGAGAAAAATTAGTACTAGATTAATTCTTTTAACAATGCATTCATTTGATGGTTCTGTTTGGATGAAATTTACACCTGGCTTCCTGTTAATGGTTTCAGGAGTCTCATTCACTGTCTTGTGGCGAATGAGTTTAGAGGGATGGCGAGTCATAGAGTCCACATTGGAGCAGGTTCTCTTGAAACTTGCCTGACGATCAAAACTCTCACCTTAGAAGTAAAAGAAATACCAATAATGAAGTTGTCAAGAGCTGAGTCACACTCAAGTGTTGGAGTAACGTTAAGTTCTTAAATTAGGTCCACTTAGGTTTTCTACCAGTGATATTGATCGGTACGATATCACTAGGAACTGCCTCCGACTGCCATCTCGTTTTCTCCTCTGGGGTTGGGAGTCGAGAGTTTGGTTCCACCTCCAGGTTACCTGCCAGTTTCTCGGCAGGTACAAAGTCGTCCCAGCTGCTGTTGAGGTGAACTGGGTTCAGGACCAAAGGAGTCATTGGTCGGACGTGGTTTAGGAAGAACTGTTCGTCCTTGTGCGAAGACGTAGAAGACTGTAAGCAATTAGAACCACAAAACTGATCACGATAAGTGGAAGCCCCATGTAGACAACGGCTCTATGAAGGACTAAGTCCACTTTCTGTTGTGATATAAACTATTTCACATGAGGTCATTTTACCTTTCTGCTCCAAACTGAAAAGTTGAAACAAACTGAAAAGCAAGACTGAGAAAGAAAGTCCAACAACATGGATTTCTGAGAGTATAAACAGAGAAGACGGGGAGAAAAAACAAATAAACACAAGGAAATAAATGCATTAGAAGAAATGAAGGAGAGACAAAGAGATTATATTTGATGAGAGAAGACAAAAGAAAAAGAAAGGAGAGGGACAAGGAGACAACAACAAAGAACGGTAGTGGATAAATGGCAGACATGGTAGAACAGGGAGAAAAGGGGAGAAGAGACAGGATTGAAGATGAAGAATATGAATGAGGATCAGAGGAGAAGACAAGAAGAGACTGGAAAAGAAAAGACAAAGGTGATATGAAAAGAAGACAAGGAAGCTTATAACCAAGGCTGTAAGCTAATTGAACAGCAATTTAACTGTGGGGTTCTTTAGAATTAGCTAGGACAGTAGGTTATAGAACAAAGTAGGATAATTAGCAACATAAAATGCCTAATAATACATTTGAACAAAAGCAACAACAACAAAAAAAAGAAGGCTAAACCACCTGCGAGGGAAACCAGACTTTCTGACAACAGCATTTTGCTCTACTGCAGCCTCATTAATATTCATGAGACTGAGTGTGTGTGTGTGTGTGTGTGTGTGGAGGGAACCAAGGACCAACCATTTTTCTGCTTCTATTTTTCCAGCTGATGTTGCTGCTTGTGCCTTCTGACTGGTCCAGAAGGCCGTATGAGGAGGGAGAGTGGGTGGAGCCTGGTTGGTGGAGGTGTGCTTCCACAGAGACATGTTCTTGAGTCAGCAGACTGTTACACACTGTATATAAAACGCACATACACACACATACAGATTAAATGGTGACACACAGCACTGCAGCAGTGGTGATGCAGTTTGGGATATTAGTTCATTGGATGATGGTCTGCTGAACTGCTGCTGCATCTTATGGTCCCTTAGTGACACTAATGAAGGCAGCAGTAGAGCTGCAGGTCCTGTGTCCTTGTAAGAAGAAAACACTGGTTTTCTCCACTGAACTTTTATATTGGATAGTACGTAGTTTGCTAACTTTAGTTGCCTAATAAGAGAATTGAATTAATTAATTCATTAGTTTTACAGTTATAACTCAAGTTACTGATGAAAGGATCGATTTTCTCACCACTCAGGTCTTCTGCGCTGCCAGATCGTCTCTTTGCAGGTACAAAGACCAGATCCTGGTTCTGCTTCTGGGTAGTGAAGTGGACCGACCATTTACTGTCGCCTGTTGCTGAGAGAAAAAGGGAGAGTGTGTGTTTGAATTCTTTTATAGAGAGAGCACACAGATGATCACAGCACTATTCAAGGTGACCTCA
>NC_024320.1:16052704-16057457 GCF_000523025.1 Cynoglossus semilaevis
TGAGAACCCTTGCTCCTTAAACAGTGTCTTAAGTGGTACCACAGGTTAGTGAGGTGTTTGTAGACCTCCACAGTCTACAGGGAGTCTTTTAGTCTGGTAATAGATGAGGTAGTACTTCAGCAGTAATAGGGTTTTGAGGAAGCTCAAATGATCCTGATGTAGGTTTAATAAGGCAAGTGTTTTGAAGCAGTAGCTGAGGTCCTCACAGTGTCTTCAAATGGTTGACTGAGGTCAAAGAAGGCCAACAGTTTCAGAGACGAATAAGGGCCTAGTGGAAGATGTCTTTTTGACACCAGAGTGATTGGTACAGGAGGTACCGCAGGCTGTTGAAAAGGCCAAACCCCCTCTGTGATAAAGAGGACCCTAGCTGGGGTTCTGGAGTCTGTTTAGTGCCTTTCAAGTACTACTACTATTAAATACTGATAAATTAGGTGATGTGCATGTCCTCTGACCTCATGGAGATGAACAAGTGAGCTACAGGGTTCCTGAAAGAGCAATGTTATTTGAAAGAGAGGAAAAGTTCCAGTAATAGTTCTGTCATACTTGGTTCCCTTTTTAAAGGCCATAAAACGAAAATATTACTTTTTTCTGACTTCTGTTTAAATCAGGAAAAATAATGTCGTTGGAGCTTCATGACAAATGCCTTGAGGATTTAATGTCATTGCTGCTTCCAGGAATTCCATCAGTTATGGAAAGGTTATGGAAAAGCTAAAAACAAAACTCCAGCAAGAGATTTGGATGGATGAGAATTTGAGGTATGGAACTAGGTGCCTTGTGTTCACGACTGGATGTAATGATGTCACTATGTGAGAAGAAGAAATGGATGTAGACACTCTGCATACACACACACACACACAGAACACAGAAATACATACACACTCACCTCTAGTCTTACTGAAGTACTGCAGAACAGATTTGATCGCAGCTCCGATTAAAACCATGATGACTCCACACACACTCACACATACACACTCCTAATGCTGCAGCAGACAGCGAGGGAGTGTGTGTGTGTGTGTGTAGGGCGAGTGAGCAGCAGCAGCATTGCAGCTCCACTCACTGCAATATCACTCTCCTCCCACTCTCCCTCTCTTTCTTCCGACTGTTCAATCTCTAGGTCTCTCGCCCTTTCACTCCTAGTCTCTCAGACACACACAGTTGGCAGAAAGCCAACGTGCGTGTGAGTGTGATGAGGTGATGAAGGTTATCCACAAACACTGCAACAAGCACCCAAAAGCAATAGATTTTGGCGCACGGGAAAAAGACCCAGACCAAAGTCAATAGTGAAATTCATGTTAGCTCGCAGACACTGCAGTGTTTGATCCACTGCTGCCTCAACGACTGTGTTCAAAGATGTCATGTTGCGAAATTCTATGTCCTATGTTCTAATTTACCTCCACCAGACCAGCAGCCCCTGTGTCCCTGCGTGAGCTAAAATATATTCTCTACGTGTTTTAAGTCAGTGATGGTGAAAACAATGATCAGTTTGTGAACATGTCACTGAAGGTTTTCACTGCAAAAAAGAACAGTGACCTCGAGGCAGCAACTGCATGTACACCCTCTGTCATAGCAAGTAGAAGAAACTACGTCTTTCAAGGACAACACAAGAACAGTACAAGCACCTGCTTCAGTTTCCACCACACAAACTAGTACCAGGAACAAGGACCACCTTTTTGAACAAAGTGGGTCAGTTCCAGTCCGATGTGGGTTGTGGATATGGGCCACCGGAGCAGCTAATTATTCTACTTTCTTCCTCCCTTTTAATTAGTTTGATCCTTAAAAAGAAAGTAGGTCACACACACACATGACATCATTTGTCAATCTACAATACTACTTCCTGTCATTCCATCAAAGATAGCCCTGTTGTCAACATCCACCATTTGAATGAGGGAAACCTGAGCTGTAGCAGCTAACAGACAGCAAATCTAGCTAAGAAATAGCATTTGTTTTTAATTGGGTAATGGATATACGTCAGTTAGAGTTCTGAGAAACAGGTAAGAGCTGGAGCTAATATGTGACAGCTGGTCAGCCTTGTTTATATTTCAGGTATTGGCCATTAGTGTAGCATATGGAGGTACAGCTAATCCCTGTTAACACACACACACACACACACACACAGTTTTTCAGTACTTCACAGAGACACAATGTATTTAGTTGTCCCCTTTACCCCAACATTAAAAATAAAAAAATATACCTCTAAACTTAACTCTTACCCTTTCATTAATCTGTCTCTAATCCTGACTCCAGAGCAGTGCACTTCTTTTAGGGTTGTACCAATAGCAGTATTGGTGCTGGGCAACCAATCTAATACTTTGTAAGAGCTTTGCACGTCATCAAACTGCACAAGGTTCATGTGTATTCAAGCGGATCATCAATGTTAGCAGTTTGGATGAGATTTAACATCATACCTTTAGGTAGAAGAGGGGTGGTCTGTGTGACTTCCTGTCCAGCGTTTCTTCTCTTCCTCCATTGTTTGATGCTAAACCTGTACCTCCTGCTGGACTGGTACTGGTACCGTGGCCTCTGTGGCTCCCTCAAAGGGGGCAAAGGGCATGACTCTGGCCGAAATGAGTTTGGACTGTACCCCTGAGAGATGACAGGATGGCCAGAATGTTGGAGCTGAATTTGTAGAGACTGAAAAGGAAAAGAAGGTTTCTCATCAACCTCCGGGGCCAGAAATGGTTTCCCAAGAGTCTCTGGGTCACAGGAAGGGTAAATGTAGGGGCGAGATGGTAAATGCTGGCTACGCTGCCAAAGGCTGCCAGTGTTTACTGAGTGATGATGCTGAGATAGAAGGGGCTTCATGTCACCCACAGGACACTCGGCTTTGTTGTAAGTATTGACGCTGCCCATATTCGTCCTCCAAACGGCATTGCAGTTCTGGTGGAGTTTGGCACTGAGCAAACGGCGCCGCAGACTGCCACTGCTCTTTGGCTGCAAGGTGGACATCTTTCGGGGGAGGAGCTCTTCCAGTTCTTCATCAGGTATGGCGTTCCAGCAGCGTGATGTGAGACCAGGCCCTGTCCCCTCTCCACCCAGACATTCCATGTTGGCTAACAGTTCCTAGTGCTGACCAATCAATGATTAAAGACACGTCAGCACAATATGACTGCTTCCTTCCTGATCCAATTTTTCATGCTGAAAGTTTTGACGGATTCAAAGCACAGCTTTATAAAGAAGGGATAACGTCTTCTACAAGACTTTGGTTCTGTTAAAAAAATAGAAGTAATCTAAAAATCTAAAATAATAGTAATCATACTATGTTAACAACATTCCTTCAAAATAAATGTCTGGCTTTACATGACAAAGTTGGAGAAAGCCAAACGTCTGTGATGTGGTCAAATGTTACATGATTTTTCATCAAACATAATAAAGTTTGGTTTGAAACAACAAAAATCGAGGAAACAACCAAAATAGCAGTCTTTTAGATTTTGCAAATTTGTAAAAAATTAGCTTCCAAAGATGTTGTCGGCATAGAGATTTGGCTTCTTAGAGGTATCCTCCTTTCATCCTTTCACAATAATGGTCTCGGAATCAAAAACCCCTCACTCTCAAAGTTCCACAGACCTGAGTCCAGATCCAGGGCGACTGACAACCACAAATGGTTTCCTTGTCTGTGTTTACTCTCTTCTTCTCCTTCTCCCTCTATCATGCTTACGCTAATCTGCTAAATGGGATTATCCAGGTCTACAGGTGGACACACACACGGAAAAGGACTCACCGATTTTATATGTAAAAAATCTTGACTGTCATTTTTTTTTTCGACTTTTCGCTTTTTAAAACCTGATTATCCACAATAATTTTACTGAAATAAAAGCTTGACTTTGTTTGAAAATGCTAAAAAAAAAAAAAGGAAAAATATCTGTCTGGTCCAGGACTCTGGTCCATATATTAAATTGAATTTTAGAATAGGAAGATAAAATATGATCTTCAAAGTATCCATGCGTATTACAGCAGATTAACGTTAACTTTAATCCCAAAACTGGGTCAGATAAACATCCACGGATGTGAGTATGGTGCAGGGGGAAGACATCAACCTCAGGCCGGGACATTGGAAAACTTGTTTCCTGTCTATTTCATCAATACTCAGAATGCAAAGGATGAAATCCTGAGATGTGCTTTGGCATATCACTATTTGGTGACACCTTGCTCTGCCTAACCATTTAAAACGGGAAATGTTGCCTGTTATTTATCACATTTCATCACGTCCCGGAGAGCGACCTGGAAATACTTCACAGAAGCAAAAGTATAAATTTCTTCAACTAGAGTTGGGTGCCCACATACTTGTAGTGTATATACTGAAATAAAAATAAATCGGTTTCATATTAGTTCCTCAAGTTCGTTAGGCCTCAGGCTGCAGTGAATTTTTTATTCCAGTAGAGGGCAATATAGCTCTGTATTTACTGTATATTTTTTGTTCTATACTAAACTATTGAGTTTTTTGTTATCACCCGACTTTTATTTCAGATTACATTTGTTTACTTCAGATCTACTCCTGACATTACTTTCTTTTTTATTTATTTTTGAACAAAGTAATATTTTCAGAAATGTTTCCAAAGCGCCATTCTGATTGGCTGCTCCATAGGAAAACGTTGAGGCCCATATGCGCATGCGTTGCTGTTCCACATACTGCAGCTGCTTCTTGGTGAATATGGTTAAATACATTAAGCTTTACTACGGGTTTATGTAAGTCCCACACTTAATTAATGTCGCATCGGACCTGGAGATTAGCCCACAGTCAAAGTTAAAGAGGAAG
>NC_024320.1:16057518-16098590 GCF_000523025.1 Cynoglossus semilaevis
TTTTTAGCATGTTAGCTCTGGCAAGTGATCGTCCTTAGATCAGCATCCGAATCGTAAATGTTTACTGTTAGCATTACACAAATATAATCCTTTGTTGTGTAGTGTGTTATGATGAATATGACAGGTATTAAACAATTGCGCAGTATGTAATTTCTATGGGTTTATTCAAATATTTCGAAAACAATGAAGTATTTCTATTTAGCGAATAGTTGCAGATCGAGGAAGACCCGAACATGATTTTAATCTAGCTTAAGGTATTTTGAATACCTACAATCCGTCTTTACATTCTTCCTTTGAAGTATTAAATTACAAAGAAAAAATAAGTTTTCGCCTTATAAATAAGATAATGAATTTCTTGATTATAAAAAAAGTGATCAAAAGTGTGTATTTTCCAGGGTGTCGATGTCCGTCACCGTACACAGCCGCAGTGAGGTGGGCAGTGGCGTGGCAACACACATGCTGTGTCAGCTTTGTGGCCACCTTTCCCGAAGCCACGCCCACCAACTGTCCCACGTGGCTGCGACTCACCCCGCCTCACTGGACGGCGTGATGTTTGGTAGACTGGGAAACATCCTGATCTACCAGAGCACAGCCAAACTGTTTCACTGTGCTCAGTGTTTCTACACCTGCAGAGACTTCACCAAACTGTACAGTCACATCATCTCAATCCACTGTGAGGCCCAGACCCAGGAGGGAAGAACAGTAGCCCGGGGGGAGGGGGGCAAGACGGCTGGAGGGGAGGAAGAAGAGGGGAAAATGGTGGTAAAAAGTAAAGAGAAGGACATGAAAAGTGAGGGCAAAAATGAGGTGATTGAGAACAAGAATAGGACAGAAAAGAAAACGCCGGATGATGTTGACCAGGAGGTGATTGTAGAGAAAAGTGAGGAGGAAGAACAAATGGTCAGAGAAAGTAAGGAGACAAGTGCTGTGAAAATAAAGGTTGAGGAAGGAGACTTGAATGAAAACAGCGGTGCACCCCACAGACTGGACGAGGACAAACCTGACATTGGGGCAGGCGACTGTGTTCTGACGTTTGATGGCATCTTCTACCACTGCCTCATCTGTGGGTTCAGGAACAAGATGAAAGTCCTGGGCCTGAACCACGTGGTGAAGAAGCATAACGTCCCCCGAGGTTATGCCGGCAAAGCCATCAGGAGAGAAGATCACAGCAGGGAGGACATCGAAGATCTGGTTGTGGTCGCTGGTCTTAGCAAAGACCTCCTTAAGGAGGAGAAAGCAGCCACAGCAAAGGTGGTGCGCTTCACCTCCAACCGCTACGAGTGTCTCATCTGTGGCTGGAAGACGAAACTCAAAGGTACCGGCTATAAAACTGAATATTGTGAACCTTTCACTTTCTTATACAGAATCTCATAGAGAACATCAGTGACTTTATCTCCCAGAGACACTGCAGATGCTTGTCCTCTGCTGCCATATGTGGCCATTTTGTGTCACTAAGATGCATCTGAAGGAGTGTCACTGATTTTGTCTACCAACCTTTGTACAGAAAAACAATGATTTCAAGAACTTTTGTTGTTCATTGTTATCAGATCTTCTGATCTTTTTTTCATAGGTTTTGCAATCAGCCATGTAGTCCGCAACCACGACGTGGAGCGCCCCTACAGCTGCCAGCACTGCAGCCGCAGCTTCTTCGTTCCCAGTCGTCTGCAGCAGCACATTAGGGCCGCACATCCACCTGGGCGCTACGCATGTCCCTTCTGCTGCTTTAAGACCAACTTCATGGGGGGATTTAGAAGACACTGCAGTCGCTGCAATGCCCGAGATTTGGAGGAGGGAGAGGAGGAGGAAGAGGAGCAGGAGGAGACAGCCGCAGGTGTTGAAGCGGAAGATGAGGAGAAGATGGCGACCAGAGGCGGGAGGAAACGACAGAGGACAGCCAGGATTATAAAGCAGGAAGAGGAGGATCAGGAGGAAAGAGCTCAGGATGGAAAGGCAGAGGAAGAGGAGGAAAATAAAGAGGAGTGGATGCAGCCAAGACGGACCAGGAAAACACCTAAGAAGGAAGAGGAGAAAAATGGAGTGGAGTGGATGGAGTCGAGACGGACCAGGAAAACACCAAAGACTGTCAGGGTCATGGATAAAGAGGACAAATGAAAACTAACAGAAGTGAAACCACAACATTGTCCTGTATCTGAGTCTCGTCAAAGTTCTAGATTGATCTGGGTTTTGAACTTAGTTAGGGTTCAGATCAAGGACCTGGTCCCAAGATCACATCTCATGTGTCCTAGTGTTTATGATCCTCAGTCAGATCTTATAGTTGGATGAAAAATATACCAAATGTTATTTTAGGTAATGAACACTGGACAGCACTATTTCACTGTTAACACTACTGCAGGAGTCACCTGATCTGTGGTCTCACTACTTTTAAACTTTAACTTTATATTTATAGTGAAGATATTTCAGTGATTATTATTTTTTTAAGGATTGGAAAAATTATGAACTTTTACATTATTTTTTTTCAAATAAAGTTGTTTTTTTTAATAATCAGTTTCAATGTGACATATGAGTGTTTTATATAGATGATGTTAGAATTGACCATTTCCCATTTATTTACCTAAAACCCATAGAAAAACCAATAACATCAGGAGATGGCATCCTTATCCACGCTATAAGCAAAAGAAAAAAGTGCTTTCCCTTCAAAATAACATTTCACTGAGCTCATAGACCTGTTCCCAACATAGAGACTGGATTATTGTATGAGGTATCAATATAAATATGGTTGTGAAAAGGTTCCACTTAATGAGAGATCCTTATTAACGTGATAGCGGACATCTTGAGTTGGAACCAAGAATCTGCTGATGGATATTTTGGATGGATTACTGATCAGTTGCTGCAGTGGATAAGATTCAGGGAGAAAAAAGTAAGTCGTAGCATTACCTCGCTCCTTGATTGTTGTGTCTAAAGTAAAATCACTGTCTTAACGACAGTCAATTGTGTTTTCCAAACATTGGCCATGTGGTCCGTATGTTTATAGAAACTAGTAAAAAAAAATTCTATCTGGTCGGAGATACATCCCTGGAATTCTCTGCTGCTGGTTTCACAGTCTGAGATCAGATGCGCCGTGGACACCAAGCTCCCTCAAACGCTGCCATGTTGATTCCTCTGACATCACCATTGGTGTCATCGTCATTGCCATCGTCTCCATCAAAGAAGTCGTCGTCATTGTCACTATGATTGTGGTTTGGGGGCTTGGCAGTGGGTGGGGATTTGTGCTGCAGACACCAGCACAGATTATTATGACATGACTCATCAATAGTGACACTGACCTGATTTCTGTGAAGTCAGTTACCATTCTTAGGTTGGGTTCTCTGAAGGGTGGACAAACCATATGGAAGCGTGGAATCGCAACTTGAAACACTTCCTGTTTGTTTGCTGACAGGAACAAACAACAGGAAAACCTGTGAGACCTTCAAAATAAAAGCATTGTGTATACGCATAACTACCCATCCATTTTTATATATGACTAATCTAAATTTGTTAATATGGAAAAATGTCAGGGGAAATTTACTGAAATATAACTCAAGATTTTGACATTTGAATCTTGACGTTGGTCTGTAGATAACACGATAACATATTCACTCACTGAATTCAGTGAGTCCTACAGTCTACAGTCCCACAAAATCCTGTTGTGTCAACCAGCTTGTCAGCAGTAGACTTACTAACTGCCCTGCGCTCAGTGAGGCTGGTCTGAGGTAAACCATCTAACCTGAATGTGAAACCTTGAAAAAACAAAAGTGATAAAATGGTTTCTTAAGCTGAGTTGCTGTAATGAATAAAAACCCATTCCCATAAGGTGTGTACATGACATGCGTATTAACTGTGTATATGAGAGCCATGACAAGTGGATGGTCAGCTGAATTATTGCATATACAGTGTGCCTCATTCTGACCACAATTCTTGTTTGGTCATTCTCATTCTGACCACAATTCTTGTTTGGTTCTTTTCATGGTGTGCTGTGAACACTAACCGAGCCTGTGAAAGGTGTAGTAACCCTCCATGAACTCTGAGGGGGTGGAGAAGGTGGTGCAGCTGGCGTATTCGTGAATCTTTCCAGGTGTCATGACAGGAAACTCTCCTACATAGGGAGACATCATGTCAGCAAATCACCTCAGGCAGTGAGAGTGAGGGTTTAAGGTGTGTGGGGGAGGGGACCGACAGGGCAGCGTACCAACGACTCCAGGTCCCTGAACCTCTTCCACGTTGCCATCAGATGTTGTGATTTTCCAGTAGCGGCTGTCGAGCTGACAGGCTGCGTCAGGTGAAGCGCTGCTCGACATCTCAATCCTTGGAGGAGTCACGGGATTACAAGAGAGGACTGAAGCGATGAAAACTCATGCAACAAATGGTCAAAAGGTCACTCACCTGATTCGGTATGTGAAGAAAAAGTGGGGTGGATGGACAGAGGAAAGTTCTGGCAAAAAGGAGGTGGAGACCGAGACAGTGATGTCACCCGTGGTTGCCACACAACCTTTTTCGTGCACGTACCTGCAGAGGGGTCAGACAGATGTGAGGTAACAGTTACCAAAATCTGAGAGTTGTCTTGTACTGTGAATTGTGCTACCTGAAGATCTGGTCTCTGATGATTGGATATTCTCCTGTGACCACATTGTGGACGTAGGTGGTGAACCAATCTAAGAAACAGGAACCTAAACACAAACACAAAGTCCATGAGCTGACTACTCTGAAACAATGTGATGACATTACAGATGATGAGTTGATCATCACAACAGTTGATCTCACTGTGGTTACTTCCTGTTAACAGAAGAACGGAGGAGTTACAATGATTACTACTTCGCGCTGCACCTAATAGTAACTTTTATTACTCACTTCTGAATGACAGTTCGTCAAACAAACAGGCTGTTTTAGAAAATATATTTTTATAAATAAGACGTTACACAGTCTATTTTACCTAATCATACTTTTAAAAAGTGCAAAGAAATCCCCAAGTTGCTTTCTAAAATCTAAAAGCTTTCTCCAATTTAAAATCTTAACATACTCCCTAGTTACTTGTAAAAATATCCCTTAATTTGGAACATTTCAAAATAGAAAAACCTGCAGGTAGGCAGCCATAAACACTATTTCGGAAAATTATTTTTAAATAAAATACATCCAACAAAAAAACTGTAGTTGATCAGACTGATAACCATTTAAATGAACTGACCAGTGATGAACATGTCAATGGCAGCAGGGTCTTGGGCTGTCTGGTCCTGACACACAAACACAAACACACAGACCAAGTGAGACGTACAGCTCTCTGCAGATCTGTTACAGTGACTGACAGGGGTTGTTGTCTGTGCATACAGGACAGGGGTAGAAACTCTCAAACTGCTGTCGCCCTTCCTCAGGCTCCAGAGCCAGGTACTGACTGAGGCCAGTGTGGAAACAGAAGGTCAAAGGCAGACAACGTCTCATTCCTCTCCTCTGCTGGAAACCTCCTGCTGCTGTCTCCACATCTAGAAGAACCTCAGAGCGGTAGTGGTTAGAGAGGGACATGCTACCCATCAGTCTGAGAACACAAACACACATGAATTAATAACAAGAAGGACCAGAGCAAGGGATAGGGAAGGAAGGAGTGAGGGAAGTCCGACTCACCCTGGAATCACCAGCTTCTGTCCATTGTGGATCCTGTAGGAGCAGCGATAGTCATCTGGAAGCTTACAGCCGATCTGTGCCTCCATGTTGTTCAGCTCCTGTTCTGTGGCTCCATCTGCAAACAAACAAACAAACACATGTTTGATTTAATCAATTCAATTTAATTAAATGTAATTTGAACAATGTCTAGCAAAATAGTACCTATGGCTAATGTTAGTTTTGACTCAGGGCTAACATAGATGTCTTTGACTGGCTTAGGTTTTAGGCTCATGCAACATGTAAATTACCACTAAGCTAACTTTAAAAAAAAAAGCTTAAAGAAAAACAGGCCTAAGAGTCAGATCTACTGTGTACGGACCTTTGAGCGATGCGATAATGCGTGGACATCTCTGCTGCAGGAAGCTCTTTAGCTCCTCCCATGCTTTCTTTAGACTGCCGTAGTACTGGATGTATCGACCCAGGTCCTTGTAGTACTGTTGAAACAAACAGTACCAGGACGTACCACCGTGCAGGCGCTCAGCACTGAGTAGAAATACAAATAAGGCAACACGAACACACAAACAAAAGTCAATAGAAAAAAAGAGTAACTTTTTTTATCTTTAAAGAATTGGTTTGTTTTCAATCATATTATAATATACGTGTGGGTTTTTTTATGACTGAAATTAAAGTTCAAGTCTTAATCTTAAAAGAAAGAAAACTTTTATGTTTTTCTTTAATCAAGATTGTTTTATAAACAAAACAGATTTTAAATTTTTAATTTAAAAAAGCTTTTAACATAGTCAGTTATATAAATTATATATAAACTCTATTATTATTCTTAATTAATAACAACAGTGTGACAAACAGTTCCATCAAGGAATTACAAATATTTAATTAAGATATCAATTATTGTTCATACATTAAAAACAGTATTAATGCACTAAACAACTATTTGAGATTTATTAAATGTATAAATGATCAGTCCAATAGTTGAATATTAGATTTATTTATAATTAAGATTTTTTAATGTCACACTTGTCCATAAATTATCATTTTTTATAATCATTTGTGTCAAAAAAAAAAGTAAAATAAAAACCAGGAAGTCTTAACACACAGGTGAATGGATGGACTCACTCTGTGAAGAGCCAATGTTTACAGCACAGCCTCTTCCACAGCAGGTTGTGTTTAGAAAGTTCGTTCAGTCTCCGGCACACAAAACTGCAGCTGCAACCACAACAAAAACGATGTGGGGCGTGAAATACTGAAGTGAAAGACCAATGACAGGAAGAACACAGCACTGTCTGACTGACGAAACACTTGCCCTATTAAAGCTAAAACTGAAACAAAAAAACAAAAACAAAACGGTAGCCAAAAGAGTAAAAAAAGGGCAAAAAATTAAACGTTAAACAATAGTAGATAATAGTAGATTTTTTTTCAAGTTAGACGAAAAACAAACTCTGATATTGTTTTATAGTGTTTTTAGTTTTTGGTACAATACTAATAGAACGAAAATGCAACATCCAACGTGATAAAAAAAGACTGATCAGTCAGAATACAATTTGAAAAACTGAAACGAGTAAATTATGAAAAGCTTCCATGTAAGCTCAGAACTACCGTCAACTGCTAAACTAAGATTCACAAAAGCGGCATATGTTCGCGCCTACAACCTAACCTAAAATAGAAACTTTACTATTTATTGTAAATAAAGCGATATCAAACTCGTTGGTGTCATGGTATGAAACTTAAACTCTTTAGTTCAAATATTTTTCTCTGTTGTTGTTAGCAGCCTCAGCTGTTTTTCGAATGTGAACACTGTATCTGTTTGTCGCTTGTTTAACGCAGACAGGTTTGGAAGAATATTCTAATCTCGATTCTGGATTCTTACTGGATTAGGTCTCTGTAGTCCAGGAATGAAAAGATGTGCAACAACGGATCTGAAGGTAGCAGATCGACTCGTAACTCTGAGCTAGGTGCTGCTAACGCCGTCTCCGCCGCCATCTTCAACTTCAGGCTTCCTGTTGTTGCTCCTTCTATTGTGGGTGTTTCACTGGGGCTGCTGATCACAGCGACCTCTAGTGCACTTACAACATTTTATGCGATTCAGATCTGAATTGAAAACATTTTTGCCAGTATAAACAATACATTACCAAATTAAATGTATTATATTTTCATACATTTGATCATGATTTTTCAACATGCACAACTCCCTCAGTGAGTATTTTACAGCTTGTTTGATGTGATGTGCATCATCAGTGTGTATCTAATCGCACTCACAGATAACTCATTTTTAATTGTTTTCACCTACTCTTCTATCTTTAAACGTTTTAACTTTAGGATTCTGTACACTATAGGATTCTGTTAAAAAAAAAACTTCTGCACTCCAAAATCTTTTTGTCAACTATTTAGTATACATTTAGTAATAAAAACATAAAGGTATTAGCTTTTTTAATTATACTTTTCTGGTCTTTTTATTTATGTGCTTGACAATAAATCAATGACTGCTTGTTTTGATATTTTGTAAATAATTAATTATTTTGTTGTTATTTCTTAGTGTAAGGTTTTGTTTTGTTTGTTTTTATTTACCACTTTAAGTTAATTATTTATTTATTTTGGTTTCACTTTACTTTCATCTTTCCCAACCGTACTTCATGTTATTAATTCCTCATCGTTGATAAAAACCAAGGCTCATTTATTTTATGTATAAATTATTTTTTATTTATTTAGTCCAAACAAAATCAAAACATTCTTGACAAACTTTGCAGGTTTTCAAACCTTGTACATTAGTTCCTGCAGCCAATCTCCTCCTTGTAGCGCGTTGTTAGCGTGTTAGCTCTGAGTGTCAGCTTTGACAGAACAGTAGAGAGTCCATTCAAGTGGAAATGGAACAGTTTCTCCAGATCCTGATCTTCCTCTTCATCCATCCTGCACCCAGGCTCTTTGTCTTGCCCATTGTCGCCCTGAGCAACACCCCTCTCCATGTTGTCACGGATAGATTTAAGCAGCACAAATGAGCCGTACATGTCTTGCTGAATGTCCTCATCCCCCCCGTGGTCCACAGGAACATCTCTCAGTAAAGTTGGTACCAGAACAGTCCGATCCATGTCGTCAATGGCGCCAATGAAGCGGGACATGGCACCGAAGAGAGACTTCTTCTGGGTGAGGGATTCAGTCACCTGCATCACTGGACTAACTTAGATACACTAATGCTTTGTGAAGGATTAAGGTCTAGGATAAATTCTTAAGGAGGTCCTGACCCGACAGCACTGCAACTGCTGTCTGACTCTGCTGAAGACTGCTCTACAGGTTTCACACAAAGAAAACACCATAATTAGTTGTTAGCACATGTCTGTTGGCTCTTATGATTTATACAGGCTAAAGGTGGATAAATAAAATAAAAACTCCTTCAGAGCTCCTCCTTTGGTAGATAGGACTATTGTGTGCACCACGTACCCAGTATTTAAACAATGAAATACCATTTAAATGATAAATCCACCAAATACAATTACAATTACTCAGTGCAAAATTAATAATTAATAATTTGCCTTGCTGTGTCCGCAACAATAGCTCCGCCCACCTCTATGGTCAACACAGGTCTAACAGACAAATATTTCCTAAAAGCCAAAATACTTTCCTGGAAAGATAAGGATTGGACAAAAATAATAAAACAACAAATATTACAAGTCACCAACTTAAATTGAAAAGACCCCCAAATACTGTAGTTAGATATCAATGCTGGCCGAAAACAACTAAATAATAACAACTCAAACAAATTTACAAAAGACTACGCCATACACAACATTTTAGCTAAACAGCGGAAAGATAACAGGAAGTTAGGGCAAAGTTAAGTAAAATCATACGATGATCAGAGTAAATGAAATTAAACAAATAAAATAGATCTCTTAGCATGTCCTAAAAGAAATACGTCATGTTTTCAACGATGTTGCTTTAGATTGATCGAACCGTTTGTTTTACAACAAACACACCGTTTGGCGTCATGTGTCTCAGTCCACTGTGATTATTCCACCGGGAAATCCCTAGTTTTTCCGAATTTCCTGGTTTATATTTAGCGCGTGATTAAAAGGCCAGATAAGCTTTCTTACCGTAAACAAGCAGTTGTGATGCTCAAAAGCTCGCTGTCAGCTCGCCGGCTATCGTCGTGTGCCGGTGTCAAAGCGGATATTATCCGGCGTCCCGTGTCACCGACGAGGAGCGGGAGGGGGAGATGGAAGGTGTGTTCTTATAACGGCAACAGTTGCCGGAGGGGCCGGGTGTTTCGGTACCAAAGGAGACCGAACCTTCCAATTGAGCCAATCACATCCAGTAAAGAACTATGACGTCACTGCTGTAGAGAAAATCTCAAAAATAATACCACGGACATGTGTTTTGAGGAATTAATAAACAAAACTAAAATCGAAAGCGCTGACGAACAATGTGGAAGTTTCAATATAAAAAATGGCGTAAATCAGAATTATTGTTCAAGCAAGCAGAAATAAGGAATCCACAATATCCGGTCATGTCAAAATAAGAGCAGTCTTTCATCGGAAATAAAAATCACTTCAAAATTTCACGAATAAATAAAATTACAATAAAAAGAACAAAGAAAAAAATGAATGCGATGAAATAAGTTTAAATTAGGGAAAATTGAACATTTAAATTTTGAAACAGTTCAATTAATAATCAACTTTATTTAATTCCAACAATTTAACTCACAGTTGTCAAAATAAAATGATGTTTAGACAAATTTACTTTGGTGTTAAACGTAGTTTGTTCTCATGAGGAATTGTCACATTGTTGCTGCTCAGAGTGGCTGTTGGCTGCATCACGTGACTTCACACTGAAGCTGTTGATTCCGCCTCTGAAGTTTTCATATTATACCTTATTCAAAGAGGAAAGATTAGTCGTGATACAGATTAAAAAAAAAAATTAAAAAATGTTTTTTTTACCTCACACCATTTCGTAGGCATTAGCAATAATGAGTCGAGACAGACAGCAGGCCAGCAACATCCCAATTAGCTTTGAAATAAAACAAATTAGTCAGAAAAAATATTTATACTTGCTAATACTTCAGCAAGAAAAGAGCACAGTGATTCTGTAGACTCCAATAATCAGGGGGAGAGAAATCTATAGTCCAGAGACACAGAAGCTGCTGGTCCACTGCTGGCCTCTGTGGTGATGTCACAAAATAGCAAATATTAAGTCAGTGATTGAGACACCAGTGGATCAACAACTGCTGTGTCTCTATGAGCTAAGACCACTCAGTCTATCCATGTACTGTACATCTTTATGGACTTTCTCTATGGTTCACCTGGGAAAAGGCAATTCCAAACGTGACACCTGCAATAATCCCCATGTTCCTCTCGATAAAGGACGTCACCAGCTCATAACAGCCCTGCCAAAAGTCAACAATTCATTTATTCCTATGTTCAATCATTTTACTCTCTTAAATGCCATTTGTACCAATGTCTGTGTGTATACCTGGGAGTAGACTTTGTTGACTGCTCTGCTGGCATCCCTCAAGTCTGCGTCCTTGCAGTCAGACAGAGTGACACAGCAGCTGGAGGGAATTCCAGCGGTAGGAAAGTAAACACTGCTCAACCAGGAAGTGTAATTATACACACCACAGCAGTGCAGCTACAAACACACACATACACACACACACGTGCATAAGAAGAACCACAAAATAGGAACAATACATAGAACAGAATACATTTTCAATAGGAAACAGGAACCATAGACAGTACCAGGAACTTTGTATAAACTAAAGTCTAAAAGCCCCATCTTTATAAAACTAGACCAGACCCAGTTCTGGACTATAAACCACTGGTCTTAACTGTGTTGGAGCAGTTGGATGGATTAGTAACTTTCAAGAACCATTCATAAGCTTATAGAGGGTTCATCGTTCTGCATGTTTCTGGTACAGTCCAATGGACATGAAAGACATGAGAAAGAGAGAGAGAGAGAGAGAGAGAGAGAGAGGGAGAAAGAGATGGTTGTAGTTAGATACTGACCCGGCGTTGGACACCGTCCACTGCTAAACTTCTGTCATCTCTTCCATCATAGTTGGTCACCGCTTCACTATAGGTGCTGAGGAACGTCTCTTTGATCTGCATAGAAAAAATATTTGTGATTTGTTTCGGTTTTTTGTGTTTGTCTGTTTGTTTAGTTTAGGTTTTAACTCTTACCTCGTGGCGAAAGATGAACCCAGAAATTCCTGCGATGAGTTCCGTCATGAAGATGAGAGACAGCGCAGCAGCATACTGAGAAGAACGATTAAAGAGGTGGGAGAAGAAAAGGATAAGATAAGTCAACAGTGATTGGACCAAAAGTGTAAAAGAAAAAAAGAGCAAATAGAGACAAGAGAGAAAGATGAAATGAAGAAGAAAGGAGGAAAGTGAGGAGAAAAAAGGACAAAAAAACGAAGAGGAGAAAGTAGAAATATCATTCAAAGGTGATCAAAGGGGATCACAAGCTTTCACTGAAGTTAAAAAAGAAAAATAGATGGAAATGTTCAAAACAGACCAGTTTTAACATCCAGGGGCGCCCTCTGCAGGTGGCGAAGCAGCCAAACAGACCGAAGAGAACAATGGCAGAGCCCGTTCCAGCAAGAACATATGGAGCATTAGAAGGGGCGCTGGATATTAGCAGCATGTACGGGCTCAACATAAACTTCCACCAGAGGCCGACAGAGAGCAGAACCACGCCTGTCACCTGAGCGGGACGGGAGAGCAGCCAATCATCAAATAACACAACAATCCTGTAGTATTAGGATCTAATTTTTGATTCTGTAGGATTAAGGAGGCTACCGTTAGAAGCAGAAATACCACATTAATGGAAATAGAGCTGCAGTTCTGCAGTGCAACATACACAAAACAAATAATGTGGTCTATTTTTAAACATGGAGAACAATGAGCGCCATTCTTTTATTTCATATATTTATTATTATTTATAAGTTAGCTCATTAATTTTGACACAAACACACACACTACAAATATATCTCCCTGATAATATTAGTGCAGTTTTTGACTCAAAAAACAAGTTTAGAGAAACTGCAGTGAATCAGAAGGACACAGTGTGTCTACATGTTTTTTCATTATCACCCTGGTGTCACATCTTCATTCCTCACTCTCTCCACACATGACCTCTTACCTACACATCATCACCAACTGACCTCTGTGACCTTTGATATCTTCTAAAGAGGGAGTTTAATTGTCAAAAGAAACTTCCTATGTCATTGCTTTGAAACATAACAAAACAAATGTCAAATATATTGTCAAATTAATAAATAAGATTCTAATGGCAAAAAATATTGTATTTAACATATAAGAGTTTCTTACCCAGAAGATAAAGGAGTAGAACATCAGTAGAGTTTTCACACACATCATCACAGGTTTGGTTTCCATTCTCCTGGGAGCCATAATCAGAACCAAGAACCAGAAACAAAATTCAAGACGCAGGACCAGCCCAGATCCAGACACAAAGTCCACTGCCCTGCGTTTGTCTCTCCCTCTATCTCACTTCACATGTGAACCTATGTCCCCTGCAACTGTGAGTAGTTGAGCGCGACCCTGCTGGTTCAAATGGTTACTGCAGGAATTTAACGTCACACATTCCCACCAAAATCTGTAGAAAAAAATCTTAACTGACAGGAACACAGCAGCTGCTGCTTCACTGCTGCCTCCGGTGGTCAGTTGGTACCACTAGGATCAATGGTAGGATCAACAGTGGGTCACATCAACTACTTTACTTAGTGATGTGTAGTTAGCAGTGGATCAACAGCTGCTGCGTGCTGTGAGCTACGGCCACAGTGATTCGGTGTGAGCTCTGTCTTTGTGGCAGCAGACAGGGGTTTGAGGTGGGTGATATGAAAAAGCAACAACAAACCTAATATGGAGCGACGGCCCACCCATGTCTGACCTCAAACCTGATCTGGGTTCAGGAGGATCTGGGATGTGCACTATGCCTGGTTCTTCACACTCTGAGAAAACTCTTCACACTTATGTGGAGTCATGTGGAGATGAGTCTTAGAGCTGATGTCACACATCAGTGTGAAGACTTAGATGTTGGTCTTGGATTGTAGAACATTTGCTGTACAAACTGCTTAATGTCAAAATATCATTTAAAAAAAGGCTTCATTTATCTGACTGGATATTTTATTTTCCATTTTTAGTTAAATTTTGTTTTGTTATCGGTCCAATGTTTATCGTGTAAAGAAAGCTCAAAGTAGATTTGTATTTATTTTGAACATTTACAGTAAATGTTAAGAAAAAACAATAAAAAACTAAGTCAGTTTAATTACTTTATTCATGTTTGGCATATTAAACATTAAATTCAAAGTTTTATCAAATGTGTAATTTATTTAAGTCATTTCAGAAAATGACTTGAAGCAGTGGTTCTCAAACTGTGGCACACGTACCACCAGTGGTACACGAGCGCTCTCTAGTGGTATGCTGGGAAATTTTTCACATTTACCTTTTCAATTGAATAAATCTGAAACATACCATGCACAATTAATACAACATTTAAACATAACCATTTCTAAACATCTCTCCTGTGGTGGAAGCTAACACTGAAGGCCTCTGCTGCTATACTCTGATGTTGGTCATCATGGTGGTACTCAGAGAGATCAATGTTTTCTCAGGTGGTACACAGTAAAAAAAAGTTGGAGAACCACTGTGTTGAGATGAGAGATTAACAGATGAAAGAAACTGAAAACAAACAAAACCATTTACAGGTGCAAAATGTGTTACCCACATTTTATCAAAAATACTTTTCCTGAACAAACCCCACAAAAGTTATGCTGTTTACATATTTTCTTGGTGGGTAGTTAATATATTACTTACTTAGATTTCTATTATTTTTATATATTTTATGTTGAAGAAGAATGTGTTTTATTTGGTATTTGGTTCTCACTGGCTGGATCACTAGATGTTAGCTTCTATTCTATCTAAATGTAGCTGATTAACTACCAGTTGTAAGACCAATGTCCAAATAAAATAAATGGGGACTGGGACCTGGACCTGCAGTCCTAGACCCGCACAGACCAGAGTTTGAAGGAACCAGGTTCTGCTGGTGGACACTGAAACACAAACACAAACAGGATAAAAAGTCACAAACAGAACGACATGTCTCATCCTCGAGGGACTGCAGCATTTATCCTACAGCCTCTCCTGGTAGGTGTGTGTTTTGACCTGTTCAAAATGAAGTATTCATACCATTTTGGTGAATCGATCACTGCAGGCATTGCGAATCCTCTCAGCAGAGGCAGGGCTGTCCAGTCTGAATGGACCTCGAAGGTCAGACTCTGCCCTGGCTGCTGTGACGGCATCTTTGATGGCAAAGAAGTTGGACGATGCTAAGAACAGAGGCGGCTCACCTACTGCCTGTACAAACAACAACAAAAATCAGGTTAGCTCTGGGCTCCTTGTCAGAACTCCACTTGAATGACATCATCAGTGGTGTTGTCACCTTAGAGGCAAAGATGGCTTTGTCATTGGGTGCATTACGCAGCAGCGAGACAGTGAACTCTGTGGGAATGTCACCAAAGGCTGGGATCTTATAGGAACCAGGACCTCGAGTGAGAAGAACACCACGAGGAGAGTAATGGAGTTCCTCTAGGGTGTAGAGACCCAGACCCTGCATAAAGGCCCCCTCTACCTGCAGAGACCGGCAAAACATTTAGGCTATGTAATAATGTTAGAATTGTGATGTTTACGACAATTACTTTGTAACAAATACATTTAAAGGACATTTACAGACATAAAGTTACAGTATATTGGTATTTTCTCTGGGGAGTTCTAACTATTACACTTGAAAGCACAGTGCAAAATATAGAACAAATAATCTACACTTAAAGCTAACATTATTTAGCATAGTAAAAGCCCCACAGCTACTACTACTGTTCTAGTGAGAGAAAATAAACTGGTTAGCATGCTATTGATTAAAAAACATACAATTACAAAGCTAACAATGATTAGCATGATATAAATATTCTGTTTAATTTATTATCCGATAGCTAACGCTGGTTATCATGCAAGCATAACACAACACCCTGTGTTGTGTTATGCACAACACAGCAACTGCTACCATCATGGCACTAATATTAGCCAGCAACGTACGTTTTGATAACGTACTACTGTTATCAAAACATATATTAGAGTGTTCCAGATTTCAAGCATGGTACATGACTCATAAACATACTCATCTTCAAGTAATTCTCCAAAAGCCAAAATCAGTACCAGAAAGTTCTAGGATCTTAACATGAACTCACTTGTCCGATGTCTATGGCAGGGTTCAGACTGTGTCCCACATCCATCACAATGGTGGTGCTCAGGTTCTACACCGTAACAACAGGAGCACTCGTTAGTAAGTGTAGACTAAAACAAGCAGCGGTTCTAAGGTGTAACACAGAGAACCTAACAACAACCTTGTGAGCTCCGGTCAGACAATCAATCTCCACCTCGGAACATGCCACGCCGTAGCTGAAGTAGTGGAACACTCGACCACAGTTCTTATCAAAGTCATACCCAAGGTCTGGTGTCCTAGAGGCAGAGATTTGGATTTAGTAAAACTGGACTAGTGTAAACTGGATTGTGGTACGAGGATGAACTTACTTGTAGAAGCCAGTGGTGCTCAGATTTACTCGGTCAAAATAGGCAGAATGCACCTACAATATAACATTTTTATTAACTTTTAAAGTTGCTTTTGTGAAATTGTAAAACTCTGGGTTCAACAGCTCACCCAGTCCTCCCAGGATCCTTTGGGGTTCCTAGTCTTGTAAGGTTGCAATCGCTCCATCAGGATCTCGCAGGCGTTCTGAACAGCGGCACCATTGAGGTCAGAGGAGGCAGAGGCCGCAGTGGGGCTGGTGTTGGGGACCGTGTTGGTGCTGGTCTCGGAGATGTGGATTTTGGAGCAGGGGATTCCAAGAATTCTAGCAGCAACCTGGAACCACAGGAACCATTCACCTCAAATACCAGATTGATCAGAACTGTTTCAGGATGGAACATTCAACTGTTCATACCTGGACCATCTTGGTGTGGAGACCTTGTCCCATTTCGGTTCCACCATGAGTCAACAATACAGAACCATCGGTGTAGATGTGGACCAGAGCTCCAGCCTGTGGAGTCAACAGTAGAATGAGGCACATTTTCAAAAATTCTAGATTTGATTGAAACTTGGGAACTGGGAGGAGTCCAGTAGCAGACCTGATTCAGGAAGGCCGCGGTGAAACTGATGCCAAACTTTGTGGGCACCATGGCAAGGCCTCGTTTGGTCCATCGGTTCTGTCTGTTCAAACAACAACAAGTGATAGACTGGGAACTTAATGACAAAAAGCACCCATCTTTGGGACTGTCTTCTGTCAGTCCGGGTTTATTTACCTGTTGTAAAGTGTCACAGCAGCACGGCGTTCCTGGTACCCAGACCGGGACAGACACTCGTCCCAGCAGCGATCCAGGTTCACATGGTCAAGGATCTGATTGTAGGGAGTAGACTCCCCTTCTTTATATAAATTTAACCGACGGACCTGGAGAAGACAAACACAGGAACGAAATAGTACCAGATACCAGGAACAATACCAAAAAGCCTTTTAGGAACTAGCACAAGGAACCAATAACAGT
Organism: Cynoglossus semilaevis; assembly: GCF_000523025.1. Taxonomy (NCBI): domain Eukaryota; kingdom Metazoa; phylum Chordata; class Actinopteri; order Pleuronectiformes; family Cynoglossidae; genus Cynoglossus; species Cynoglossus semilaevis. Next base: position 16,074,726 of record NC_024320.1, read on the forward strand.
ACCAGGACATATGTATACCTGAAAGAAGTACAAGGAACTAGTGGCAGTACTTGTGACGTTTTACAATAGGACTAGAGCAAGAGACAAATTTACTCCCAGGACCTTTAACTAGAAACCTGGGGGGAAAAACATACAAGTACTGCACCGGATCGGGAACCTTTCTAGCAGAGAAAGCCAAAAAAGTCTTTCCGTGAGAGCCATACATTATGTATATAATATCATAATAAGTATAATAATTAGTATAATAAGTTGATATAATAAATTGTTTATTATGTCTGTTTCGTGTCTTCAAAAACTCCACATACCTCTTCGCTGTACTTTCCCAAACTCAGAGCAACATCATTGATCCAGTTCTCAGCGACCAGCATTCCTTGTGGTCCCCCGAAGCCTCTGAAGGCCGTGTTGGACGGCAGATTGGTCCGACATAAGAAGCCTCGACCGCGAACGTTAGCAATGCTGTACGCATTCTCCATGTGAAACAGTGCACGTTCCATGACCTGGAACCATTCAGAAGGTAATTAGAGTTGTCCTCTGTGTTAGAGTGGATTTAAAACGACTGACAGTCAGGGTGTAGAGGCTGGATGTTAACACAGTAAACTGAGAGGATAATTCTCCGGACAAGGAGGGACAGAAATAGCTTCATGGTTGCACAAATAAAGGTAAATGTTGGCAAAGAATTAAAAATAGTAAAACAATGCTCCAACAACAGCTTACTGGAAAAAAGATACACAATTTAAATGTAAATCATTCATTTGGGGTATTTAAATGTTAGCACTGGATTGTTACTCACAGACAGAGAGAGGTCCAAGGAGTTCCCAGCATTACTGTAGTAGGACACATCCAGAGCCACCACTTTACCACTGTTTAGGAAACCAACCTGAGAAGAAGACGAAAAGGATGAAGTAGACGAAGACGACGTGGACAACAAAAAGGAGAAGTAAATGAAGACTGTCCACAACCAAGAAACAAACAAAGACCATGAGATGAAGATGACCACAACATTACCTTGTATTTTCCATAGAAAGGATGTCGTCCTCCTGTGATAAGCATGTCCTCGTCTCTGTCCAACATACACCTGACCGGTCTCTTCAACCTAGGACATAAATGTGTTTATGAAGATTAAAGTCCAAAAAGTGCAGAAACAACTGTGTTTACGTTTTTCTTCTGTCATACTTGTTAGCCGCCACAGCGACCACAGTTGACAAGATCGTCGTCCGGCTCTCTTCCCCCCCAAAGCCGCCGCCCATCCTCTTCACCCGTACCACTACCCTGTTGGCGGGCACACCCAGGACCTTTGCTACAGTACTCTAAGACAGAAACACAAAAGTTAGCAATTTACACAACAATGACAACATAGCCTTAGGGTGTACCAGCAATTGTTTTTTAACATTGTTAGTAGCATTACAGTACCAGAGCAATCACCTTACCGATAACCATGGACACTTCATTGTGTCCATGGTTCTATCATAACTATACCTGTGTTTTAGTTGCAGACTGTGTGGATGCGAAAATTTCCATTTCTCCATCTTCTCCTCGTGGAACAGCCAGAGTGACGTTTGTCTCCAGGTAAAAATGTTCCTGACCTCCCATGTGCATCTCCCCTGAGGATCAGACGATCATTCATCAGCATGTGATGGTTCAGCCTAACAGAAGTAACTTCAACACGAAGAAATTTGAACAGTAAGAAAACGAAATTAAGACAAAACATTTGAAGTGAAGGGTCAGCAGAAGCAGATGTGGAGATGACATTAGGAGAAAGAAAAGAAGGCACAAGAAGGTAGATAAAAAGGAAGAGGGAAAAATGGAACTGAAGAAAGTTTAAAGAGAGTTGACGTGAACCTTCCAAAATGTGATCAGCCTGTTTAAATCCCTTCAATAAGTCTCCTCTCTGGAGGGTTCTGATTGGCTGATAGAAGGACTGGGCAGTAATGGCCTCCTGCCAATCAAAAACATTTATTTAATCTTTAATTAAACTTCGTTGTAAACTTTGATGTTGGGGGGGGGGGGGGTCATGTGACCTTACCTGGATGGTCACAATAGGTTCCAGTTCCTGGTACTGGATCTTGATGGCCTTGACTGCTCTTTGAGCATGGAGCTGGGTGTCGGCAACGACAGCTCCGATGATGTGACCCACACATGTGACCTATAGCATAACAGGGCAGCCTTAGCTAACCTTCCACGTTCACCTGGTTTGTTGATTTAACAGAAGAAAGGGACTCACATGAGTGTGCGCGAGGACCGTCTCATCGTACTCCACCACTCCGGTGACATTACAGCCTGGAATATCCTCGGCAAAAACACAGCAGACCACACCAGGACAACTCTCTGCTGCCGACTTATCAATGGAGCTATTGATGAAAAGTTAACCACTGTGTTAGAACAAGGTTTCTGATTTACTTTAATTATCATATATTATATGTATATATATAAATATATATATATAGGAAATCCCTTCTTATTTTTAACATTAAAAATAACAGTGACTTTTGTGACTTTTCCTCAGATCTAAAACAAGAGTGTGTGGTGTTTTTACAGGTGAGTGGGCGGGGCTTACAGGATGCGAGCGTTAGCCTTGCTGCTTGTGACAAGGGCCAAGTAGAGCTCATTCTCATAGAGTGGCACATCGTCGCAGTAAACGGCCTCTCCTGTGGCCTGCTTCATGGCCGACAGGTGCATCAGAGGACGGCCCACCACGTCATCCTGGTCCTGACCCTTCGGCACTCCCTGCAGAACAGTCACACCAGTCTCTTATTTATTCAATAAAACAATGTGTGAAAAAGAGTTCACTTCAGCACCATGTGAGCTGCACCTGGTAGATCTGGACACTAGAGGGCATCGGTTGATGGAACATGTCTGTTGCACTCAGACAGTCAGAGGGAACCTCGTCCACAGACACTCCCTGACAATGACAATGGGCAAACAAGTTGGTAAAGGGAAAACGTTGATGACGTCATGACTGTTGGAAAATGGCTTCAGATTATATTAATAAACATATATGTGACTTTAGGATACAAGAAAATTTAGGTAAATTTAAGATTATTCTGGGTTAAATAGTGGACTATTTTTGTGTGACATCACCTGCTGATGGAGCTTCTGCAACGTGTTTAGGTAAAACTTGTAGAAGAGGCTGAGAGCCAGAGTTCTGCGGTACGTCACCATACCACCAGGGGCTGAAGGGTCAAGAGTCATCTCCTCAGCCAGTGAGGAGCAAGCCTCCTGCAAAAGCTCCGCCTCCCAGCGCCTGGATGACATTACATTTTCATTCACGCAAAACACCATTACCAAGGTTAGCATTAATCAGAAGAGGTTAGCTAGCATAAGGATAATCACCTTCCCAGCAGACTGTTAGCTGTTTTTGTGGCTAAAATGGTGGTTGCTGCCATACCACCGTAGCTCAGCCTCAAGTCCTGAACCACATTAGTTCCTGGACTAAAGGTTACGCTCATGCATGCCGTGACGATACTGATGTCGTCCTCTCGACGTGGCGACTGTTTGAATGCGGAGACAAACTGGGTCTAAGGAAGAAAGACAGCAGTGGAGATATCAGAGTCAGCACTGGAACTCTTTCTGTGACAGCGGCTGCTGTGAGACACTGTACCTTCTGGCTGAATGGGATCAGAATGGAAACCAGAACTTCCTGTGGACGCACCACAGTCTTCCTGTAACTGGGGAAAAAACCATCATCCATTTGGACCACACGACTGCCATCTGTTGAAGAAACACAGCATCACATAGTTCATGCTTAGCTAATGTGATCAAATTAGACACAAATATCTAAATGTTTGCCATGAGGCAACTAAAAATGATTGTCAAATTAGCCAAGAGCCATACCTTTGTCCATGAGAGTGAGTTGACAGCCTGCTGCCATGAAAACAGGATTCAGGTCTGAGATGGGACTTGCCGTCATGATGTTTCCTCCGACACACTGAAATCAGTGGAGCAGTTAATACACCGTGAATTTCCCTGGAAGTCCAGTATTCTTCGTGAAACTCTATCAGGATTCATGACTTACCGCGACGTTCCTGATCTGCTGTCCTGCGAACCATCGCAGCTGCTCCAGAATGGCAAGGAAGACCTGTGTGTGTTCAGGTGGATGTTTGTCCACTGCCTGCTGCAGCACCGCCCCCATGTGACTGAGTGTGCAGGCTGCACCAAACACAATGCCTGTGGGAACCAATCACAAAGCAGGTTTGTATTGGGCGCTCTGTTGTTGTAATTATGTCGTGGAGCGTCACGTGACCACTCACCACTTTCACTGTGAGTCACTGAATTCAGTTCAGGAACATGTGATGGCGCCAAAATCACTGGATACAGCATGTTTTTGAACTTCACCTCTATACCTGCACAAACCAGAGAGTAAAAGATGTTAGCACACTTAGCTCAGAGGCTAACAACAGTCTGAAAGCACAGCAGAATTGGCTAAAACTGGCAAAAGAACAAACTTTGAAATTGCAAAATCCACAGATTAATTAAAGGTTAAGTTTAGCCAAAAACACAGATGAACATTAGCTAAGAAGTAGCTTAATGACTTAAAGAATAGCAAATGCTTAGCAAAAGCAAAAATATGTTGAAAATAGGACACTAGACAATTACTTTACATAGCCAAAAGTGAGTCCAGACTTACCCACTTCTGTGTTTCCTACAACCACTCGAGCTTCAGGATGTTTCCATTTCATCTGAAGAAACTGGTCCAGACTGTGAGGCTGAAGCCAAACTGAACGCTCCCCACGAAACAGTAGAGTTCCAGAGGACTGGGACTTACTGAGAGACTGGTGAGGGGAGGAGAAGAGAGAGAACTGTATTTCCCTGCCACAATAAAACACTAGATTTGTCTGTATGCAGACGACACCATGAATAATATGACAGACGGCCAAAATTTAGGACATGATTCTTTTCTTGCTACTATTTCTTAAACTGAGGAACTTGGTTAAAAAAAACTCCTGTGATGACTTTTCTATAATATTAATGAGAATATATATATATATATATATATACCACTAGTTCTGGAGGAAATATCACTTCCTGCGTTGGATCCAAGGGTGCAAACTCTCCAGCATTGAATAAAGATGTGGATTCCTGCACAAAAACATTCACAATCAAAAACATCTGAAATGAATACTGTTGAAAATAACCCAGATTGTCAGAGTTGGACTTACGTTGGTATCTTCCTCTACCCCGTTACCTCCGTTCTTGCAGCAGCCATTTTGCCGCCCTTTACCCCCACAGCAGCCTGCCCCCTCCTGATGGAGGTGGTAATACATCAGGCAACTTCATCAATGAAAATATATTTTTCAATGCTTTAAATTTTTAAATCTTCTACATTATTACTTTTCTCTAAGCTGTCGCAGTTTTTTTAATCTTTAGCTGTTTTTAGGTGGACTAACTTATTTTTAAGACAAGCTTTCGGCAAACAATTAACTGCAGTATGTCAGGGCTGATGCTAGGGTGTTTAGCAAGGTTTTGCTATTCCAGAGCTATGTATGTTTACCTGTGACTACGTGTGCTATGGTTTTAGGCTAACTTATGATTGAAGTTTTTTGTCTCACCACAGTAAAGGTCTTGTACGCCTCCAGAATTGGTCTGTAGCCAGTGCATCGACACAAGTTTCCTATAAACAAACCAAAAGCAAACAAACTGACATGCTACACATCCTCTTATCTCTTTAAATGCAGGTCACATGACAAGGAGTTCACTTTCCTTCCTTTCCTTCCTTCCTTCCTAACACAGTTTTACCTTGAAAGGCCTCCTCTACATCTGACATCTTTGGAATGACGTTGTTCCTCAGTAGAGCGTACATCGACATGACAATCCCTGGGGTACAGAACCCACACTGAGAACCATGAGCTTTGGCGATTCTCTCCTGAAACCAAAACAGGAAGTGGTTTTATCCAGACTGGAACAAATTGAATGCGATCAAAACATGGTTTTACTTTGACAGTATTCTCTGTTACCTGTAGACAGTGTGGTTTAACCAAAATAGAGAGTATCTTTTTATAGAGAAGCAGAACACGTTTCCTTTCTCTCTGAGGAAGTAATTTTAGCCTATCTCAACAAAATAATGGTTTACCCAATCAGATCCTGGACAGGATACATGTGATTTAACTTGGAGCTGGTGTGACTCCTTTCACAGGTTTTAAGGTTTCTTTGACAGGAAAAACATTTACTTTTATGTATTTTTTCAAACGAAGAAAGTTGAGTAAATACACCAAGACAGGAAGTAGATGTATCTAAACAGGTAGTAAATTTACCCAAATATGAAGTATATTTACCTGGACAGGATGTAGTTTACGGGCCACACTGCCAATTCCTTCCACAGTGGTGACTGCAACCAGGTGCAGGGAACAGATCGGTGCCAGACAAGCATTGATGGCATAGTGTCTGTGAGCGACGCTAAGGACTTTAGCACCAGTTGGTTCAGTTGTTAGTCATGTTCACAAGCTTTTATTAAGCTTATTAAGCTTGCTGTATATCTTTTTCAGCTTTTATTGGTACACGCCTTCAGCTCTTTTTAATTTGTTAAACCCACAGCTTATTTAGCCCAATTGTTAGCTAGCTTTTAAAGACTTACCTATTTCTTAGCTAATGTAGATAATGTACAGTGATCGTTTCCTTATCTGTCTTTCCTTATTTTTATTTTATTAATTTAACATTGTTTTTGTTTTTTGTTTTTTTAAGAAAAGCTTTGTTTGAACTAAACCAAAGTGTCAAAGGTCAGTATGAAATGTTAAAAAAGAATCTGATGTTTTTATCAAATAAAAATAAGGAAAGACAGATGAGAAATAAGGAAAGACAGTTTTTATCTTAGCTAAAACAAACATCATTCCTTGCTTAAGTAGTTTCAGTATATTTTAAATTTACCTGTTACTTGTTTTGGTTTTTCTAAACATTTGTTGAAAATGTGTCGGTATTATTTTTTACTAAATAATAATATTTTTATATTACAGTGGTTTTTAATCTTCAGATAGATAGATAGATGTACTTTGTTGATCCCAGGCTGGGAAATTGCAGATGTTTTGATAAAGTTTTGATTTTTGTCTGTTTAATATTATTAGACTGACAGTTATTTGAATCACCTGTCTAGATATCTCTCAGCCAACCTTTTGTTCAAACAGAGTGAGGATACTGGAGCTGTCCTGTCAGTTTGTGGTATTGAGACAGCATGACCGTACAGGCTCCACAGCCTCCTTCAGCACATCCCAGTTTGGTTCCTGTTAATCCCACTGGAAAAAAAAAACGTGGTTCAGTACACACTGTGACCTGTACTGACTGACCGACACAAATCCATTGACATGTGGATATTAAACAGTATTTATTTTATTTAAAAATCCCAATACAGCTTCATAGGTACATGAAGACTGCATGGCTTTTATTTTGAAGGCAGTTATTTTGGGGTGTTTTCCTAATTTGATGTCTGTCTGGTCAGTGCTGTGACAAACCTTTACTCAAATGTGTCAGCAAATGTGTTGAACTAATTTCCCACATGACTGTGAAAAGGAGTTAGTCATTCTGGGAGGGAAGTGAGTCAGATATTGTGCTGTTGGACTAATACGGTCAGAGAAAAAGGGATCCAAAAAGTGCAACTGTGTCCCCCTCCTGGAGAACCCTGACAAGACAGACTGCCACCGCAGAGACTTGGATCTTCAGCTGGGCAGAACTACACGTGCTTTATATCCCATAATTATTCACACACACACACACACACTGCTGGAGCTTAAAAATCTGAGTTTGTGTATTGGGTAATACATTTGCACAATCGTTTGGGACATTTTTCCATCTTAATATTTCCATTAAATAAAACAGGTGTGTATCAGCTGCTGTTTGTCTCTCTGTTCCTGTAATGTACTGATTAGAAACTCTATGAGTCAAGTTCAGTGAAAAAGAAAAAAAACTGAATCCTAACGATATGATATGGAAGTCACACCCACTTAATGATCGGTTAAAACAGCTGCAACTGTGTGTGTGTGTGTGTGTGTGTGTGTCTACGAGTGTGTGTTTCTGTGTGTTGCCCTACATTTCCTCCTCAGATAGGTCAGCAGTGTCATCTCTGGATCGGCATTTTGCTCCACAATCTGACATAAAGCAAAAGAAAACACACAGACACAGTCAAATATGTTTTGACAATAAATCCAACTTTTCAAATCTGTTCTTCTGTATGGATTTCCGAGGTTCTCCTGTTTCTGACCTTTAGCTGCTTCCATGCGCCTGTAGGAGCATCAACCAATGGTGTGTTCTAACATGGTTAGCAGTTTGCCTCTGGTTAACTGTTCAGTATGATTGTATGATTATGACTGAGTTCTTAAAAACACATTTTATTAGCGATTAGCCGTTAACACATGCAAACCACCGCTAAAGAAATTATTTTTATTTTTATTCAGTAATTGTGTTTACGTGTGACTATTTCACTTTTTTTACTTCATCATTCACCATCATTTTTAAACAACATAAAAAATGTACTTTGATATTGATGTTAATATTCACATGACCATTTTTTAAATGAAATAATAAACCAATTTTAAAAAAAATGTCATGTGATCGTCACAGCAACATCACTGGTTATATTCACATACAAAAACTGTAATTTAAAGCAAACTGTCAAGATTTTTTTTTTTTTTTTACCTTTTTGCCGTTGACAAAAAAGACCAGAGGATCGGAGTTGGACCTGGAACAGGTCTCTGATTCAGCTTCGGTCCCGTTCATGTCGGTGCTGAGTCTACTTTCCAGGTTCTGCAACTTGATTGATCCTTCCTAGGCTTCAAGGTTTGTCTTTACAGGGGGGAGGCCAAAGGGCTGGGAGGAGGTGTGGCCTGGACAATGGCCCCTCCCCCTCCACAGCCATAGAACAGAGCAGAACCTGATCAGATGAGTCCAGGTTCTGGACTTTCACTAAAGAACTGATAAATCTTCCATATTCTGTTAACCTGACTTTTTGGTGGTTTTATTAATAAGGTTTGATTCATTCTCTCGTCTGATATCTCTCTATTCTGCTCTCTCTCTCTTTTCTCTAAAAAATCAAGTGAATTTTATGATCATGACCTTTGACCGCTTATCAGTCTAGTAATTCACAGAAGGGGGTCAAAGGTCAGAAAAGTGTGTAAAAAAACAACATACCTGTGATAGCATCTAAGATGATGTTACGTGAACGTTTCTTAGTAAAAAACAACAACAAACACGTTTGGATTTTCAGGTTTGTTCAGGATCAAACACTGTCCCTTCAGGGAAGCTACGTCATGTGACTTTGTTAATCCCAATGTGTGTCAACACACAAGGGACCATAAAAGTGCGTTCATGACCCCTCACAGTAGGCAAGTTAATCACTAATCACTACGATGAATGTGACCAGCAGCTGCCGACGTGGTCGCCTCATTGTCTTCACAGTCATTTAAACACTCTCTACAGAAGACGTAAATCATGTCCTTCTTTGAAAGACAGTTTGCTTGTATATAATTTCCTATTCAAAACTGCATTAAGAAAATGAGTGATTTAGTGTGACATCAGAGGCGCTGTTCCACTTTTCCAATAAAGTTAATCTGTTCAAATGATTTGAAACAGTGAAGTCACTTAGTAACACATTCTAACTAATCAATAAAGGAGGAAGACGTTAAGGAATGACTAAACATTTGTCAATAAATGATACGTCCCCACTCTGTAAATCGGTACCACAGGGAAATATCTCCCAGACCAAAAACGTCTGACAGAGAAAATCAGGGATTTCACAGCAGCTTCATGGAATCCTCTGGAACCTTCACATATTTCAGAGACCAATGCATTAAATCTAGTGCTTCTAAGAACAAATCATTTTTCAAACAACGTCGCGTTTACATTTGGATGTAGTCAAATAAATAAATGAATGTCCAAAAATCCGTAAGACTTTAATTTTACATTTTTTTTGAACATGCAGAAACAGAGACAGTACACAATAGACAACAGCAAACAACAGTACATTCCACTTAAAGACCCACATGTTTTCTTTCTTCTTCTGAAGGATGTCACCTGACACTAAGATCACAACTCTGTCATCACAAGATGATGTGACTAAAAACCGGTTAAGTGGAAGGAGAACCGTGACAGAGCCACAAACATCTGCATCATCTGTTTGTTTGGCTTGAATTAAAAACAAAGAAAATTCCAATTCTATTTTTAATTTAAACCGTAGTGAAAAAGATTAAGTTCCTGAATAATAAGACTGAAAAATATATAAAACAAACAGTTGAAAATGAAAGAGGAAAGAATAAGATGAAAAAAAAAGAAACAAACAGAAGAACAATAGAGATCAAAAAGATCTCTGTGGTCTGACACAGATGTCGGAGCAGCTGAGGGTCACATGACCCATGTGTAAAAAATGTCAATCAAATGCTTGTCAGGGACAGACCACTGCCCCGCCCCCCACCTGTGTAAACGACACTGAATGATTGGCTCCTGCGTCCAGCAACCAGCAGACAGGACAATGATTGGCAGATTTTCATTAAAGAGAGAAAAATGTTACTACAAAAGTTTATTTAAAGATTATTCTAATCTTTTTCATGACAAACTGGAGATTTTTTTTATACTTTTTGTATAAATAGTTTCAACTAGTTTTGTAAACGTTTACATTTCTTGTTTGGATGAAGAACTCTTTAGTTAATTTAAAAAATAGGTTAAATTACAGTTCAGTTCAGACAAACTTTGACACATGGACCCTCACATTTAACCCCATGTAAACAATGTTTATATTGTTGGAATTTTATTGTCTGTCAGTTTCTTTGTATTTTTATTTATTTTTTAATCAGAAAGGGTTTCATACCTAGAAACCGATTAGACTCATTTCATGAAGATGAATTCAGTCCAACTTCAGTCCAGTTTTACACAAGTTTCCTACATTTCCATTTGATGGAAATACATTTGTTTCTAAATTTGAGTGTATTTTTTGAATTTTTATATTATTAACTTATATTGACGTTTTATACATTTTTCATTCTATTTAATAGCTCAACGTTTTATGCTTTGAATGACTTAAATAGAAATATCTTTAACTTTTTTAACTAGTTTTTACTGCTCTGTCATGTGACACGTCTAATCCTGCATAGACTCTCAGCCTTAAAGTTGAAAAGCCTGCAGTGAACATTATGCTAGTAGTAGTGGCACTTTTTATCCTCCATAAAATACAGTTGATTCAACTGAAGTGTATTAACAAATCTCATTCTCTTCATTCACTCAAACCAGAGGGAAATTTACTTTAAACAGACAAAAATGTGAATTAATTCTTTTGAATTGTCTCTGGGACATGGCACTGTTTAACTTTTGTATATTGTTATATATATATATGACCAGAGCAGTGTTTTTGTTTTGTTTGTTTTTTTACAGTAAAATGTGTGTTAACTGTGTGTTTATTTTTTTAAAGCGACACATTTTATCCACCATTTATGCACAAACATTTCCAGCAGTGAAACAACACACAGACCATCAATAAATATTAAATATTAAATATAAATATTGTTCATGCAGCTCCTCTGTGAATGCCCACATTTTGTGTGTGTGCGCGTGCGTTTACACGTGTATGTACTTTACTTGATGTTCTTGAGCAGCGATGTGCGAGCGTTGACCACAGCTTTGAAGGCGTCCTCGCTGCCGGGGGCCACACATTTGTCTGGATGCAGTAGAACAGCCAGTTTACGGTAAGCTTTGTTCACTTCCTCCCTGGAAAAAAGAACAACTTTAGACACAGACAGAGAAAAAGAGAGGTGGGAAAAAAAAGAAAGAAGAAATCACTGACCGTGTGGCTCCAGGTTTGACACCCAGCATATCCCATGAGTCTTTGCTGTTGCGGATGCGTCTGATTGTGTCGGCCTGTTCCTTGGTGAAGCCAACACTCACTTCACTAACAGGACGTTTGCCTCCGTTTTCACACATGTCAGTGATGGAGGAGAAAAAGGCCTGACACACACACACACACACACACACACACAGGGCCGCTGTTACTGGTGGTATTTATGTTATGTGGAGACATGTATTAACTGTCTTGAAAACAAACTTTTATTCTAAATTTGTTTGTAGTTTTTGCTATAGTTATTGGTTCCATGGCAGAAACACCCAAAGGTTTTTCCCTTTTGTGGAGTGAATTGTTTTGATTGACATTGACATCATGAGTGGATACAACATGTTTAAATGTAATTAAAATAGTGATAAAATGTTAATACATTTTCCCACCTGGAACATTTCGTTGATCCCTTCTCCACTCTGTGCCGATGTCTCAAAGTAGTGAAAGCCTCTGGACTCGGCCCACAGACGTCCCTCACCCTCGTCCACCACCCGTCTCTTGGTCAGGTCGACCTGTGGATAGAAAACGGTTTCACTCAGACTCTGTGGTTTATTCTACAAAAATAAAGGTTTCTATGGGAATTTCTCGGGACCTTGTTGGCGCAGACAACAAAGACGATGCTGTCCATGTTGGCCTGAGAACCCATTTCCTGTTTCATCTCACCCAACCAACTGTCCAGAGCGTCAAAACTCTCCCTGAGACCCACGTCATAGACCAGCAGGACGCCCTGACTGTCTTTATAGAATTCATTACGTACCTGTGTGTTTGAAATCAAGAGAAAAACAGGTTCAGATCACAGGTAACTGAATGCAACAGTTTGCTGAAAAACAAATGAATTCCACAATTCCTAAATGTTAATAAAGAAAAAATTCAAATTTATTTTAAAAAAGCTTAAAATTAGCCAAGAGTTAGCTGAAGTATAACTTAAAACTTCATTTACGAGTAGAAAAATTTAAATTAATTAAATAAAACGTCTCAGAAAAAAACATAAACGTTCACTAAAATGAATTATATTTATACCAGTAAGGCTAACGGTGGGGCGGTTCTGGCTGTGTCTACAACAGTCAGAGACACTTTGATATAACACACTGCTATACAGCTGAACGGAGCAGCTTTTATTATAAATAACAAACTTAGTTTCACCATGATGTCAGGCCACAAAGGCAGTTTATATTCTATCAGGTCCAAGGGCCGTAACTGGAGCAAGAAGCAGACATTTTAACAGGTCGATGGAAAACGTTGGTGCTGATAATAGGAGCATATCTAGGTTGGTACATAATAAACTCACTTCATAGAAAAATGGATGTCCTGCCATGTCGAAGATGTTCACTTTTATTTCTCTGTCTCGGACCTGGACCCTGGATTCACAAGGACACACACGCTTGTTAACGTCCCTCTCTCTGTCAATACAGACAGGGAGGTTCACACAGGACAGGGAGTCAACTCACTTGGTGACGCCATAGTCGATACCAATCGTGGCCAAATATTTGGGAACAAACCTCTTCTCACAGTAACGTTTGATGATGCAACTCTGTGGACGAAAAACTGTTTAATAATCACTATTAAATGATTTTAAATAGATTTTTTAATTCCAAAATAGTCATGTGTAGCAAAAGGATAGTGTCTTGTAAGTATTCAAAAGAATATTGTTTAATTCCAAAATATGTTAATGAATAACAATAACAAAGAATAATTATAGATTTTCTGCAGCTGATACTCCAAGTTGTTCATCTCTTTGTTGACACAATTACATTGCTGCAACTCTGCGACACAGCTTCGCGCCCTACTGTGATTTAAAGTAATAATACAATGGAAATTGCTTTATTTCATTAGGTAGAGCAACGATGATTTAATGGGAAGGTAATTGTGTTTGAGAACCACGGTTTCGTGTTGTGCTGCTGTTAGCGATGTTGCATTGAAAAGGATCGATATTTTAAGGGTGTCTGGCATAATGGAAAGAACATAATAACGTACAGGCGTTATTTTCAACTTTTTGATGATCATCTTTAACAGATGAGATCATTTTAAGGTTTCTTTGAGCTCTGCACCACATCAACTGCACCAGACTCAAGTTTTAGTATAAAATAACCCGCCGTCGTCTTACCTTTCCCACCTCTGCATTCCCGAGACTGATTACTTTAACGCGAAGTGACTTTTTATTTTCCCGTCTTTTCGGTGCACCTGTCTCCATCTGAATATTTAGGTGTTTCGGAATAATAATAAAAACAATGCTCAGCTGACAGACAGAAACAGACGCAGGGATCCACTGTTGACAGCTGTTAGTGCTAAAATTAGCAACTGATAGCACAGCGGCTGCTATCACTTAACCTATATCTTTATGGGGAATAATTTTCTAATGACATATTGCCATGGTAATGTTTAACGTTAAAGTGCGACTTAAAATCGTGCTTTTGTCTCCATCGCAACACACAACACACCCTAAGCTTTGAGCTTATTAGCATCTTAGCCTCGATACTACAGCTGCCATACAGGAAGTTAAGAGGAGTCATTCTGCGTCCGAGAAGGATTTCAAAATAAAAGCTAGAAAACGCGTCTTTTGATTTCCTTCACTGTTATCAAAATACAACGGAGTACTGTATTGATCTTACAATAAATAACAACAACAACAACAACAATAATAATAACAATAATAATAGGTGACTCGACTTCGACCATACACGAGACTTACTCGTCCCATAAGACTTGCAAATTAATAATTTGAGGTTTGGATAAAACTTAAGCCAAACAGGTACAATAAAAGTTAGCCAACAAATAAACAGAAAACTGTTAAAAGATAACCAACAGTCTGCTCAGATATAGGCAAGTTAGCCAAAAATAATTATTTATACGAAAACACAGATATTCCAAAAATCATATGAGATTATACATTTATTGATAAGTAGTCAAAAACCAGGTTGTGACATAAGTAGCTGAAAGTACAAAAAAGCTTAGTTAAGTAAAATGGCAAATATTATAATTAAATAAAGCCTAAATGAGTCAAATGTACCAAGTGAATACATTTACTAAAAGAAAAGTATTATATTATTTATCTAATACTTATTTCTTATTTAACATCAGCAAACACCAGCTTTTGCTACCTCTGAATACACTGACTATGGTGTGTTGAGTCATGATCACAGGTTTTTAAAGAAGAGTCTCTCCACTGTGTCTGTAAAAGGAAGGATCATCAAAGTGTGTCTGGTCGTTTCCTGAACTGTTCAAATACCGTTTATTATTGACTGTTCTTAACAGTCCATGAGAAAAGGTTAGCTAAGGTCATGTTTTCATGTTACCAACAGAAACAGAAATGTTGTGGCTGAACCTCAGCTGTTTGTTCTGTTATCGACCTGTCACCAAACTAAACCCTTTTCGAGGTCAACACTGGGTGGAACAGTAAATCAGAGTTTTCAAATGGTGGTAGAATGGTTAGTACTCGGTGGTTAGAGATCGTTTGTTCTCCAAGTTCTTGAGGGAGTTTTCTCAGATTGTGTAGGCTTCAATTCATTTTACTTCTAAGTCTGTCACTGAACTATGAGCTTTTTACAGCAGCTTTATCTGTGCCAGACTGCTGAGTTGTCCAGGATGAACCCTGTCCTGTATTTCTTGTAAAAATTAGTTAGATTAAATATTAAAGATTAACCTCTTAATTCCTTTAAAATAACTTAAAAACAAACCTAAAACATTTAAGATATAATTCTCAAGATTCACCATAAATAGTACAATAAGATTTATATATCTGAGGTCGACGTTGACAGTTTTATCCTTTTACTGTATAAATAATCTTTGGTTGTCCTAGGAGGCGTTGCTGGTGGTGGTCACCAGCAGGTGGCAGCAGTCAACAGAGACGGTTTGACCTTATGTCCCGAGTTGAGAACATCTCTGATCTCTGTCTCCAGATAAACACCGGGAACTTTGAAGATGGAGACCACTGTAAGAGAAGAACCAGGTTTCTTTGTCACCAACTTGCTGACCTAAAAATGTCACTGGTTACTGTACACACAAATACTTAAATACCTCAACCAAATATATCAGTTAGAGCAGTAAAACAATCAACATGTATCATTAGGCTGCTACTGTAATATTACCTCCAAATCACTCTTACAGTAACTTTAACTTACTGTCATTCAGGTGCATGATGGGAGTTGGGAGTGTGTTAAAGTACGGGTGCTGCAGAGCTTCCTGGGCCGAGATCCGCTCTGAGGGAACCAACATCAGCAGTCTCTGGACCAGGCCCTCGGTCTTGATTGGGAGCTGATTCAATCTATTCCAGATAAACTACACATTTAGAAAGCTATTTTTGCAGTATCTTAAGCAGAGCTACTATTAGCATGTGCTAAAATGGCTAGCGTGATATGTATTTATCATTGTTCTCTTATGTCCAGGAGTTTGTTTTTAACTGTGAATACAGAGAAATAGATGAAAGTTAGACAAACAACATGGGAGTTTAAAATAATAATAATAATAATAATACATGTATTGGGAAACATGATATATTTTTTAAACAACCCATTAATGATGGACTTCTAAACCGGTAGGGGTTATTAACATTAAGTTATTTAGTTAAAAGATAATGAACTTAACTTTTATTACATATCCAAATGCTGAAAGTTTGAGGCAAAGTGGCTAAAAATTGGCAAAAATATGGCAAATGTAGAGCCTAGCTTTACAAACGGTGGAGTAAAATTAGTAAATATTACATTTAGATGAAGACATACCAGGAATTTTTTTTTAAAATATTTCAACAGTTTGCAGACATAGCTAAATATTTTTAACAAAGTGACCTAAAAATAACCTTTATAGCTAACATTAAGCTAACTACCTGTTGACTTACCTTTTCCAAACAGTTCTGAACTGTTTTGGCTCAGAGTGATAGAACTTTTCTACAAAGGAAAACAAAAGATTAATTAATAATAAAAATAAAGAAATCATTCTTGTTTTTGTTTTTTTTGGGGGGGGGGGGATTTATGTTGTAATGTTTTCTCACCTGGCCTGTAGTTTGCAAGTGAAGTCACCCCGGGCCATGAGCTCTCAGAGGGGACACCCAGGACCATCCATATCTTCTGCAGTTGGTCAAAGACATCAGTGACACCAGGGAACGCTGGCGCCCCCTGCAGCATCTCAATAAAGATACAGCCTGCCCCCCTTACAGAAAACTGAATTCAGTCAATCACGACTTTCATGACACGGAGTTAGGCCCATGATCAGTACCCACCACATGTCCAGCGCAGTGGAGTATTCTGTGGATCCCAGCAGAACGTCAGGGGGTCGGTACCAAAGAGTCACTACGTCGGCAGAGAATGTCTGACTGGGGATGGACTTAGACCGAGCCAGGCCTAAACCAGAACAGAGGAGCCAATCATGTACAGGAAAGTGGAGTGGACCTGGTCAGTGGAGCGGAGCTCTTTACCAAAGTCGGCCAGTTTGAGTTCTCCTAGGTAACTGATGAGCAGGTTCTGGGGTTTGAGGTCTCGGTGTAGGATCTTGCGACTGTGGATAAAAGTGAGGCCACGCAGCAACTGGAACATGAAGATCTGGGAACACGAACACACACACACACGGACACACGGACACATCGTCAATTATATATTCTGGTAAAGTCTGTCTGGAGACCAAAGTGAGCCATGGTTTTGTTGCCATACTCTGACGTTGTGTGAGTGAAGACCTCCAGGATGTTGGTGCATGTACTGAGACAGATCTGTCTGCTGCACAAGAAGAAGAAGAAGAAGAACATGGCTTCAGATTCACAATTCCCATCTCATTTGTTTGTTTGTTTGTTTAGGTTCTGACTGGTGTGAACATCTGACCACATATTCAAAGACCAGCGTCAGGGTCTCTGAGTTGTGAATGATGTCATGAAGAAGGACCACGTTTGCATGTTTCAGACCTTTGAGCAGAGATGCTGCAAACACACAAGGATTTAGAATGACTGGCTCTGCTGTTGAAATACTCACAGTCTTGGAGTTGATCTCATTCTCATTGTGTTTGGTACTAACTCCAGCAGTTGCATGCACGTGCTTAAAGTTTTTTTTTTATTGTTTTACCTTCTCTGATGGCAGTGAAGGGAACTCCTTCCTCTGTCTTCATACGAATCACCTTCAGCGCCACCAGCTGGCCGTTTATCCTCCGCAAAATGATGCAGACAATATTGTTAAGAGCTTGTACTGCAGTAGTGACAGAGTACAGTTCATAGCGCTCCTCTTGAACCACAGTAGTAATACCTGCTGATGCCTTTGTAGACACTAGCATAGGCTCCTTCTCCCAGCTTCTCCAGACTCAGGTAGGAATGAGCTGCTCCGAACCTCAGGCCTGATTTCTGGAGAGCCACGAAGGCCGAGGTGATTCCATGTCCAACATTTATTTATTCACATGTCAAACATCCGTCCATCCTCACCCATCTGTGATGATTCTCCTCTTCTTCCCCATTGCCCCACCCGCCCAGGGGGTCACTGTTGCTTCGTTCTCTGCGGACACGCACGTGTCTCACCTGGAGAGTGTGGAACCACTGTGTCTGAGGCGCAGACCTGGATAAGCTCAGGTCCAACTTTGAAAAAGTCAAATACAGGAAATCAAAGCAGGTAAACGCCTTAAAAATACCTGGGACTTCCTCTACAAACTCTAGATTTTATATGTATATATATATATTTATATATATGTATATATATACATACCTATATACATAAATTTATATTATTATATCACATATATCATATATTTCTAAGTTACAAAATAGTACCACCTTAAAACATGGATTACGTGGACTGAAGAAGAGTGGATATAATACCACCTTTAAATAAATATATATATATATTAATTCTGCTGCCAGAGCAGGGTTTGGTAAAACTTTTTGGCTCACAGGCCACAAGTTCAGTTTTTGTCGACTCAGTATCAGATGGATCAAGAATGACTGTGTGAACATGTGAATAAAATGTACCTAAAAACCTGAAATAGTCTAAAAGACATCAAACAAACAACCCCTGACATTTAATTCTAGTGAGATCAGTGCTGTTGTCCCCACTGTTTTCCCAGAGCATCAAAGTTTGAAGGGCCAAGTTAGGGGGTCCTAAGGGCAGCATGAAGCCCCCGGGCCATAGTTTGCTCATGCTTGTTTCAGAACAATACCAACGTGAGGTTTTACAACATTTTAACACTTAAAAAAAATACCACCTTAAATACTGAAATGGCAGTTGTACAGTAATACTACCTCAACAATGTGTAACACACTAGTAATGAACAAAAGAAGAAATGTAAAGAGTTCGTACCTTAGGAGAAGTCAACGAAGACGAACTGTTACTCTTCCTAAAGATCAGGTCCTGCAGCTTCACCTCTTCCTCCTCCTCGTCATCTTCACTCCTGCCTTCTGTCTCCCTCTCCTCCTCCCTCTCACAGCAGCAGCAGCAGCAGCAGCAGCACCTCCTCACCCACCTGGACATGTCCACCATCTTTGTCCCTCTGTCCTCTTCTGCTGCTCGTCCTCCTGATCCTCTCCTCATGTCTCATGACTCACATATCTCAGGACGAACAAACACAGTCCCATGACTCCATCTGTGTCTCCCCTCTCCCTCTGCCCCCGGTCTGAACTCTCACTCCACAACAACTGAGTCCATTCAACACATTTTTATTTTTACTGCCATCTTTTGGTCACAGACCGCAACTACAGCTCCGCCGTTTATCATCATTTTGCACACAGTATGAAACTGACGTCTGTGAAGGATTTTCTACAAAACCAAAGTCCAAGGAGAATATTTTTAACTTTGAGTTCACGTGGATTCAACAGTTGTTGATTCCCTGCTGCAACCATCACCATCTTGTATTATTCTGTTTGAGACTCAAAAAAAAAATTAAAAAAAATTAAAAAGGTTTTAATGGCTAAGGTAGGAGTTTTGTATTTCTTTAGGTAACAACCAATGGGATTCCCCTCTGTGTCACTGTGAGCTAATATTACAGCTTTTCTCTACGGACTTTTGTACTGGAGACTGTCTGACAAGCCAGTTTCCGTTGGATAATAAGATCGAGCAGCAGGGGGCAGTGTTGCTACATCAGACTCTGCTGTCTGAGTGTGCGCGTGTGTGTGTCATGGTGCCAATTAGTGCCTGACAAGGTTAGAGCAGATTAATTAACAGACACACACACATACATACAAAGAGAGAGAGAGAGAGAGAGAGTAGTGATTTTCTCTCCCTCTCTCTCTCTGTGTTTTAACTGTGAAGTTGAACACATCATTCCCCCATGAAGCCACTGTCTTTGCTCTTGTTGTCACTCCTGTCAGACGTCATTTCCGTCGTGCTCAGTTCTCCAGCTTGGATTATTCATCCCTTGTTCTGAGTGGTATCCATGGTTACGAGGTGTGACGACTCTTGGTGGGCAGAGACGAGAAACCTTCATTGTGGTTTTTATGAGTGACATGAACTGACCACTGGGGGCAGCAGCAGAGCAGATGCACCTTTGGTGGAGTGGAACAGGGAGCCGTTTACAGGTTCTTAACAAACCAGTCCAGAGCTCTGTGTGGTTCTGGTCCGTGGTTAAATCCTGGTCCTATAAGCTGTCGTGGAGTGACACTGACCGTGATGGTTTTTCCTACAGAAAGACACTCAACAGACCCTGGCCTTGGGTCTGTCCAAAATGTCTCTGTCCTTTAAAAGACAAGCAATGATGGATGTGTGGGGGAGGACATCTTCCACCTTAAAGGTCTGGGGTTCAAATCCTAGTGTTGCTCATTAATCCACCAGTCACCAGTGCCACTTCTAATTCCCTTCCACTTCAGTAAATAAAGAATATCATATTTCAATAAAAGGTCAGGGGTTCGATTACAGAGGTGTCTAAATGTGTCTGTCGGCTATGGCTCTCTGTGACTCTGTCCCTTCTAACGATGTAGTGGCGAGAGCGTCAAACCACTGTTAGTCAAACTGATTGGGGTTCGAGTCCAAACTGTCTGGGAAAACAAGTGTTCATTGGGAAGAGGGGACTGTCTTCAAAACAAAAGGTCAGGGGTTTGATTTTCAGCAGGATAAGAATGTCGGGACGTTCAGCCCAAAGGTACGAGTCTGGAACTTATGTTTTGGTTCCTCTGAAACTTTCTAACCTCTGCTGTTGGACAGGAGCTTAAATGATGCTGGAAAACGATTCTGTCACCAGATTAGAAACGGAGAAGGACGGTCGGCTGAGTGAGGCCAAAGACGCAGAAACTCCAACCATGAACGTCACAAAAATGTAGACCTTTTTTTTTAGAACATTTTCTCATCAACATGCGCAGTATTTACTGTGTGTGTGTGTGTGTGTGTGTGTGTGTGTAATACATGGTGGGAAATTGCCGATCTTCCCCTCCACGCTCCCTGTCGACAGCCTCCAGCAACAGGATGAAAAAAGAAGCAGCACCGAGGATGTAATTCTGAAGAGTAGGGGAAAGCAGCAGGGAGGAGGAGGAGGAGGAGGAGGTGGAGGAGGAGGAGGGGGAGCAGGAGGAGGGGGTGGAGGAGGAGGAGGAGGAGGGAGTGGTGAAGAGGGGCCCAGGTGACGGATGAGAGAAAGGCGGAGAACGATGGGCGGAGAGAAGAAAAACATGAAGAAATAGAAAGGAGGAAGGAGACGCGTAGGTGTGGGGGGGGGCAGACAAGGAGAATGACAGAATGAGGAGAAGAAGGAGGAAGTGACAGATCAGGTGGAGAGCCTCCTCCTCCTCTTCCTCCTCCTCCTCGTCTTTGTCGAGGCATAAACGAGGCGAGTGCTGTGTTCGAATAATGAGGCGCTCTAATATCCTGCTCTCTCTCTCTTTCACAAACACACACACACACACACACACACACAGATTGCCAGTGTTATGTGAGTGTGTGTTTCTTCTCACATACTTTTCTCACTGTCCCTCAGTATATTTAAAATGATAAAAAAACGTGACTATAATTTAAGTGTCCAAAAGTAAAGATTTCTCCAATAATCCTGTTCTTCTGTTTACAGACTGTTTTTTTTAGACATTTAGCAGCAAAAAACTTTCAGAATTCTTCTACAGATCGATCATTTAACATTTAACATTTTAAATTTTTAAAATGTTTAAAATCATTTTTTTAAAATCATTTAACATCATTTAACATTTAAGCGTGTTAGCATTGAAACTTTCTCCTCCTTTCCACCACCACACGTTTGTCATCTTTTCTGTGTGAGTGTGTAACTGATTTATTTCTCTTTTTTTTTATTTTTTGCAGAAACAATTTAGTTTGTGTATGCGTCAGTTTGCAGAGCGCTCATGCCTTAAAAGGACCACGAACTGAATTGGTAATAAGGCTCAGGGCCTCTTCAGCAAGTGAGACAGGCAGTGAGACGGGCAGTGAGACGGGCAGAGAGACGGGCAGTGAGACAGGCAGTGAGACAGGCAGAGAGATGGGCAGTGAGACAGGCAGTGAGACGGGCAGTGAGACGGGCCGTGAGACGGGCAGTGAGACAGGCAGAGAGACGGGCAGTGAGACAGGCAGAGAGACGGGCAGTGAGACAGGCAGAGAGACGGGCAGTGAGACAGGCAGTGAGACGGGCAGTGAGACGGGCAGTGAGACAGGCAGTGAGACAGGCAGCACTGTGATGAATATTTAATCAGAGAGGGAGAGAGAAAGAGAGCAGCAATCGTTTATTGATGCTGCTGAGAGAAAAGATGAAGGGTCTGTCTGTGCACACACACACACACACACTGACACACACTGACACACACACACTGACACACACACACACTGACACACACACACTGACACACACATGCATGTGCACCTGTGTGTGGAAATCCACAGCCACTGATTTGTCTAACTGTGGGGTAGTCCGAAAATGTTTTAAATATATATATATATATGTGTGTGTGTGTGTGTGTGTGTGTGTGTAATCTATTTGTATATTTTGGATGAATGTTTATTATTTTTAGACTGTATCAGGTGTTTTTAGTTTTAATTTCCTTTTGGAACACTTTGTATTTCTGCGTAGTTTTTTTTTCCTCTCAAGGCTAATTTTGATCTTTGTCAATTTATTTTTTTGTAATTTCAATCATCATTAATGGCCAATTTCTATGTCACAACATTGTGTCTGTTTGACCTACAACTAAAACATTAACAACACACTTTCAGCTAAACATGATCTATTTTTATGTTCATTGCTCTTTTAATTAAAAAATATCTTAAAATGTACTATAGCTAAAATGAGCAATTATTATGTACTTTTAGGTTTGATAAATGTTAGCTTTGAGTGTTTCTTTCCTTTATTTATCTCATAGCTAGTGTTAGCATTTTGTTTTTCTTTCCAACGTTTATGCCAGATTTATATGTTTGTGGTTAATATTTGGAGTTCTGATTGATGTCATTTCTTCTTTATCTGTCTAAAATTGAGTTACTTTACAGTGGTTTATTTTTTATATACTGTGACTTCAATTCAGCCAATAGTAGAAGAAATAATAGTAGAAAATCTATTATCTCAGATATACATCTCTGAATATTACATTTACAAAACTCAACACTACGCTGATGACATGCAGATTTATCAAAAACAACAAGGCACATTTGGAGTTTTCTTCAACAGCTCTAGCCCTGTCCTCAGTTTCATCTATGTGGGATTGACTTTTCTGTCTTTTTTTTTACAAAATCCAAACACTTTTTTGGTGTTTTGAACTTTAAGCTGCTTGTACAATATTCTACTTCTTCACCACCTTTACAGGACCACACAGAGAGACGATTCACAACACACAATAAAACTGTCAAATTCTGGTCAATTTAAAGTCTGATCAATCCAGCCCTGCATCTTTGTGCACCGTTGGAGAAAAACCAGGAAACAAAAAAACCCAAATAACATGCACACAGACTGAACAGCAGGTAGACTGAAGACAGGAACTTTTAAGCCTTAATAGTCTTTTAGCTGCGTTACATGCAGCTAGATGCTGACAAAAATCCAATTTCAACAGCATTTCATGTATCATTTTAGTCGTGTTATTATTGCTGGTTCATTCCTTTGTGCTCATTTTTTTAAAACTTTAGTTTGGTTGATTTTAATGTTTTGAATATTTATATTTTGCTTTTAAAACTGTATTTTTTTTTTTTGCCACATCTTGGCTA
>NC_024320.1:16098608-16124334 GCF_000523025.1 Cynoglossus semilaevis
ACAAGAGGACTAGCTGTCCCGCAAACTGCAGTTCGATCGGGCGAGCTGCAGTCTACAGGAGAGTCAGACAGGGAGAGAATAATGGAGAGAATCAGGGACAGTTTCAAGGCTCCCCCTTCTGCTCGATCACCCGCCTGCTTTTTCCCCTGTCTGAGACACACTCACTTGCACTCACACACACACATTCACATTTCAGTACCAAGGCTGCCAACGCTTTTTTTTTTTCTGGAAGAGAAAAAAAAAAAAGAGGAAATCAATTTCCTACTGATTATGATGAGGAGGCGAAGGGGAGAGGGAGGAAAAAGAAAAGGAGAAGAAAAGAAAGAGATGAGAAAACTGAAGGTGGAAGAGGAGAAAACCAGGGAGCAGCTGATGTGAAGGAGGATGACAAAGGATATGAGGGAGGAGTAAGGGATGGAGGAGAAAAAGAGGAGTACAGAGTAGTCGGAGACAAACAAGAAAAGTAAAGGATGAAGTAGAAGAAAAAAAAACACAGAGGTGCAGAGAGAGGTTAATGAAAGGAGGAAGAGGAACGAGAAGGAAAAGCAGGACGATGGTGAAGACCAGTAGGATAAAAAACAGAAAGAAGGAAACATGTGGAGGGGAAGAAATGGGGAATGAGGAGGAGGAGGAGCAGGAGGGAAAGAATAAGAACATAGAATGTTAAATAATATAGGAGGACAAAAGGAGAAGGAGGAGGAAATAGAAGAGAACACAAGGAGCAAACACACGGTTTCATTTGGTCATTTTTTTATTCGACAATAAATATATATTATCGACAAGATGCAAAATACAAAAAATGTACAAAAGTTGGAAACAGGAAGTTGGCAAGCAGCGAGGACTTATTGATATTTTTACATATTTACAGACCGATAAATTAAAAGTCGCTCTTATGTTTTTTTTTTGTTAAATTAAAGAGTCATATTTACAGCAATATACATAATGTAGTAACCTGCTTTTAAAGGTGATTTACAGATTTTCCTCCTCTCTTTATTTACGTCGACACTTGTCCTGACAGTAATTCGACCCGTCCGTTCTTCGGGATGACGTTCCCCTCTTTCTTCTTCTCCCTGTGGACCGTGACACTACCCACTGTTAGGCCCAGGTCCTTGATGTTGACCCTCACACTGGCAAGGTTCCGGTGCCATGCGCTGTCCTTATTGTTCATCTTAACTCTGAGACTGTCGCTGGAGCTAACCTGCGTTACGTCAGCAGATCTTTGTGGCCCCTCCCATTCCCTGACGTTCACACCATTCTTACTTTGTGCGGTTAGCGGATGCTCAGCGCTAGCATCACATGATACTCTGGAACCCAAGCCAAAGATTGTGATTTCATCATCCTCATTTTGTTGTTTACCATGGGACTCATGATGTGGGTTTAAAGGGACGGCGTCTCCAGTGTAATCTTCATGTAGCTGCTGAGGTTCTGACAGAGACAGGTTGGCTTTGGTGTTAGCTCTTACAACAGTTGGATTTTTGAGTCTCTGGGTTAGTTTTGCCCTAGTTTTGTCTCCAGCCACTGCATCACACTGGATGGAGGGAGATGTGATCGTCTTAGAATCTGAGTGAGAAGTCATAACTTTAGCATCTCCAGTGCTCGTACAGTGAAGTCCGTCCTGTCCTGATGTGTTAATATCTGTACAGTCAGAATTAGCACAGTGTGTCGTTCCCCTGTGTTTACCACTGTGTCCTAGTTGTTGCTGCAGATCAGCACCCATCCTTGATCTGTAGGAAATCCCACAGTTAGTGATACCAGCAACTTTGCTCTGTGAACATGGTTGTCTCTGTCCAAAAGCCTCAGAGTTAGAGCAGTTACCTGTCACTGATTTGATGTTTTTGTTCATCCTAAAACCAGAACCTGCAGATAATGCAGCTCTTCTTTGTAGGTTCCAGGTGTGAGTCTGAGTGTTAGAAACTCCTGTGCCTGTACCTGGTAATCCTTGAGGTTTCAACATTCTAGTATTTGTCTTGAAGTCAGATCTAACATGATAAGTCACCCTGACAGGACTGTCTCTAGTTGGTTGAGGTTCCACAGTGTTTTTAACCCTCGCAGAGTCAAGATCAGAACCATAAACCACTGCAGTCCCTTTGACTCCTGATCCACGCTCTTCTCTTTGGCTGTTGTCCATTTTAATTTCAGACAGAGCAGCGTTAGCTGTTTTAACAAGATGGTCGTTAAGCTTCTTTGGTTCCCCAGGGTGAGAGTTCTTCTTAGAGTCTGGATTACCAACTCCACCACCGGGTTCTCCTGGTGGTTTCCATATTCTTGTCTCCACCGTAGAGTTGTAAGGAACACAACCAGACTCTTGTCGTTCCTTGGTGTTTTTAACTGTCTTGTAATTAGTAACTCCTGTGCTTTTACTTTGTAATCCATGTTCCCACGTGTTAGCATCCGTCCTAGAGTCAGAATGAGCATAGTGATTCGTTCTGCAACTATTGCCACGTTGCTGCAGTTGTTCCCTGGTGAAGTTTGCAGTGTATTTGGCTTGTAATACCCCAGGTTTCCACATGCTCGCATTTGTTGTCAAATTTGGTTTCGCAGTAAAAAGATCCATGCAGTTTCTACTTCCATGCAGTTGATTTTTCCACATCGCTGTTTCTGATTTAGTTTCCATCAGATTGTTCTGATGTCCTTGTTGTTTTCTGTTCACTACTGGAGAACTGGAGTTCTGTGCCTCTCGTCCTTGTGGAAGATTATTGGCTGACCTCACTGAGAATCTCGGTGATGACGGAGGTGGCGAAGTGCTCAGCGAGCGACTTTCAATAAATTCCAGGGAGGAGCCCAGCATTCCAGCCAGTTCCGGTGTGAACTCCACCAGCTCTACAGGGTCTTTGACATCTGCTCGGAAGGAAACCAGTTCCTGCTCATCTGGACCTGTTAGCAGCTGGGACATAGATGCCTGACGGTAGAACTCGTCCTCAGGGATGCACTGTACATTCAGCTGAGGGAAGAGGCGCCGGAAAGACCGTGATGTCATTCGAAGGCGACCTAGGACATCTGAGAGGAGGAGCCAGTTCCTAGGACTGAAGAAACAAATGGAAAGAGTTTGTCTTGAAGAACCTCAGTCCTGCCTTCCCTCTCTCTGTCTCTGTCTGTCTGTCTCTCTCTGTCTCTGTCTGTCTGTCTCTCTCTCTGTCTGTCTTTCCCACTTGTATTTGTGTCTGTCTACATCATGAGTGCATGTGTTCTGTAGGATCTGTTTCCTAAAAGTGAAGTCCTTTCTGCCGTGGGTTCTGTAGCACTGACTCTTGATGCTCTGGTTCCATCAGAACTGCAGCTTCAGGTTCTGGTTCGTGTTTGGTTGGTTCTTTAACCCAGTGGTCTTTCTATCATCACTCCTTGATGTTCTTTAAGCCAATGTTGTGTGTCTGTTTTTGGACGTGTGTTCTTGACTCACCCCTGTGACAGCAGCACTTGGATGTTGTAGCAGGGCAGCAGCGGTCGATCCGACAGCTCAAACTCAAACACCTCCCTTCGTGCTCGATGCTCCTTGTCCTCAAACTCATCTTCATCCTCTCCTTCCTGCTCTGGACCTGGTGGATCGTGCAGGAGGTTGAAAACTCCTCCATGACTTGGAGGTTCTGCAGAGAGAACAGGACCCAAACAGAACTCAGTGGAGTTCAGTCTCATTTGTCCTCATTAGTGTAGAAACCTTATCACATCTGCTCAGTCTGATCTGGTCTAGTTTTTACCACCAGGTCTGTGTCTGTGTGTGTGTGTGGACTCACCACACACAGTGCTGCCGTAAAACTCCCAGAAGACACCAGGGTCTTCCTCTGTCCTTCCCTGGAGGTCAGAGAGATAATCTGAGAGAGAGAGAGAGAGAGAGAGAGCTTCATTAAAGTGTTGAATGACAAACACAATAGAGGGCAGACAATACACACACACACACACACTAAGACAGGAGCACAGAGACAGGTGTTTGTGTTCTGACGGAGGAGTCGAGCCGCTGCAGTGCTGGGCTCTGTGTGTGTGTGTGTGTGTGTGTGTGTGTGTGTTGTGGGATTCACAGCCAGGCCTCATTAAACTCCTCCTAAGAGAGAGAGAATAAATACAGGCAGGGAATAGTGATCACACACACACACACACACACACACATTCATTAGATATAATGTTGCTCAGCTGACACTTAGATGTTAGCTTTTTTTTTTAATATATAGATTCTGTTTTCTGGCTACATATTTATTTATTTCATATTTCTATCCAAACACTATTTCACAGATGACTTTCACCTTTGAACGAGTGTTTGAACTGAACAGAGATTTCGCTCTAATCTTCAGCTACGTTCTGAACCTGCTTTAGCTCATTCTTACCCTCCAGGAAGGTTTCCATGGCAGCACTGTGGGTCATGTTGATCAGGCTTCGGCCGGAGTAGGAGGTGAGCGTGGGGTCAGCCCCAAATGCCAGCAAGATGCGCACCACCTCCAGGTGGTCATTTACCACTGCGTCATGCAGCGGTCTGACCAGGAGGGAAAGAACAGAATGACGTCCTGTGTTTTATCTAACACTGATTCTCTCATATGCAGATGATACACATGTTTACATGTACAAAAAGTGAACAGTAATCATTAGCATAACAGTGCCCACCTTGTTCCATCCTGAGCGCTGCAGTTGACATTGGCCCCGTGCTCTATCAGGTGGCATACGATGTCCAGCCAGCCGCGTGCACAGGCCTCGTGCAAGGCACAGTAGCCAGCGTTGTCCTGATGGTTAACGTCACAGGTTCTACTCTCTAAACAGTACAGCACCACTTCCTGTGACACCAGAAGCAACCTTTAAGTTATTTTCCCAATGGGGAAACCCATTAAAGCTTCGGGAGAGTTAAAGAATCTGTTCTGTTCAGTCCAAAAAAAAAAGACTCAGGAATCAACAAAAATCCTTGACGTTTTCTAAATTAGTAGCCAAAACTGACCAAACAAGATAAAAAAAAAAGGGAAAATATAACAAAAATAACTAAAAATACAAGCCTCTCCTGTGTAGTTTTAACCTGGTTAAGTCAAATTGATGGTTAAGTTGCTAATTTATTAAAATTATAAACCTAAAATGCTCAAGAATATACAAAAGTGAATGAGTGAATTTGACCTGGACCTGGACCTGACCTCACCCGTAGAGCACATGGTGATTTGAGTGCATTTACCTCATATCCCAGACGGGCGGCTCGCTGCAACAGTGTCTCTCCTGCATTTTTATTCACAATGAGTCGTCTGACCTCTGGAGGGACAGGTCGATGTGAGACAGGGCAGGACCGCGGCAAGAACGATGGATCAGGTGGAGACAGCTGTAAGGATGGACAGGTGTCAGTGTGGACAGGTGTCAAATGATTCATTTTTCTTAGTGAACTAGCATGGTTTTGTTTAAGAATGGATGGAGACTTTTGCTTTAAGACTGCAGGGTCATGTTTAGATATTTACAAACTAAATTTTTTTTTTATTAGGAAAAAAAAATTCTCTATTTTTCTGTAGACAAAAAAAGAGATATTTTGGTCGTGTTTTACTGTCGGAGAGCCAAAAGAGAGAAATTTTGATTTAAAAAAAATAGAGCTTGAAGTTAGGGGAAATTGTGTGGATGCCAACAACAGACCAACAACAGACCAACAACGGACCAACAACAGGCCAACATCTAGTGTACCAACAACAGATATCATGCCAAATGCTTTTTAAAAAAAAAGTTTATGGCATCACACCAACAACCACCTGGACAATCACACCAAAAAGGTACAAAAATATAACGCAGAATATAATTCAACCTGAAATCATGAGCACATGATTCAACAGTAACACACTTGTTCACACTGCCATGACAACAGCACATAAACAACAGGTCAACGTCAGCTCCATGGTTCTCTAAAAACACGACACCATGACGACGACGTCATACTAACAGGCAACAGAAAGACACCACAAAAAGACAGGACGGTGACAAGTTATGTCACAACAACGATAGAACAAAAAACAACTCACTGCTAAGAATCTGAAAACTGTCTGGAAGATCAACACTGGAGTGTGTGTTGGTGCAAAAACCTGTGTTTGTTTGAGTGAAACGGACTTGAAGAACGAGGAGGAGGACTGAGAGAGGGAGACAGACTGTGTGTGTGTGTGTGTGTGTGTGTGTGTGTTTCTCTGCAGTGCCCTGGAGGTATCTGTGGTGCAGCAGCTGTTGAAACAGCACAGGCCTCAGTGAAGTGCACATACACAAACTCTTACACCAGTGGACACACAAAACAGTCCTTTACACACTTTCTTACAGACAATTGCATGAACACACAATTACCAACACACACACAGACACACAGACACACAGACAAAATGCACTTACACACACAGTCTCCCTCCCTCCCTCTTAAACCTCTTTCTTCAAGTCTGGTGCACTCAAACAAACCGCACACACACACCCACACACAGTCCTGCATTAAGCTCCTCACTCTTATCTAGATAATTATGTGAATTTACAGAAAGAAAAGAAAACAAAAGGAAACAAAGAGAAAGTTGTCTAGTCTTTGGTCTCATCTCTGCTACCTCCAGAACATCAACACATTTCTTGGTTCTTGTGGCATAAGAATCAGTCTATATTTCTTCTCAAATGACTCACAGTCTGATTTTAACCTTAAGGAGTCACCTTTGACTTTTAGTTGGACTTTTTGATCAAATAAAAATTGGAGTCATCGTCCATTCTCAAGACCAGGGACCAGGGTTTGATGCAGCCAAGATAACCTGTTCATTGATTCTCATCAACTGACTGGTTCATTCAACTGTGAACCTTTAGGTGCATTAGTAAATATATAAATAAAGTAGCCAACATATTTTTTGGACATCTGTTATTTTACAACTTAGTTAATTTATTTGACCAGTGTCTGATTTATTCATACAATCTGAGATGTTCATATGTGGAATTACACATACAAAAAAACCAAAAATATCTCACTAACGTTCTTCCTAG
Source organism: Cynoglossus semilaevis (assembly GCF_000523025.1). Taxonomy (NCBI): domain Eukaryota; kingdom Metazoa; phylum Chordata; class Actinopteri; order Pleuronectiformes; family Cynoglossidae; genus Cynoglossus; species Cynoglossus semilaevis. The sequence continues at coordinate 16,105,545 of NC_024320.1, forward strand.
AGGCACTTTGAGGAGAAGGGAATAACACATGATGTGAACACTGGACACTTTTCATTAAGAATTATTAGCCGTTAGATGAACTTGAACCTCATCCTCAGTGACTTGGACTCAGTCCTGGTCTGAATCAGTTTTCCTTGTTTATCAGACTTGAACTATGAGTAAAAGTGAATCCAACTCACTCTCTTTTCTATATTTCCTTCCTGATCTTGCTCCTCCTCTTCTTCCTTCTCCTCTCTGGCTGAAGCTCCTTCTGCATGTTTCATCTTGTAGGGTCGTTTGCCTCTCGGTTTGGTGCCACCTTCGCTGTACGTGGTGGAGGTCAAATCCATTTGGCTGGAGGAGGGGACTGAAGGAAGGAGTGGCGGTGAACGGACGAAGCCTGAATCACTTCGATTATCCCTCTGCTCTTCGTGTCGATCCTGGAGGCAGGGTGTGGAGACCATGGACGTGGAGACTGGAGTCCTGGGGTAGGGGTTACCCAGAAATCGGGGCAGATTCCTGTGATATGTGGATGGAGCTGGGTTTGAATCTGGATTAAAAACAAACAAAACAAAGGAATTGTCAGTTTATCATTGACATTTTGTTTCTCTTGCTTTTTTAGTGGATGCCAATTTTATTTTTTAAATAAAGGTAAAGTTATTTCCTTAATGTATTTGGGGGAGTTTGGAGATTTACATGGACTAGGAAGGAAATTAAATAGTGGTTCCTGTAGAGAACCGGCCCACAATGGTCCTGTTCCTTAGAATTGGTTGTGTGCTTAGTTAACAATTCTGCGTACTGATTTGACAGATGCATTCACTTGATGACGCATTTCCTGGATTACATCGTGTGCGTGCCTCATAATTAGGTTCAGAGTGTTTACAACACGGGGCTGAAGCAGAAGCTGTCTGTAGTTAGGCTGCATTCACAGACAGAGTGGCCTTGGCAAGACACGCAGAGCTCAGCCAACAACAGAGTGGGTAAAGAGCGTGGACACAGACAGAGGCTCTTCTATGCTGGTGACTCTCAGTGTAGAACTGACCACAACAACTGAGGCAGCATCAAAATCATCCAGGTCAGGTCCTGTCAATGTTAGCACCAGTCATCAATCTGCATTTTAAAAAAGTGATGAGTAATGTCAATTTCCTAAAATGACATTTACATTCCTCTTAACACAACGTCAGCCAAATCCACTGGTGTTTGAGTTTTTACTGCTTTCCAACACAGACTGATACAGACACAGGCTAATTTATCCAGTGGAACTAACTTCAGGTCTGGATTCTTCTGGTTCCTCTCACTCACTTTTGTATTCAAAATTGTGTATTTGCAAAAAGTTAATAACTAATGGTGTATTTTAAGTTCATTTCTGCAGATGACTTACTTTTGAGCAGCTTTGATTGTGTCCCAATCAAACGTCAAATGATAATGTACACGTTCTAGAGTTAATGCAAACGAACCTATGAAGGTCAAGTCAGGGGACAACCGTTCACAGCTTTGGTCCAATTACACAAATACACTGTGAGAGGACACCAGAGTCCCCAGAGAAAAAACATTAAGATGGGGAGAGGGTGAGAGAGGAAGAGAGAGAGAGAGGGAGAGAGAGAGGGGAACAAAGGAACAACTTCCTCCCGTGATTGGAGCTGTGAGTGAGCGGACGAAAGAGGTAACAAATGATGGGGGATGGAAAGAGAGTGAGAGTTTTCTGCTTTCAATCGCAGACGCCTGCAGGAAACAACACACAAACACACACACACACACACACACACACACCCCAAGATGCATGTAAACACAAACACGCCGACAAACTGCAGCCACAATGATGCTGCCTCCACCTGCTGAATTATTCATCAGCCTACACACACACACACACACACGCACACACACACACCGATGTTTCTTTTATAACTAAACAGTATTGTTCTAAGAACAGAATACAAAGACACAGCAAATACACTGTATGTGTGAAGGGATGGGTGACATGGTCCAAGATTTCTCTTGTAAATCTGTTTATACAATATATATTTATACGTATATTTTCCCCCTATGAAAAAGTAACAAAACAGTAGAGCCACATATTCAAATGAGCACAAGTTAAATGTTAAATAAGCGTGTATTAATAGAAAATACATATTTTCTTTAAAACATACTTATATAAAACAGTAAACAAGTGCTGTGGTTAATGAATATATTTGGACCAAGTAATTCATACTGTAACACCATCTACATCATTAAAGTGAACTTAATTAATTAATAATTTCATGATAATAGTTGTTAATGACATGTTTTGTACCAAAATGTCTTCAGTACGTGTGTATTTATCCTGGATGTCCTGTCCTGTATGGTTTGGTGTGACTAAACGTACAATTACACCTCATTTATAACATTGGTAACTAGGGATGTCTGATAATAACTTTTTGCCCATAAACCAACCCAAACTGTTATATGCTGTTGTTTGAAGTGTGAGTCACATTGACAATAATTCACTTTCATTTTCAAACTATTTTGAGGTCACATCATCTGGGCAAAACCTGGCCATTGGGTTATCAGGTTTTCACGACCAAAAAACCCATAACAATAATTGCCGATATCATATAATTATGCTAATATTGGACGATAATATTAACATCCTTATTTATAACATAACATTTATAACATAACATTTACAACATAACATTTATAACGCTTCATAACATGTACAAAATGCATTTTATATTTATAATATGTATTCTTTGTATTTTTAATTTTTTTCCTGTTTACTGAGTACCGAGAATCAAGGACAACTTGAGGAGAAAATACGGAGACAGTGAACGCAGCATGGAGCGGCGTTCAATAAATACATTAAAAGCAGTGTCAAGGAGTTCACACACACGCACACGTCGCTGATGTTATTCCATTCATGTGCTTCAGCAATGGTAGCAAAGGTAGAAAAGAGAGGAGAACCAGGATAAAAGAAGAAATGACACCCGGAAAAAAAAAATGGGAGGGAGAGAAAGATAGAAAGATTGTTTTTTATCATTATTATCATGGATAAATGATTTGCAGGCTTAAATGATACCAATGATAGAAACAATAACATCAACAACAAAAAAGTCCAGTGACTTAGCAGTGACTTACAGTAACACAGTTTGACTGGTAGAGACACTGTTATCCAACAATGACTCAGCAACAAGACAGCGACTCAGCAGTAGCTCAGCCCTGCCTTCATGGTGACTGGGAGGGGGTGGGGTGGGGGTCACTCAATGGTCACTTCACAGTGACCCAAAAAACAGTGCAGCTACAGTTGTGGTGCTGCTGCTTGTGAAAAAGTATTCTGTTTAAGTGTTGTTGAGACTGGTGTTGGTCATGTTGTAACTGAAACCACTGAAATCACATGTCATTTTGTTCACATGGTAAGGGTATTTGTCTTTACCTCTGGGTCTGTCTCTGATTCCAAACCCTCTGCTGACCTCTGACCTTCCTCTCACAGGCAGTATGTCTGTCGCTGACTCTGCCAACCTCTCTCTGGAAGGTTGTTGCGACCGGACGATGTCTTCGGGCAGCAGAGGCCTGCTGAGTCGGAGGCCACTCAGTTCAATGCAGACCTTCAGCTTCTTCACGTCACCTGGAGTGGAGGCTGTAAAGAAGAGCAGTGATTGGTCGGGAAGTGTCACAGGGTGCACATTCAAACTGACAGATTATCCAGTTTTGTCTGAACTTAAAAAATGGAGCCGTCATATCAGCAGGTAGATGTATATGTTTTTATTTGCGACTAACCCAGAAGATGGAATTATTAATATGGAATATGTCAAGAACTTTGTGGCTTGAAGAATGAGTTGATTCTTGCTTTCAAATCTTTGTTGAACTCCTCGTCCTTTAATAATATTAATCAGTCTACAGTCTCTCACAATTCTGGCTGTGTTAAAAAATGTTATTTCATAATCTTCACAAGTTAATTACTGAGATGAATGACTTGAATTCAAAAGTTCAAAAAGAAAAAACAATTTAAGAGTTTTGAATTTTGAGGTTGCTTTTTTTTAATTGTTCAGCCCTTATTATTTTGGAAGTAAATTAAAATAAATTAAATGAAAAGTGAATTCAATCATTTACAACATAATTCAAACGACATACCATTAACAGCCCTGATTTTCTCAGAGGTAGTTTCCGGACGGTCCTTGGTTGGCTCTTCCCCCCGGGGTCTTTTGCCCCTCCCATTTAAAATGCTGCTTTTGTGAAACGGTTCCAGACTGAAGATTTCTCGACAGTTCACTGATGTCGGGCAGGGACTGGACCGACTGGAAGTCGGTAATGTAACACCACACTTTTCCTTGAAAAGGTTTCCAATGGAGCGAGGAAACTTCTGCTGCTGCTGCTGCTGGAGACGATGCTGTTGTTTTTTCTTTTCATCCTCCACCGTCTTCAAAGCTCCTTCTTCTCCACTTTCTTCCACCTTGTTCATCCCCACAAAATCTCCATTAGTTAGGCAGGGATCGACTGGATCAGGGAGAAAGCTGATGGTGTTGGTAGGTTGGGAACCTGAAAAACCAAAACACAGGATATCACTGTCATAAAACCATTTCTGTAATGCTAGCTGCCCTACACTTTGACAGAAATAAACGTCAAATGATGAGGTGTATAGATTATTTACAGATACCTTTTCTTTTCTTCCTTTTCCTCAGTTGTAGTCACATTTTTTCTTAATTTTTTTTTTGATGGATTCTCTTTGTGTTTGGCAAGTATTTAGCTTTGGGCTTTATTTTAGATTCATTTCTTGTTTCATTTTGTTCTAATATTTTCTCTGTTCATGACTAACCTAATTTTTGCTTTATATTTCTTTAACTGCTTTAATTTAAGGCCTTTTCTTTTAGCTTTTATTGTTGGCCAGATTGTGTCGATGTTTTGCTAACCCTAGGCAAAAACTTTTCATTTCCATATTTTCACTGGCTTTTAAAATGTTTTAGAAATTTAACTATATCTCGACTAACTTTTAATTAGTGTATGTATATCTCTTCCTATTTTTTTTTAATCAGTAGGGTTCTTTAAATTATAGTTATATACTATTTTTGGGTAAAATATTTCTTATTTTTACAACCAGGTTTCAGCAACCTCCTGGATTCCTCTCACCTCCCTGAGTCTCTGCAGCAGAGGTACTTTGTTCTCCTCCTCCTCCTTCGTGCCTTTTATCGTCACTCAGTTGGCAGTGGTCCCGCTCTCCTTCTCCTCCTCTTTCCTCCTCCTCTTCCTCCCTCTGGCTGTCTACCAACTGCTTCTCCTCTGCTGCTTCTGTTATCCCTCCTCCATTTCCTTCTCTTTCCTTCAGCTCCAGCTCAGAGAAATCCAACAATTTATTCTGTTAAAATGATAATAAAAAAGACACAAACAGAAAATTTCAAATAAACAAGATTTTTGTTTTGTGAGCACATTTGTTTAAGTTGATATTTTAAATAAAAACCTCAGTTTTAGCTCAACCAGCATTAAGAAGAGGACATGTTAGTTAGTAACAGACTGTGAATAGTAATAAAACACAACCACAGTTTTCTTTCTTACTCCACCAATGGTAATAAGTTCCCCTCATAGATTTAAAAAGTTAGTTTTTAATAATGAAACCCTACGTCTGTTCATTCGCATTCAATCCCTACGTTTTCAAGAAAAAATGATCACATATTGAGAAATTGAAAAAAAAAAATCAAGATGAGTAAAGTAGTGCAGATGGTGAAGAGGGAGTGTTGTTTTTCCATTTTTAATCATATTTATATTTTCACTGGTGAACGCGATTTATAAGCTGAGAGCATCACAGTAACCACTGGTACCTGACTAGTTGATACCCAGCTCTATTAAACCATCTTCAAACTGCACTGACCACAAACCTATTTAAAAGATTAATGGTCCATGAAATGATCTACAAATCCATCCGATGCAGCCACCGCTGCTGCTGAATCAAGGCTGTACATGAGTGAATCTCAGTGGTTGGAGCCACCGTTGAGCCACCGTATACACCGCAAAATGTCTCGAGCAATGGGAAGTGGAGCTGGAGAAGTTAAAAAATAAACAAGAAAATAGTCTGCTTGGTTGTTGTGCCTTTTACCATCAACATGTGGTCCACACAGGTCTAAATCTAGCACACTAATTTACTACTGTGTTTTAGGTATGTGCAGCCCATGTGGCCTCTGGGAATTTTGTGTTTCTTTTTTCACAAATCATTGATTAATGATTCAAAGGGTCTTACCGGAAGTGCTTTACGCTCTCCAATCAGCTGATTAGAGTCTTCTTCTAGTTCTGAGGACACTGATTTTAGTTTGTCAGCCGTATCTCCAGAGTCAGTGACCACGTGTTTGTTAAGGCCAGACTGGAGCGCCCTATTATTGCCAAGTTCTTCTGCTTCGTCCATGCAGCATGAGATGTCTTCTTTTGCATGTCCAGAGTTGGACGAGGTAGGAACTAAGTGGTCACTCTTGTTTGATGTATTATCCTTGGTGGTAATTGATAGCTCTACTTTTAGATTTGTCGGTTTCCCATTAAATCCTTCTTGGCCTGGACCACTGGGAGCCAAGTGTTGACAGTTCGGGCTCTGTGGAAAATTGTTTTTACACATGGTAACGCTAGGATTGTCTTTGACAGATATCTGGTTGTTTTTAGTAGAGTGAGTCTCACCGTCCATTGTAGCACAAACTGAATCACTTAAATCACACACAGGAACTCCAGGACTGGTCTTTTCATTTTGGTTTTCACAGTTGGTTAGTCTAGGATTGTTTTGGGCCACATTAGTTGGGTCACTGAGAATTTTTGATTCACAAGATGGAGACCTCACAGACTGACTTTGGCTAAAAGGTTCTACAAAATTCCTGTTGAGAAAATGTTGACAGTTTTCTTGGCGAGTGTCACAGACAGATGTTTTTAGGATGCCAACACAGAGTGGAGCCCTCATGAATGAAGCCATGGGTTTAGAACCGTCAGAAGATGGGACTTGGGGTCTTAAAGTTCTACTTGTCATGTCCATACTGGTGTAAACCGGATCATCTGAACCAACGGTGGTAGCACACGGTGGACTTTTGTATCTGGTGACTGTAGACATCGATTCCACAACATTGTTTAAACCAGAAAACGTTTCCGTGTTGACAGGAAGCAGCAGCTGTCCATTAGTTGCAGGGCTCTCCTTATTGTCATCACTTTTTATGACCAAACCTTTTGACTGGGATGCATTATTTACTCTTTTTTCACCAAAAATACTGCTTTTGCTATGTGTTTCCAATCCTTCGAAGACCACAGACTCAATACAGGATTCAGCTTTTCGTTTTCTAGCAAACTGTTGCAGACAGGTTCGGGCACAGCCCGTGTTCTGCTCTTCTGGAATGTCCAATGCTGAACTAAGTGGAGTCTCCTCTCCTTCGATCTTCTCTGGGATTTTATCTGTAAACGGAGAGTATAAGGCAGAGTTGTGATAAGGAGATTTAACTTGAGAAGTCAGGAGTCCTGATCCTTGCTTCTGTTCAGACTGACTTGGAGGAGGAATTTTTGGTGGATTTGGCAATATTTCTCCAGTTTTGTCAAGAAATAATTCTTCAGTCTCATCTCCCACCATGTCAGTACAGACTGTTTCATCTCTTGGGCCACTGACACATTTCCTAGAAGTCTTTAGGGATTCCTTCCTGGAGCCGACTTCATCTTCCAGCTTTTCCTGGTTCCTGTCTTTGGTGTTAAGGTCTGGGTAGATTGACGTAGGGTTTGAGTTTAATTCCTGGGATTTTGGACAGGGAGCTATAGCATGTTTAAAGCCGTGGTCTGGTGATACATGTGGTGGATAGAAGTGACTGCCACCAAGAAATGCCTGATGAAGATAGACAGGTCCTTTACTTGGACTGGACATGCCTTGCAGAGACTTATTCTCTGCAACTGAATATGGGACACAGCTCAAAGTGGTAGGAGGATAGGAATCACAAAATACTTGTCTGGAATGATTTTCTAATTGTGATAACTGCTGTTGTAAATGAGTTTGGTTCTCTGACATTTCTAGCTTGGCAAAATGTTTGCCAGAGGTGGAGGGATGTTTTTTGGAATTTACAGGACCTTCATCCAAATCAGTGTGATGGACTAGAGAACATTCAGCTTTAGACTTTGTGGAAGGTAACATTGCAGAAGGTCTTCTTCCAGAAGTAGGACTGAGGTGGTTAATCTGAACTGTAGATTTAGGTGTTTGATGAGAAACATGGTCGACACCCTTGTTTTTGTTCTCTTGCAATTTGTTGCTGTTGCCTAAACAGACCTTTGAAGAAGGACTTGGAACAACCCAAGAAGAGGGCAGAGGACTGATTGTTTCAAAACAATTTTGGGAACGTAATGGTGCATTTTCATGTGGGCTTAGTCCTTTTTGTAAGCGCAGATCCTGACTTACCAGAGGCTCATATTGAGATGTTGGCAAATAGTCCATTTTGGTCAAGGCTTTCATTTTGGAGGAGGAATCACTTGAACGTCTTTCCAACTCTTTAGAAGACAGATCCACAGGTTTTTCTTCATGGGTTTTGTTCTGTTTGTGAAGTGTCACTCTGTGCTGTAATGTCTGTTTCTCTGAACTACACAAATCAGAGTCGGGATCTTTGGTCTTTGTACTGCATGTGAGGTCTTCACTGGTCATGTAAGATGGCTGAAAGACTGAAAGTGATTGGTTTCTGTAAACAGACGTATGAAGGTTATTAGTGGGGTTGTTGATGGATAGAGCTGGAGAGCCCGGAGGATGGGAAACAGAAGATGACTCTGTGGATGATGTTGCGGTGGAACAATTTACAGGAACACTGGTGCATCTAGAACTGCCGGTACTGCTCTTGAAGGAAGAGGGTTGATTTTGGCTACTGTTGCCATGTTGTTGCTCTTTGAAGAGTGACTGGGACTCCTGGTGGATTTTGAGACTAGTACTGAAGGCAGAAGGTTCTTGTTGTACGTGAGTGCCGACCCCTCCCAAAATATCACTCTGATTGTGAGGAAGAGGTGAAAGGACAACGGGAGCTTCGGTTGCCGTAGAGATCCTGATAGGAGGACCTAGCAGGGAGGAAATATGGGGCACAGGATAATAGGGCAGGTAAAACATTATGTCTTCTCTCGGTGTGTTGCCTCCTGGCCCTGAAGGACATAAAGTCTGGTATGCCAGCTGCTGTTGGAGGAAAGCTGAGGGCTGGGTAAAAAAAGATGCATTGTATGCCATGTCCAGGAAGGGGTACATTGCTGAATCAGCATATTGACTGATCCACGGCAATCTCGGGAAACTCCCAGCAATATTCAGACCACGTTTTAACTGTTTATCACCACGTGGAATTGGTTGGTCCATTAAGTAATTATTACCTCCTGTGACAGGTACAACTAGGGGTTTCTGCAGTCCTGGTGATGAGTTTTTATATAATCCAACAAACCCACCAGGAGGCTTCTGACTATCCAGCAAATTTACATCAGATTTGTACAGAAGATCATAGCCAGGTGGGTGAGACGTGCAAGGTGTCTGGGCCTTTTCACCAGAGAGAGGATGGATACCATGATAGAAAGTCCCTCCATGATGGTGGAGGTTTTCTGCCAGTGCAGTCTGGTCAATGCTGAGTGCAGCTAGAGGGTTCATCTTATAAGCTGTACTAGCATCCACCTGCAAAAAAAGACAGTCCAAGTAAGAGACTATAAAAATAATAAATTACTTAAAACAAGACCTCACTCAAAGAACCTTATTCTAAATTATCTACACAGTTTAGCACCCAATAAAAAAACAATACGTTTGTCAAAGAGGTCCCAATCCTGCTAAGAAATGGTACCTTGCAAAGTTTTCTTCCCCAAGACGTCCGTCTGCATAGGTCTTCTTCTTATCTTCAACCAACCAGGGAGGTGTACAGCTGGAGTCCTGATTAGAGCATACAGCACCTCCACTGGATCCTCTCACACAGTCATACCAAGGTTTACAGTACATGGGTTGTCCAGCACTTGTTCACCTGTCTCTTAGACTGACCCCAGACGCCCTGCAAAAAAAGAAAAAACATCAGTTGAAGAGTCATGACCTCCACAGAGTTTTGATGTAAGTAACTGGACTTCTTGTTTGAGTTTGAAAGACTTTTCGTTCCTCAACTGAGGATCTTCATCAGTCTCTGGTTGAACCCTAGTAGTTATACTTCTTTAGACCTCTCCCTTCTCCACCTGACAAAGGAGTCACAAGTCAAGGAGTCACGGCTCCTTAGAGACAGGTGACTACCTCTGATGGTGATGAGCACAAGAATCTGTGAGATAAAATCATACACATATTTCTTTGGTGTGAGAGAGAAATGTTTAAAAATATAATAATGTCCAAGTTCTTTACAGTAGAGCGATTGAGTTATATTTATTAATATTAGGCCTGATAAAAAATAAAAAGAGATTCTATTTTTTCTGTTGTTGTTTTTATTTTACATCGTTTAACATTTAAAATGCTTGATCTCCTGTGTGTGTGTGTGTGTGTGTCAGTACTAATTGGTTTTTTTTTTCTCCCTGCTGGATTATTAGTTCCTTGGGAAACGTGCTTTATCTGTTCTTCAGCACACACACACAAACACACAGAGAGAGAGAGAGAGAGAGAGTAATTGATGGCTGTTAGGGAGCTGAGATTTCAATAACGACTCTTATCTCCAGAGTACTGAAGGACAGCTGTGTGGGTGTGTGTGTGTGTGTGTGTGTGTGAGGGCAGTTTGATAGATGGACAGGAGACGTTAGCGCGTGCACACACACACCGAGACAAAACGCACACACACACACTTGTTAGGGAGCTGAGATTTCAATAACGACTCTTATCTCCAGAGTACTGAAGGACAGCTGTGTGGGTGTGTGTGTGTGTGTGTGTGAGGGCAGTTTGATAGATGGACAGGAGACGTTAGCGCGTGCACACACACACCGAGACAAAACGCACACACACACACTGACTCCTTTTGCTGCAATTTTGTAAACTGGATTTCTGCCAGACAAATCCTTCTGACGTTTGATAAATTTATTTTTATAGAGAATTTATTTGTATTTATTTAATTAACCAAAACACATTGGTGGAAGTCCAACTGAAGAAGTCTGAAGGTCCATATTCAGCACCCCAGAGGTGTACGCTATATTGGATAACCATTAGCGTTTTCGCTACAATTTAAATTAAGTTATTATGATTTGGCAAAAAAATAAATTAATAAAATAAACGGACTGAAACAAAAAAACAACTACAGAGACAGAAAGAGCGACAACGAAAGCAATGACACCTGCGAGAAAACGGCTACAAAGAGGCGATTGTTTTATTGTTGACTTTGAATAATTTGTTCACGATTTTATAGTGTGCCGAAAAATTAACGATTTTACGCTCAATGCTGTTTCGCAAAAGCCAAAAGTTCTTTGTTTGTTTGTCTCAATTAGTTGACACTCACCTTCGACACCACCTGTCACTTTTCCTAACGCTTCCGTCCTCGCGCCACTCAACACGTCCATCTTCGCCGGTTTGTTGACGCACACACAGGCAAAAACAATACAACTGTTGGAGAATTGTTAATTTAAGAGAAAACACACGGTGACGGTAGATAAACTCGTGAATGTGCGCACGAGCGTTTGAAAAAATATCTACATCTACAAAAAATAAAACATACAAAACTGAAAATCCACAGGCGGGAATATTCCTCAATATCCTTGTGTCACGCACAGCTCCGCCGTACTTTTTTTCTCAACATTATTACAGACGACGTCGGCGCATGTGCTTTTATATCGTCTCCTTTCTCTCTCTCTCTCTCTTTTCATAAAGCTAAAACACGGCAGAGTATTTCCGGTCCTGGATTTACAAAATTAAAGCAGTTCAAACGCGTATATATTATGTATAAAAGTTAAAGAGTTAAAGTATACATTGTTTGACTTTTCGTGCCTAACATTTCAGCGACACCTGGTGGATGTGATTGGCACTGTGGCTTTAATTGCACTGCTTTTTCCTCTCAAAATGATTTTAATAGGGTTTAATATACAAGGATTAATATTTGTTTTGTTCAGCAATATGACATTTTTATTAAATAAAGACAATAATATAGCATGAATAGAGATAAAAAGGAAATATAAATACAAATGTAATTAATAAAGAAATTAAAAAGAATTAAAATAAAACACTAAAGGAGCAAAAAAAAAACAACAACCAACAACCAAGGTTTAAGAATGTGAACTTCATCCTCTGGTTTACAGTTACAAAGATGTGTTTAAGGACAATGACACGTCACTCTGTAGTTACAATCAGATCAGTCTCAATAAATAGTTAATATAAAATAAAATGGTTCCATATAAAAATACACATACAGTACATATGACACACACATATAAAAACAAAAGCCTTAAATAAGTTTTACAAAGGAGCAGGAGCCGAAGGTGGACATAGGGACACCGAAGAACCAGTCCACCACACAGCGAACCCTGGGTACAGAGGTTCGGTGAAGGTGGTCTTAAAAGTGTAGAGGTGAACCCATTGTTGTAAGGACACCCTGTAGAAGGACAATGTCCCCCCTGGTTGGTCTACGTAAACTGCCACTCTGTGGGAGACACAGTCTGAGGAGATGGAGGTGTGTCTGTTGTTGTGGTAGATGTAGTAGTGGCCCTCAGAGCACCTCAGGCTCCATGACTGCTGGTTCCACCCAAACTCACACTCGTCTCCATCCCCTCTTCGTCTCACTCCTTTGTAACTAATAGAGACGTACACCTTCCCTTGCCACTCTACCTCCCAGTAACACCGACCAACAACAGCCTCCTTACACAGCAGCTGAGGCCAGTGGTCGAAGCGGTCCTCGTGGTCGGGGTACGGCTGCTCCTCCTCCACACGGGTTGCAGTCCTGCTGTCGTCTGACAGTAGGATCTTTGGGTAAACCGTGTTGACGTCAATGGTGAGTGCACAGGAATCTAACGAAAGCAGAACACGAGTTATTCAGCTTTCATGTGATCACACAGAGATGACATCATAAAAAAGAGAAATGCTTACACTTCCTGAAACCAGGAGTCATCCACGGAAGACCTCCAGGCTCCACCCTGAAGAAGAAGAGAAGCTGAGTCAAAGATTGTGGAGCTGCTACTTCCAGTCATTAGACTGATGGAGTTTATACCTCCATCTGTCAATGTACCTAGTCCATACCTGGGTCTGGGTTTGGGCCCCTACCTGCACCCAAGCCTTGAACCCCACCAGACATCAGTGCCCCAAGGTCTGAACCTAAATCCATCCTTCTGTATTAGAATAACTCTATGCAAAGTACCTCAGAGTGTCAAGTCGGCACTGGGGGTCCCTCAGTTTGGTGGACAGCATCTTCACTCCTGATTCTTCTAGATAGTTGTAGCACAGATCCAGGTTCCTCAGCTGAGTCATTTCAGAGTTCAGAACTGAGACCAGAGAGATGCAGCTATCTTTAGTTAGAAGACAACCTGAAAGTCTGCAAAAACAACAGCAAACACATTCATATACAGTAGAATACTGAAACCATGAGTGACTGAGCGTATCTGATGAGTCCCTCAAACCTCAAAGTCCTCAGTTTGCAGTTGGAACTCTTGAGTCCTTCACAAAGCAGCTCAACCCCTGAGTCCTGCAGGTCATTGTTGCTCAGGTCCAGTTCTTTTAGAGTGCAGGACTTGGAGCTGAGAACCGAGGACAGAGCCTCACAGCTTTCCCTGGTCAGGTTGCAGCCACTCAGACTGGAGAAACAGAAAAAACATAATGTCTTCAGTGTCAATGAAATGCAAGTCTCTACTAGAGGGAGGACATGAGTCTGGCTCTCAGACCTCAGTGTAGACTCTAATTTATCTAAATCTTCAGAAGTCAGAAATAATCCTAATTTAAAGTCCAATTGATACTGACTTAAAAAATGTGAAGAATGTGAAGAACCCAACTCTTACTCTGTTATCAAGTAGAAAACCCTAAAATACATACTCTGCAGACTTGGAGTTCTTGGCCACCGGCAGCAGCTTCAGAAAAGCCTCCTCAGAGGCAGAGTACTTCTTCAGGTCGAACACATCAATGTCCTTCTCTGATGATAGTAAAATGAAGACAAGAGCTGAAAGCTGAGCTGGAGACACATGGTCAGTGGACAAACGTCCTGACGCCATGTACTTCTGTATCTCCTCCACCAGAGAAGAGTGGTTCAGTTCATTCAGACAGTGGAAGAGGTTGATGGTTCTTTCTGTGGTCTGGTCCTCACTGATCCTTTCCTGAAGGTAATCAACTGTGTCCTGACAGTTCTTTGAATCGATCTTTGTACGTTTCAACAGTCCATGTAGCAGATTCTGATTGGTCTCCAGTGAAAGGCCCAGGAGGAAGCGGAGAAACAAGTCCAGGTGTCCATTTGGACTCATTAAGGCCTGGTCCACAGCACTCTGGTGCAGATGTTTCAGGTCAGGTATGTCTCCGGAAGCCATTGACCTCTTAACTTGTGATGGTCCTTCTGACATAAGATTGACTCCAGAGGTGATGAAGGTCAGATGGACATAGAGAGCAGCCAGAAACTCCTGAACACTCAGATGGACAAAGCAGAAGACAGTGTCCCGGTACAGTCCTTTCTCCTCTTTGAAGACCTCTGTGAAGACTCCTGAGAACCAGGAAGCCTCTCTGACATCGATACCACACTCTGTCAGATCGGACTCATAGAAGATCAGGTTTCCTTTCTGCAGCTGCTCAAAAGCCAGTTTCCCTAGAGATTCGGTCATGGTCCTGTTCTCTGGAGTCCAGTGTGGATCTGTCTCAGCTCCTCCATCGTACTTCACCTTCTTCTGCTTAGACTGAACAACTAGGAAGTGGATGTACATCTCCGTCAGGGTCTTGGGCAACTCTCCCCCGTCTCTGCTCTTCAATGTGTTCTCCAGAACTGTGGCAGTGATCCAGCAAAAAACAGGGATGTGGCACATGATGTGGAGGCTCCGTGAGGTCTGGATGTGGGTGATGATCCTGTTGGCCTGCTCCTCATCTGTGAACCTCTTCCAAAAGTACTCCACCTTCTGTGGGTCGGTGAACCCTCTGACCTCTGTCACCACGTCCACACAGTTGGCAGGGATCTGGCTGGCCGCTGCAGGTCTTGTGGTGATCCAAAGACGGGCAGATGGAAGCAGGTTCCCCCTGATGAGGTTTATCAGCAGCACCTGCACTGAGGTGGACTTGGTGACATCAGTCAGAATCTCAGCGCTGTGGAAGTCCAGAGGGAGTCGACACTCGTCCAGTCCGTCAAAGATGAAGACCACCTGGAAGTCCTCAAACCTGCAGATTCCTGCTTCTCTGGTTTCAGTGAAGAAATGGTGGATCAGGTCCACTAAACTGAACTTTTTCTCCTTCAGTACATTTAGCTCCCTAAAGGTGAACGGAAAGGTAAACTCAATGTCTTGGTTGGTTTTGTCTTCAGCCCAGTCTAGGGTGAACTTCTGGGTCAGAACTGTTTTCCCAATACCAGCAACTCCCTTGGTCATCACAGTTCTGATTGGTGCTGCTCTTCCCGGCGGAGGACTGAAGATCTCCTCGTGCCTGACGGTTCTTTCTGGTCTGTCTCGTTTCCTTGAAGCTATTTCAATTTGTCGGATCTCGTGTTCCTTGTTCACCTCCTCTGTCCCGCCCTCAGCAATATAAAGTTCAGTAAAGATCTTATTCAAAGGGGTGGGGCTTCCTGCTTTAGCCACACCCTCAAATAACCAGTGAAACTTCCTTCTGAGGTTGGACTTGAACGTAGGCTGGCACATGGCAGGAGATCCTGGAAGAGAAACCAAAGCAAGAGTGACTTCTGAAACCTAGAGGTGATCAGAATTTGATGTTTGAAAGTGATGGATCTGGGTGTGATCTTACTGTTCTGCAGACGCTCAGCAAGCTTCTCCTCTTTCATGGTCCTCAGGAAGTCTAAGACAATCTTGAGGAAAGCGTCTCGACTCATCCTCCTTCTCTGCTCCTCTTCCAAGCTGCCCAGAACTCCCTCCTGCTCTATCGCCCTCTGATTACCACAGTATTCTGGGTAATCCAGAAACAGAGCATTCTGCATCCGTTTCAGTTCATTTTTGGCAAACATGCAGATATTCTGCTGAAGCACCTGCAACATATACGGTGTGGTCAGGACAATGACAGCTCCCTGCTGGTTATTGCATTTATTACCTATACTGACCGTGAAGACAGAGTCCAGGTCATTTGGAAGCTGCTGCTGCTGATGCTGCTGAGGCTGCTGCTGCTGCTGCTGCTGATGCTGCTGCTGTTCCTGGATCCTGCAGAAGAACTAGAAAATTCAGGTTTCAGATTCTTCACACTACACAAGGAAACCAAAGGTTTCCTTATATTTATACATACACACACACATATATACAGTGTATATATATAAGTGTTGGACATAACAACTAAAGACCTGAATTCAGAAGGACAGCTTCCATATTTAAAACTCAGTGGTTCAGCCTTCGACCTGTGACTCCTAACACAGCTATGTTCCTCAAATGGTTCTGGGTCTGGTACTTGATGTGGTTCCTGGTCTGAAAACCGAATGACTCTGAAAGAAAACCAAACAATTTAAAATGTTTACAAAGATTTTAGATATAAATATAATAAATGCATGATATATAAAAAATAAAAATAAAAAATACAATAAAGTGTAAAATAAGTTTACATCTTTATATTTATGTTAATCTATTATAAATATAAAATATAAGCATATATTGTATTTATAAAATATGAATGCTTCTTCATGTTACAATTTTTAAATGTATTGTGAATGTAAACTAATAAAGGTAAAAGTATAATAATAATAATAATAATAATAATCATGATAATAATAATAATGTACTTTTTGTTAAACAGAGGTTGATGTTTGAAGTTGATGACATCCTCCATGGAGCGGTCACATCTGAAGGAAACACAGCTGAGTTCAGGGTCAGCTTTGTCCGGTCTGTGTGTTTACAAACAAGCACACACATAAATACACACACATATACACACACACACACATAAATTGTAGTATTTACTGAGCATAAACTGAGGTCAGAGTTTGGAGAGAGTCTCTCACTTGTCCATCTCTTCATCCTTGCTGCGACTCATGATGCTTTTAATTCTGCACTGTGCTGGAAACATACGCCATCTGCCGGTTAAGACCAAATCAACATTAAATGCGTTTAATGTATAATGTTTTGTTACATAACGCAGCCTTTAGGAGTCTTCTGGGCTAGCTTCTAACTTTTGAGCTAATATGCATCCTTCTAATAATACTTTTAGGTAACTGGTTTTAGTTAACTGGTTAGTCTCGTGACTATGTCTTCCTCACTTTGTATAAATATTACAAAGAATTATTAATTTAGCAGCACTTTCATTCTTTTTACATTTACATTCTTTTAGCTCTGGATCTTTCTAGTGATTATTTAACGGGGATGATAGCCGATAAGCTAAAAAGTGATCTTACGCAGAAAACATGGAACCACGACACAAAACACAAGCGATGTCCATTTAACAATCGTGAAGACCCCTCTCTTGACTTTTAAAAATGTTTTGAAGTTAAAACCAAACAGACCCCACGCACTACTGCGGTCGTTCTTCCAGAATCCACCAGAGGGCGTCAGAACAACAGAGGTTCCATGATAAAAAACCCAATACACTGTACCGTCATCAATATTTTATATTTATAATACTTTATTTAAAAAAAATACATTTCAATAAAAGTTGATATCAGCAAAAACTTCACGATATATGTAGGTAAACTGTGGATAAAACTAATCAACCACTGATTTATTCTACGTCACAGACTGAACTAATAAATCATCAAAAACCCATAAATGACTCTCACAGAACCTGAATCGGCTTTAAACATATTTTTATGTTATTAACTTTGATGTAATTAAACGTCGTCTGAATTTATAAACAAAAATATAACACGTTGCATGTTACGTTTTCTTCAAAGTGAGTGCAAAGTGAAAGTGAAAATTTAAAGTAGAAACAACGGTTTTAAAAGTAAACAACGGAGTAAAAACGGGTCCAACTCACCGTTCAAAACGTTAAAAACGATGCAGCATTTACGCCTATGGCTTACTTCCGATAATAACATAGCTTGCTTTTACGAATGAGCAACATCTACTGACCAATCAGAAATCAGGACGCTGACACGTCAAACCGACCAAGTCAGCTGACTGCATTTATGCAACTTCCTTCCTAAAAAATTACTAAAAGTGAAACTGTTGTGATGAAATGAATGTTTGTCATTCCTCAGTTATAAACAGGACAAAACAAAGTGTGAGTGATGTAATAACAGGGGAAATTAGTCCTCTCCATTTTACTCATCCACAGAACTGGAACAGGGAAGTAAACCATTTCACCACAGCAGCCACTGACTGTCCGATGTGCAATCTTTAGTGATGAATGATTTATATACACAACTCCTCATGATTAAAATACAATGTAACATTAGTGTCTAAAGTCAAGCCATGCCACTTTAACGACCTCCTCTCAGAAAACTAAATCCTGTTACCAAATGTTATTTGTTTGTTTTTTGAATGACCAACATCGAGATGCTGAACATGTTTTGGGTTGACAAAAAAAATCCCTAGTTCACTTGCTGTACTTTTTACTTGCTGAACCTCATCTGGCTCATGTGTTTTAGCCATTTTAAACTGACCACAGATGCTAAATGTTTGTTTTAATGTTTAGAATAATCCAGACATTCTTGTAATCATTATTTTGGCCAGTCTTACGTTTCTAACTCTCCTCTCCTTTTTGTTTATTTTTTTTTTTAGATGAATCTGATTTGGAAGATTTGTTAAAGTTCAGCTGGTCTCTAGGAGTCGGACATTGGACCTCAGACCTGGACTATTATCGACCATTCATGTAAACACTCTGAGCGTTGGTCACATAGACAGT
>NC_024320.1:16124388-16128227 GCF_000523025.1 Cynoglossus semilaevis
TTTTATTAAATTGTTCCAGACATTGGCGTCATGTGGCTGCGTCTCATCTTCGTGATATTCTTCAGCGTCTGTCGCTGCCGTTCGGCCTCAGGTGAGCAATTGTTGAATAGAAACAAAAAAGAGCATTAGCATTAGCATGCTAAAGTTGCTAACTGAGCTAACTTTGATAACAGGTTTACCTGAACGCTAGCAGGACAGTCAATCGTAGTAACCGATTACCTCATGTTTACAATCTGATTGATCCCCCTAAACAAGAACTGTGGTTCTCAACTGTGGTAGGCGTACCACCAGTGGTACGCGAGCGCCCTCTAGTGGTACGTGGGGAAAATTCACATCTTCACATTTACATTTTCAATTGAATAAATCTAAAACATACCATGCACAATTAATACAACATTTAAACATAAACAGTGGCGCTTTGGCCCAGAGACAATGTCTCTGGCATCGGTGTGGACCCCCAGGGTTCCCCTCGTGGGCAAGTTTGAATCCCGGTTAGGGCGGTTGGTACCTTACAGTGGACTCACCACCCGCAGGAAGGTTTAGGTACGGTGCAATGTGATTTGGTGGTGACTGCTGCTCCCGCAACCCGGGAACGGAGAAGTGGATGAAAATGGATGGATTTAAACATAAACATCTGTATAAACATTTTCAAGTTTGAGAACCACTGGTCTGGCGTGTTTAAGGACAAGTGCCAGGTACTATCCTTTTCTCTGCCACAGAAGCTCAGTGATTTCAACTGAGGGAAACTCCCATCACAGAAACTAGAATTTAGGAAGTAGGCAGACAAACAGGTAGACAGGAAGCTCCACACCACATTGTCCTGGTTTGACTTTGACAATAGTGGAGACAAAACGTTTTTATGGTACTGTGCTGTGGAAAATGGTCTCAGCAACAGCTGTCGTCCACCTGAGAAATTGCTTTATCCGTCAACTTGCTGGGATCAAAGGTCATGAAGGGTTTTTTGTTTATCGTTTTCGTAGTCTTCCTGGATCCAGATCAGGCTCACGGAGTCCTGGTCCGGACCCGACGTGGGAACTCAGGTTGGTTGGAGGAGCTGCAGAGAGGAGACCTGAAGCGGGAGTGTCTGGAGGAGAGGTGTTCATACGAAGAAGCCCGGGAGGTGTTTGAACACACAGAGACCACGGTGTGTGTCCTCCAGGACCAAAACATGTCACAGTACAAAGAAAGAGAATCAAAATGAGCCTAGACAAAGCTGAATGTTGGTTAAGATGACCAAATCTTTTAAATGTTTTTTACCCTCTAACCTTTACTGGTTATTTTTCCTTAGGATGAATTTTGGAAAACATACAACGGTGAATATATTTAATTAAATGAGTCAAACATCAACATCTATTATTTCTTTTAGGTTTGTGTGTTAATCAGTAAAGCTGTGTTTTGTTTCAGTTCCAGACAGCTGTAACTCTTCCCCTTGTTTGAACGGTGGCAGTTGTTCCAGCCAGGACTCCAGCTACACCTGCTTCTGTTTACCCCAGTTCAGTGGAATGAACTGCGAGCTTGGTGAATTTACTGACGAAAGAGAGAATGTCTACGTAAATATACGACTGATGTGTACAATTTCACATATAATAATAATAATAATTATTATTATTATTTAAGTATTATCAGGCTGTAATCTAAGTCTTTCAAGACAACAATGTTTCGCACCGAGTTCAAGTCCAAAAATCTATTTTTCACGTAGCCTACATCTAGTGTTAGAGAATGTCTGTTGTTAAACATCTGCAGTTGTTTTGTGATAAATCAGCTGGAGGTTTTGACAGAAACCCTGGCTGTTTTTAATTCCTGCCTGCTGGAGAACGGGGGCTGCGAACATTTCTGCGATGAAGACGAGGAAGGACAAAGACTGAACTGTTCGTGTGCCGATGGTTACCGTCTGGACTCTGATGGGCGGAGCTGCATGACAGAAGGTGGGGCTCTGTGGGTCACATGACACATCGAAGGAACAGCCTTCTTTGACATACAGTATATTAAAACATGTGTTCTGTGTTTTTATACCCTGTATATCATTAACCTTGATTACTACCAGGTCCCAGGAACCAAAGACAACTGAAAACAGGTTGATTCTCAACAAAATTATGAAACAAATTCTCACATGAACACATAATTCCTCTGGTGTCTTTAGAGCCGTTGGCGTGTGGAATGGTACCAGTGCTTCAGAACCAGAACAAACAAAATCAGCTGGACCCTCGAGCTCGAATTGTGGGAGGAACAGAGTGTCCTAAAGGAGAATGTCCCTGGCAGGTAATGCTGAGAGGTAGACTCTTCTTAAGACGAGTTCTTGTTTCTTTAACTAACTTTAACTCTTAAACCCAACCACACGATTGGCAGGTAGAACCAAATGACCTTGGTCTGCGTTTCAGGTCTTGTTGGTGTATAAAGGGAAGGGCTTCTGCGGTGGAATCATATATAAACCCACATGGATACTCACTGCGTCTCACTGTGTTGAAGACACAGATGTTCGGTTCCTGAAGGTGATAGCAGGTAGAGTTAGTCCCATTTTTTACATCTGGTACAGTTAGCCAAATGACTCTAAAGGATAGTTGGTATGCTGGAAACAAAATTAGCCACCAGACGACTACGGGGTATTCAAATATCAAGCAAAATAGCTAGAATATCTTGGCAATGAAATGTTGATTTTGTTTTGTCAGGTGAACACAACACGGAGATAAACGAGGGCACAGAGCAGGCCGTACAGGTCGCTGAGATCCTCATGCACGAGAGTTATGTGAGCAGAACAGCAGACAACGACATCGCCCTCCTCCGCCTCCACTCGCCCATCGTCTACACGTCGTACGCTGTTCCCGCCTGCCTGCCCACACGCCTACACGCCGAGCGTGAGTTGTGGGCCGTGAGCCTTCACACCGTCAGTGGTTGGGGGAGGAGGGGTGAGCTGGGGCCCGTCTCCACTGTGCTGCGCCGCCTGCTGGTGCCACGCATCCGCACAAAGCAGTGTGTGGAGGAGAGTGGCGTGACGCTGACGGAGAACATGTTCTGTGCCGGCTACCTCGAGGGCAATCAGGACTCGTGCAAGGGCGACAGCGGCGGTCCCCTGGTGACACGTTACAAGAAGACCGTCTTCCTGCTCGGGGTCGTCAGCTGGGGGCGGGGCTGTGCCCGTCCGGGCAACTACGGCATCTACACCCGTGTCTCCAACTACTTGGAGTGGATTCACAACCGGACTGCTTCAGCAGATTTATCCACGAATCACACAGACACAGCGACGACCAACCGGACCACAGAGGAGCCACCGACTAAAGAGAACGGAACATTCTAGAAAAAAATATATATAATAAAAATGTTCAAACAAACAGTATACAATAAGCTGTAATCAGCCAAGAAATGAAGGGAATATTAGGAACTGTGTGTGAGTTTGTGCTTGTGATTTCTTCAGTCATATCTTTGATCAGGTCACACTGTCTTTATCATGGACTTTAAATGTTTAGAAAAGAATAGTTAATGGTTAATATTTAATTAAAGTGAAACGGAATATTTGATTCATAATTGTGACGTCGGTTTTTATCAGTTAGCTTGTTTGGAAAATATATGACTTCATTTATTCTTGCAAATACATTTTATTTTTTAGTTGAACAGGACACAGAATGTGCAGTGTTTATTGATGTGGTCTACGTGGACCCTGACTCTATGGGTCAGAGGACAAGTGGGTGTGACCTGGGGCAGATAAGCCTGTCTGTTAAGAGCCCACTGCTGTTGGCTTTTCTTCTTCACTGTTACCATCATGCTGCTGCTGAGGAGAGTTCTGTCGACCAACGCCATACCACCACCACCACCGCCGCTGCTGCTGCTGCTGCTGCTGCCACTAA
>NC_024320.1:16128457-16152006 GCF_000523025.1 Cynoglossus semilaevis
CATCGTGCTGCTGGTGAGGTGTGTGCCGACCACCGCCACCCCCCCCCCCCCGCTGCTGCTGCTGCTGCTGCTGCTGCAACTAAACATCACTGCTGCTGCTGCTAACCCAGGTAAAAGAACCACACTCAAATGGATCTGGTCTCTAAGGTGGCTGAAAATGTACTCCAACATAATCAAAGATTAGACAAAGTCTAATTCTAACCTAAAACTGGTCTAATACTGGCGGAGGAAGAGCTCCAGAAAGATGGTTTTGAAGGTCTCAGTCACCAAGGTCTTCACATTTGAGGTGTTTAGGTTTCATTAAGACCCTTCTCTAGTCAGAACGGTATTTAATTAGTGAAACTCACACCCGTACAGTTACTAATTCTTATCTTCAAGACAAAGTTGTCAAACCAGAGCAGGTGCAGTAAAATAATTACAGTAGCTCACAACCTGTTCAAACATTAACCAAAACTGAGGTCAAATATTTACACAGCTAAAAGGTTAAGCAAACATTTAGAAATGGCAAAAAAAAAAAAAATCTAAAAAATGAAAATGTATTTCAAATTTAGAATATCATTTAAAAGAAATCTGGTACTAAATTATATATATATAAAAAATGTCAGTTTTTGTGGAGCAGCATGACGCTAACAACATCCTACAAAGATGGCGGCGAGCGAACAGCGGCTTCCTGGAAGAGCTGAAACAGGGAAACCTTGAGCGTGAATGCATCGAAGAAATCTGCAGCTACGAGGAGGCACGAGAGGTCTTCGAGGATGAAGACAGGACGGTCAGCTCTTTCTCGGTTGATTAGAAATTGAAACTAGCTTAGCATTGATGAGCAAAAGAACAGCAACATTAGCCTTCACATTTGAAGTAGCATCTATTGAAATGTGAATCATTTGTAGCTGTAATGTTGGTACTAGTATTTACATCAAACTATGCATTATAAGATGAAAGAAGATTAACATTGATTTTTGAAAAAGACCTTAGCATTAGCCTCAACTTTAGCATTTCCACTGATCTACATTAAGATGAATCTGAGTGCTAGCATGCGCAGCAATACACTGGGTTATGGATCAACTACTTCTCAGTAATATATTGATATATTAGTCTTTGATTGATGAATGATCAGTTATTGACAGATCACTGAAGCACTGGTTCATCAGTTATTGATCCTTGTTGGTTGCTTTTTCAGATACAGTTCTGGTTGAGCTACCGTGGTGAGTACATTGTCTCTTTTCTCCCAGTTAAGATGAGACTGCACTCAGAGTTAGACTTTCAGGTGTTAATTCTAATATATTGCTACTTTTGTTTCTATTTTCTGGTTAATCAGGTACTGAGCCGTGTCTGGAGAACACGTGTCAGAACAACGGCACATGTGTTGCCATCGGGAAGCATTACGAGTGCATGTGTCCAGTAGGCTTTGAAGGACGTCACTGTCAGACAGGTGGTGAAAGTCAAACATTGTAGTTTCTTTTATACACCTTCAAATGAGCCTTTAATGTTAACAAACATTAGAACAATGTATTCTCATTTATTTTGTCCAGTTTTTGAAGACTCCCTGAAGTGTCTGTACCAGAATGGACTGTGTCAACATTTCTGTGATGGCTCTGGAGAGAAACGCAAATGTTCCTGTGCTGACGGATACAGACTTGGAGAGGACGGACGGACCTGCGTCGCCGATGGTAGAACCTTTATGACTTTACTTCAGTTTTTTTTTTATGTAAGCCACATAAGGTAGCACAGGATCTGGTCTTTCCCCTCAGTCCAGATCCAGGACACTTTGAAGAGACCAAATCTAGTTTTGGGCTGTTGACTTTTATATTGCAGGTTCTGATTTGTGTCCTTTGTTTCTAGCGGAGTTCCCATGTGGCCAGGTGGCACCAAAGAATCCGGCTGGAACTGACAGTGTTGTGCCTCAGATGAGAGCGGTGGGATCGAACCACTGCCCTGAAGGAGAATGTCCTTGGCAGGTAAAAGACAAGACATTTCCAAAGTTTAAGAACTTTAAGAAGATATACATTAGCTAAGCACAGTTAACGACATTATCGATTATATAATAACGATATTAGGTCTTAGGTCAAGGGTGTCAAACTCAATTTCACAGTGGGGCACAAGAAAGCGGGTCAGATTTGGGCCCCGTGCCTGGCTTTGACACGTGTGATCTAAAAGAACTTCTGATTTCGTTGATTCCCTTCAGGTTCTGGTCCAGTTGAACGGAACCAGTCACTGTGGAGGAGTTCTGGTCAAACCTGATTGGGTCCTAACGGCCGCCCACTGTGTCCTCCATCATCAACCAGACCACTTAATGGTGGTGGCAGGTAACGAAACGATAAACGGCTCTGACGTCAGAAGTTAGATGTCAGTTAGAAGTAGCAGGCTAACTTAACTTTTTGAATAAATGTATATAATAAAGATGTGTTTTTTCTTGAATAACTGTTTGTTGGAATAGTCATGTTATAATAGGCACCTGATTTTCCCACCAGGAAAACTAAACCTGGACATAAGCGATGGGACGGAGCAGCGGATACCCGTCTCCATGGCAATCCCTCATCCCAGTTACGCGGTTGCATCAGGTGACAGCGACTTAGCGTTGCTGCAGCTTAGTCGACCTTTGACATTAAACCATAACGTTAACACCGTGTGCCTGCCAACCAGAGAATTGTGGGAGCGTGAGCTCTCACTAGTACGGTACCACAGTGTGTCGGGCTGGGGGAAGAGGACAATTGGAGGCAACATAAAGGAAGCAGAAGGAGTTCCTGTGTCACCATTTCTCCGCAGGATGATGGTCCCGCTCATAGAGAACCGTCGATGCTCCCAGTGGAGTAACTTCACCTTCACAGAGAACATGTTATGTGCCGGGTACCTCGAGGGACAGAGCGAAAGCTGCCGTGGCGACGATGGCAGTCCACTTGTTACAGATTTTGGTCACACCTATTTCCTGGTGGGTGTAGTCGGCTGGGGGCGTGGTTGTTCGCAACCCGGATACTACACAGTCTACACAAACGTGGCCAACTTTGTGGGCTGGGTAGTGCAGACCATTAAGGCACCACCCATAATAAGTGTAAGCAAGTGACATCATAGAACAGAAACAGATTCAATAATATTAAATTGTTCAATGAATCATGTATTGTTTTGTGAAGAAAGTCAATGTATTAATTTGTGTAAAAAGAATAAAAGAAATAAAAGTGACTGATTATTCTGAGTAAATGAGTACATAATCTATAAATGCATTTCACAGAAAATAGTCATGACAATAATATTTAAATGTATTAATTTAACTCATTTAACACTATGAATATAAAATGTTAAAATCAAACAAAATATTGAAATAATAAATAATAATAATACGGTAAATAATAAATTGTAAAATGAAATCTATTTTTCATTACCAATGATTTGAACTATTAATGAAAACTCTTTAACACACCTCTCATTGATGCTCCTTTCATACTCAGTCTGCTGTGGTATGCTAAATTGTGGTGCGGAAAATATTTTAACATTTACATTTTCAACTGAATAAATAAATAAATAAACATACCGTGCACAATTAATACAACATTTAAACATAACCATTTCTAAACATCTCTCCTGTGGTGGAAGCTAACAGTGAAGGCCTACGCTGCTATACTCTGATGTTGGTCATCATGGTGGTACTCAGAGAGATCAATGTTTTCTCAGGCGGTACAGAGTAGAAAAAGTTGGAGAACCACTGGCTTAGAATCTGTTATTTTTTGTATTTTCGTCTGATAAATGGATCAAAGCTCATCAAGAAACTCGAGATTTAAGGTTTTATTGACATTTCTGAAAAATGTATGTTTCCTGAAACATGATTCAAAATGGTTTAAAGAGAAACTGAAAAATCTAATTCTAATAGCCCTTCCCACTGATGCATCAAAGCTCCGCCTTTTCCTGTCAACATCAGCCCCCTCTCTTCAATCACTGAGGTCAACGTCCTCTGTTCCAGCCTCCTGTTAACAGACTTAGACTCTGGTATAAACTCTTTTCTTCACCGAGACGCAGAAGGACTTTCAATAAGAGCCAGCATCTTCATCAGCACCAAACATCAGAGCGAGGATGTTCTGCCGTCAGAGCTACTCCCTGGTTTTGCTGCTCCTCCACCTGGTCACTGCTGCTGCTGCTGCTGCTGCTGCTGCTGCTGCTCATGGTATGTCAACCACAAAACTTCACATGTACCAGGACACAGCTGCAACAAGTGTGTGTATGTGTATGTGTGTGTGAAAAACTAAACAGTCTGACAGGTGACATATGACCCTTGACCCCTGCACTCTCTTCTTCTGTGTGTGTGTGATGTCACTTTTTGTTAGTTTGTTGGTCGTCACCCATCGTCTACAACACTGAACTCAAACAAATTTATGGTTTTACCAAAAAGCTAGTTAGAAAAATATTAGCAACGCTGGATATAAAATACCCAGAAGATAACTGAAAAATAGGCAAAAGTAACTATCAAAAAAATATTGAGCAATTACATTAAACAAAGACTAAGCAGTCAAAATCAAAAAAATATTTAGCAATTACATTAAACAAAGACTAAGCAGGTAGCCAGAAGAATACTCAACTCAAGGAGTAGCAAAAATGAACAGCTTCTGTAAGAGGCTGAAAATGGATTTTTAAAATAACCAACTCTCATTCCTTTTTGTTTTCACTTTTTTCCCCCTTTTGTTCAGTCTTTATGGATGACGCAGCTGCCAATGAGGTATTGAACAGGCGAAGACGAGCTAACAGTTTCTTTGAGGAAGTGAAACAAGGAAACATGGAGAGAGAATGTATGGAGGAGCGCTGCAGCTTCGAAGAAGCACGGGAGATCTTCGAAAACAAAGAGAAAACGGTGATGAAGGAAAGACAGAAAGTGAAGCAAGAATAGAAGGAAATGACGGACACAAAAGCTAAAAGTTAGCAGAAATATAGCATTCCTAAAGCAAAACAAATGTGATTGGTCAAAAAAAAACAATTTTGTTGCCATTCGTTTTAGGTTTGCAGCACCTGAACTGCTGACTCTGACTTCTTTCACCCTGGCACGTGAAATATACTCAAATATATACAACTGAAGCGTAGAAAAATCAAGAGAAACGCTTTGAAAAGAATGAAAGTTGAGAACAGACTTCTCTGCATTATTTTATAAATAATCATGATATATGTATTGAAAAATAAGGCAGTGATTCTGATAGTGTTTGGACCAGCAGAGCAGACGTTGATGGTCTTGACTGTACACCACTGGTGTAAAATGTTGTACTTTTTGAGTGATGTTCTTCTAATGGAAACATTTTTTTTTTTACTTTTTGTTTGGAATGACTAAAAATTGTTGTTTCTTTTTTAGGATGAATTCTGGAATGTATATTTTGGTAAGAACATGATGATTTACAAATGCCTTAAAATATACAAAAGCAGCAAAGACATCCAATAAGACAGAAACTTATTGGATGCTTTGTAGTTGATTTTTGGGGTACAGTACCCTATCTCACCACTAAGTGCTGCGACGTCTGCTCTGTTTGTCCTGCAGATGGCGACGCCTGCATATCCAATCCCTGCGCACACGGCGGACAGTGTAAAGATGGGATCGGAAGCTACCTCTGCTTCTGTCCCGCCGGTTTCCAAGGCTACAACTGTGAGATCGGTAAAGAAAACACGGACAACTGTCGAAAACAAGAGTTTTCTGTTCTGTGAAAAATCAGTATAAATCCCTGCTAAAAATCAGTATAAATCCCTGCTACAGCGCGATTAGAAGAGGCGTTGTTCTGTGAAAAATCAGTATATTCCGGTCGCAGACCATTCCCCTGCTACAGCGCGATTAGAAGAGGCGGACCGAAGCGCGGAACACTTGGCTACACATGTAGAAAAGCGCGGTTAAGTACGTTTCCTGCTGCTTCCGCAAACGTCTTTGTATTAGTGTTGGAAAGACCGACTCTTTTTCCTGATTCGGATCTTTGACTCTCGAACAATAGAACGAATCGTCAACGAATCTTGAACGAATCATTTCATTCATTTTACAGCAGGTGGCGCTGTAGCCCTATCGTGGGCGTTGTAAAGAAGGCTGCGGTTCTCCAACACTAAATTTGTCGATATATTTATTTACAAACACACTTTACACCATAACACCATACTCTTAGACAGAGGGGTCAACGATGGTGGGCCTGTCTGAACTTTGATCTGGTCTTCACTGAGTTCTCCGTCTTTTTAGTCATTCCTGAGCTGTGTGAGTCCAAAAATGGAGGCTGCGAACATTTTTGTAACGTGGTCCAAGAAAACATCCGTTGTTCCTGTGCTGATGGTTACTTTCTGACAGCAGACGATAAATCCTGTCTATCCAACCGTAAGAATCGTGATTTCAGATCATATTCCATCAGTCCAGATTGTCATAGACGTTTTATGACTGTCACGCCTCCTCTCGCACGTTTTTACAGAAACTTTCAAGTGTGGCCAGATTGTCGCCAAAAAAACACGGACGATCTTCAGATATGAGCGGAAGAACGTAACAGCTGAAAATACGACAGACGCTAATAGTACAGGCCTGGACTCCAACTTCACTGAGATGCCCTCTACTGGAAACATCGCTCATCTGGGGATTGATCCAAGAGACATTGTAGAAGAAGAAGAGATAAACGCTGAGATGGCTAGTATGACGAGAATTGTCAATGGAGAAAACTGTCCACCAGGAGAATGTCCCTGGCAGGTAAGACCCGTCCAAAATTCAGGAGGCTACAGTGACGTCTCCTAAGGCTTTTAGTTTGTGAAACAGTGGGTCTATAACCATGTGTTGTGGTCGGCAGGCTCTGCTCCTGAATGAGGACGATATCGGTTTCTGTGGAGGGACCATCCTCAATGAGTACATTATCCTAACTGCTGCCCACTGTATGAACCAATCCCGTTACATCTACATTAAACTGGGTAGGTACATCTGACCATCTGACCACACGTGAAGATGTTTCAGTTCACACCTAATCATGACCCACATGGGCCACACGGTGGAAGGAGAAGAAGTTGTTAGCAGGCTTGGGTTGCACTAAGAAGATCAACAGTTTGCTGGTCCCATTCCTGGTCTTTGTGTTTGGAGCTCAAATGTTCTCCAGGGACTCAGGACCTACACCCAACAAATCTGTGTCTGATTCAGTCTAAGATCTTTAAGGATTTCTTTCCATGTTTTATTTCACCTTTTTAAGAGGAAAACATAGTTTGTGAACCCATCTCCTCCACCAAGTCAGTGCCTTGAGCTCACAGGTGAAAGTTCAAAGTTAGCGGTGGACCCAGCAGTGTAGCTGAGATTTAAAATCACTGTTTTTGTCTTTGGTGAGTCACTGGTTTACAAACGTAAACCAGTTTGTCTTGACAATGATCTCCAACTGTAAAAAAAAACCCAACTTGTATCTATCGTTTGTGATTGTCCAGGAGAGTTTGACACCCTGGTGGTCGACGGTAACGAGGCGACCCACAGCATAGAAGCTATAGTCACACACGTCAGGTACAAACCAGAGACATACCACAACGACATCGCGCTCATCAAACTCACACAGCGATAAGGTGCAGCAGGTTCGTCCGGCCGGCGTGTTTACCAGAGCAGGACTTTGCAGAAAAGGTGAGTTTTTCAAGTACAGAAAGTAAAAAGGGTGACAACAATTCTATGACGGAGTTTCACACTTTCCTCCCAGTTGTTGATGCGGCAGCCAGTTGGGTTGGTCAGTGGTTTCGGCCGCCTTGGTGAGGGTCAACAGGCGTCCACCATCCTCCAGCGCCTGGCCTTGCCCTACGTGGACCGGCAGGACTGCTTGGACTCGACTCAGTTCCGAATCTCGCAGCGTATGTTCTGCGCTGGTTACCACACCGCTCCCAAGGACGCCTGCCAGGGTGACAGCGGTGGCCCGCATGTCACCCTCTACCGTGACACCTATTTTGTCACTGGCATTGTGAGCTGGGGGGAAGGCTGTGCTCGGAAAGGAAAGTACGGGGTCTACACCCAGGTGTCCAAGTACATCCATTGGATCAAAGATGGGATAAATACGCTGATGACCAAAGGAGGCCGAGCCAAGCGGCACCATGGCACCATCAAGAGGCTCGTTCTGTGATTTGAAAAAAAAAAAAAAAAGATTTCACTTCAAATTCCAGGATAAACTTAAAGGGCTGTCATTTTTGTCCTAAATTCAAAAAGGTTTGATGGTTTTATACTTTTGGGAGACGTGTTTTAGTAAGTAAACCTTTGACTTGTGGCTAATTTCCAACATGAAAACATGATAACTGAATGTTTTGATTCCCAAACAAATGATTTTGAAAATACAGTGTTTGACGTAAACGTCTCCAAAGTTGAAGTTGAATCGCGGAGACAGTGACAGCCCCTGGTCCTCATCTGATGTTTAGACCTTCTCCAAGTTTGACACTTTTTCATCCTTTCATGAAACATTTGACTTGAACTAAATCCTGTTATTCTTCAGTCTCCGATGTACAACCTGTTTGATTTGATATCTTCACAATCCATATTATTTAACAGTCAGTAAAAAGAATATGTCTAACAAATTCTCTTGAGACTTATTTCTTAATTTCAAGGGGAATAAAAAGTTGTAAAATGTGCATTAGCCGTTTCTCAATAAATTCAGATTAAAATCATACTTGTAATATAATAATAGTTCTGTTTTAAGGCTTGAAATGTAGTAAATAATTACTTTAACAAACATACTATATATGTACATATATAGTATGTTCATTAAATATATATATACATAACTGCAACAAGTAGGGTTTATATTAAAATACATTTTCATTGTCCCGATGAATGTATACGCATATGTGTATAACAACAATAAAAAAATATATATACATATATATATATATATGTGAATATATAACTTTATTATATATTAATTATATTATATTATATTATGATGCTGATGCTGAGATATTAAGACTCGACCAATCAGGGAACACTCTATTCTCTGACACTTATCAAATGTGAGCCATGATTTGGAGCGGTTCTGATCCTGATCCAGACCACTTCACACTGGTTTAACAACTCCTCTTGTGTTAGCTACAGAACATGTCGCTGCTCCGTGATGACAATAACACCACATCATCTGCAAAACCCGTTCGTAGTATCTTCTGATCAACAAGCCCGTCACCCTCTCACTGGGCTGCACTTTCCTACAGTTCTATCCAAGGTTCTAAACAGAACCAGTACTAATGGGCAGCTCCGGAACATTCCAAACTGAGCCAGGAAAGTGTTTGTCACACTGTTGGCAATGAAAACCAAACTGGCTGTGACGGTTGGCACAAATCATTGTTAAAATATTGTTGTTGTTTTTTTTTCTCGGTTTCTTTTAAAAACTTTCTTCCACTCTTGCATTTCTTTGGTTTTCTCTCTGTGCTTTCATCAAAAATCTGTTTAATAATTAACCATTTGGATGAAAAACACAGAGTTTGATCAAATAAAGAACATCCTGATTATTGACATACAGGTCAGAGGTCAGAGTCCAGGTTAGAAGAGTTAGAAGAAGAAAAAAAACAAGCTTTTAAAAGGACAAAAAGAAGAAATCTAAAGATTTTCTTTATCCTATTTAACAATTATTATAAGATAAAATTACCTTTAAATTATTAGTCATACAGAAAAAGTCTGGTTGTTTCCTTGTGCACAAACTCTGAGCTAGGATCGATGGTGTGTGTGTGTGTGTGTGTGTGTGTGTGTGTGTGGGTGTGGGTGTGTTTGAACGTGAGTGCAGTGAAATCAGAAACATGGCGCTCAACATCATGTCTGCTCTTCGTCCTGGTCGTCTAGCATCTCTTCTGCCTCTATGTCTCCTCATCTCCTTCCTTCAGCTCCTCAGCCGAGGACAAGGTATGAACTCTGACCTCTAATTTCATGCGGCAACATTTGGATTTGAACTTTTGAAAAAGTTATTTTCTGTTGTGACGCAGATGACATAGATATAACATGTTAGTGGCAGCAGCCTAATGACATGGACCATTCAAACTTGGTGTCACTGCCACATTTAAAACAACTGTATTTTCACGCAACCGAACAAAAACATTTAGCCACAATTTCACCTAAATATCTCATTGACTACAATACAGAGATGTATAATTACCCAATAATTAATTATCATTAAATTAGCATTCATAATCATTTCAGCACCAAACATACAGCAGAACAACATGAGTGAAAAAAAGGCTCATCTTTTCAACATGACGGGAAGTTCGCTTTTTTACATTTGGAGTCAATTTAGCAACTCATTGTCGCCACATCCTCTCCTAGACCAAAGACCAAAGAATCAGACGATTTTCATCAATTTGAAATATCATCTAACCAGATCATTTGGTTTGTCTCGTCCTGATCTGTGAGCTGTTCTGGGCTCTTTAATGATGTCTGAGGAGACGTGGACCGATGACTCTGTGCCAGTCTGCAGCTTTGGACAATCTGCAATAACAATAATGATAACCATCATTTCACCATCATAATTATTGTTACTACATAAGAGTAAAGACACAAATCTGCAGGTGTGTGTGAGGAGCAGCCTCACCACAGTCACTGATGGAGCATAAACAAATGACTGACCCAGATCCAAACACCTGGTGACAACAGGCGCTCCAGAGGACACACAAAAGACCGAGAAGAGAGAGTGACTGATTGACTGACAGACTGATTTTGACAGATTTTCTGTGAAGACTGTGAGAGTTGTATTTTGAGCACCGACCTTCTCTGATGCCTTCAGTTGTATTTTCCGTCTAAGTGCTGCGTCAGGACCACAGTGTTTTCCTGAGGTCCAAGCGGAGCAACTCCTTCCTGGAGGAGATTCTGCAGGGGAACCTGGAGAGGGAGTGCTTCGAGGAGCAGTGCAACTTTGAGGAGGCACGAGAATGTTTTGAAAATGATGAACAAACGGTCAGTCTTTGTTCCGTTAGAGCCAACTATCACAGGGCTGATGAGATTAATGTGGTAATTGTGTTAATCATTTTGTGAAGATTGATCTGATTTAATACATGTGCTGCACTCTTTAGCCAATAATTCCACCGTCCAATCACGTGGCTGTAAGTCTACAGCTGATTGATAGACTCTCGACACATTCCAAAGTCAATGTTCATGTCAAGGTTCATTTGTCTTTTTTTTTTTTACAGAACAGTTTCTGGACCCGTTACGTGGGTGAGTTCTTCTGTCCTGCAGTCGTTTTCACTTCTTTTAAAGTCCAGACAACAACAAACGAAAAGCTAGAAAATTAAGAAAATGAATAAGAATCAAGGAAAAACTGAATCTATACTGTGTATACGCAGTATTAATCTGAATGTTATTACAGTTCTTCAAATGCATTAGTTAGTTGTAATTGTATTTTGCAGTTATTGCCTAATGTTTCATTTTTTAAATCATTTTTTAAGTACAGATGAGACAGTTTTACTGTCATGAATTAAACATTGAATATTAAAATTTTCATAGGATGTATTTTATCTAAATAATTAATCAAATAAAATGACTTTAAATATATTTTAAATATATATATATATATATATATATATATATTTTATTTATAAAGCTTCACTTAATTTAAATTCATTTTCATTTTAAGAGTTTATATAAAATTGGAATGTTCTTGATATCAATTCTAGATGGGAACCAGTGTGACCCAAACCCCTGCCTCCATGGCGGAAATTGCACAGACAAAGTGGGCGGGTTCCATTGTTCATGCCCCACCCCCCACTACGGACCAATCTGTGAGCTGGAAACTGCAGCGGAGATAAAGGAGCAGAGTAAAAACACTGTCAATAAAGCCGTTTACAGAGGTAAAAAAAAAACCCAAAAACTCCCGCAGTCAACATCCTTGATCACGCCCCGGGAGGTTTCATGAATATGTTGACCTATCGTTACTGCAATTTACACAACGTCTAACACATTTCTAACTATCTTAGCATGTTGTTTTATTGTGGGCCAGAGTTGGTCAAATGTCCGACTGAAGGCCCGACAGCATGTCAGCAGCAATGCACAGCCTCCCAGTTCACCTTCACCTGCTCCTGCACTGCTGGATTCAGACTGCACAGCGATCAGCGCAGTTGTCTGCCAGAAGGTGTAACTAAGCTCACAGTCAATCAAATACAAGCCTCTCCCCGAAAAAGTAAATACGACCCATTCAACTATACATAAACTACATGAGTTGTTGTCTTTCTGTCATCAGTGGAGTTTCCGTGCGGTCAAATTCCTGAAAGATCCGGCACCTCTTCCTTGATGTGTCATCCTGGAAGCTGTCCCTGGCAGGTAACGGCTACTCAGCTCGTGTCAGCCAATCAGAGCCAAGCATCATCAACACAGTAAAGATGTGGAATGCCTGAAATTCCACTGTTGTCTTTCGTATTGAGGGTGTGTTTTTAAGATCCGTGGCTCATCTGTTCCAGGTGTCCTTGCACAACAGTGAGGGGGGGGAGCCCTGTGGGGGAGTACTGCTAGATGGTCGCACTGTCCTGACTGCTGCCAGCTGCCTCCACACCGCTAGAAGATACAAGATAGGACCCCAACGTCTCTCCATTGTTGCAGGTGTGACACTTTTTTCCCCATAAAGCTGCGTATTTGTACAGTTTAAAACCTTTTCATTTTGACGTCTTGTCCCAGGAGACCAGCAGCACTACCCTGTCCAGGATTTGGTCATCCATAATCGATTTCGTCCAGATCGTGATGACCATGACTTAGCTCTCCTCCTGCTAGCCGAGCCTGTGATCTTTAGCCCCATCCTTATCCCCATCTGCCTGCCCACCAAGGACTTCAGCGAGAACATCCTGATGAATTCTGGGAGAACGGGTGTGGCCGACAGAGGGAGAAGCCGACGGAACCAGGAGTTGGTCTACATGACGCTGGACGACTGCCGCAGTGAGTTAGAGGTATCACAGTCGCTCAGCAACAAAATGTTTTGCATGAGGAAGCAGGCACCAAATCTCCATCCTCCAGCTGTGGGAAGGCAGATTCAACAGCTCCCCACGGCGTACCACAACGACACCTACGACAGGAGGAGCAACCAAACTACTGCAAACGAAAACCACGGTTCACAGAGGAACAGAGCGATGACATCAAAGGTTGGAAACCAGGGGACATTGGTTTCTGGGAGTGTTCTGAGGCCAGACGGTGGAGGAAGGTCATGTTCTGGACCACTGCCTGGATCACCAGTTGCCACGGTGGAACACGGGACAGCCTTCCTGACCGGTATACTGATGTCAACAACAGCAGGCTGCGACGGCCTGGTGTTCACCAAACTCTCCCGCTACCTGAACTGGATCAGACCTAGACTAGAGGCAGCAGAAGGGCGTACGACACCAAACTCTGACATTTAAATGCTTCCTTTCAACCAAAGAATAGGTTGCATAGAATAGTGCAGTTGCGGGACTGTTAGTAAAAACACTCAATATTGAACTCAATATTACAATTTGATTTAAGGAAACATTAGCATTGGATTGATCATAGTTTTAAACTTTTCTGTCAACACAAATTGAAATGTTTATAAATTATATTGGGATGAATGGAGAGTTCAGCTCCCCCTTGAGGCACTTTTGAATAAATCACTATGATTACATTTCCACATAGAAGATAAAAGTCTGTTTTTCATGAAGGTCCAATGGAAACTCAAAAGTACCTTGAGTTCCTTTCTAATCTTTTCTTATTCCATGGTTATCAAGCATATAGTTGGATTTGCTGCAGGTCCAACAAAAGTGTACCACCTAGTGGCACCACTACTCATTTCCTGTGGTTTGTCTCCTGGGTAAAAATGGAAACGTTTGAGTGCTTTCTGCAGTACTTGCTACTGGTTCAAGTGCATATAGTTCCAGGTGCTTTCATTGCCTTTGGTACTAGTGAAAACAAACCATGGTTTGTTGTGCAGTTCAACATTCAGGCAGTGGTTTCACCTGGTGAGACACACTGTTGAGGAGACATTAATTCCTGAGGTACAAAGGCTTCACAGACAAGTTCACAGAACATGATTCTACTTCCTGGAATGGAAATAAAAGCTTTTTATTTCAATACTTTTATACGCAAGGTATTATTGTGACTTCTCTAAATTTAATATTTTCTTTTCTGAAAAATAATTGGTTCAACTTTGTACAAAACAATGTGTTTTATTCAACCTTTTTAGAGGAATAATAAAAAAAAAAGTTCATGTGTGTTCCAGGTCAGAGAGGATTGTGGGTAAGGAGTTGAGCCTCAGGAGATGGAGACAGAGGAGAGAGGAGGAAATGGATTCTGTTTACTGACCACGAGCTTCTGGTGTTGATGGGATATGTATCCCTTAATGTGGCCCTGACAGCAAACAGAGAACAGGATTAAATATAGGGATTGACACCATATTTTAGTGTGTGTGCAGGCGTGTGTGTGCACGTGTGTGTGTGTGTGTCCTGACCATGTAGATGAGGTTCGCCAGGATACACTGCACCTCATCAATGTCCACATCCTCTACATGCATCATCTTCAGTGCAACCAGGAAGGCGTCTAAAGGAAGCTGGTGAGTCCTGAGCAGCAAGTACCTAGAAAGACCATAACAAGACTTCCTAGTCACTTAGAGCACCCCCTGCTGGCACAATAAAAACACCTAACTATTCTTCAAATATTTCACTGATGGACAAACTTTTCAGGCAGGAAAAATCCATAGATAAAATCAGTGATTGTAGCCCACAGAGACACTGGTTCATTGCTGCCTCTTGTGGTAACTTCGTGTCACTAGTTATCCTGATCACAGGATCTGCGTGACTCACACTTTCTTGTAAAGGTTTCTGTAGGTGATGATTTTAAGTTTCTCCAGGATGAGGAAGATTCCACAACGGATGAAGAATGTCTCGTGTTTGGACAGGGCTTCGTTCAGCAGCAGCAGGTTTCCTTCACTGATCACACACATACACACTGTCAAATTATATAAATCTGCTTGTGCTGTGATGTCACCTCCTGCGTTGCTTACCTCACAGCTTTGGTGACGTCAGCAAACTGCATCAGGTCATACTTCCTAAGGAGCTCCTGACCCGGCATGTGACCCTGAAACGGAACAGATAATCTGGACTCAGTTCACCTGAGTTGATCACTAGTGAAAACCGTTGTGAACATGTTGTGTAAATGATGCTAAGCAGTGTGAATGGATGAGTGAAGATGTGTCACCAGCAGCATCTTGACAGGCAGCAGGTAGATGAGGATCATCCTCTTGTTCTTCTGACTGGAGCGGTGACAGTGTTGAAAGGAAAAGGACAGGAAGTCCTCAGCTAGACACACAAAGATACACAGGTGAGTGTGGGACAGAATGGAGAACTGCTGATTTACTGCTGATTTACTGCAATAGAATCGAAGTAGTGTCTGACCTGATCCTTACCTAGTTTGAAGTCACTGTCAAACATTGCCTTTCGTCCTACATAGTACTTGTACGTGACCTGTTGGGCAGAGCTGTAGTCGTTTTTCAGGTTGGAACTGTCGATGGCTCTGATCAGAGGTTTACACAGGTGCAGCTTATTGATCTACAAGACAAAACACACATCACTAATCAGGTTGAAGAGTGTTGTATCGATAATTCATATTTCGTGATGAGGTTAGTTGAAATCTGACCTTGAAATAGATCTTGAAGAGCTGGTTACTCAAGAACATCATTCCCCATTTTTTAGAATCTTCAATTCCTGCACGACTGAAACAACAGCTGTTGTTAACGCAACTTTTTCTTTTATTGAACAGATGTTTTGACAAACTTTTAGCCTTTTCTGTCTCATTTTGTCAATTTGTCTAATGTTTAACTCTTCCTGAAATAACTTTTACATTTTCTACACAAATAATTTTACAAAATATCATCTAACGTCTAGCTCTTTTTTAGCTAACTTAAAGCAATTGCTGTGTACAGAATCCAACATACTCAACTCACAATACAATATGATAAGCCAGA
This sequence comes from Cynoglossus semilaevis, assembly GCF_000523025.1. NCBI lineage: Eukaryota > Metazoa > Chordata > Actinopteri > Pleuronectiformes > Cynoglossidae > Cynoglossus > Cynoglossus semilaevis. Next base: position 16,144,315 of record NC_024320.1, read on the forward strand.
CAAATTATCACTAAAAGAAAATGTGTGTGTGGTTGTGTGTGTTCCTCACTTGTCACTGGCACACACTCTAAAACAGCTCATCAGCTGCTCCGCTGCCTTCTCAAGCATCTCTCCAGGCTGACCTTTGCCTTTCTTCTGCAGCTGCTGCTCAGCCTGAGAAGTATATTTCAGAGATGTTTTAATGATTTTTCAAAAATTAAATGAATTACTTTAATTAATAACATGTTTTTCAAAGCTGAAGATCAGAGGACAAGGATCAGGCTACTGACATTGTTGGCAAATATTCTGAGGTCCAAAGTGACAGCAAACATCACAGGAAGAGCCCTGAAAATACACACACAATTTTAGTGTATATAAAAATAAACCAACCCTGACAAAAAACAAAAAAACAACAGTGATTTGTTTATTTCAGATTAATATTGGCGTTATATATGTAATTTGTAATGTACTGCTTAAATCTAGGCTGTCGATACAAACAGACTACACTTTTGTACAAGGATCTTCTAGCCATCTACCTAATAATAGCGGATCGATTAATAAGGTATATTGAGGTAAATAAAAAAATTAAACCCACAGTCAGAGAGAGACCTGAAAACATAACTTATGATTTAAATAATTTAATTCAATGAACAGAGAACTTTTCCATCTGATAAAAATGAAACATCTGTCTCTGATACTCACCAATTCTCTTCTTTATGGGACTGGAAGGCCCTTAGGAAAGATGTGACGGGTCAATGGTCAAGGAAAAGACAACAGAGGATTATTAGTTATTGATATAAACAAATGGTGAAGTCACTGATGCCATCTTGTATGGATGTATTTCGGGGTTTTTTGAGGATATTGAACAACAAGGGTCTGGAACTTGTATGCTTCCACAAAGTCGTGATTGGCCACAGCGTAGGTGCACCTGCAACACACACATTCAATTGGATTATGTTTCAAATGTTTAGCTACTCACTGGTAATTTTTGAATGATGTTTACTCTAAGCAACTTCTGCTGTATCTGGGGGCATTTTATTATTTTTTTATCATTGTTAGTTTTTAATTATTGCAAAAACTTTAAGTCATCTTAGCCTAATTCTTAAGACTATCAATTTCAAATTTTTATACCTATTTTCAGCTATTATTTAGCTAACTGCTACCAAACATATTTATCCACAAGGTCGTGAAAAAGAGCTTCCAGAGGTCAGAATTCAGATACTTTTGGGTTCATTTTAGGTTATTTTTGAGTTATCTTCTATATTTATTGTGTTGTTTTATGGATACCTGTAAGAACCCCCTACAATCAAATAAAGAAACCTATGTGTTTCTGCCATTGTATTGAGCTATACAACTACACCTCAGTCATTAATAAATATTTGTCACATTGATACCTGAGATGGGCTGCAACCATCTCATCGTATGGCGGTTCCAGAACCTGTTGACATTTGTCTTCTGGACTTGCCAACTGCAAAATTCATAACAAGGGTTTCAGACTGTATATTAGTTTCTGTTTGTGTGTGTGTTTGTGCTAAGAGTGTTGGGCCTAACCTGGAGCCGTGGGTTTGCCACATGTGGATGTTTGAAGGACAAAAGTTCAGCACAAAACAGACCTTCGTGGTTGTCAATTGCCTCATAAACCTGAAGGAAACAAAGAGCAAAAAAAAAAAAATAGAATCGATTGAACATGAGCACAAATTCTTAGGACATTTCAGCTGAGGAGGAGTGGAGGTCAAAGTTTACCTGCTGTAGGTACTGATTTATGGTGATGTGAGCCATGATTTTGGCCTGAGATCAGACACAAGCAGGTCAACGCTTGTTCCAAGTCGGTAGAGATTATTATGATATTTTCTTCCTTAAAAGTCAATATGCTTCTGAAAAAAAAAATGAAAAAAATAGCGTTGTTAATTTATGTATAGTACATATAATATTAAACAATAATTCCGAAAGTGTATTTTCTATATTAAACTTCATGTTTTTAAAAATCGCTGCAACGTGCTCAAAAAGCGATAGTGCGATAGTCAAAGTCGGACTAAAACATAATCTAATTATAAACTTACTGAAAGAATCAGTTCTCAAACTACCGATAACAGCCTCCGCTCTTGAAGCTGCACTTTCTGAAAAACGCTTGCAAAAAATAGTCTAGCTAGTGAACTTTAGGTATGTATATTTACGTTTTTCATTCAAACTGTATTCATTTCATAAGCGTCTACATTAGCAAGGCTATTCTTACTGTGCACCGTGGCGTACTTGTTTACGCTGTTTTTATTGTATTTAACAAAATGTATTAGGTGCAACATGAAATAATGTAAAGCAATTAAAGAATATTTAACTTATATTAAGTGAAACGAGCGACGTTCAGCTTAAGGCTAGCTAGCCCATAGTTAGCCTTTATTTCGTTTATTATTTCAAACGGCTTTTATTCCGGCGTTAAAAGAGTAATTAAAGTCGCGGTAATTTAAAATCAAATGTTTAAAATGCTTCTACCTGTGAGAGAAAACTGCCTGGATATGTTTAATGTCCACTTTCTCCATACATAATTACAGAATGTTTTTAACGCCGTTACACTTAAATCTTCCGGGTCACTAAAGCCGATTTCCGGTGTTCCAGTTTAAAAGTTCCACTTCTGCAATCTTCTTCCCTTTTTAACTAAATTGTGATTGTTTTAACCAAACCTCTTGTTGTTTTGTTCATTATAATTGTTTGTCTGAAGAAAAATTATACTGTATGCATAAAATATTACACATGCAAATGTTTGTTCTTCTACATTTATTGACAAAAAAGTAATTTTCTCTCTTACTGGTGCATATCATTAATACTTATAATACAATGACTAAACAGAAGTCACTTATAATACAATGACTAAACAGAAGTCACTTAATCGTAGCATATATGTATCGTCCCCAGAATTAAACTGAACAAATAAAATTAATTTGCCTTTTAGGTAGCACAGAATCTAAACAGCCTTATTGATCATAAACAGAATGTCCATTAGCATGTTTTTTTAAAGAATTAAACATGTAAACGTAAAATGTAAATCATATTAAAAAACAAAGGAAATAAACAACTGGTACACCTAAACATCTTTGTTTATTTTACAATGAAACTCAGTAAATATTAGAATCTGCTTGTAGTCAAACAATGGTAAATATAATGTACAACTGTGTAACTGTATTAGCAACTTGTGTTAGTAACGGTAAGCAGTTCTTAAAATAACCAATAGGATGCTGCGATGAGTTACAAGTATATGGAATTACTGGCAATATTTAGGGTATTATAACCCTTGGTGTTGCCAGGGTGTTGAAGTGACAAGCAACAGTATGTAGCAGTCAGTGGTTACCACTAATTGTGATTATCCATTAACACAAAATGCAAAACATGGCAGAACCAGCAGCACTTTACCAAACCATTACCACATTATTCATATTAGGTTTTAGTCAAGGTTTTAGTCAATGCAATTAACACTTGATTAGTCCTCAGAAAGAGTGGGTGGAGTCAGGTGGGCTACACCATACAGCCCTGCTCCCTCGGCCATGGCTGGAATGCTGCATAAGATTCTCATTGTTGATTGGTCCATGCAGAGAGTTGCATGGTGAGTGTACAGGGCTCAGCTCAGAACATCCAACCGTCCAAAGACAAGGGAACTGACTGCAAGCAAAGAGTGAATGTTTTAAGATGAGTTTTTATATAGTGACCATATAAGGTAAGGGGCGGGACCTACCTGGAGTAATGAGGAGGAGCAGTAGCAGTCAGAGAAGAGTTAGAAGTGAAGGAGGAGGGGCAGGAAGTGGTCATGCAAGGTGAGGTGCTACGTCCATCAAAGACCTGAATGTCTTCAGACACAGAGTGTGAATATTTGTTCACAAGATGTTTTCAAAATGATACAAGATAGGAATTGCATACAAATAAGAACAGAAAAGTAAAATAACCTGATGAATGCATGCAGGGCTTTGGATAGGGGGCAGAGTAAGGAGCATGGCGTCCTGGGTAAACATGGTGTTTGTAACCATGGTGAGGACGGGATGTCAAAGACGGACTTCCGTGGTAAGAATAGGAACCGTCCCCTGCAGCTGAGCACATAGACCAACCTGGGACACAGATTTTATACATTCATTAGCCAATAGCAGCAGTCTTTGGGAGAGGGCAGGGTAGTTCATTCCAGGACCACATATACAGATAAAAAACATTCACACTTTCATACTACTTTTTCAACAAAGGACAGTTTAAAGTGTCCACTAACACAGTTCTGCATGTTGTGGACTGAGGGATGAAACCAGAGGAAATCTAACACAGAGAGGGAGAACATGCAAACTCCACGCAAAAAGGGATTAAACCAGGGCAGCAGTGATGCTGCTGCTGCTGTAGGCGAAATTAGTATTAGTATAGTATTAGTATTACTAATTAGTATTAGTATTAGTATTAGTAGGCGAGTATAAAGCACTCTTCATCTTTGTGGCATAAATGTATCTTGTGGTAATAAGATTCTGGTTAACTTTTAGCCCAAGGTAAAACGAACCAATCATGAGAACAACAGTGACTTACAGGGTTGAATTCCAGACACAAGATTGTCAGATGAATCTGTTAAGCTCCGCCCTCCTCTGTTCCTGAGGACAATAAATCAAACGTAACCTGCCAACCTCCTTTACTATGCTGTTGTGGTAACAAATACATGACCATGAGAAGAAATAGTATATTTGGTAATACTGGACACAATTTATAAAATCTGGAGAAGTTAAGGAGAGGACCAGGATTTACCTCTTAGATTTAAATGACAGTAGTGGCCTGATCATACCTGTCTTTAGTGTCCAAGAACGCTTTAGCAAATGGGTTGTATTTAATCTTCAGTGCTGTTATCTTAAAAAAAGAAAAGACAAAATGTTAGGACATACAACAAACACACACAATTTATTACTTCCCACCCCTTTCAGGACAAACCAAGCAGCAAACCCATTAAATGTGTTTTGCTTTTTATCTATTAGTATTAGATTTTTTAAAAATCATTTTGGCCTGACGTTTTATCAGATTAGGTAGTGTTCGCTGGTAAAAAAATGGAATAAGTTACTTAATCTTCTTTATTACTTACAGACCAGATTTTATTAAGGACTGAAAGTGACAACATTAAATAGATAATTATATATACAAACATTTATAATAATAACAAATAATTACTTAAATGTGTCATTACTTAATTAAAAAATATATGCAGTTATTTCACCATTTATGTAATTATTTCATGGTCCTGTGTTGCAGTGCATCATGAATTGATTTTAACTATCAAAGTCTGTAAAAAATAAGCTATTTTAGTTAATGACACATTTAAATAATTAATGATGTGTTTCTTTATTTAATGTGGGCACTCTCACTCCTCCATAGTCTTTAAAGAGTACTTCGATAGGACCAACTGAATATTTCTTCTGTTTGCACTGAACTGTGTGTGTGTGTGTGTGTGTACCTCTTCATTCTGGTACGCAGTAACAGCAATGAACTGAGTTTCTCTGAAGGAGATGTTGGAGACCAGACGATGGCGAGAGCCGACACACACGATGTTTAGCTGAGGCTCGTATTTGTGGAGAGAGTTCAACATAATCTGAAACATCCCATAAAACTCCGTATAACTCATCATGTAAAACCGACCACAGTTCATGTCTTCATAGAGAGTTTCATATCTCATGTTAAAAAAACTCAAACCAGAGTGTTTGTCCGAAAGAGTCAGATGTTCAGCTGAGCCCTGACCTGACCTGACCTGACCTGGCCTGACCTGACCTGGCCTGACCTGACCTGGGCCCTTCTGGGTTGCTGGGTACACGCGTTTAAGTTTGGACTCTGATTTAGAGGTCAGGTTGATGTGTTGTGTAAAAAGTCACAACACTTCTATAGTGATGCGTCCCCTGTTGTCGTCCCTCTGTGTCAATGGTTTCAGTTTCAACGTAGGAGACTTTCATTTCCAGTTCATATAGAAGCCTCCGCAGCAGATAGATATTTCCACAGGAAACTTAATTCTGTAAACTCCCTTTACTCCCACAAAAAATTCCACTCAGAACATTTATAGATATGACAGACACCGCACAAATGTGTATTCACTGATTCTTCACTGAAAAATTCACTGAAAATCAGTCTTTTTGTGACTTCACAGTTTGACAATCTTTGTTCAGATTTATCACACGTGTCTTATCTGGAACTCTAACTTTTTCTTTGTACACAGTTTGTTTTTGCGTGTGTAGGTGTGTAGGTGTGTTCGTGGCGTGGAGCCATCTTTGTCCTTCTGTCCAAACACTCTTTTCATCCATCAGTCCCAATTAACCAATCAGAGCGAAGCAGGCAGTGGCAGCAAAAACAAACAGTTTTTCTATTCAGATGGAGAGGCTGGCTTCACAACATCTGACCCCAGTGTGTGTGTGTGTGTGTGTGTGTGTGTGTGTGTGCTCGGGTATACTTCACCTCCCTGTCTCTCTCATCCACCTGGAGCATGATGGGTAAATTAATTTCCCAGTAAAAAACATAATTACCATAATGTACAAATAAGCAGAGCAATTATTTCATTATAGTCCACATCAGTGTGTGTGTGTGTGTGTGTGTGTGTGCAATGGATAATGGAGGTAAATATAAACAGAATTATTATTGCCAGTTTTCTAGTGCTTCTGTGAGAGTGCACGTTAGAGTGCACATGTGGTGGTCTCTCATCAAGAAGAACATTAAAAAAATTGAGAAAATGTTTATCCTGGTTTCCATGGTTACCGGGGACCAGCAGGTGAAGTGAGTTGTCAAGGAGAAGGAAATGAAGAGGTTAACGAGACGTAGGGGTCTCTCGCCCACTCCGGAGAAGGAACAGAGAGAGAGAGAGACGCTCATTATGGAGAAAGAGGAAAGTCATGGCAGGAGAAAGAGAAATTAAAAAAACAAACCGAAGTGAAATATATAACCTGCACGGAGAGGTAACTAAAGGGAAAGCAAACCCTCTCAAAAGGTCGACAAAAGCAGCGAGAAGTTACAGAAATGTTTGGCCCAAGAGTAGCTTAGAGCTGGACAAAACAAGCCGAAAGGAACGGGGGGGGGGGGAAAGATGATGGCTTCAGCAAACGAAGGCTAAGACCTAAGAAAATATAATTCAAGAGTTAATCAAGAATAGCTTCAAGGTTTTCTAAAATAGCCAAAGGTTTATCAGACTGTTAGGAATTTGCCAGATATGGAAAAAACTTCCAGATATAGATAAAACAATAGATGAAAAGGCTAGAAGAAAAGTTCCCTAAATATGGCCTTCAAGACTTGATGGGTACAATCCTGGAGAGAAGGCTAGGCATTACATGACTCAAAAGAATTGCCTTTTAGCCAAAAGTGAACAAAAAAAGAAAAGAAAATTAAAACAAAATGTAAAAATAACCACAAAGAGCCGTCTCAGTCCACATTTACGTCTCACGTTTGATTCATTTGCAAAATGTGTTTGAGGTTCATTTTTGAATTCAGATCCAGGACCAGATTCTAGTTTATGTTTATGTTTATGTTTATGTTCATGTCCGTTACCTGGCCTCCACCAGCGATCTTGTTAGTGAGCTTGACCTTGTTGAAGGTCACAGCGGCCTTCATCCAGTGAGCTCCAAAGTTTGGTGAATCAGGGTGGATGTAGATGCCCCTGTCACCACACCCCTCAGTGTGGCTCTGCCCCTCACTCTGCCCCTCACTGTGACACTCTTCCCGTCCAATCGCGGAGAATGGGTC
>NC_024320.1:16152133-16209617 GCF_000523025.1 Cynoglossus semilaevis
TTTAGCATCGGGAACATCCGACTGAAATAACATAGAGAAAAAAATTATTTCTGGTCTTTCTGTTCAATTTTAGCCCCTTCTGGAAAACATGAATGATGGGCACTAGTTAGCTGCAATAGAATTCATTGACTTGGTTATTTTGTTAAAGGTTTTTTTTTCCCAGCATCCTTTGTCTTTGCCTCACCGTCCATTCTTGGTGACAATCATTTCATTGGTGACACTTTGGAACTTCCTCCACAGCTCGGCGTCCTCCAGCGTCACCCTCACATCCCTCTCTGTGGAGTCACCTTTCTGACCCCCCACCTGCAGCTCACTCTCCACCGCGCTCAGCAGCCGAGACATGCAGCAGGACTCGACCTGGTCTGCCTGTTCTCCTGAAGAACCAGGAGCAGGAGCAGAACCGGAGTCCTGGTCAGTGCGCAACAACTCCACCTTCATCTGCAGAACAGAAGCACTTTTAAAACCAGCAGCTCAAAAAGAATTAAGACTGTTTGATTTATTTATTTTATGACTGTTTTCAAAAGTTGACTTTATCTGTCATGGTTCTAGTTTCTAAAGACTTGTTACCATATGTTTTTAACTATTATTGAATTTTATTTTTATTGTATTTTATGAATCATTTTTAGTTGAATACAAATGAATGATTAATCAATGGATTTAAATGATAAGCTTTCTTAATAACATATATATAAATGGAGTGTTGAGTTCATTGAACACACCACCAGTCAATGATATTATTCTCAAATGTCAAAGCAGAATTTATTCTTCCACAGACGGCACAACTGAATATAAAATCATATTTAACTACATGTTCAATAATAACTTAAACAGAACATTTTTTGTCGTTTTAAAAAAGTTAAAACATAACTGTGAATTTATATTTCTGAATGCAGAATTTTACAATTTTCAATTTTATTAAGCGTTAAAATTTAGTAATATATATATAATATTCATACAATAAAACAATAATAGAATAGAATATTTATACACTGATGTTAACAAACCAATTTAATAACATTTTAATGTTATATATTATTAAGGTTATTAATAACATGTACAAATGTGAAGTTTTATGGCTTAAATTAGAAATGGAAATAAATGTCATTTATTTGCATTATATTGACTTGATCTAGCTCACAATTAACTTTTACACACATTATATTATATATAAAGATTTTTAAAAAGCTGTTATTTTAGAATTAATTAAATAAATGAACAGTTCCATGAAATAAACATTAACTAAAGTGCAAAAATATCCTACCTTTAAGAAATGACTGCAAAAATTCCAGAAAACGCAATCAAAACAAACAAAACAAAATCTTCACTTTTCTTTGGAAAACGGAATCAAAACAAAACAAAATCTTCACTTTTCTTTGTGATGATGTTAAAGCTGCTGAAATACAGCTCAGTCTGACTCGACCATGCTTCACCACTCTCCCATCGCTCTCTCCCCCCCTCTCTCTTTTGCCCTCCCAGAATCCTTCTTTCTCTTTCCTCTCTCTCTCTTGTGTTTTTATCTTTGTTTAAATTACAAAAGGTTTTTTTTGTTGTTTAATTTATAAAACGGTACAAACTAAGAGGAGCTCTGTATTTTGTATCTGCTGGACTCATCATTTCTACACCGGTCTTACAAGCTAACAATTCACTGTTTCTAGATAAACTGTGAGGAGCAATCATTGGTGTCATTAAATCTACAGAATCACTGACTGATTTTTACCAATACCTGTGCTCATTCTCATTTCAAGTTTTATATTTCTGGGTCAACTAGTTGATTATTGAGACAATATTCAGCTTTTCCTGGTTAACATTTTCAGCACTGTTTTGACTGTATGACTTACAGTTATAATATTGTAATATTGGGCTATGTTTCTTTTTTTTGGTAAACTTCTGCCTATAATATTGGGCTATGTTTCTTTTTTTTTTGTTGTTCTAGGTTTAGATCAGTTCTCTCTGGGCTGTGAAACAGCCTTCACTTCAGTTCAATACACCTTTTATTTACTTTTCATCCATTTAACAGTTCTGTTCTACCAATATTTATAATATTTTAAAGATATTTTATCTTTTTTTAAATTGAAATTACTTTTAATTAATTAATTAATTAATTACAATTTTAAATAAAATACTGGATTATGCAGTTGTTAAATATTCAACATAACAACATAATAAAACTTAAATAAACTGTAATTTTGGTTGTTTTTATATTTATTTCAGTTTATAAACGATTATCGCCAATCGATCAGTTCAAGATCACTGTTTATTGAGTGTTCATTGATCAGATGATGAGTCATTATTCAGCAGTATTCACTGATCACTAGTCAACGATGTCCATCATGTGGACATCTGATGGTTTTGTCCTGTTCTTAGACGTTTACCTGCAGCTGCTGCCGACGTTGCGCTCTTTAAATCTTTAAAGCCTGTAATCTTCACACCGCTGATTAAAACACACACGCACGCCCGCAGGCACACACACACACACACTCAGATATCAGATGTCCTGTGTTTCCAGATGTTCTGATCTCTGATCTTCTGTCACACACTGACATTTAAAACGGAGCAGGAGTGGAGTACCAAAAAAAAAAAAAAAAAAAACTCTCCCTAATCTGATTTTATTTTACCACAACACAAACTCACTGTGTACAAATATATTAAGTGAAAATAAAAAAATGACAAAATTAAAAATATATATATTTACAGGTTTTAACGGCAGAAAATGGAACAGCATTTGAGAATACAATCTCTGAAAGAAAAGAAATGATCAGGAGAAAAACATTAGGTCAGCAATACAGGAATCGTTCATCATTTTAATTCAGACATGAGAAAGTATAGGGTTTTTATCATGACTTTTGTTAAAGAACTGATTTTACCTGGCGTAGGGGATGTAAGAGAGGCCATACCTACGGAGAAAAAACACAGTTACACAAGCCAGTCTCTGTGTGTGTGTGTGTGTGTGTGTGTGTGAGGGAGAGAGGAGAGGGTATGAGTGGTTATTTTATTTTATTTATTTATTATTATTTTTGTTTACCAGACAAAAGCCAAAACCTGCAGCAGACAGAAAATCAGAGCCATTGTGAAGTTCTTCCACTGCAGAGAAATAAGGTAAAAAGGGAGTCAGGGTGAAAGACAATAAAATAAGGAACGAATGAAAGAAAAATACAAGACATGACGGGATATAAAAAGGAAGGAAAGAAGGAATGGAGAAGAACATAGTAAAGAAAGAAAGGAGAGGGTTGACAGCAGTGACAGAGGGAAAGGTTTCCGTCAGGAAAAGAAAGAAAGAAAGGAAAGGAAGGAAGGAGGAAGGAAGGAAGGAAGGAAGGAAGGAAGAAAGGAAAGGAAGGAAGGAAGGAAAGGAGGAAGGAGGGGAAGGAGGGAAAGAAAGGAGGAAGGAAGGGAAGGGAAGGAGGGAGGGAGGAAGGAAGGAAGGAAAGAAGGAAGGAAAGAAGGAAGGAAGGAAGGAAGGAAGGGAGGAAGAAAGATCAAATAACAAAAGGACAAATAACAGAGAGGAGGGAATGGGAGATCGAAGTTACAGTGACTACATCTGTAGCTGCAGACTCACCCAGAAGGCAGAGGCGAGAGTCAGACCCAGACATGACTGTGGAGAAATACAGGTGGTGTCACCACAGCATCACATGTCATTTCGTCTGTCATTTAGTCACAATTAGAACTAAATGAGAAAAAAAAAAGTTTTTTTTGCTTTTTTTGTCTTTGTTATTGTCTCACCAACATCAGCGTTGTGGCCAGCGCTCGCTCCTTGGCGCACATGGACTTCAGCTGCCGACACGGACCAACCAGGAACATGGTGCTGAGAAAAGAATGATAAGAATGACGATGAGAATCTGTCACCATCAGACGCACAGGGAAGTTGTTTATGATGCAGTTCTTCATCAAGAAGTGAAGCAGGAACCTGCTCAGGGCACAGATGTTTCCAATGGTGTAGAAGACAACAAACACAATTAGACCAAATCCTGGAATCCACAACATAAAGGTGGCCTGTTGTCACAGAGACAGAGACAGGTGTGAGTCAACACGTTACTACAGGATAGAAGGAGGAGGGAGTGTGGGGGGGGGGGGGGGGGGCTGTGCTTACTCACCAGTACAGAGAAAAAGGCTCCAAGGATGAAACAGACCAAGAAACCCCGCATCCTGGTCCCCCAGTCCATCCCAGAGGACTCACTGTCTTCCTGTTTGATCAATTAGAGAGAAATCACGCATTCGAGTATTAGAGGGAGTCAGACATTTAAAAAAAAAAATCAAAGAATTGTGAATTAATTAAAATAAAAAAACATTAAAGGATATTTTTAAAATTAATTAAGAGAGAAGTTTGCCCAGATGGTGTAAAGAGTTAGCCAACAACAAACCATCATAATCCTAAATTACTTAAATGTATCCAGGAAAAAGCTATATAAATTCAAATAAAAGTAAAGCTGTATTTATTTGTATTATTTTATATTTACTTATATATCTTTTTTCCAATGCTCAAAAATGAAGAAAAAAAAATCAAAGATTTGATGAGTAATATTAAATTTATAAACAATGTAATTGGAATTTCAGGTTATGATGAAAAGATACAAAGAATAAATGGTGAAAACTCAATAAGGAGGAGAATTACAGGGAGTTCAGAGTAAAGTGAGGAGATGCTTTCAGGGGGAGACAGTGATGGAGACTGGCAGGACGGTGTTAGTGGAGTAGAATATAGACGTCTAGGAAAACATCCAGAAGAGGGCAGCAAAGAAAAGCTGGTGCAGTCAGGGAGGTACGACAGTTAGACAGAAATATTTTGGGGCAGAACAGATGTGTGTAAATGGGTGTGAGGTGTAAAGAGTATGACATGGGTCAATAGATAGTGGATATATTTGGAAACAGAAGACACCGTATGGACGGCTTATGGATGTGGAAAATTAGGACATGGAGACATACACACCAACTTTGGTAAGAACTTGTCATTTTTAAAAAAATGTCTTTTTACATTTTTGTTTTTATAAGCTTTAAGTTGGATTTCTAATTCATTACTTTGAGCTAACTCCTTGTTAAGCAAACATCTAGTTTTCCTTATGTTACTGGCCCTAAAATAAATGTTGTTCTGGCAGTTGGTCCTAAGGGTTTTGTGTCTCCTTGGTAAAACCAAAAAAAGGAAAATTAAATCAAATAATACTCCCAGAGTAAGTAATTAGTAAAAAAATAAAAATAAAAATAGCTTCTCTCTGACCTGCTCCTCTGCGTCTCTCTCATTGCTTTCTTCATCCTGTCCACTCAAGACTCTCCTCAGCTTGTCCATGACCTCACACCTGTGACCTGTTCCTTTATCTGCTTTTACAACGAAGAAAGTTGAAAAAAAAAAGAGAAAACGTCGGAAATGGGCGGCAACGTGAGCGACATCGACCTGTAGTACCGTGTGTGACCACAGCGGCAAAAAGAGAGGCGCTATTTACCTGCTGTTTACAACGTACTGCTAATGACGTCCCGCCGAGTTAAAAAGCGATATAAAGGGGATGTTTTTGTTGTTGTTGTTTGGTTTTTGTGTGTTCTTCTGGTCACCGTGTGTTTTATGTTGTTTCAATTATCTGTCCTTTTTATGGTCACTCGTTGTTCGTGTTGTTGTTGTTTTTTTTATTAATCCAGCTGAATTTAAAAACCAACACAAATGGGGCTACAATTCAACATAGATTAAACACATGCACAGACATCTGAGGAAACAGCTGAGGCTGCTGGTACAGTGGTTGGCAGGATCACACTGTTTTTGTCCATTTCGATGATTGTTGTCTCCTGATAGGAGTCTTACAAGTGTCAATGGTGTGGATTATCTCTCTACTTTTGGAGTTGATGGACTCATGGCACTTTAACCCTGGAAGAGCTCCAGTAGACGGGTTTGGGCATGGACACGTGGCTGTGACAGGTGGGACAGGACTGTTTCCTCCACAGCCACTCTTCTATACACTGATTCAGGGACAGAAGTGAAGAAAACAGATCATGAAATGAGAGCCAGAAGTCAGAAGAAGACAAAAATAATACTGTCCTTAGACGGGATATATTTCGAAGACATTTCCCACAGAGCCATAGATCAGAGGAAAACATACCTCTCTGTGAAAGGTGTGAGTACACTGTAATTCTCTGGTTCCACCAGTGCCCTGGTGTAGGTCGTTGTGACAGATGAGACAAAGCCTGTCTGCATCCCCCAAAGACATGACACTGCGTCTCCTAAACTGCCCCTTCCTCTCGCGCACTGCAGCCCCTGGGATCGTAGAAGTCAGGGAGAGTCTTCGCTCTGTGGGAGTAGCAGTGTCTGCAGCATCCTCCTGTGGCGGGGGCAGAAGGCGACGTGAGGAGGAGCGTCGAAGCAGGACTCTGGCCGTTACTGGAGTCTGGATGGATGAATGGAGACGGGACAGCTGCATGGACGAGAGAGTAGACTAGACACGGGGTGGGGGGGTGGGGGGCACGTTAAAGTCAATAAAATTCGTCATAAAATTCAAAATGACTGCCACTACTTCAGAGTAGAGTTTTGTAGCAATAAATGTAAATTAATTTTTGTGGAAGAGCTTGACTTTAGTCCTATCTACTAAAAGGGCTGATGCATCAAAGGTCTGGGAAATACCGCCGTAAGGTAAGAGCACTAACTACACATCCACCATGTGGCTCTGAGCCCAGGTAGTGACTGTTAAATATAGTACGTATGATCCACAAATCCCATCAACTTCCTTCAAAAATAAGCAGGACTGTGGGACTGAAATCCTTATTAGTGAGGACCTGATCTGACCTTCTTAGAGCAAAACTCTTGGACCAAAAATGGACCTGTAGAAGCTAAAGATAACAGCTACGTGACAGGTTGTACACAGTAGCTGGGAGCAGGATCTCTGAAACCCCTGAAGACTAAATAAACTGAAACACGCTGATCAGACCAGTCTGGTTGCTCTTTTGTTGTGTGTGGAGAAAGTAATTAGCAGTGAACCAGTTAAAAGATCAACATGTTGGAGGTCTTTGTGTAGAGAGTACACACGTGTGATCTACAACACCTGCTGTGCTGCTACACTGAGAACACTGCTAAAAAAATACAGAGAACCTCTAACTGTATTAACAGCCAACACATCACTCCAAGGCAACACATACATCTATACTCCTCCACCAAGGTTATGTGCAGCACACGTTTGTCAGCTCCTCACTAAGACTAGAACAATATTACTTGAGCTGTGTGTTCAACACCCGTCCTCCACAAAATAAGTGTTAAGACACCTGGTAGACATCCCAGACCTCCTGAGGGTCTCTTGCAAAAGTGTCAGTGGGTGATACAGATGATGTGAGACAAAGTAAACTAATCTAAACTCACCACAACTGCAAAGGGACACAAAAATGTATGTACGATAAAACAAGTTAGCGTGTCTAAAGGTCTCCCTAACTAATGTCCATAAACAACCATTATCCTGTTTGACCAATGTCACCTATACCTGGGGTAAATAGTACCTCTGAACTTTAGATGTAAACAACGGTATAAAATGGAACTTTATGCCAAATGCTCAGTTGTCACTATGAGACAATGGATTGTGATATTGTGTAACTTTGTATCAAACATGTCAATGTGTGAAGGTTTTGATGTGTAACCAGATGTGTGTGTTGTGTGTTTTTCTTACCGGACATGGCAAAGATGCCCGTCGGTCGGTCCTTAATCGGGTCAGCTGTTCCAAACTGAGTCTACTTTCTGTTCTTCCTTCATCTGATGCTCCTTCCTCCTCACTCTCCTCTGCAGGTTTATCCTGTCTTTTGCCTCTGTACTGTTGCATCCAGGCATTGAAGATACGATCATCTTCTTCCTCATCCTTCTCTTCATTTTCATCCTCCTCCTCTTCTTCCTGAGGTCTCAGTGAAAATGGGTCCTCACTGTCTGAGAACTCATCCATTCTATCGCTGTCTTGATCCATAGTGTTGATCTCAGTATTTTCAGCTAAATACAGGTAATTGAACTAGTTAAAAATAATTGAAAAGAAACTAAATAAGCCTAACAAAGGCAGACAACCCAGGTCAAGTGACAAATGGGTTAATAGTCATTTGTTCTAAATTAAGAGAAGGCTAATATTGCAAGTGAACACCCAGAGATTAATTTTGTCTGGACTTAAGCTACATTAACTAGGATATTCAATAGCATTGAATATATGCAACAAAATTATGCTGCATTTAGTTAAAAAAAATTACAAATTTAGTCAATATGTCAAAGTATATATTGGCTAAGTGTTCAGCTTAGCTATGTGTGAAAGAAGGGTAATGCTAAAATCTGGCTAAATATTAGACATTAAAATATTAAAGAGTTTAGTATCACGTGATATAATACTAAATAAAAAATTGATAAGAATAAAAGGATTCAGTGAGGATTTGCTAGCAGCTTAATATTTTCATAAAGAAAAACAAGAAAGAATAATAGATAATCAGGTCCATGTTCATAAATCCACAAATCACAGTGAAAATTAAGTCCTTAGTCCAAAATGGAAGCCAGCTTTTTTCAGTTGTCCTGTCTTGTTCATGTATCCGTGTCTGTTGCCACTCTCACCAGAAGTCTGTTAATCCTTTTACTGGAACAGAAGAGGAGGAGGGTAAAGGATTACATTTGGATTATTGGGCATGTGTCACAGAAGATGAAAGCAGGTGAATTACTTCTCGAACAGCTTGTCTCCAATTAACAGGTTATATTAGTTAAATTAATATTCATTCTATGGCCATAACTATAAAAATGTATTTAAATATATGTTAAATAATTTTTACGTAAGTTATTCATTAACAGTATTATATATATATATATATATATATATCTTTTTAGCATTAACTATTTTGTTTGTTTTTTGGTTTTCATTCATTGGTATTTTTCTTTTTAATTTTCAGATTTCAGCAAAAGTTTAGGTTTGTTTTTTAATTTTCAGCGTCTTGCAATCTTTGACAAGGTTTTGCCGCATTTTAAGTTGATTTGAAGTATTATACAATGTTGTATATTGTTAAACAAATAATACTTTTCGCTTGAGTTTTTAGGCATTATTCCAGTATAGCACCGGATATAGTTCTCCCGCGGTTTGTTTAACTTCCGGTGTTCAAGTAGCTTCACTGTGGGAAAATAGCGTAAACTCAGGCGTCTAATTCTCTTTTAAATGCTTATAATATTACAAAAGCAATTGCGAAGCAACACAAGCGGAACAGAACGTAATGGGTATGCCTATTGCACATACCGGTCTGTCTGGTTTTAATAGGAATTAAAAGGATAAATAGCTAATGCTAACGAAATATCACTCACAATGTATAGAAGCCCCTTGGATTCCATCCCCATCTTAAAAGTAAAGTCACTTAACGATGCTGATATGAGTCAAATTATCAACTGTGGTGCTAATTTTCCTATTCCCACGATTTCATGGCTGTATAATTTCATTAAATTCAGTGATGAAACGTGTGTATTGCACCCTGGTGGATAGTTTAAATTATTATTCTAAGACAGAGTTTTAATAATGAATATATGGTTTATTTCAGAAGATGAAACACTTAAATTATCACATTGACCGTCAATGAGTATTAAGAAAACAATTGTAACTTTTGTAAAATTTTGAGATTGGCGTTCTTTACATTTACTCTTTACATTGGAATTCTTCGGGGGGGTTGTTTGTTTTATTACATTTTAATTTAAAATCTAATATTGACTTTTAAAATTTCCATTCTATTTATATTTTTCTCTCAGGATGTTGACTAACATTTTATTTTAGAGCTCAAGTCAACATACAATTCAATGTATTATGTTATATTGAATGAAGGTATATTATAGTAGATATATTATTTTTCTTATATTTTATTTTAAGGCTTAGGTGGAAACAGAAACTTAATGGATAGCAGCCGGTTTGAACACAACCTCTCTGTGCATCTTCTTTCTTCCACAGCCTCTCCGCTTCCGCTTCCCCTTCCCTCCCTGCGCCTCCTTGTTCCTCCTTTGCGCCTCTTAACAGCAGCAATTTGGCGTATAGCTCTACAGCACAACATACAGCATTATGGGATGCTGGAAGACTTTGTCACCGTGGTGACTGAGGCAGTGCCACAGCTGTTGACAGATAGGCAGAGGAAGCTGCTGCTGCTTAGCCTCAGGGCCAAGGTGGTTTTAAACACACGCACACACTATCTTTTTTAAATGTGCCGTTAATTGACTGTTAACTAACATACACTGATGTGGGTGCTCCACCTACGGTATCACTTTCTGTTGTTGAAGTTAACACACAGAAACTGAAAGATACCAAAAGTTAAAAAATAGTTACAAAGTAGGATTTTTTTGAAGATGTTTCACCTCTCATCCAAGAGGCTTCTTCAGTTCAGAAAAAAGAAAGAAAAAAAAAACCTACTTCGTCCAGCTGCCCTCGATGTACCTATTTTTGGATTGAATGACCTGGATGACTGAGAACCTACACAGACACGATACTATAAGTTCTTTCACAAAAAATTATCAGAAAACAATACAAAATTTGAGCAAAATACTGAGCAAAAAAAGTATGAGGTTAACCCATAAAGTTAAGCATGGCTTCCTGTTTTCTTTCTTTAGGTGACCCTCTCTAACACAGAGGACATCCTGAATCCTCTAGACAAAAAACCTGTCAACTTCGGATCTGTGGTCAGACCAAAAAAAGTGTTTTTTGGATATGAGTGCATGGGATACTAGGAAATTGACCCCTAAAAGTGTTTGCATTTTCTTGTCCCTGTTTTGTTTTATCAGTTAAATAAGGACAAAGATGAACTGTGTCCATTGCTTGCAACTCTGAGCGACCAAACAAGACTTAATGCTGCTGGAAGACACCGCCTCCTACAGGTCAGTGATTAAAACTGCAGTTTACCTACAATAGGCTCAGTCTCTGTATTCCTGACTCAGCCCCTGTCCATGTTCACAGGAGGTGTTTGACCACACGTTTGACTCTGCCCTTCTTGCACTCCTGTCAGACTTCCTGTCCAGGATCGAGCAGATGTTCCCTGTGCCTGACTTCAAACAGGTTCTCCAGACATTAACACATTTTCTTTTGTGTTTAAGTTGGAGAGCACAAAGAGACACACATAATTAAAATTACTTGCTCTTATTATAAAATAATGATGAAATAGTTTTGAACAAGTTGATTGATGAGTATTTTACTTGACTTGAAGTTCAAGAAGGCAAAAACAAAACAATTTATCAGTGGATTACTAAAAGTTAACTGTAACGTTATAACGTAACTAAGTTTATTTCAGAACAAGTTTGACGCTAATAATAATATAATAGATACTTACAAATTTGCTGAAACAGGTAAAGGATCCAATTCAAAAACATGAAGCCAGAATACCATGACGCTAACCTGAACATAACAAACACTAATTCCTCCAGGTAGCCAAGTAAGCTAGTTATTATCAAATAAATACCACAGGGATACCTATAGCACAGAGGCAGCTGGAATGTAAGGTAACAATAGTAAAGATTTGGCTAAAAG
The DNA here is from genome assembly GCF_000523025.1 of Cynoglossus semilaevis. Taxonomy (NCBI): domain Eukaryota; kingdom Metazoa; phylum Chordata; class Actinopteri; order Pleuronectiformes; family Cynoglossidae; genus Cynoglossus; species Cynoglossus semilaevis. The sequence goes on from NC_024320.1 coordinate 16,163,593, forward strand.
AACACTCCTAAAATGACTGTAAAGTCTAAGTTATATGTTGGACCACATGAAACACAGTGTAAATGCCACAGTTTACCACAGGCAAAGCTTTGGACACCTCATTTGAAACCTTTTTCTCTCACTTAGGCAGCTTCATGGCTCGATACTACCCCTGCTGATCTGGAAGACTGTCTGCAGGGATCAGACCATGAGGACTTGAAGCAGTTACTAACTAATCAAAGCTGTTTACTGGGTTCTGTGACCACCAGAGGTACAACAACACATCACAGACTCAATCATCTGGTTCAGCTGAACTAACGGTGCATTTCTTTTTCTCCAGTTGGCAGTGACAGTGAGAAGATCCTTCTTGCCACCTGGTCCCACCCCCTCATTACCAAACTGACCAATCACAGTTATTCTCCTTCCGAGGCTACAGCACAGCCGTCGAACATCATTGCAGAGGATTTAAATTCACAGCTAGTGAAGGTGGAGGTTATGGTGATGACTCAGGACGACCAGGTAGAGGATGTGTTGCCTGTCCAACAGGATCTGACCAATCAGGGTCAAGGAACCATGACACCTATGAAGGAGTCGCCAGGAAACAATATCCAGCAATTAGAGGAAACAGGTTACATTCTCAACACTGCAGTGGTCAGAGCTGTTGTTTGTGAGAAAATAAAGCAAAATGAAGTTGTCTTAGAAACTTCCTGTTTTCAACTACCTATGTGATTGTCTTACTGCAATTTCTTGTTAATAACTTAATGTTGTTGACTCCCAGTCTCTTTCTTTGCAGTCGACCTGCCAGATGTGTCCTGCTCTGAAGTCACAGCTAACCCACTGTTTAACATTTCCCACAACTCCCAGCGAGTGGCTCACAGGTGTCCTCAGTGCGGCAAGTGTTTCATCTATCGCTCTCTGGTGAGTTTCTTTTTTGCTTGAAACGGCCAGTGATAGGTTTAACCCAGCAGAGGGAGCTGTTGTTCTAATGCCAGTCTTTTTCCACAGGTGCTTCGTCACCTGAGAAACAACAAGTCCTGCAGCTCCACCTTGACTTCAGCTAGATTAAGAAAACAACTGGAACCGCCTGATAAGCCCCGCCCCCAGAGGTCTCTGCCTTGTTTTCAGTGCAATGCTGTCTTTAAAACCAAATCTGAGCTCTTGTCCCACCAGCGTAGCCACCACACCCGTGGCATCTACCAGTGCAGCCATTGTAATAAGGTGTTTTACTACCTGTCTAGTCTGACCAATCACAAGCAGACACACCTGGACAGGGGCAAAACCAGAACCACCATCAGGAGCTCTCCAGAGAAAGGGTTTGAGGCTGTGGAGGATTATGCAGTCAAGCAGTTTGAAAACCGGCCTCAGGATCTGACGTGCTCTGTTTGTGAACAGGGGTTTGGTTCTCAGACACAGCTGCTGCGCCACATGCAAACACACTCCGTAGAGGGCGCTGCACCTGTCTACAACTGTCGTTTCTGTGAACAGAGCTTTTCAGGTAACAGCACCGCACTGTAAATTCTCAGTCAGGATCAGAACATTACTTATTAATCAGAGCATTCACGTACACGCACTCACACATGTATATACATTTAGATGCAGAGACAGACAGGTTTCCAGCTGTGCCATTCAGTTTCAGTATCAGAAGTATTGGAACTACATCATTTTATACTACAGTCCAGTCCACATTACAGAGCAACCAAATGAAAACTGCTGGACTTGAATCAGTGTTACATACCGCCCAGGTGTCACATTCAGAACAAGATACAAACAGGTCACAAAGTAGGTGACAGATCCAAAACCACCTACGGCTAACTGGTCGAGCATCAGTTTCACGATCAGTTGTTGCACAAAATCAGGTGTTTTTATTTTTTCAGGTGTGACTCAGCTTCGTATCCACCAGCGTTCGCACACTGACCGTTCGTACCAGTGCGACCTGTGCAGTAGGACATACGGCTCCCTAACAGGGCTCCAGTCACATCGTGCCAGTCACAGCACCGAGAGCCGCTTCCTGTGTTCACAGTGTGGGAAACGTTTTAAGACCCGGGATGGGCTTGAGGGTCACCTTAGGACTCACACGGGTGAGCGCCCCTATCGCTGCCCCTACTGTCCAAAAGACTTCACTGCACTTGCTGGTCTCAACGTGCATGTGCGGCGGCACACTGGGGAGAGACCGTACGTGTGCACGGTGTGCGGCAAGGGTTGGCCCTCAGGTGGTGACCTGCAGAAACACATGAGGACGCATACTGGAGAGCGGCCATATGTGTGTGTGGACTGTGGGAAAGCCTTCTCCGTTTCCTGTCACCTGACTGAACACCGCAGGATACACACAGGTAATTGACTGCTGCATGTGTGTGATCATGTGAATGGTTGCCATTTTTGTGTCAAATTGTTTCTGTCGTTGCAGGAGAGAAACCTTTCTGTTGTCCCGAGTGTGGAAAATGTCTGCGCAGGAAGTTTGATCTGAAGAAGCACATGTTGTCTCACAACAGTGTTCGTCCATACACCTGTCTTTACTGCCCGAAGAGCTACACCTGCAAAACACACCTGAACAGACACCTGCAAACCCACAAAGGCACAAATGTTGAGGCTGACACCCATTGACCCACCAGACAATAACTCTACACACCCTGGTAGAAAAGAAAAGAAGGGACTGGAAGTGGACACGTGCATCTAAGCCACAAATGTACAGATGTCCTTGATTTACAGTGTCAAGGATGCAAGACTTAAAAACTCTAACTTTAACTGCAAAAAGTGATTATGAAACCATACAATACTAAAGGACACTCTGTGCTAATGTGAAATTTTGCAAGGGCTTTTGTTTCTAAATAAATACCCTTTATATCTGTAACCTCGATTGCTTTAGTTCCAGTGGTTTGGTGAACAAAGATGAAAGTGAGAGGCGAGCGAAGTAGACAGGAAATGAGCTTTATTATCACAGTAAGAACAGGATGTTTTTAGTCGTCGTCATCATTTCCCACTTTCTCAATGGTTTTCCTCATCCACCTACTCATCCGGTACACATGAGTGTAGAAGCCGTACTTTCCATCTCTGTCACAACCTTCGCCCCATGACACGATGCCCATCTGGTACCATCGGTTATCTGCCGGGTACTGCACATACAGACATCAAATGGATCAGCAAATTTAATCATTGAGTCATTTACTAATTTTAACATAAGCTGTTTTAGCTGCAGATGATCATGAATTCCCACCTTCATCACAAACGGTCCTCCGCTGTCACCCTCGCAGGCGTCACCACGCTGAGTGTCCTCCGGTTTATAACCTGCCGGTTCAAAGAGTCAGTACAGCTTCTTTTGTTGTTTGGTCTGTTTAAACAGCACTGTGCTAGAAAGTTATAGTAGCAGGAAGCTCTTAATAAAACGGCACAGAGAATGATGTTAAACACTCTCAGCCCACCAACACACTACAAACCAATATTAAACCAAATTAAAGGTTGCACATAAACATGAGCAAACATGACCCAGTACCAAGTATTGATCTGGTACTTTACACTGACCTCACTCAGATCGACTTTGGTATTACAAAGTGAGCGATGCTCAACCTTCAGGGTCTACTCCTAATGTGTGTGTGTTAAGAGCCGACTCTGTAGGTTCTGTTGTATTGATCAAAAGAATCTTACCAGCGCAGAACATGTTATTTGTGATCCTGACAGATGTGGATCTACGGCAGATATTCTGTTCCACGATGGGCAGTTGGATTTGCTGAAGGGCTGATGGTAAATTCCTGGCTGCTGGGTTCCAGGTTTCTTTAAGATTTCCCCAGCCCGTCACCCTGCCTTTGTAACCTGCGGACATCAAACTATCACAAACAAAGATTTGTTGGACAAAACCAGTTTAGTGTTCACACGCTCTATATATTTTTTTATTTTTTGCTGTGTGTGGTTGCCCTACGCCTTGGCAACTGCCTTGCTTGGAAGGCAGATAGGATAGATCTCATCAGAGAAGTCAATTGGCTTTCTCATGTGGAGCAAGGCGATGTCACGGTTGAGATTGTCTTTCCAGTTGTACTTCGGATGAACAATAATTTCGTCAATAGCAACAATTTTCTCTCTTCCCTGTTCATATCTAAAGAGGTGACAAGAGGTTCCCGTTACACAAAATCAATTCATTAAAATTTTAATTGAATGCTAATTTTGGAGGTTGTACTTGGCACGGTAGTGTTTTCCAAGGCGGACCAGGATGTCTTGAGTGGTAAAGTTTTTGTTCCAGGGTGGGTACAAGATGCAATGAGCTGCAGTGAGAATCCACTGGTCACTGAGCAGACTGGCTCCACACAGCAGCTCCTGAGGCCTGCGCTTGTACAGCATCACCTGCCTGAGAAAGGTCCATGACAAATACATGAGCAGAGTCACGAATGATTTGGTTTTCGTGTTTTGTTTTGTTGATTTTTTGTGGTTTAGTACCATGGTGCAGAGGCCATTTCAGCACTGTCTCCTCCAACGATTCGTTCTTCTCTGTACAACTTAGTTAGTTCGTCCTCCTTCTCATCTTTCTTTCCTGTTTTCTCAAACAGGGGGCGTTGTCCACACTCTGCAACAAAACCAGCAAGCCAGTCACATACTCAACCAGTCGGTCTAATAGCCAACCAGTCAGTTAACCAGTGAGTTATCTGATCAAGCAGTCAGATTACTCATGTAAATGCTGTGGCCCATCAGTGGTTCAAATGAAATGAATTTTGAAATAACCAGTCAATGACCCTGTTAAACACTAAAACAACTGGTCATCTAGTTAAATAAACAATGGCTAAATGTGTGATCCAGTCAGTTCACTAGTCACTTGATTGGTCACCTAGGTAACCACTCAGACACATGTGACCTGTGATTAATCGGTAAACTAGTCCCTTGATTGTTTGGTCTGTGGTCCACCACTTAGCTAACACGGTGATGTGCTAGCCTTGACTAGTCAAATGTTGTTGACTGTTGAACATTGATTAGTTGCTCAACAGTTAACCAGTCAATAGATCAGTCCAACTCAAACACAAGATTCCTATTGTGGTTCAGTTCTTGATTTCCCGGGTACCCAGGTACCAGGTTGTTAGCTGGTTACAGCGGTGACATCTTACCAAGCTCTCCTTGTCCAAAGTGTTCGACATCAAAAAAGGTTTTCCTGCTAGAACCAAGGACTGAGCGTTCCCTGTCTTCAGTGACATCTGAGTCAGTATCTCCAAGAAGAGAGGTGTCTGGACGACAGACAGTTGAGAGATTAGGAGCCAATCAAGAAACACTGGTAAGACAAGGTTGGGATTGAGGCAGACTTCATTTACCACAGACGTCGATGTCGCAAAAGTCAATCGTCAGGTTTCCAAAAACCTCCACGTAGCACCAGGGGCCCTCGGGGTCATTGTCTGGGTTCCGGCACTTGTTACCGAGAAGATTTACCTCAGCCATGAACTCCTTGCTCTTGCTGAGCTCCTGTACTTTTGGTGAGGACCAGGGCAAACAAGTGTGTCCTCCTAGAGTCACAGCCAGGTCGCCAACGTAATCCACTCCATGATTGGGTAAACAGGCAGTGGTCTGTAATGGTTCTGGTGCCAGAGTTGGAGGTGTGTAGTCCTGGCCTGAACAGAAGACGACGGTTGGCATGAAACAGTACATTTTGATCACGGCCGTGGACTGACTGATACTTGCCACAGATGGGGATGCTGCAGGACTCTTTAGGTACTGTTGGGTCCTGCGTGAAGCACCAGGGTCCTTTAGAACTCTTATCTGGATTACGACAAAAATTCTCCTGAAGAATGTGGTCCACATCAGACACGTTAAACTCCCTGATCACAGATGGGTAAAGCACAGTGTAATTCAGGTGGTTGATCAGTTGGGTCAGTTGTTAGTTGGTAGATCAACTTTGTTAAACTGAATATTCTCTGAGGGAGGGCTGAGTTGTTAGTCCATGTTATGTTTGTTAACTTAATTGTTAGTCAACAGGTTTATTGAAATTTAGTTGTGTAAATTATTTGTGAACAGCTGGTTGGATAAGAGGTTTGTGGTTAGTTACTGATTGGTTACCTAATTCCCCAAATGGTGTTTATATATGAAGGGAGTAGGGAATTGTTTGCTTGGTAACTAAGCATTAGTTAGTTAGTCGATTGATGGTTAGCTGAATCATCAGTTCCCTGGTGTTAGTCATTTAGATGTTTTACCCATTGTTTGAAAGTTGTTTAGGTACTCGTTTGTTTTTGGTCGTTGTGTTCAGTAGTTAGTTAGCCATTTAGCTAGTTCAATTCCCTGTTGGTAGAAGCATCAGTTACTCACCTCATGATAGGATGTGGGAAGTTGTCTTTCCAGTACTGACATCGTTTCCCTGATATGGTGATGTTGACGTCTCCATTATAACTCACTCCACTTTTAGACCCCATAACACAGAAGCCTATAAACACACACACGGACAGAGTCTGTGAACAGAAGGCTGCCGGACGCTGTGGTTCATTTCTGCTTTGTGTATTTGTTTACCTTGTATACATTGTCTGATGATGTCAATGTTTTTCCCTGATCTGGATGTTTGAGGACCAAGACAGTCTGAGACACAGGGACACAGAGAGACACACAGAGAGTGGGATGGAGGGAGGAGGGGACAAAAGAACAGGGAGAGAAACAGAGAGGGGGGAGGGGGGCTTGTTCTATGTTTGCACTCACTGAGATTTTGGACTTTTGAACTAAAACGGAACAGAATGAACGTACAATTACGGTCAATTCACTCACAGGAGATAAGGCTACAGAGTACAAGTCAGTCGAAGTCTGAACAATATGAGTTAACTTCAAATTAAGTCAGGGATTTAGGAGCTGAAGTCACTGAAGAAAGGTTGATTCTTCTGGGTTTTATTGGCAGGACAAATTCAGCACAGAACCTTTGAGTTGTGTCCCTCAGAGTTACAGTCGGAGTTACAGAAGTAGTTCACGTCAAGTCACTAAATTGAAAGTCGAGATCCAAGGCATAACATAAATGCCAGTTGAGCCTCAGTCTAGTCGTACTGTTTCTGGACTTGTCAGGAAAGGTCAATCTTGGTGGCGGGTCATGTGACCCCAAAAGACTCACCCAGGTATATCTGCCAAAAGTTTTCCTGTGGGAGGAGACCATTCACATGACATGATTGCTGATTTCAAAGGGTGTGCTGCTTAGTGATTGGTGGATTAATCAGGAAGTGGCCAGAGTTTTACCGTCTTCAATGGCTCTTCGAAAACCTCTCTGGCTTCTTCGTGATCACAGATTTCCTCCACACATTCCCTCTCAAGGTTTCCTACACAGAGCCAGAATCAACATAGGGATACATAAACTGAACAACAACAACAAAACAAACAATTAAAGCCACGCCCACCTGGTTTCATCTCCTCAAACAGAGTGTTAGCTCGTCGACTACGAACCAGAAGCTCCGATGCCTCCTTGCTACTCAGGAAAACTGCAAATACACAACATACAGTCCCTCTATCATCACTGTAAAAAGCACACCAAACCTCATGGTAAAAATTGATATTGTTGTTGTGCTGCCTCTCCAAAGTTTAAATCTGTTTTCTATTTTCTGACTTCACTATTGAAATTTACATTTCGATTTGCCGCAGTGATGAGAAATGAAATAAGACATTAGAGAAAGAAGAATGAAAAGGAAAAAGGAAAAAAAAAGGAAAGAAACAAATGGTTTAGTTTCTCTTGTTCTCCCTAAGTGAACGTTGGCTTTGACTTCCACTAACGTGTTTTATTTGCTAAGGATTCGTTCATTAGCTGAAATATGATTTTGGGTCAGATTTCCACTGCATGCCAACCTTAGACACCCCTTTGGTTCCTGAATGTCTATACTTTCACACTTCATATAACCTCAGCTTATTCTTCAATACCAGCCGCTCTCTTTTCTCTGATAAGTGCGATCAAATCAAATAGGCTAACAGATATCAAAAGTGAAATGAAACTGATACCATTGTGGGCTAGACAGCAGTTCCACAGGAACAGCAGCAGCAGCAGAACATGTGCCACTGGTCTTGTTGGGTCCACCATGGTCCGGATATCCAAAGAGACACTTGGTCAGAACCAGATCCAGCTCACGTTGTGTCTTTTTCCAGTCTTCCCTGTCACAGTCTGACTCTTTGTACGGGGGGAGTAGGGGTGACAGTGGGCGAGTGTATTGACTGAAGGGCCAAAGTTTGAGTGTGTGGATGTTGTTTACTTTGACATGCACACGACAAGCTCTCTGTCCCCGATGTTCCCAATAAACTATCTATGAGTCATTACCAAAAACCAAAGAAGGAGTGTCAGACATTTTTGTTTTCACCTTCTCACCCTAAAGTCCATAGATATAAGCAGTGTTTCCAGCTCACAGGGATATACAGATGTACCACTGCTGCCTCCTGTGGTCAGTTTGTGTCAGTGAGGGAAAATCGAATAAACATTTGAATCATCAGTGTTACAAAATAACAATAAAAAAAAACCAATGTATTGATAAAGATGCCACCAGCTGGAGTACACAGGAAGTGTCATTTTTGTTAGCATAAACCTTACAACGTGCGATAAAACCACTTTAATTCATAATAGGAAAGAACGAATATGTTCCCTGAGACAGTATTGAGCTGTCCTGTGGCCGACTCATGACTCATCACTTTTAGAGTAAATATGTACTTTAGAGAAGCAAAGATAAAGGTCTTAGCTGTAGGTACTGAGGGACAGCAGCTCTTGGTCATTATTGTCCCCTCCCTTGTCTCAATATCCTCATTTATCTCAATTGAGTCACTGAAGGACAGCCATGAGAGAGACTGGTACATAGTACGAGTACATCCCAAACGTTTGGTCGCGTTGTTTCTGGTTCAGGTTGGGCTATTCCACAGACGCCTTCAGTCAGAGACCTTCTGATAACATCACTGCTTTATGCAAAGGGTGTGGTCTGGGTGGAGTCATCATCAGAAACCTTCAGCCTGCAATCGGACAATTTCTAACCAAAGTGGAGGTGGTCTGGGTCGCATTCACAGGGATTCAGACACAGTAGTGGTGAGTTAGGGTATCGAGCTCGCAGAGTTGGAACGTCACGCTCTTAATGTACCGGTTCATCTACTTTCATGCCCCCAGTTATGGTCTTTCTTTGCTCCTCAAGATCGACAGGAGTCAGCTGAGTTAGGATGGACATCCGGGTAGGATACCCCTTGGCCTTGATCCTTTGGGAAGTATTCCTGGCATGTACATCAGGAAGAAGAACCAGAGGTAGACTCTGGACACACTGGAGTGATTAGACCTTCCAGGTGCCTCTTTACCAGCAGCTGGGAAAAAACTGCTGCCCAAACCTGGTCAGGCTGAAGAATACGTGACGACTTCAGTCAGCGGGTCAGAATATCTCTAATATCATGTCTTGCCTTGGTACAGATATTCATACAAATTGACCAGGCTCCCCTGTGTGTTTGTTTTCTTTTCATTGTTGTTGATTTTTTTTCATAATATTTGAGTAAACCTTAGGTGTTTTAAAAAGTTTTTTATTCAATTTGTTCTTTTTTGAAAAACAAAACAAATCAGAGCAGTGATGAATTTTTTGGTTGATTCTAACAAAGAGGATTCACACTATAGATCAGTCATTTGTACAACAGGACTTTCAAAACCAAACGTTAGAACCTTTAAAGAAACATCTTTCAGTTAAATTGTAACATAGAGAGCAAACAAAACTTTTAATACAACAATACAGTGATAAATAATCACATTTCACAACAATGAAATACATTTATTTTTTTTGATCTTTAAAGCTTTCTTTTTTGACACTGATGTTGATGTATTCAGTAAAACACCGTGGTTCAGGTTTTGGTTCTGACCCGGGTTCAACCTGTAGACATGTTTTCTTGGATCCAGTCCAGGAAGTTGCTGACTTTGACGTAGACTCCATACATGTTCTCATTGGCACAGCCTTTTCCCCAGCTCACCACACCTGTCAAGAACCATGTCTTCCTGTAGTAGGTCACCAGGGGCCCCCCGCTGTCCCCCGCACAGGCGTCCTGCCGCTCCACCCTGTTCCCAGCACACAGCATGTTCTTGGTGATGTTGAGTTTTGTGTGGAGCCGACACTCCTGGAGGGGGACCCGTGGTAGTACGACACGCTGCAGGAGCCGAGCTGGGGACCCGTTCTGAACCAAACGGCCCCAGCCTGACACTGTAGAGTGTCGGACTGTGGCCAGGGTCCTGACGAAGGTGCTATTCTGGGCTGGAAGACAGATGGGTACCACATAGGAGCCCAGCTTCACTGGGCGATGAAGCTTGAGCAGAGCCAGGTCACTGTCAGAACTGGACTGGTTATAAGCAGGATGGATCAGGATCTTCAGGACCTGACGACGCTGCTCTGTCTTCTCGTCCTCCAGACGGTCGTGTTCACCTTCACAGAACCAGAAAATGTTATGATGGTAGTTTGGGTTTTTATTGTGGATCGAGCCATGGATGAATTCAACTAACTCCAGACTTAAAGTCATTTTTATGTCTTAAGATTTTTATGTCTTGAAATCAGACTTCAAGCCTGAGCTCTATATAAAGGTTCAGACAGACTTCCACAATAGGAGACCACCATTCAAAACCAAACCTGACCCAGCTGACCACAGGAGGCACCAGTGGACCAGCAACTTTCTGATCGGTGTGGTTGAGGTGGTTTACAAATTTCAGCTTCTTGGTGAAAAAGTCTATCTAACAGTGACTAGATAGCAAATCAAAAAGTAATTTATTACCGACAATGACGTGGAAGTTATTTGTAGGTTTCCTCCAGACACAGTGAGCTGCAGTCAGAACCCAATGCTCCGACAGGATGATGGCACCACAAGCGAGGTTATTACTCTCTGTCAGCAAAGCCTGAACAAAGAATGAATGAATGTTTTAAACTTCACTTTTCAAATGAAAATGTGAACACCATTAGATAGACCTACCTGCCATGGACAGTGTCCTTTTGGACAAACCTTTCCATTGACCACTCGTGGTGCAATGTGGACCAGTTGACGTCCACAAACCACAGCCTCTGAATATTAAAACGACATACAGTTGAGCGGAGACGTAAGAACAACATTTTAAAACAGCGTTCACTGAAAGTCTCCTGACCTTGTGGAAGACAGGTACTATTGTCCTGGTCCAGTTTGTATCCTTTGGCACAGAAACAGATGTAGGTACGATCTGGAAGGTCTTTGCAGAAATGTTCACAGCCTCCATTTCTGTAGCGACAGCCATTGGACGTCAGACGAACTGTGGAAAACAGAAAAGAAAGTCTGGTAAATCACTAGGGGAAACTTGTGACTTCAGCTGGGTTCAGACCTCAGACCTTTGTGACAATTATGTCCATGGAATCTGGGCGGACATTTGCAGGCATAGGTGTCAACCAATCGAGTGCAGGTGGCTCCGTTCTTACAGGGAGATGAAAGGCAGTGGTCCACAGCTGAGGAAAGGAGGAACACCGAGTAAACGGACAAGTGAGGACGCCAGTCGCGGTAATATTGTTCTCATTTTACCTGTGTACGACCTCCAGAACGCTTCCTGCAATTACAGGAAATGAATTAGTGAATGAAACAGAAGGAGGCTAAAAGAATGAAAGGTTCTGGGCAAGGTTTTGATCCGAGTTTGCACTAACCAGCTGCTGAGGCAAAGCAAAGATCTCTTTGGCCTCTTCATACGAACATTTCTCCTCCAGACACTCCCGCTCCAGATTTCCTGCTTTCCACTCCTCAAAGAAGTAGGTGTTAGCTCGACGACTACGATGCAGGAAGACGCTAGCCTCAGGTCTGCTCACAAATACTCCTGTTTTTGATTGACACCATTATCAAACGTTCAACCACTAGACGACAAACAGAAGACTTGGGTCTTTACCCGTCGTTTCTCTGGGGTCCAATCATGACAATCATTACAGGTTTCTAGCAGAGCTAGAGTTTCCACAACAACATAGCTGTGTTTTTGTGATTTTTTGGCTAGATATGGCCTTATATGGTGCTTTATTCCTAGCTATATTTTTGGGCTAACATTTAGTTGTTACTCTATTTTTGATACACTATAGCAAAAGTGCATCACTTTTTTTTTTTACTTTTTTTCTTTGCTTTACTGTTTTATTTTGTCTTGCTTTGGGAAACTATTTTGTTTTTATAAAGTACCTACTTTGAAAACATAAATATTATAATACTGTATTTTTTTAATGGCTCATAAAAATCTTTTATGGTATATATATATATATACGGTATTGTCAAACTTTTTTTATTTCTAATTTGGCTATACTGAGATATGCTATATTTGCTAATCTCTCAGGTGAAATTGGCCCTTTCTTTCAGATACCATCTTAGCCAGGTTTATTATGCCAACATCTAGATGTTTTGAGAAGATTCTTATGTTTTTCTGCTTTGTATTAGTAATTGTTGGGCACAATGTATTTTGAAATTGCCAAAATTTTGACCCATTCATTAATCTCATTTTGCGGTGTCTATTTTCTAAACACACATTTTGTTTATCACATTTGTTTATCTTTAGCAGAGCAGCCTACGAACCACAGTTGGACCTCAGAGGAGGTAAATAATTTATTCTATTATAGTCTATTATATTTAAAATCAAACTTTTTTTGAAGGTAAAAAAAAAGGTAACAAATTATGTAGGACTGACCTCCACTGCATACTGCGATAAAGACGATGAGAAACTGCAGGGCGAGAAAGAATCGCCTTGTCTCTTCGTTCACAGACGCCATGTTTGTTCTAAACTTATCAAAGGTTGAAGTCCACACTCTGCCCACAGCATCCTGTGGTTTGGACATCAGCAACTGCAAAACGGCCTGGATGTCGCAGCACCGGAAACTTTTTTGTGTGTGATGGGAGGGCGGGGGGAAATTATGTCAGAAGGCTGCCATTTTGTGTCCACTTTTTATTTTTGTGTCAACATTTTATTTAATATAAAGAGATCAAGATATATTATTTATAATTTAAGGTTATTAAATACATAAAGATTAAACTACAAAAGCTAAAATGAAAAACTAAAATATATGGAATAGGTTTGATTGAAACATTAAGACAGATTCTTGTAATATTGGACAGTCGTCGACTGCTCTCTCTCAGTGCAGGTTCTTCAGAATTAGTGGGATAGCGTCCTGAGCGTCTCTCAACTCCTTCTTCCAGTCGTCTGGGATAAACACACCCGAATATGAGCCGCCAGCCCCTAGCAGCGCCCCAAGTGCTGCACCACGGTTACAGTTCTCACCTACAAGGCAATCAAAGAGACCAAAGATCGATCAAACAAGTCCAAAGGTTTGTCAAAAGTCGTATTTCGACTATTAGTCTACAAATTGAAAGTGGCCCACCATTATACCAATCTACAAGTGGACACATATGATACAAACCTCCACAGTTAGCATTGGTGAGAATCCCTTCTTTAGGGTCATCATGAAACTCATGAGCAAGGTAGAAGAGACTGCAGAGAGCACCTGATGCATCACAGGGAGATGATTAAATATTGTCTTTTCAAAATCATTTCTGCAGTTTCTTTCCTGACAAACAGAAAAACTTCTGACCTTTAGTGTAGCATGCCAAACCTAGATGGTTCACAGCGCTCTGATGCACTTTCAGCCTTTCCTCTGATGATGAAGGAAACCTATGGTAGAAACCATTCACTACTGTTTATTCACATATGACTTCGTCTCTGTTGTTGATCCACTGCTGCCTCCATTACTAAGTTCAGATGTGTTATTTTGTGTGCTTTCATGGTGACTCCTCGTTCTTTTCAAAATTATGTCCAAAAGATTACTGTGAAAATGCCATACGTCATACCCTTCAGCTTTGTGACTGTATTCCTGACAGACGTCCCAGACATCTAGGTTCCTGAGAGCGTGTTCTGCCTGCTGGCGCACACTAGCGCCTCTCAGCACGGCATACAGGGCTTTACCATATAAGGACATGTACTTGAGCACATTTGGATTAGGATGGGTGAGCTTGACAAACTCCACCGCAGCAGTGACCTGAGTAAATAGAAAAGACAATAAAAATTTAAACCATAAGGAGACAATATTTTTCTACAACTTCAAGCAGAAACTCACAGCCTGCTCTTCACTGACTGAAGTTGAGAACAAAATAAAGGGGAGGGCCATGGGCATGCAGCCGATGGCATCAAGCTGGCTGTCAGGTTGCGAGGAGCTCAGCTTCAGTTTTGCACGTTTTTCTGCAAATAGCAGAACCTAAGAATGAAGAGAACACTGTGATTCATCGTCAGAAAATCAGCTGTGACACAACAACACAGCTTTTCTTTTACTTCACTGGGCAGGTTAGGTCTGCTCTCCCTCCAGTCAGCAAAAAACGAACGGTGGAAGGACTCGGCATAGGTGTCGTTGTGGTTTCCAGGCGTGGTCAGGAACTGGACATAGTCTGACAGTACGGCAGCTCGAGCCTCTGGATGAGCAGCGTCAGTGAAACCACTGCAGGCCAGAGTTTGAGCTGCTCTGAGGGCACAGAGGATGTTCAGGGTGTTGTTACCGGCCTGGAGCCCTAGGAAAGATGCGGAACAGACTCAGGGCTGTCTTTGTAAATCCAAAGTGATACTAGCATTCTAATAGGAACCCAAGTTACCTTGGTGATAGTGGACTGAGCCGTTGGAGGACTTCCACAGTTTCAGCTTATCATGCAGGATGATGTCACCGACCACATCATCATCCTTCGTACCAGAAGAAGAGGAGCTCCGACCACTACCAGCTGAAACAACAAACAGACACATCAGCATAATGATGTAGACAAATTAGTGTAAGTACCTAGAGAGGATATACCAGTGTTGGAAAGTGTTGGATGGGTCATAATAATGTAAGTACCAGTGTTGGACAGAGTGAGGATACTGGACGGGTGTCTCTCTCTTGGTGAGTGAAATCCGGCTATCCAACCTTTGAAGTCCTTACTGATGTCCTGGATGTTGTAGTACCAGTGGACAGGCATGGACAGAGAATCAGCCGCACACATGCCCCACAGAGACTCCATCACCGCCTGTCGAACCTGTGATGCCTCACCTGGAGTGCATGTTCGCCTATATTTTAGCTTATTGTTGCTTGAATTGTTGTGTTTTTGAGTCTTAAAGATGTCCAAAAAATAACAAGAAACTTGTCTCACCTGTCATGACTCCTGTCGCCTTTTTCATAATGAACCCTTCACGCGTTGCTTGCTTAAAATGACAGAAAGCGACTGTCAGCACCTTCAAATTCACAATAAAATTATAACATGCTACGTTAAAACACGAAACAGTTTTAACATAGCATGTTTTAACATAACACTCACCAACGCGGTTCGGCTTGTTCTTTACTCCACTTTAAAGCAGTTTTAGTTCATGTTTAGTGTTCTTGTTGAATAATGGTCTCTACGGTGGCCGGCGTTGGTCGTATCTGAAATAAATGGTTGGTTTTGATGTCCTCAGCGTTGACTGTCAGGCGGAGAATGTGGATATCATTTCTGCCCAAGCTTAAATAAATAAAAAGGATATACATATTTACGTTGTTAATTTTTTATACATGTAATTACTTGTTAATTTGAATTTCATATATTATGTATTATATCGAACAAAAGTAAGTGTTTTTTCATTCAATTTTTCATACTCACACTTGTCTGTGGAGCTACGGTGGCCGTGTTTGGACATTAGAGTGCGACGTTGTGACGCGGTATTTACGGTTATTCAAACAAACTTCGACGGATAAATGGCCAGAAATATAGTTGGTTAATTGGGGGTTTCGACTAATTAATTTGCATTTACTCAACTGCAGTGAGCTATAGCGGTTCACATGTCACAGGTTTGCAGCTAGTCGATACCCTGGCAACTCGAATGCATGTTAGCCAGCTTCCGTGCTCAGTTTAAAATATACACATAATTTACTTAAAAATAAAAATGATTTTAAGCAGTATGATTCTTTATTTCTAAGCTTATAATTGTCTTTTAAAAAACCTTAACTCGACTGTATTCTGGCCTCCGAAGTTAGTTGCGTCCCACATGGAATTACTTAGCTGCTACATGGATAAAAAATTCCCACAATTACTTAGCTGCTACATGGATAAAAACAAAACAGGCGCAGTTATTTTTTTTTCTGTTTACTTTTCAAATGTTTCTAAATTCTTCTTTGAGGGAGAATCAATAAAATGCTGAACGTATTTTTATACGCTTTATCCGTTAGCGTTATCCATTAGCTCCTGCGAAATTGCTACTAAATTGATACCGAGTTTTTAAAGCTACGTATTTCCACTCCGTCTGTCTATTTTTTTAATCGTCTGCTTTTGGCTTAAACACTGCTGCTCATAAGTATTAAAGGGCTAAAGTTCTTTTGTGTCAGCATGGAAAAAGAAGTGTTGAAGCCTCGGGATATTGGTGAGAACCCATGTTTATTACGTATTTCTACCGTTGTGGCCATTTTCTTTCTTCAAATTCTTAGCCTTGGGCGTTGTGTTGCAATTCTATATATTATTGTGATATCTTATTTCAAAAGGATAGGCGTCATTATCAATAAAAGATACACAAAATGAAGGAAGAACAGCCAATTAAAACAGAAGAGACAAAAATAGCTAGATGGCAAAAACAGATTATATTTACCTTTTTTCTTATATTGTCTTTTAACATGTCAGAATAAACACTATCCTATTTTATTAATAGGAGTGCCATGATTTTTCTTCCCACAGAGAGGGCTAAAAACTACTGGGCTGAGCAGGATCTGGATCAGGTCTTTGATTGTGTTTCTGTGTTCCTGATTCACCTGAAGCAGGCCTTAAAGAAGGAAATAGCCACAGACAGAGGTCAGAATTGTTTGTTGTACTTAATTTCTCTGATGAACTGTCAGACATGTCTTGTCGTTTCATTCTCCAGAAATGGTTCAAGCCTTCAGGGTGGTGGAGTCTCTGGACTGCTTGTCTCCTGTTTCGACTCAGAACCCAGTGGTGGTCCAGGTGGTCATTGGTACAAGTCCTCTCTGGTTGTGGATTCTGGATCGTTACCATAATAAAAATGTTGGTGTTGACAATAATTTTTTTTCCTCACCACAGATGAGCAGCTGCAGGAGAACATTCACATTCACACTCCATCACCTCTTCCCTCTGATGCTCTTGCCTCCACCAAAGTTGTAACAAATGGCCCATTCAGCACCACTGCACTACCTGCTGGCACACCGGCAGCGCTAGTATCTGTTCACACCTGCAACAAGGTAACAACGCCATCAGAGCATTACCATCACTACAGTCATCACAAGTCATCACAACTGGAGTTTTCTGTCTGATTTTACCCTCTAGTCCAGGGGTGTCAAACTCATTTTCACCAAGGGCCACATCAGCAATACAGTTCCCCCTGAAGGGCCGGTTATAAATGGAAGACTGTATAGATCAGGGGTCCCAACCCAGGTCCGTGGACCAGTACCAGTCCATAGGTCATTTGGTACCGGGCTGCAGTGGGACACAATGAAAAAATGTACTTTTTTTTTTAGTAATTTACTTAATTCAAGAAAGTCCAGTCATATCCATTTACTTTATTTATTTTACGATAATCTGGCAAAAGATGATCTAATTTTAAAATAACATAAAATAACATTCAGACTCTGATACAAACAGATTTTTATTTTGAAAATTGAATGATCCTTCAATGCTCAGCACCTTGCTATTGGTCCGTAGTAACAGGTGGTACTAGCTGACCAGTCCTTGGAACAAAACATTTTTTTAACAACCGTTGGACTAGCTTTTAACTGATAACAGTCCTTTCTCAACCTTATGTTGTGAACCATCTCCTTGTTCCCTTTTGCAGGCCTGTCTTTCTAGATTACCCAGCATTCCTGAGTCAACCCCTCCATTCTGGGATCAGAACCCTCTGTTGGTGCCACTGCTGTGTGGCTTCACCAGGCTGAGTGCTGTGCCACTGATGCCAGTCGGGTTGGAAGAGCCCCCACCACCTCAAGAAATTCTTTACAAAGCACCATGTGGACTAACACTGTGCAACCAGGAGGAAGTAATGCGTTTCCTGCGGACGACTGGCTCCTACAACACCCTGCAGGTCAGCAGAGGCCACTACACAATTTAAGTCTTTGTGAATATTTCATACCTAAAGTACCTTTAGAGTAATTCCTGAAAACTCAGAGTTAGCCATTAGAAACTTAATATTAGCAGTAAATACACAAAAGTGAAAATTCTTAAAAGATAATAAATGTTAGCCCTGAAATAGCTTCCATAACTAGCTTCTTTCTTAAACAGAGATTGAAACAGCAATAGTTCATAGTTTTTAGACCTAATGCTTTCTCTAACACAAAATCTCCCATGTTTCACCTGTGTTAGGAGTTGGGGTCAGGCATATTTGAATTACAAAGCTTCTGTGAGTGAAAGTAAATTCACTGGTAACCCGAAACTGAGTAAAAGCCATTTAGCAAAAAAGTTAAAACATCACTTCTTAATTGTGATAATTGTGCCCTCTGCAGGTAGATTTTTTTACCTTTAGCCCCACACTGAAGTTGGACGCCCCTACTTTATCAGGCCTTAAACGTCCAGAGGTGGACCTTAGTCGTGGGATAGAGCCAATTCCTGTAGAACTGTGCCCGAAAGAAGTGGGCGCTTTGCCAGCAGAATTTCGCTACCGAAAGGACCGCTGGCCACACGGCTGTTTCCTCAGTCGAAACCCTTCACTCTTCAACGCCTGCTGTGACTGCGTAGATGGCTGCACAGACCCCCAGCGTTGCGCCTGCATCGCACTGACCATGAGAGGTCGCCACTACATTCACCACAGACTGATGGAGCCTGTTCCCTCAGGGTGAGAAACCAAACGCAGTTCATTCAGGGATACAGTTTTACAGACTTAAACTCATTTTAAGTTCAAGTGTGTTTTGGTTATGTTATTCACCCACTTATTTAACAACTTTTGGCTGACTTTAATTATTTGGATCTTTTGTTTTATTTTTCATAATACATATTTTGGCAAATGTTTAGGATTTATGTTAAAAATTATAATATATTACAAATTATAATTATAATACAAATTAGCCTAACATATATATTTTATGTATGATTCATCAGTAACACGCAATTCTCTGTGGGTTCATCTGTGTTGTCTGATAAAATGGCATGTGTTTGTGTTTGTGTGTGGTTCAGTGTGTATGAGTGTGGTCCTTGGTGCAGCTGTGACCGATCTCTTTGTCAGAATCGTTTGGTCCAGCGGGGAATCAGGATTCGCCTCCAGGTTTTCCAAACAGACCAGTGTGGCTGGGGAGTTCGCTGCCGTGACGACCTGGACCGTGGCACCTTTGTGTGCATCTATGCAGGTGACCACCACGTTTGCCGATCACAACAACTGTTGGCAAACAGTGTTACTCTACACTGATTTTTCTGTAAAAAATATTTTGGTCAAGTGTGAAGTATAATAAATGCTGTGCTGATGATATTCAGGTGTGATCCTGCAGCGCCTCCTGTCGGCCACTGAGCCAACACCACCCAAGCTGATACGTTGCGATCTTCCCTCTGATGACGATGTGGAGGTGGTTACTGAGTGGCTGGCTCCACCCATCCTGGAGGCACGGAGCACTTCAGCGCAGACGTTGCCTCCAGCCCAGTCTTCTTCCACCTCACCTCCACTACACATGCCCGTGATCCAAAGGTCAGGAGAAGCTACTGCTCACACCACAGAAGCTGTCATCCAGGTGAGGATGATGTTTACACATGACCTGCTGAAAAAATAAATGTTTGTATAACCAAAAAAATAAAACTTGGCTTTTGATCTTTCAATTAGGGACCACAACTGACAGAAACAGTGCCTCCTGCAGGTAAGAAAAACCCTTTCTAACAGGAAAAGGTTTGTTTTATTTAAGAAAAACACCATCAAAGTTAATCACACTTTAGTTCAATAACAAAAAGAAGACCAATGTTTCTCACAGTTGACCAACAGAGTGGTGTAAATGTGATGAAAATGATACAAAATCAAAGTTAACACAAAGTTAAAAAAAGTTGCATGTTATATATTTATAAACTATATATATATATATATATATATATATATATATATATATATATATATATATATATTTAATGAAATGGTAATATCGCAATTTAGAACCTCACATCAAGAATGGACAAAAGAAGGAGAGCCGGTCAAACCTGAAGCGAGTCGCAAAGATGGAGGACGTTTATCTCCTGGACGCCAGCAAGGAAGGGAATGTGAGCCGATTCTTCAACGTGAGTCCACAGTGATGACATCATCGTCCAATGTTCAGATTTATGTTTTCTAACTTTGTGTATCTGTTGACAACAGCACAGCTGTGAGCCAAACATGTTTGTCCAGAACGTCTTCACTGACTCTCATGACCCCGGCTTCCCTGTCATCGCCTTCTTTACTAACAGGTGTGGCCACGCCCACAGTCACTGCACTGTTTGACTGTTTGTGTTTTTGTTTATATTTACCATCTGGATTTTTGTTGGTGAACAGGGAGGTGAAGGCTGGCACTGAGCTAACATGGAACTACTGTGACAACGTTCTCACTGCATCGCTGCAGAAACAGGAAATGCAGTGTCTGTGTCGCAGTAATAACTGTCAAGGACAGTACATCGTTGAGGAAAACTTGTGCGATCTCTGCGACATTAAAGGTCACACAGACACAGAGGCTTAGAAATCAAATGTTTTACACTTGATTTTTTTTTTCACTGTTTTGTAATACACTTGTGTTGCTTTCCTTCTTACAATAAAATCCCCTTTTGTACACCAGGCTCTTACTTTGATATGAGTGGTTAAAGTAAAGTATAATAGTAAGAAACGTTTTTATTGGGAAATTCATATTATATATACATATATGTATATATAGGTGAATTGTATTCATATATAACGTTTGTAGGGTGTCTTGAACAGATGTCTTTTATTTTGAAAATTCGGAAGGCGGAGTTTTTGTGCGTCATAACCCTTCACTGGTAGTGGCTGATTGTTTATGTGGTCTTCTCCAAGTCATGTCACTTCTCGAAACACTGTGATCGATCATGAGGGCCTCTACTCAGCTGGTATGTCTTCTGCTCCTCGGCCTCATTTGCTCTCCGGCCGCGGCTTCACACTGGTTCCGAATTCCGCCTCACGAGGAAGTTGCTCGTGTCGCCCGTTTCATCGTGCATCAGTGCGACTGGGCCTCTCTGGCCACCATCTCTACGCACAAGCCGGTGGTGGGACAGCCGTTCTCCAACGCTTTCTCCATTAGCGACGGCATCCAGGGCTTGAGCTCAGGAGTTCCGTACCTGTACTTGACCGAGATGGAGATCTCCGTGCAGGACCTGAAGGTATAAATGACCCGTGTCACCGAGCCAAAAGGTTCACGTAACTTTTCTAACAAAAGTGGTTCGCCACAGAAATACTGACAAATTACAGAAGTAAGAGCTTGTTATATTAACATTACCCGGGTTTATCCGAAGTTTAAAATACGCCAAAGGGTTTATAACAGTTCATTTAACTGCGCATGAAGTGTATGTGATTGCTGCGTGGGTCAAATAAACAATGACTCAGCAATTTGAAAAGAGTGACGAAGCAATTTCTGTTTTGCCAAAACAGCTGACGATAAACTGAAATACACGTAGAGCTTTAACTTTTGTTACAATTCCGAATTTAAAACGAGGATGGTGATGAAAGTGTTTATTCTTTATTTTTATATGTATATACTTTTTTAAGAATTCCAATTTTCAAAAGTTAAAAAAGGCTTAACCAAGGTAAAATATTTGTTAACAAAAACGTGAAGGTGACAAGGTCTGAAGAAAAACATGAATAATTCCTAGAAAATGTCGAAGGTCACAAATTAAAAGGGGTCACTTTGTCACATCTGTACTGTAGAGATAGTCTTCTCTGGCTTTTTAAGTCTTGCATAAAGAGTGTCTGCTGCCCCCTTCAGGTGAATCCGAATGCCTCTCTGTCTATGACTCTGGCTCAGACAGATTACTGTCGTCAGCAGGGCTTCGACCCTCAGAGTCCACTCTGTGCTCGTGTCATCCTGTCTGGATCCGTATTGCCGGTACACACACACACACACACATACACATACAGACAGACCTTTGTCACATGACTGAGTCCGTGCGTGACTACTTCTTCTTTCTGCTGACCTGCAGGTTAATGGCAGTGAGGCAAGGTTTGCCAAGCAGGCTCTGTTTACCCGGCACCTGGAGATGATCGACTGGCCCTCAGGTCACGGCTGGTTCTTCGCCAAGTTCAACATCACACAGGTGATTCACACACTTCCTGTATCTGAGCCGCTGAAGGAAGAAAGTAGGAAGCCCTGTTGGTGATACCAATCCCTTTTCCTGTTTCAGGTTTGGATCTTGGATTATTTTGGTGGCATAAAGACAGTCTCTCTGGACAAGTATTTCCACGCATCACCGTACAGGAAGTACCTCTGATGGTCAAAGCCCCACCCCACCTGTCAAACTCCAACACTTTATTATGTGGTCTTTATAAGTGTGGTGAAACTATACTACTATACTTTATGAACAGTGTTTTGTTTCTGAACAGTAAATGGAATTATATATATATATATTTTTGGATTAAAATCAATCAAGTTTTTACAAATTCAAATGCCTTGTTTTCTCTTTATTTAAAAGCTCTCCCTCGTACCCAGGCCCATAGTGAAATTAAATCATTTATACTCACAGCAGTTGTTGATCCCTGCCTGCGTCCATCTCTCCATCACAGGTACAAAAGTGCTCTTATTATTGGTTGTCTTTGATTTTAAATTAATCTTATTTGACGACTGAATCAATAAATAGTCATACTGCTGAACTTTTACAACAAGAGAAAACATTCTTCACCAACTTGTTTTGTCACTGATGTCACTCAGTTTATGATGTGAATCTTCAGCAGTGGTTGAAGTCATTGGTTTTCTCTGTAGACCTTGTTGGAGAGGGAGTGATTTACAAACTACATGTTCCTGTATAGAAATCTTTATCGTTTTTTGGCGCTTTACATCATTTAATAGAGAAAATCAGCAGTTGGACTTTAACTGTGAGTAAAGACTGTTGGTGTCGGTGTGTGCCACTGTGTACGTGGGTAAGTTTCAGCTCCATTTCTCAGCAGCCTCACCACTTCCTGCGTCACTGGTTGTCTTCACAGTTTTCTTCAGTTTTCTTCTCAGTCAGCGTTGAAGGTTGTGATGGTGGCTGTGTCTCAGACATTCGGAGTTCTTCTGCTTCTCACCAGCGTCTTCGCTCAAGCAGGTCAGAACCAGAACGCGTGAGAATGATATTCCATATATGTAGGAAGATATTCAAATCTTTACTTTAAGCTTGTTTTTTTTAATACATAAAATTAGATTGGATTGAGAAGCAGGAAGAACCGTTTGGCAAACAAAGGCTTGGAAACAAACAAAAACACACTGCGTAGATCTGGAGCCAAAACCGTTTGGGCTGATTTTGTCCTTTGTTCAAAATAAAGCCAAAAATAAAGGTTGCGGTCCCACATCTGGGTCCAAACCTTTTTAGAAAAAGAGTTTTTTTCAGTTTATCTTCTGAGCCAAACCTTGGTGATTTTTTCAACCATCACCAAATGATCATAGAATCATAGTCAAACTGTGTCTCTGCCAACAGAAAAAATCTTTGTTGTTTTCTCTGTTGACAGTTCACTCTTCACCCATTGATTTAAATAAAAAAAGTAAAAAAAAAGAAGAAAATATATATAAGTAAAGTAAGTTAATTACAGGCTACGTTCAACTGATTAGCTGAAATACTTTAAAGTACCTTTTGTTTTTCCTGCTCACTTACTAATTTCTGGATAAAAGCAAATTAACAACTAATATCTGTGATAAATATTTCTGTTCTACTTCAGAAATAATCAGTCACAATCTTTTGTGGTTTATCTGTAATTGTTGGTACAAGGGTCATTTAAATTTAAATATTTATATTTCTGTGAAACAAATATTTATGAAAATGAAGAAAGGCTATTTTTCTACACATAAAATTAAAATAATAACTTGGTGTCTCTATCAGATAATTGTTTCTATGTAGAATTCTAAATGTTCTTTTGGTTTTAGGAAAAGAAGAAGAAATCAGATGTAGAAAGATCAAAAACTGTTGCGAAGCTTGAATTTTAAATATATTGTTACATATATTTTTTATATTATATTTATTAGGTAAACTACTTTTTACATATCAGAGGCGTGTAGATCATTTCCCTTCCCTTGTGTGTGGTGCTGTAAGCCTACATAAACCTACATAAATGTCCCGTTCTGTGAGCGGAGTGCCCTCTGTGTCAACCATGTTTTTTCAGTGAAACTCAGCATCAAAATGTGCAGTTTAACATTGTCCAAAGAAAAGAAAAACAACTCGTGAGAAAATGTTCCGGTGGATCAATAAGTACATTTTATTTGTTCTTTTTATGTAGAATTTCTGTTCTTGAATTTTTTTAATTTAAAAAGTATTTCATAAAAACTCATATTCACAGGTTCTGATCACTTCAAAGATCACCCCACAGGAAGTGACTTTGTGGTTCTTTAGCTCTACCTTCCTGGAGGTAGATTCGTGTTTATGAAGCTGCTCCACTGTTACAGAAACCTGTCAGTTCATTTTGTGATGTTCACTACTCTTGAGATAAAAATCTTGTTGGTAACGGAAAAAAAACAAACAGCTGCAGCACCTCCCCTCCCCTACACCACTGTTGGCAAGAAATAAAAACACAATATAAAAAACATCTATATTTAATTTTTTTGTTTATATAACCGCTCACTATCCCACTCCAAACCCTGTAGAGCAAATGTGTCAAACTCAGACCCAGGGACCAAGTCTGGACCACAGTGTAATTATATTTGCCCTACGAGATCATATCAAATGTGTACTAGAGTTGGTCCGGCAGTATATAGCCCCTATATACTGGCTACATTTGTAGTATTAGCAGTGTATGCACTATGTTATAGCACATACATTTGTTTTTGTTTGTTTGTTTTTTTGGCCTGTGAAAAGAAAAGATTTACATTAAAATGGAACGGAAAAGCTAGAGATATAGAAATAATAAGAAACAAATACAACTGATGTGTGTTTTATTTGTAAGTTTGTCCAGTGACTTCATCCCAGTTTTTAATTTTGGCCCGCTGAATTTGAGTTTGACACCCCTGCTGTAGAGAGAAACGATGACATCAGCATTCAGAAAAACCATTGTCCTTTTGCAACACTAGTCACTGTATTTATATATATTTTTTTAGATAGTTTGTAGGTCGTTATGCATTTTCATAGAAGAAATTCTTCTTTTATGTTAACATGTTTCAAAGTCAGTGCATCATTTTGTGAAGTGAGATACTGTAGTTAGTTACAAATGTTTTGGTATAGCAAAGTATACATTTTATTATACATTAAACTAAATGTTGGAACATTTCTGTTTCCTCTTATACATGTTTGAACTGTGACCTATGACCTGTGCAGACGCCATGAAAATGTATGAGCCCGGTTTATGTTTCATCCTGGATGGTTTTCTGGGTCTGTACGGCCTCTTCATTACCGGCTTGCTCATAAAAGAGAAGGTGAGTAGCTACATGACTGTGATATCAAAACGATGCAGTGGTGGCTTCAGAGCTGCCTGACAGTAACAGCGTCACCGCATCACAGCTGCAGCCCAGTGACATCACAGTTAAAGCAGCGCTAACCTACATGTTCCAACTGTTAATCGTGGTCATACGTTTTTCTGCAGTTTTTCAAAAGTAAGACGATGTCAGTGGAGGAAGGTCTTTATCATGACCCGAGGGGTCAGAGTGATGGAGGGTACGACCAGCTGCGGCAGCAAGAGAGAGGACGAGTGAGTTACATTTTCAGAGCCATGATTACTTACAGAATATTATGTGTAAAAATGCTGCAAATATTTTTCAGAAATAAATAAATAATGTGGCTCTTGTTACATCTTTTATTATGAAAATCTAAATCAGTAACATGTTTTTTTTTTTGTACTTTAACAGAATCGCTTGGCTAATAACGACGAAACGTACACGGTAACAAAAAAAAATCAACCTCTCTACTCTTTTCTTAAGCACTCTTTTATTTTATTCTGAAAGGTATCTTTTATACATTGTGTAAGTTCTTATTATGTTGGAGAATGTTTTTAATTGAGATTTCCGGTTGGTCTTTTCATGTATTTTGCCAGTGTTTTGATCCATACTTTTATTTTGAAGGGTATATATTGTGAGAGAACATTGTTTCTTATCCATACTCTTATTTCCAAAGGGCCTGACCAGACGTACAGAGGGTGAATATAAGGAACTTCCGATCAAGCGGGAGGTGAGGTTTACACTTGTTTTTACGTTA
This sequence comes from Cynoglossus semilaevis, assembly GCF_000523025.1. Taxonomy (NCBI): domain Eukaryota; kingdom Metazoa; phylum Chordata; class Actinopteri; order Pleuronectiformes; family Cynoglossidae; genus Cynoglossus; species Cynoglossus semilaevis. The sequence goes on from NC_024320.1 coordinate 16,189,762, forward strand.
TCGTACATTGCGACAAATGAGTTTAACTTTAGAAAGACATTTAAATAGATTAAGAAAGAATATGTTACTTTATTCATTATTAAATTAAATGTACCATTTAAAAAACACGTATTTTATGTTTTGTTGTTTGTTTTCTTCAGCGTCAGAGGAAAAAGGAAACCGTTTATCAGGTGAGATGTTTTTACGGTAAAATATCTTTATGAAGTTTCTTTAAAGTCATTATGATGTTCTAAATAAAACGTTAATGTTAACAATTTTAACAGTGTATAATTACATTGTTTGTAAAATTAACATTTATTTAGAGTTAGTTATCGTTTTTATAGTTACTTTAGTAACTATAAAACTATACAGTTAACTATATAGTTAACCACAACTATACTACTATAAAGTTATATATTACCTTTGGTAAATCTAGTTGTCCAATTTGTAAAATTATAGGGAAGTTTTCCAAAGCTTCTACTGTATAGCTATTTGTACTGTACTTTTGTAAAGTTAACGTTGAATAAATAGCTTTACATTTTTGTAATATTCTAGCACATTACTTTTAGTGACATGTTTTATAAAGTTAGTTATTTATTCCCATCACTTTGGGTTCAAGGTTTTGAAATGATTTGAAATATTTTGGTTGAATAAGTTAGGTGTTTTGTTATTTGACTGGTTTAGTCATTTAATTACTTTTTTAATTTAGTGATGTATAAACCCATTAATTGATTAACAAACTACATCTCTATTTTGATTGATAATTCGATCACTGATTGATGGCTTGATTGATTCTTCAGGATCTCAAGTCGGCCTCCAGAGACACCTATGACATTCTGCACATGCAGCCACCTTCAGGTCGTTAGCACTGCCTCTGTGGGGTCACTTGCACATTTTTTTTGTTTTTTTGTTTTTTTTTTGTTTGACAAAATATTTTTGGTTCATCATAGATAAGATTTTTTTGTTTTTTCTATTGTTTGTGCTTGAGTTTTCAAAATAATTTTTTTAGAGAGTGTTTTCTCATAAAGATGAACAATTCTTTATTGATATTAAAACTTTAATAAACTGACAGAGATTTGTCCTCATTTTGACTCAAAATAAACACAACATGGGGGAAATTATTCCAGAAACATCACACAATGACCTTCAGATGATACTGCTGTAGATGTCCATTAACTAATGGGATAACTTAATGATAAACTCAAGTCAGGTGTCCAGAACTGGTCCACACATCTTATTACAGTAAAGTGTCTAAACTGGTCCAAATATGAGTTCAAATCCTCACTAGGTTCACTGTGGTTTATTAAAGTTAGACATAATCAATGACAGTATTTTTGATAAACTACTTTAATGGTTTCTCAACAATAAAATATTACTACTAATAATAATATTACCGATAATAACAAGTTGTTAATATTCTAACAATAATATAATGCGTGAGTGTGTGCATTTGTGTGTGTTGTGATATTAAATAGATGTGTGTTGTGGGTGGAGCCTACAGCAGCAGAAGGTTCATTGTCTGAGCAGCAAAGAGCGAGCAGAAGGAGGGATGGTAGAGCGGGGTTAACAAAGACTGCAGAGTGAGAGAGTGGGAGAGCGAGCGAGAGACAAAGAGGAGGAGGAGGTATTCAGTCTCCCTCTCTTGTTCTGCGTGTGTGGGGGGGAGGATTAACGGGCTGATCTGAAACACACACACACATTAAATATCAACACACGCACACACTGTGTAGTTTCATTTGGATCAGCTTCATCATCATCATCCCCATCACCATCAGAGGAGGAGGAGGAAGAGGAGGAGGAGGCAGCAGCGAGTGAGGACGGGAGACAAAGAGACAGACAGAGGGAGAAATGGGCCTGGTCTGGTCTGGTCTGGGTTAACCCTGGTCTGGGTTGGTCCTGGTCTGGCTCAGTACTGGTCTGCCTGGACCAACTGTTTGTGTATGTGATGGCAGAGCACATGTGTGTGTCTGTTATGAGTGTGTATTTGTAGGTGGGTGTGTTCAGTGTGTTCGCGTGTGTGTGTCTGTGTGTGTGTGAGAGATGGGGAACACCGAGAGCATGGAGTCTCAGTTGGCCGTGATCCGGTCCAGAGCTGCTCCGGTTCGGCTCCCGATGCCAGATCCTGCTGAGCTGGAGGAACGGTTTTCCATCGCACTGGTGAGTTTGCATGTGCAAGAGCACACACTAATTCACACACACGTACACACACACACACACACACATATATACATACTCAGCATTACCAGTAATGTTAACATCTGACCCAGATTTTTACCATCACATCCACATTGATGCCCCAGTCTGGGTCCTGTTCCATTTTGCTCGTGTCTGGTTTGGTCTGTGATTTGGTTGTGCACCTGCACTGAGGCTGACGGCTCAGTCCTAGCCATCTTTCATGTCCAGTCAAAGAGCTTCATCTGCTTCAGGTTTTAGATTCATTAACAGAAAACAGGATCTAGTCCAGATGATGGCGTTAACTGGATTCTGAACCGCAGAGCCCCATGAATCACATGGTCCAGTGTCAAAACAAGCCCATGTTACATACAAGTATTACGTCCACAGCATGGTCAGTAACTGGAAAGCAGGGCTGTGGACCCATCTTCATGTGACCTCTTTTTTGTCCAGAATTCGATGAATCTTCCTCCAGACAAAGTTCGCCTTCTTCGTTCCTATGACAATGAGAAGAAGTGGGAGCTGATTTGTGACCAGGTCTGGGCTTCTGTTTGTTTGTTTTTTCATTTGTTTCACTTATTGTTGACTACATTTACAAGAATCCATCGATGGTGTTTTCTGGTGATGTAGGAGAGGTTTCAGGTGAAGAATCCTCCACATACATACATCCAGAAACTCAGAGGGTTCCTGGACCCACAGGTCACACGAAAGGTAACTGTCCAACTGTCCAAGCGTTTGATCGACCGCCCAGTCATTCAACTGCCCCAAACCACTGTCCAACTGTCTCTCTGTAAATTGTCGTTCTATAGAAGTTCCGTAGACGAGTTCAGGAGTCGACCCAGACTCTCAGAGAGCTGGAGATCTCACTGCGAACCAACCACATCGGGTATCTGTCTCATCAACTGTCTCAATACACGTCAAACCACTGTCTCAGCAGTGTCGCATTACTCATCTGTCTGTCTCTGTCTTACCTGTCTCTGTCTTTGAGCACAGGTGGGTTAGAGAATTCCTGAATGAAGAGAACCGAGGGCTGGATGTTCTGGTCGAGTATCTGTCCTTTGCTCAGTATGCTGTCACGTGAGTTACTGTCCTCTATATTTTGACATTTCATGTATGGTCTAAGGTCAAAGGTGAACTCATGTCTCTGTGACCGTTTAAGATTTGACGGAGAACAGTCAGAGGTTGGAGGTGACTCCTCGTCTATTGACTCTCCGTGGAGTCGTTCCATTGAAGATCTCCACGGTGACTGCAGTCTTCCCTCTCCGTCTTCCTCTGCTCCGCGGGCGTCTCGTCACTCCATCAGGTGGAGTACTTTTTAAAAAGGTGAAGCCAGCAAGTCCTTCTCCAGTCTGACATGTTCCCTCTGACCTTTCAGCTCCACCCTGGTCACTCGTTCTAACACTCTGCCCAGTCGCCGCACACTGAAGAACTCCAGACTTGTCTGTAAGAAGGACGATGTCCATGTCTGTATCATGTGTCTGAGAGCCATCATGAACTACCAGGTACCAACACTCACTTCATCAATCGGTACTCAGTGGACTTATGAAGGTACTGATCTTCCTGCTGTTCTTTAGTATGGGTTCAACATGGTGATGTCACATCCTCATGCTGTCAATGAAATTGCCCTGAGCCTGAACAACCGGAACCAGAGGTTGGTAACCAAAGGACACACAGACATAAACAGATAACAAAAAAGACCTCCCTGATTTTGCCTCAATTCCTCAGGACCAAGGCTCTGGTGCTGGAACTGTTGGCTGCCGTGTGTTTGGTGCGAGGCGGTCATGAGATCATCCTGATGGCCTTTGATAACTTCAAGACGGTAAAAAAATGTTTAGTTCTCCTGTCAACACATTAATCAATCACTGATTCATGACCAATCCTCAAGTCGTTGGGTATCGATATATTGCAGGTTTGTTCAGAGTCGCTGCGTTTCGAAAAGTTAATGGAACATTTTAAGAACGAGGACGACAACATTGACTTCCTGGTATGTTAATTCAACCACTGGTCAATAACTTCAAAAATCTTAGAAAAATGATTGATCTGTGATAAATGTCTGGTTAGATTTCATTTAGAAGTTTCCACCCTGTTCACAGGTGGCCTGTATGCAGTTCATCAACATCGTGGTCCATTCAGTGGAGGACATGAACTTCAGAGTCCACCTTCAGTATGACTTTACCAAACTAAACCTGGATGACCACCTAGAGGTAACAAGGCACACGATACCTTCACAGCTCCTCTCGTGACACAGGTACCTATGGACGCCTGTCTGTTTTTGTCATCTCCAGCGACTGAAAAACACTGAGAGTGACAGGCTGCAGGTCCAGATCCAGGCCTACCTGGACAACGTGTTCGATGTTGGAACTTTGCTGGAGGATGCTGAGACCAAGACGGCTGCCCTGGAACGAGTGGAAGAACTAGAGGAGAATCTGACCACGGTGAGACAGACGAGTGTAAAAAGGGAAAAAACAAGGTTAGACAGACAGGTGGACACAGGTGAGACAGACAGGTGGACAGAGGTGAGACAGAAAGGCAGACAGAAGTGAGACAGACAGGCAGACAGAGGTGAGACAGACAGGTGGGCAGAGTAGAAACAGGGTAAGACAGATAGGTGGACAGGGGTGGTGACTGTCCTTCTATATTATAGGTGGATGTGGAGACAGTGAGACAGGAAGTAAAACAGTCCATCATTGACAGAGATATTTATCTCAGTGATGATGGACTGTCTCAATCTGAGCCTCTTCCCACAGATGTCCGAGCGTCTTGTGGACGTGGAGAATGAAGCCATGCTAAAAATTGTCGAACTGGAGAAAAAGCTGATGCAAACCAACAAAGACCTGGACCAACTGAGGGTCGGTTCCCATGGAAACCAACACACCAGAATCTCCTGTTGTCATAGCAGGTCATCTAATGTCCCCTGTCTTAATTGAACAGGAGGCTTACAGCAGCGCTAATGCTCAACTTGTCACATTGCGACGTATGGTGCGGGAGAAAGATCAGACAATAAATCGGCAGAGTCTCCTGGACCGGCAGAGTCAATCAGAACACCAGGATCCAGGTGTTGGACACACAGGCGAAGATGTCACACCACAACTACAGAGAGGACAGGGAGACGGGGGCGTGGCTGAGTCTGCCTCTCCATCATTAAACATGACCAACACCAGTAACAGGTACCAACTGTCATCATCAGAACATAAAATAAAAGAGAAGGGAATTTATTAATAACATTAATAACTGATTATTCATTAAATCCCTCAGCTTTGAATCTTCAGCCTATCAAAGCACAGAGCCAGTGATGGGCGGAGCTCCTAGTCTGCTGGTTCCACCCCCTCCCCCTCCTCCTCTGCTCGTGTCAGGTGAGAAATGGCTGACGATGAGAGAGCTTGTCTCTGTCGGTTGAACTGACTCTGTCCTTTTTCCTTGTTTATAGATTATCTCACACCTGGTCCTGCTCCTCCACCTCCAGCCCCGCCTCCTCCACCTCCTCCCCCTCCCCCTCCCTGTCGCAGCGGTGATCTGAGCTGCACCTCCCCGTTTCGCCCGCCTCCCACGGTGAGACAGACAAGTGTAAAAAGGGAAAAAACAAGGTTAGACAGACAGGTGGACACAGGTGAGACAGACAGGTGGACAGAGGTGAGACAGAAAGGCAGACAGAAGTGAGACAGACAGGCAGACAGAGGTGAGACAGACAGGTGGGCAGAGTAGAAACAGGGTAAGACAGATAGGTGGACAGGGGTGGTGACTGTCCTTCTATATTATAGGTGGATGTGGAGACAGTGAGACAGGAAGTAAAACAGTCCATCATTGACAGAGATATTTATCTCAGTGATGATGGACTGTCTCAATCTGAGCCTCTTCCCACAGATGTCCGAGCGTCTTGTGGACGTGGAGAATGAAGCCATGCTAAAAATTGTCGAACTGGAGAAAAAGCTGATGCAAACCAACAAAGACCTGGACCAACTGAGGGTCGGTTCCCATGGAAACCAACACACCAGAATCTCCTGTTGTCATAGCAGGTCATCTAATGTCCCCTGTCTTAATTGAACAGGAGGCTTACAGCAGCGCTAATGCTCAACTTGTCACATTGCGACGTATGGTGCGGGAGAAAGATCAGACAATAAATCGGCAGAGTCTCCTGGACCGGCAGAGTCAATCAGAACACCAGGATCCAGGTGTTGGACACACAGGCGAAGATGTCACACCACAACTACAGAGAGGACAGGGAGACGGGGGCGTGGCTGAGTCTGCCTCTCCATCATTAAACATGACCAACACCAGTAACAGGTACCAACTGTCATCATCAGAACATAAAATAAAAGAGAAGGGAATTTATTAATAACATTAATAACTGATTATTCATTAAATCCCTCAGCTTTGAATCTTCAGCCTATCAAAGCACAGAGCCAGTGATGGGCGGAGCTCCTAGTCTGCTGGTTCCACCCCCTCCCCCTCCTCCTCTGCTCGTGTCAGGTGAGAAATGGCTGACGATGAGAGAGCTTGTCTCTGTCGGTTGAACTGACTCTGTCCTTTTTCCTTGTTTATAGATTATCTCACACCTGGTCCTGCTCCTCCACCTCCAGCCCCGCCTCCTCCACCTCCTCCCCCTCCCCCTCCCTGTCGCAGCGGTGATCTTAGCTCCACCTCCTCGGTACCGCTGCCTCCGCCCCCACCACCCGTGGCACCGCCCCTGCCGGGCTCAGGGGGATCAGGGCCGACCATTTTTAATCCTGGACTCCCAGGTGGGTTGGTTGGTTGAAGTTTGAGGTTTTAGCCAATTCCTGTTCCGAATGTTCACTGTAACATTATTTTATGTGTTCTTTTCTGCTCCTGACAGAGGGGGCACTGAAGCTGTTCTGTGAGTAAACAGACAAACAACAGTACACAGCTGTAAACCATATAAACTACCAGACACACCCTCTGACCACTGGTCACTCTTCCCACCCACTTGTCTCATCTTCTTCTAACTCATGTCCCTCTATCCCCCCATCTCACTTTGTGACTCCTGTACCACCCTATGACAACGTGTCTTACCTTTGGTTTACCCATCCCACCCTCTGTGTCCACCTCTGTCCACCTCCATTAACGTCTTACAGCTGTGAAGATTAAGAAGCCTATCCAGACCAAGTTCCGGATGCCGGTTCTGAACTGGGTGGCGCTTAAACCTAGTCAAATTAATGGAACTGTATTCAACGATGTAGACGACGAAGCTGTGCTGCAGGTAAACAACCAGAAACATCCACGATGACAAACAACAACAAGGATCATAGACGAGGATTAAAACATCAGGTTCAAAATGACAAAGACAACAAACGAACAACAGAGATCAAAAACCACACGTTTCAACAAAAACAACAAAATAAAGCATGGATTGTTGTTTTTTGTTTCTCATGAACCCTGTGTCTCTCAGGACCTGGACATGGGGGAGTTTGAAGACCTCTTTAAAACCAAGGCTCAGGGTCCGGCTGTGGATTTGACCTTGTCGCGACAGAAACTTCCTCAGAAAGTCGTGTCAAAGATTTCGCTGTTGGAGGCGAATCGAGCCAAAAATCTGGCTATCACGCTGAGGAAGGCGGGGCAGGGGTCTGATATCATTTGCCGATCCATTCAGACGTAAGTCAACCGCTGAAGGGTTAGTTCATCGTGGACAGTCAGTCAACATTTCTTGGTAACTGGTCACCGTCTATCGCTGGTTCTGGCTCAGTGTTGGTTTCATGTTTGTTGTAGGTTTGACCTGAGGAAAGTGCGGGTGGACTTTGTGGAGTGTCTCACACGTTTTCTTCCCACGGAGTCGGAGCTGAAGGTGCTGCGTCAGTACGAGCGCGACAGGAAACCGCTGGAGGCGCTGAGTGACGAAGATCGATTCATGATGCAGTTTAGTCGTATCGAGCGTCTCACGCAGAGGATGAGCATCATGACCTTTATGGGCAACTTCAACGACAACATGCAGATGTTAACACCGGTGAGAAGTCTGACCTGTGACCTGTCACACCTGACCTCTGGTCTACTGGTCTGTGAAACATCTGACTTGTGACCTGTTTTACAGCAACTCCATGCTGTCATTGCCGCTTCTGTTTCTATCAAATCATCCCAGAAGCTCAAGAAGATTCTGGAGGTCAGTGTCATTGCGTATGATGTCACATAAGTTTGATGAGGTCACTTAGAGGTCACATGAAAGTGACTCCTGTTGGTTTCTTTGTGCCTTTTTTAGATAATTTTGGCATTGGGAAACTACATGAACAGCAGCAAAAGAGGAGCCGTTTATGGATTCAAACTCCAAAGTCTGGACCTGGTAAAAGATACAGCCACTTTAGTTTGTCATGAATTCAAACTATAAAAAAATGTACACTTTCTTTATGTTGGGATTCAGGAGTTTACGAGGAAGGTTGTTCTGCACTTGCCTTTGTTTTTACTTTTTCTGCACCTCCCTTGAAGTACTGTGGCCCCAGGGGTAGGGTGGGGGGGGGCACCTCTCACACCACAAACCACTATTTTAACCAGACTGTGTAAATGTGTCTGTGTGTGTGTACATAATATGTAGCTCTTAGACACAAAGTCGACCGACCGAACACAGACGCTGCTCCACTACATCGCCTGTGTGGTGAGAGAGAAATACTCAGCTGCTGCTCTCTTCTATAATGAGCTTCACTACGTGGACAAAGCAGCTGCAGGTGAGTGAGAGAGCCAATTAGAACACAGCTGGCTGGAACGGCTCCCCCCCTCACCTGTGTGTGTCTGTGTGTCAGTGAGTCTGGAGAACGTTCTGTGTGATGTGAAGGATCTTCAGCGTGGGATGGAGTTGACCTGGAGAGAGTTCAGTGTCCAGCACAACTCCACACTTAAAGACTTCATCAGCAGGCATGAGTCACGACTGGCGCAACTGCAGGCTCGCATTGCTCAGGTCTGACCTGTCCATTTATTTGCCATTCTTCTATTCACAAGCCCACTTTGTGTGAAAAGAAAAAAAAAAAGCCAATATTTTTTTCCCAGGATGCATTTGAAGACGTGGTGAAGTTTTTTGGTGAGAGTTCCAAAACGATGCCTCCATCTGTCTTTTTCCCCATCTTTGTTCGCTTCATCAAAGCATACAGAGTGAGTCTCCTGCTTTGCCAACTCTGGTCTAAAATCTCTCTCTTCTTTTGTAGGCCTCACTCCCTCTGATGTGTTTTTTTTGCAGTTGGCTGAGGAGGAGAACGAGCAGCGCCGCCGCCAGGAGCAGATGTTGTTAGAAAAACTGGAGCAGGAGGAGCAGCAGGAGGAGGCACAGACAAAAGTAAGACCTGCCTGCAGACCATCTTTTTTCATGTTTTCAAAATCAACACATGTCAACATCGCCCCCTGTCCGGCTCCAGTCTCCGTCCCACAGAGGAAAGCGCCAGCAGCAGGAACTGCTCACGGAGCTGAGAAGGAAACAAGGGAAGGACAGTCGACATGTTTACGAGGGGAAGGACGGTGCCATTGAGGACATCATCACAGGTAAACCTGATGACATCATTAGTGACATCACAGCACGTGTATTCGGCCTGAATTCTAATTGGCTGTCTGTTTTTACATTCAGCTCTGAAGACCGTCCCCTTTACTGCTCGGTCGGCAAAACGCAGCTCACGCTTCTTCTGTGATCCAACCCACTCAGATGAGCACTACTGATGAAGGGGGGAGGGACAGGAAGCACTGAGAATGAGAGAGACGGTGACTGACAGACTGACAGACAGAGGTATTTTTCCTGGATCAAGTCTTTTTCTGGAGGCCACACCTACATGTGATTAAATAGAATAATCAGCACTTTCTCTGATCATGTGACTTTATGCATTATTTTTAAGAAAGACATTCTCCAAAAACTGACTTAAAAACTGCACAGGGTTCCGAGTCCTGATCGATGACTCATGGTATGATTTGATAACAGTTTGCACTGTAGAGAGATTTCACAGGAACATTTGTTCAGTGACTTATGCCTTTACAAATGTCTACCTGCTGGTGGTGCTGCTGAGACTCTAAGACTCTCCAGACCATCCTGAAGAGAAAGACAAACCAGGAGGCCAGGACAAAAAACTAACTTTGTCTACAACCAGGTCTGACTAAAGACTTTGGCTGAAGTTTTAGTCAGAAAGATTTGAGACTGACTCAAGATCATTTATGCCTACCTTACCCACTTTGCTCAACTCTACCTATTCCCCACTTCTGTTTTTTTAAACTGGTCTTTTCTGATTCTTAGACGCTATTTCTTAATTTCACTGAAACATAACAATCTGGTTTATTTAAGAAACGATTAAAAGATTGAGATTCCATTTTGAGTCTAGAACTTTATGCTGACTTCCTGTCAGCTGACGCCACCTAGCTTTGACCATAATTTAGACCAGGGGCCTCTGTACAAAGACTTGCGCAGATTTCATTGTGAAAAAGGGTGTACGTTTGTACATGAGGCACCGCTCATTTCTACGCTCATTTCAGTTTTGATACATCCGAACGGGAGCGTGGAAAAGGGCGTACGCACCTTTTCTGTTCGTAAGCAAGGTTCGTACACGAGGCCCCAGGTGTTCAGGACTAGAGGACTGACCTTCTGGACCCACAGGACAATCCAGGACTAACTGACACCTTTGACCTTCAAACAGCACAACCTTTTCTATTTTTTTTTTGTAACGCAAATTTGTTAAAATGTTCGAGTGTTAAGTGGTTATGTTGATGGTGAAATTAAAAACAATCTGGTCACGTGACCATGTCTCTGAGTGATATTAACCACCAACTCCTGGAATAATGGCTAAGGTGTGAAGATCAGAAATAATTGAACTTTTACAATTATTTTTTTTATTTGACCACATTTGATCATTAAACATTGCATTTTCATTACAGAAGCATCACACGACTACGTTAAACAAAGAAAACAAAAAAAATATTTACAAAAGAAACTTGTAAATACAAGTTAGACACTGTAGGTCTGTATTGTGAAAAGGCAGCAGTTACAACCATACCAGCAGTGACCTAAGCATGTGACCCTGACCCTCACAGTCACTGATCCTCAAGACTCCAAAAAAAAACATTTTAATTTATTGGAATAATTTAGTGCACAGGTAATGACATCACTTCCTCTGGGTGGCAGCTCGAGCTCTGTTTAACCTGTCAATCAGGAGGCGATCTGTGGTGGAGCATCTGGAAAGCACTGCCCCAATCTCGGCGTCATTCCTGCGTTCGATGGCAGCTTCTGCCGCCCCCTCCAGGTCACTGACAGTAAAGAGAAACCGTAGAAGTCAAATGATGTAAAATAATGGAATGTTAATTTTAACAATGACTTCGTTCTTCTTACCCCACAGCCAGGTGACTTTTGACCTTCTGCTCAGCCGTTACCCTGGAAACATACTTCTTGGCCTCAAACGTGTTGTTGTGTTTCATACACACTTCAACAAAGGCCTGAACAACACACACACACAAACAGGAAAACATCACTGGAAATGCTGACATCATCAACAGAAATACAGAAAAGTGAGAGGGCAAGGGTTTATTCTCACCAAGTAGCCAATAGGAGACTTTTTACTCTTGGAAAACTTCTCCAACTCCTCCCACTCTGACTTCTCTGCCAGAGATTTGAGTTTCAGCCACCAGTACCTGAGAGGTCAGAGGTCAGACAGAGGTCAGGCAGGATTCAGCCGTCTGGAGTCATTTGTACGACATCATCATCACCTCTTGTCAGGAACTTTGAAGTCTCTGTAAATCTGATCAGCTTGTTTGTGGAGCCCTGAAGACAAAAGAGTCTCCATGGTGTCCTAATATGACGGCGTTGACATAATCAGCATCATAAAGGGCTGTGACAGACGGTGACATCACACTATGTTAGTTACACCTGAAGCTACCTGCAGGGACAGTCCCAGAAGCCTCAGTCCCTTCTCGTCATCTAGTTTTCTCTGCAGACGAAGGAGACGCATCTCATCCTCTGTTGCCTAACATAAAAACAAAGTTTTTTTTTGTCTTAAATGTCTGTCTTGACTGAGATCAAGTTAAAGCTGGTTTATTTTCTCACCTTTGCTGAAAAGTCATTCTTGGCTCTGTTGAACTCATCTACAGCGTTCTGCAACTGAGACAGACGGGTTTCCAGTCTCTGAGAGGACACACGGGTCAAAGGTCAGACAGGCAGATGAGAATAACGTCAAAGATGGAACTGTAAACTGACTGCCAGTCACTGACCTTCTCTCTGTAACTGGCAGCAATGTAATAATTGGCAAGTTCTTGATGATCATCGTCCTGGTTGTAAAGGTCTTTCAGGGTCTCCAGCTCCTGCAGCTTACAGAACTGGGAACATCATCAATAACCAATAATCATCAACAGAGAAGTGAATCAATCAGAAGAGACTAACGACAACCAAAACCCCATGGGACTGGGCTGAAAATAATAATAAAGATGACTTTGTAGATGGAGGTGATGCAGATGAGGATGAAAGAGGAAGGACTGACCTGTCTGTAGAGACTGAGGGCAACTGGCTGGTTCCTTAGAGTCATGAAGAAATCTCCTCTGTTCATCTCATTCTTCAGAACAGTAACCACTGTGTAAACTGATAGAAGGACGAGTTTTATCATCATCATCATCATCATCACCACCATCAGAGCCGAGAACAGGCTAAAACTGGCATGGGCAAACTATTCCTCAAAGGCTCCAGCCAACCAAGTGCACACAGTTTGACCAATCAGCTGTCTGAAGACTGAGATCAGTTGATTAAATGTGTCAGGTCAGGTGTGCTGCTGTGTGGTTGGAACAGAAACCTGCAGCCACGGTGGGCCTTAGTGGAACAGACTGCCCACCCCAGGGCTAAATGAGTCTCACTCTGGTCGGTGTCTCCGCTCTCCACAGCTTTAGTCAGAGCCAAGTGACTCCTCTTCATCCGTAGCAGCAGCGGAACCTGGTCTCCAGAGCGAGCTTCAAAGTCCAGAAGCTGAAGGACACAAAGACAGAGAGACGGCAAGTGTTTACAGTTCAGCAGCTGAGAAACAAAAAGACAGACTTCCTGTTTGAACAGAACTCGAGCTGAGTAGAGAGGAAGGAACGTCAGCCACAGGTGGACAGGGATTTCACCTTGATTGCGAGTTCACTGCGTCCACACTCGTAGGCTTTAGCCGCAATCTGCGCGTAGGAAACTCCTGGAGTGTCTCCAACCTTTGAACACACAGCATGGGCAATGGCCTCGTCTGATAGGTCTTTCTGCTGTACCTGGACACACACACACACACACACACAAACAATCATTATTAGCCTTGCCAGACAAACCACTTAAGACAAAATCTTGGGGCGGGGCCAGAGTTACCTTACGTGAAGCCCAGTGTTTGAGGACACAGCTGACACCCTGATAATCTGGAATCTTCAAGTAACGACAGATTTCTATGGCCAAGGGATAGAACTGTCTGTAGACCAGTCTGAGAGAGAGAGAGAGAGAGAGAGAGAGAGAAATCAGGTGCGAGTCATGTGAAGTGTGAGACTGGTGGGAGACAGGCAGGTCCAGAGACAGAAAGGCTGCATATATTGGACCGACCTGTCAATCAAAACCTGCAGGGTCATCTGTTTAAACCTGAAATCAGAAGTCAAGGAATTCATATCCAACATTTCTTTTCATGCTGCTGTCGATGTTGTTTCTCTTTTTCCTCACGGAGCCAAAGGCCTTAGGATACTGGGCATGTGTCAGCGGCAGACCCACACTGGCCTCTCTGACAGCATTCAAGACTCGCAGTTCTCTGCAGGTCTCCACAAACTGGTCTGGACTCTGGTCAGTCAAGAAACACTTCCCAAATGATGCCGCCTGGTGGAACACATCATTATTACAGTGATGAATATAACATGAGAATCAGAGTGACATCATCAGAGATGCAGGCTCACCCGCAGCAAGGCCTTCTGGGTGCTGGTGTCATACTCATGAGCTGCAGCCTCCACACACTGTATCACTGCTTCTCCCAGCATCCTCTGCTCCTTGATCTCACGAAGGTACTCATCTGCTTTCTGACTAGACTTCTGTGAACAAAAGTCAGGGTTGAGGCACAAGTGTAGGTCCATTCTCTGGTTTTGTTTCTCAGTCAACGTCTTCATCTGGATGTTGTTCTGACCTGGTACTCGCGGTGAGCCTCCAGCAGTAGAGCCCCAGGAGCCATGGAGGCAATCTTAAACATGTCTTGACAGACCAGAGGTACCTCCTGAAGAAAGTCCTGATGAGTAGAGCTAATTATACGGACTCCATCCAGTTCTCCAACCAGGGCACATGGGTCATCCACTGGGAACCTGGAGAAAGATGTTAAGGAACGTACCAACCCAAACCAGAACATGTTTACTGGACCCTGGTCCTCACTGACATGAACTGGTCTTAAGGATACTGGATGGTCTCACCACAGACTCCCACCACCAGGAGGAGGTGGTCCCACATCAGGATCACAGCAGGTTCTTGGCTTTTAGGTCTTCGACACCTGCAGGAAGACAGACAGGTCAGTGTTTGATGGTCCAGTTTCTTTGGAGGACTGGCAAACAGACAAATGGACAGACAGAGACAGACAAACAGACCAGAAGAGCAGAGAGACTGATGTGGACTTACCAGACCATCTGTTCGGGCCTGCTGGTCTTCTTGGTGTCCACAAGACTCAAGCTGTCCTACAAACCCAAAATCTGCTGTCAGACATTAACACAGACCTCACCACATAGAAAGCTGACCGCTAATATGTGTATCACCTGTAGGTGGGAGGGGCCTGTCCACAAATGTCCACTGTCAGTGAAGACGGACAGGTATTTATAATTAAAGGACACGCACATGTGGATGATGTTGCCATAGTGAGGACCAAGACCTGGAGGACACTGAGACAGAAAATAGTCAGGACCTGTGTGAGCCCATGTGTGTCCATATCTGTGTCTAAAACTTACCACCGAGGTGCAAGATGTATTGTCAAGAATAAAGAATTCTGGGCCATTAGATAGAAGGACTTTAGTCTGTCTGTCCTGAGTCAGGACCAGCCATGAAGACGGTTTTCCCTGGAGACCTGAGGACAAGATTGGGGTACTGTGATCCCAAGAACCTAAGGCTGAAGATCAAAGACAAAAGAAAAAAGAACCAGTGACCTACCTGGGACCTCAGGTAACCTCCGCAGCTTCAGGTCATCAATGTTGGTTGCCAGGGTAAAACGGGAGGACCCTGTTACTATGGCAACCCCTGTTCCATATGGAGAGTGAAAGACCTTGGCCTCCAGGACCTGGCTCTGTACCACTTCCTGTTGCACACACAGGCTAAACCAGTTAACCAGGTGTAACACTCAGACTAGGACCAGGGTCTGGACTAATGTCACATAAGAACACTTGACGTACGCTTATGTTCAGGGTCTTACCTGGCCCATACTAAAGTGTCTCTTAAAAGATCCAAACAGGTCATAGATCAGAACTGATCCATCTTCCTGGACACACAACAACTCATCTGTGACCGTCCAACCAAGATGGATGACAGGACCACTCTTCCACTAAGACACAGACACATCGACAGGTTGCATTTATATTATTAACACATACCAGCAATATGTGTGTGTATGTGTTGGTGTGGGTCTATGTCCTTACAGGAAAGCTGGCAATGGAAACTCCAGATGCTGAATAGATTTCCAGCTGAGGGCGGGACCTGGGAGAACGCCTGTGAGGTTCTCTTAGTACGGCTGAGAAACAGAAACTCTCTGAGTAGGTGTGTATATATACAATGTATACATTATTTGTGTTTGTTTGTTTGTACCTATGGGCCCTCCGTATGGGGCAGCAGAGAGCAGACTGTCCTTTAGCCCCTCTCTGAGGTTCCAGGACATTTCATAAAGCTCTGTCTTCCTGTAATAAACAGTGAAGCATTCAACATTATAGCAGCTATGTAACACAAGGTCTATCCGAGATATAGCTCTTACTTGAAACGTTTTCTTTTTTAAAAAATATATCAGTTAAATTATCTATAAAAATGTTCCACATTAGTGCGTACAATTCATTACAAGCAGTACGAAAGACGCTTCTCAATGTTAAATGAGCATAAGAGTCAGTGCAAGAAGAACTTAAGCGTTTCCTTAAATTGATATTTAATTGATTCTGTAGACAAACTGTAAATCTAATGTTAGCACAGAGCTAACAGCGCATAGAAACAGAACTAATAAAAGACGTACTGATGTTAAAACATGTAACTAACAGTTTTTAAAAGTCAGAGATAATAAAAAACATTGACCGGTAAAAGGCTTCTCCCAGGGGGTTCCAGTTCGCTGTCATTAAAGACATGGTGATGATGTTATTAGTTCTTAGCAGTTAACCACCAGTCGTCAGGTTCGGAGTCAGCTGACTCTGAATCTGGTACTTCCCACTTCTTTTGCGCATGTGCAGTAACGACAACACTTCCGGTTTCTTGTGCTGCCTTCATGGTCAAGTGCGAAACGAAGACTTATTTGAAACCAATGACTTACATCAAATTTACAATAGGATTTTTAATACAATTTCCCAAATAAATTTATTGTTGTCAGAAATAATACTTATGTATTATGTTTACTGTGTTAACTTGTATAAAAATCCATAAATAGACAAATTATGAATAATTTATGGAGATTCGTATAATACTTTGTAAGACACAACGGATAATGATGTCAACCAACTGCCACCCGTCATTACGGGTCCTAGTTTTTTTACAAAAATGTTGTTTCTTAAATATAATGTGTATTAAAACGTTTTACAAATCGATTTAACAAACACGCCTGACAGCGTTGCTAATGCATTAAGAAAACAGAGCTGCAGAGGATTGTGGGTAATGTGGATCAGCAGGCAAATTGTTTCTGAAAATGAAGAAAAATACAAAGTATTATTTTTTTAAAACAGTCTGTCGGTACATTCTGTGACGCACCAAATAAAACGGCTTATTCATAGTGATCTGTCGATGAAAAAAAAAATAGACATCCTGGCACCATGAGTGAAGTAGGCATTGTGGGAGCATGATCCTAGAGCCTGCCCAACTACGGTAACCTTCTTTGTCATGGGGTGACGTAGGAAGCTCAATGAGCGTCTAGCGAGAGTTTCCTTGCTAACACCACAATATCAACACTTTAGCGTCACCTGGGCTTCGGCCCAGGCCCGGCGCAATTTTTGGAACCCTTATATTTTCAATATGTAAGAAAAGCTGCAATAATAAATTGATCATTTGTCAAAATCACTATCGCCGTCTCATTATCTGTGTGCACAATGCAACTGAGTTTTAATATACGATTTTTCACAAATTCGTTTCTCTACCCTACCGGCAACGCGTCTATTAATTCATTATAGGGAATGATTACAATTGCAGTTGTTGATACATTACGTTCTCCATTTACATTTTGCTCTCTTTATTAATTACATTGTGTTCTGTGTATGACGTTTGTTTATACAAAACTAATGTTTATCTCTCTACCTAACAAACATTATATATTAGCTTGTTAGTTACCTGCATTACTTTCTATGTAACTAAACCTTAGCTCGTAGCCTAGCTTTTAGCTCTTTATGACTTTTAATATCATACTCTAACTTTCAGTTACAGCATATACTTAATGACTTAAATAACTATGTTTTACTTCTATGATTCAATTTTCATTTATTTTATTTTTCAAGTGAACTCCTTGTCATTGTGACACAGCTCACCACTGCACACAAACAAATGTGACCTCTGTCTTTAACCCATCACCAAAGTGAACAGGGGGCAGCTTTAAGGACCAGGGGAAATCTGTGTGTGGGGACAGTGCTGTGCTCAGAGCACGTCAGTGGTAATGTGAAACGTTTTAACCTAATACAAACTTGTATTACTCCTTGTGAACTACTCCTAGCTCTCTACATAAGTAAGTTTAACTCTTTATAGCTCTTACCTTGAGGTCTTCACTTGACAAGCTTTAGGCTCTCTACGTAACTAACCCGTGGCTCTCCACTTCACTAAGTGTGTGGGTGGAGTCTGTCAGCAGCAGGTTCTCCTCCTCCTCCTCCTCCTCCTCATCTCTTACTGCTTGTCTTCCTCCTTCTTTGATCCATATCATTGAAGGTGAAGGTGAACGGAATTCAGGAGAAGTTCAAAGTCCTGAGCTGCTGAAGCAGGATGTCAGCGACAAAAACAATTGTTCACTTCATGGTGAATGAGCGTCTGGAGAGGGCAGAGTTCAGCACTGATTGCTCTGCTGCAGAGGTCAGAGGTGAGAATCACGATGCTCTCTGGCTTGTAAAGGTGTAAACATGCGTTTTTGTCTGTGAGAGTGGGTTCAGATTCTTTTGTTTGTTGGCTGCTGCAGACTAGTGCTTCATGTCTGAGGACACTGAGGACTCCAGGATCCACAGGTGTCTTTGACAGCTCCCACCTTGACCTCCTCCTCACGTTATTGTGTCAAGTGCTCATTCAGCACTGAGTGATTCTACCTGATTTTCTGGAGGAAATCTGTGATTATTAGCTCACGGAGACACAGTATTTATTTATAAAACTGCGTCCCCCCCGTCACCATGATCAAAAGTGCAGTTTCATAACTACTTGATCTACCTCAGTGGTAGTAGGAAACCAGCAGTGCCTTGTTATTCAGAAGCTTTGATTCTGATTAACTCTAGTGTCAGTGATGGTGTCTTCAATCCCGGCTGAAGCTTCTCCTTCTTACAGATTTGTTCCTGGCAGCAGCAGAGGTGGGGCCTCAGCACATCCTCAAGATGTACAGTCAGGATGGCCGACTTCTGAACATCTGCCCTCAACTTCAGGCCAACACTGAGGAGTCTTTCTACAGACTGGATGTAGTGGCGTCTGACGTACACAGTGAGCGTCTTCTGCTCTCTGTGTTAGCACATTCTATGACCTTCTGGAAAAGAACTCTCTTAATCGATGCCTTCTCTTGGCAGGTTTCACCATGACACCAGAGCTGGATGATGTCGAGGAGAGGTGAGTGTGAGCACACCAATTCATTCACTAGAGCGTGCACATGCATCTACTGATGATGATGATGATGATGATGATGATGCTACTTCAGGCTGCAGCAGCTGGAGAGTAGAGTCATGGAGGATGTGGGGAAACCTCCAGACATCATTTGTGGACTGCAGAGCCACGTGGAGGTCTTCAGGAAGAAACTAGAGGTCTGTACACCACACACACAGTGAATACAGATTGAGGAGAGCCAGTTTATTCATCTCAGTATCTGCTGTCAGGGTGTGGCTCATCTGAGCTGGATGGGTCTGTCCAAAGAGCAAGGACAGCAGAGGACACCAAACATCTCTCCAAACCTCACGAGTCTTCAGCTGGATGTTCAGGAGAAACATCAGCACGTTTTTAGGAAGTTCCTGGACATGGGGTGAGCAGGAGATGAGACCATATGCTTTCCTCAAACTCTGAGCTGAAACTGAAACTGAATCCGACCCTTTGTGGCAGCAGCTCCCTGCAGGTGTCAGAGGAAGTGAGAGCACATCTGAAGACTCCTCTGTTTGACAACTGGTGAGTTTGAACACTCAAATACACACGCACACCCACGCAGACTCTCCTGTTAAAGCTGTGTGTGTATGTGTGTGAGATTACAGGCAGTGGGAGGAGTCAGAGATGTTGCTCCTCCTTCAGGTGATGTTCACAGACCTGGACATCCTCACAGCATTTCACATCCAACTGCAGGTGCTGCAGAACTTCCTGTTCCAGGTCTACTGTCACTACAACCACATTCCTTTCCACAACTTCCACCACTGCTTCTGTGTCACACAGATGGTATGAGTCCCAGTCC
>NC_024320.1:16209631-16243833 GCF_000523025.1 Cynoglossus semilaevis
TTTTAAAATTGAATTAAGTTGTGTGTGTTTTTTATGTATTTCTATTTTAACTTGATTTTCTTTTTCTTTTTCTTTCTTTAATGCCAACATGGCTTTGTTTCGCAGATGTACAGTCTGATCTGGATAACAGACCTCAGGAATAAATTAAATAAAATGGATCAGTTGATCATGTTGACGTCCGCTCTGTGTCACGACCTGGATCATCCTGGATACAACAACGTCTATCAGGTTACCGAGGGGTCACTCACAGGTCAAATCCTAACCTAATTTTTGTAATAACAGGCTTTATAATCTTGGGTTTGTTCAAAAAAAACAAAAAACAGATTAATGCTCAAACCGATTTGGCTCGACGCTATAATGACATCTCACCTCTGGAAAACCATCACTGCGCTGTTGCCTTCAGAATTCTCTCCAAGGTAGGAAACATCATTTGAATTTTTGGTGGTGTAGTTTTTTTAAATAAACAAAATGTAAAACAACACATTATCATCAGCATAGCTAGAAACAAATGATTTGTTGTATAAGAATAGTTTTCTGTTTATCACTGTTTTATATTGACAAAATATGTGTTTAGTCATTTTAGTCCAATACATAATTCAAAAAAATGAGAACAGACACTGGTCCAAAAGTATAATGTCAGAATATTATGGTCTTCTTTCAGCCGGAGTGTAACATTCTGAAAAATGTCAGCAGTTACGAGTTCCAACAAATCCGAGCAGGAATTATCAAGTGCGTACACAAACAGTTTACTGACCAGTGATCTCTCAGCACTTCCTCACATCTCCATTTTGTTCCAGGTGTATTCTAGCCACAGACATGGCCCGACACAACGAGATCCTGAACAAGTTCCGAGCCATTCAGGCCACGTTTGACTTTAACGACAAGGACCACAAGGAAGTGGTAACCAGAGAACCAGAACCATGTCCTCTGTCCCCTGTCCCCTGTTGTCAGAGAGTTATGAGACCAGACCAGCCTAAGACTGGCTACTGAATGTTGTAGAGTTTGGCCTGAACCTACAGGAAGACACAGGGCAGTGCAGGAATGAGAAACATTCCTGAAACATTTAGCTATAACAACATCTGAATTCAAAGTTTTATTTGTTTTCGTCTTATCTCAAACTGCATTTTTTTAATTGCCAAAATTACAGTTAGTGGTTGCACATCTATCATTTTGACTGGAGGTGGGAGGGTGCTGCTGCTGTAATCGGTAAGAAAAAAAAAGTATATAGTTTTGCTTTTCTGGACCTGTTCAGAGGAGTTGACCTAAACTTCTATCTTTCCATTTGATGGAAATACGATTCGAGTGTAAAAACAAACATCATCTTGATTGTTGCTGTGGTTTTCCTTCAGCTGATGAAGATCATGGTGAAGGTCAGTGACATCTCCAACGAGGCCAGGCCCATCGAGGTGGCTGAGCTGTGGCTTGACTGTCTGCTTGAGGAGTTCTTCAACCAGGTGTGAACACAGGAAGTGACATCACTGCTGAATTATGCTGCAGCACCATTGATGGTGTTGTGTGTTGGCCGTGCCCCACAGAGCGACATGGAGAAAGTCAACGGTCTTCCCGTCACTCCCTTCATGGATCGGGACAAAGTGTCCAAACCCTCGTCCCAGACGGGTTTCATCAGCTTCCTGCTGCTCCCGCTCTTCACCGAACTTACCAAACTTTTCCCCTGTCTGGAGGTAAGGCCAGCTATCTCACAATTTATACCAAATTGACCAACGTTTCAAACCCGAGGATAAAGTTTAGATTTTAGTCTTAAAATTATTGTAATTATAATCAGGCAAAATTAGTAAATGTTTAGCCAAAAATATAGAACTTAAATTGTTCAAAATGAAATAAATGTAGAAAAAACTGCTGAAGGTTGTCACAAGCTATCACCTGGAGAGAGAAATATGCTAATGCTAATCAAAGAACGAGGCTTAAAATTTGTAATACCTTAAATTTGTGTGTTGTTCAAATTAGTTAAAATAAATTACATGTAATCACAGGTTTACACAAAAAATTAAACACAGCAAAAACATAATTAATTATTAATATTTTACTAAATCAAGCAACTAATATTTAATTTAGCTGAACATTAGCCAAGAAGTCAGCCAAGGAAGAGTTAATAAAAGGAGCTAAAGATGTACCGACTAAATTTAAATGATTAGCGAAGATGAACAGAAGGTTAATATTTGACAACGGTTATAATCAGACCACGGTCCCTCCCGGTTGTCGTTTCAGAAACACATCCTGGAGCCTGTGAGACGAGCACTGCACTTTTACTCTGAACTGGAAAAAAAAAGTAAAGAGACCGAGGGCGTCACTGAGTCGTGAACCCAGCTATAATAAAAGATGACACAGCAGATTTGACCTAGAAAAGCCAACAGAGAAACGGGCTCGACGCTGATCTTTGATTTAACGTAAAAAAAAAAAAAAAAAAAACATAAAAAAAGAGCCTACCTTTGGTTTTTGACTTTTTTTTTTTAAATAGACATTTTGTTGTTGAATAACTGTTTTTATTCTTTGCTTGATTTTCAACTTCTTGTGTGTGGATGACTTGTTTACTCTGTATAGGGGACTCAGTCCATAGTAACTCTGGAGTAGTTATGTGATGTATTTAAAATAAAATGCATAAATTCATCAAGGTTCACAGGATTCAGTTTGTTTTTCACTTGCAAGGTTTTTATTTCCTTCAAATAAACCGAGGTGCAAATGTTGTATTCCCCATAATCACATTTCAACAGTAATTAAAAACAAAACAAAAAGAATTAATGACCAAAATAAATATTTGACATGGTTGTCTATCAGTGAACCATTAGCCTCAACACAGAACACAAACAATGTTTTTTTTTTCTTCAATGTCAGCAGCTGCAAACAATTCAGGTTTTAATTCAACAGTTATCTACAACAGTGATAGTTAGAGGTTAGTCATTCACATGTTTTGAGTCTTTTATTTTTAAACATTTAAAGATCACAAAAATAAACCCACTGATAAAACAATAGGATTAACATATATCAAATATTTTTAAAAATAAATCACATTTAAGGATAAACAAAAAAACAAACAGAATAAATATGTGTTAGCTTGGCCTCAGTGGTAAAATCTCTATTCATATTAACATGGCAGCAACTAAAGTGCAAAAATCACAAATAAACCCAAGGTTTCTTTATCAGAACCACAAGAACTAGTGAGGTCCAATTCCTCATCCATACCCCCCCCCCCAAATAAAACCTTAGTGATGAGATGATCTT
Source organism: Cynoglossus semilaevis (assembly GCF_000523025.1). Taxonomy (NCBI): domain Eukaryota; kingdom Metazoa; phylum Chordata; class Actinopteri; order Pleuronectiformes; family Cynoglossidae; genus Cynoglossus; species Cynoglossus semilaevis. The sequence goes on from NC_024320.1 coordinate 16,212,869, forward strand.
CTCCAGATGGTACCGTTCTGACCCCCCTCTCCTACTGTGAGGCAAAGTTCATCCTTATAGGTCAGTGATGAACTGACTTCAAAATAATAATTATGATTAAAAACCATGGTAATGCTCCAGGAAACAACTCTTTACATTAATGAACTAACGTGCCAGCACTGACTATACTATGTAATGTATATAACACAATGTTGGCAACTTTATTTTTTCTTGTATACAGTGATTTGCTTCATTATTTGTTTAACTTTAAATATTAAAGAAACATATAAAAAGCAGCAACAATGTAATAAATGACCTCAAAACAAACAGGAAGTTGTCGTCACCTCTCACCAGTCCACAGACTCTGTAGTGTCAACAGGAGACAGCTGGGGGGGGGGGGCTTAAGCTAATTAAACATGATGGACTCTGGGTCCTGGTTCATCATCTGGGCCATGTGACGCAGCACGTCCTTCTTAGTGATTATGCCCAAGAGACGCCTGCAGGGGTGAAACAGGTCACAACAGGTTAACTCACTCAACTCAGTAGAGAAAATCCGTGATTTTAACGCAATGCAGTACTTCAGATGTGTTTTTTTTGTGGATTGACAGTTCGAAATCTTTGATTTATATTTTGTAAAGTTTTGTAAATTTCCCCATTGTGGGACAAAAAAAGGACTTCTTAATTGAAATTTGCCTCAATGACAAGAAGTGACCACAGGAGGCAGTAGATTCTGTGTCTCTCTGAGCTACTGTCACAGATTCTTTTCTTTATACTTTGGTACAGGCCGTATCTTCCTTATAGTTAATGATGGAGGTGAAGTGTCATGTGACTTTCGTACCCGCTCCTTGTGACCAAACACTGGCGGAGACCAAGTTTGCGGAAGATATCAACCACAGTCTCCATGGGAGTGTGGTCAGTGACGGTGAAGGGGCTGAGGTTCAGGATGCGGCGTAGCTTCAGCGGTTGAGGATTTGATGCCTGCATCTGCGGTGCGTCCTCTGTGAAGTAGACCACCGAACTGCTGACCACGCCATCCTGCTTCTGACGAGCGTTTTCTGCGGGAAGAGAAACCGGTGATCAGAGTGTCACAGAGATGAAGTCATTGGATAAAGAAAAAGAAAGTTTCTCACTGATGGCCAACGTCAGGTCGCGGCGCTGAACAAAGCCAATCAGCCGCTCTGACTCTCTCGACACCACAACAGGAAAACCATTGTAATCCGTGTCTTTGATGAGGGTCTCCACGTCCTCCACTGTGGTTGTGTCCTGAGTGAGCACCGCCAGTGGTGGGTCGTTCCGTCTCGGCCTCATTACATCTGTGGCAAGTGTTCGGTGCGTGAACTCGTCCCTGACGTCCAAGTACGGGTACCCGTTCAACTGGATGTGTGACTCATAGATTCCCTCCTTCCCAAAGGCGTCAGCGACCCACTTACTGGTCACTGCAGCAGCCATGAGAGGGACGATGTACTCCAGGCCACCCGTCAGCTCAAACATGATGACCACCAGGGACACCGTCATCCTGGTGACTCCGCCTACACAGAGCCAGGATGTTAACACTGATATGAAGCTAATGAGAATGTCTCGACGAGTGCTGACTCACCCAGACAGGCGGCGGCGCCAACCATGGCGTAAAGCCCTGGGGTCACGCAGTCGGCTCCTGGACGACACCAGCTCTTGAAGATGATCCAGTCATGATGGTGATACGCCATCTGCTCCACCGCAATGCCAACAATCCGACCTGCAATTGCACCCACTGCCATGCTGGGGATAAAGAGACCTGACGGGATCTACAGGAACAAAACCAGTTCAAATGAAGGCACTGCAAACATCATACTGAACAAAGACAGATATTTATATACATTAGATTAATATTTCACTCTATCTTTTTAAAGGGAACATCAAAATATTAAAAAAAAATATTTTAAAGCTGTAAGGGGGAGTTGTAGTAAGACGATAAAAAAACAAATAGAAATGGGCAAAAAGACTAAAGTGCCCTTTCTTTATCAACACAATACACTGAAGTAATAGCCTTAAACATTCCTTTTGCTATTTGTAAAAACTTTTGTTTACACCTCTATCACCTGGATTGATAAACTCCCCCTGGTGGTGCTGAAGTATAAATCAATGTGAGATTATGCTGATCATCTGACTGTCAAAGAAAATTAAAACAAACACATAAACATAAAAAACACAGAATTGTGACATCATGACAGAAGCCGTCACAGCAGCTACAGACCTTCATGCCAAAGGTGAAGATGGTGATAAGGATCTTGAAGACCAGCGCCAGTGCCAGCTGCCAGAGCGCAGTGTAGACTCCTGGACCAGCGGGTCTGTCAGGGATGTCGTCCACGGGTCGGCTCATGTTGGGGTTGTTGATGTAGTCGCAGAGCTGCGATGACTCCAGAGCGCCACAGTCGTTGAACAGTTCTGAGATTAGCTCACTGGTGCTCCGCCGTGTGTATGGGTTTGGAAACGCCAGCACTGCCGTGATCCCTGTCACGGCGATCACCTCAAGGACGGGATACTTCCCCAGAAGAGTGGTTTTACGCCGCCGGCACCAGGCAATGTTGGCACGGATGAAGAGCCTCCCCCAGAGGCCTCCAAAGACACCCAGGAGGATGAATGGTACCAGCTCCGCCATGTACCATGGAGTGTGGTACTCCACATAAAACAGTACCAGTCGGCTGTTTCCAAAAGGATTAATGGACCGAAGAGTGAAAGCAGCCACGAGTGCAGCGAAAAAAGAGCGCCACAGAGTCTTCAGAGGGAAATAGTAGCTCACCTGGAATAATCCAAGGTCAATAATTAAATAGAAAAGAAGAACACTGACAATACAGCAAACATACTATCATTTCTATCATTATTTTAATTAAATTTCTGGCCAAAAAACAAAGGGACAAATGTGGTTAAATTTAATGGCCAAGTGATTTCTCAGGTTACTTAATAAAAAGGTTGTATCCACAGACAGCTAAAAGTGTTTCCAGAAAAGAAGATACGCAAAACTTTTCTGCTTCTAAAAAAACCATGGTTGTTGTGTGTGTTGATCCAGAACTCACCTCCTCCAGACTGAAGAGAACTCCTCCGATAGGAGCTCCAAATGCCACAGAGACACCGGCGGCTGCTGCTGCTGATAGAACCTGCAGAAGGATGGAGACAAATCTTTTTAAACCCAAACACTTTAAGAGTTGTAAAATCTTCAAACTAAAATCTCCAAACCTCTCGACGCTTGCCCTCGTTCTTGCTGTACTTGGAAAAGAGACTGCAGAAGAGGTTTCCACAGCAACAGGCCACGTGGACCAGAGGACCCTCTTTACCCAGACTGAGGCCTGAGGACACAGCTAGAACCAGAGTCACTGTCTTTATCAGCAGAGTCCATTTACCCAGGTATCCTCTGATGATGAAGCCGCTCAGGATGGTCTTAATCTGCAGCAAACCACCATCAAGTTCAGGTCTAGTTCTGGACCAGAACAAGGTTCACAACTTTATCAGACACTTACCTCTGGGATTCCTGAACCACAAGCGTACGGAGCAAAGACTCGCACTAGTGACACGGCCAGGAAGGAGAAAAGCAGTGCCCACAGAATATACAGGAAGTAGTTCAGTAGATAAGGCCCTGCCCCCTATAGACAGAAAGTCGCAACAACATAAGGATTTTTTTTCCTCTTCAAAGCTGCATTTCTACTCGTTAAAGCCCTAACCTCAGAGTGACCGGTCATCAGCTCTGCCCATTTCTGCCACTGTGGACACTTGTCACGGTCATCGAATGTGGTCTCATTTGATGTCCAGCAGCACTGCTCGTGACTGTACCAGAACGCAGACAGACACACACCCTCCTTCAGGTCTGTCATCCAGTCCACGGCCAAGTCTATGACTCCAGCCAGAGTACCTGTGGAAGAGGGAGAGTCAATACCAATGTTTAGACTGAGATTTCTGGTTTCAGGTGTTCCTAAGCTTTAATAAGGCCTATTATCTGTTTGTTTACACAAAAGGAAGCTGCATTTTAAGTTATTATTAGCAATCAGGATGTTTCTCTCCTGAAGGACAACTTTTCTGCATCACAGAAATTGCTCTAGACATGCAGACCATCAAAGACCTGGTCTGTTTAATCAGGCTGACCTGAAAGAAGACCGATCAGCAGCATCACCACCCATCCTGACCAGGCATCAAGCAGACTCTTAATCAGTTCCCAGATGGACTCTTTACTCTTACTGGTGATCTGGTTTTGGACAATAAAAGGATAAAGAGGAACAGGGAGACCAGAACAATGACATTAGAAAGACATCAATCAAATGATGACACATGAGCTTGGTTTTATCTTGTTGGAATTAACTGGACTCAAATCACCTTTCGGTGTCGGTCTGTGTCTCTGGATTTTTCCCTCAGCCAGTCAATGGTGTGGAAATCCTCATATGTCCCCACATCAGGAAACGGTTCATCCAGGAAATCCATCAGGTTTCCAGCTCCATTCATCTCCTCTGAGGGTGTGGCTCCGCTAATGCCTGGGAAGTCACAAAATGACCATTAAGTAAGTTAGAACTTACTTAAAACTTAAATGATTAATCATCATTATCAGTCACAATATTGGTCCAACAAACAAAAGTATAGCCATATAGATAAGCAATTATCATAAAATTGCTAAAAGCAAGCACAAAAAAATTCATATGTAAGAAAAACGGTCTTCATATAATTTTTTTAAAAATTATATAAGAACAATATATCAGTAAACTCGAAAGACAAATGCCTGAAAATATAAACGGAATGAAACATAAAGAAATACTGGAAAATTGGAAGATTTTAGCCAAAACTTAACCAAACACCTAATTTTTTTATTGTATAATTATGTGTTATTAATGTATTGATGTACACGCTTCCTTAATCATATTCATATATGCAAGACATTAAGAAAAATATTGTTTTTAAATGCAATAATAATTAATTGATTATTTCAATCTACTTAATGATTTGTAATTGATTCGTTTTGTTTTAGTCAGCTAATATGACGTCAGTGACCAACCTTAGCATGGTTCAAAAACACTGTTTTGTTTTCACATTTATTTTACATATGACCGTGGTTTGTTTTTGCAGTCAAAATGTACGCATCACCAGAGAAGATATGTTTCTGTTAGCACCGGTAGCTAACTCTACGGCTCCTGATCGTTGCAGTACCTCCTTGATTAACAGACACTTCTTACCTTCAGCGGAATCCATGTTACAATCTCCTGAAAAGGGGCAGCGGGAAATGTGTTGCTGTTCAGTGATTCCTTTACGAAACGTGCAACATCTCTGTATATATTACAACACTCACTGTGCTTGACAGAGACGACGTGAAGGAGAGACTATAATGCAGCGGTTGTGTTAAACCCCGAAGATCCCGCGATAGAGACAACCTGAATGAACAAGGCAATACGGCTTACTTTAAAGGTATGTCCTCGAGCTTTGTTTACAGTACACAATAATCAGACACCTTTACCATTTTTTAAATGTTTAATGTGTTTTCGTGATGTGTCGTAATTATAAACAGTTGAAATAAAGAACACCCACAAGTCTCGCGTTGTTTCCTTCTTCTTCGTCTTTCATCCAGCTTTTTTCCAGATCTTTTTTTTATTTTACCGTTCTCCTGTGGATATAAACTAGAACTACAACAACAACAAATCATAGTGTTTCGTAACAATTTAAAGTCATTGTTTTCATGTATTTTGTTGTTGTCTTATGTTTTTGTGACAATGTGTCAATGGGTTAGTTCTTTGTCGTGTAAATGTTCAAAATAACAGTTTGAACAAGTACAGAATATTAGTCTTTAAATAGGCCTCATATGAAAAAAGGGAGGTCGAATAATACATTAGTTATACCAGTATAAAAGTGTACTATTTTAACAGGACAGTGCCCCTACAATAGGAATTCTAATATAAATATATGTATAGGATACAAACCAGAGTCACTTTATTTTGTATTCGCTTTATTTTTCCGCTTACATTCCTGTCCTACAGAGGGCAGTAAAGCTCAGTCTGTTTAGCCTGCGCCAGTCAAACCAAAGACTCAGAACGTCTTTCAGTGACGTCAAGGCGGATGTGCCTTTTATTTGTTGATTAAAGACAGACGCGAAATATTAAAGACAGAAACGTTTCTTTTATATATTTCAACTTCATAATTATTTGCATCCATGGACACTTTTCTTTTCTTATTGCATGACCAAAAGGGAATATTTTACAACAGTTGAAACGGAGAAAGAGGAAAAGTCATTACAGCTAACAGATAGCGCAACGGCTAAACGTGCTAAAACATCAGGTTTGTTTAAATAAAGACTAAAACCCTTCCTCCTTTTCGGTTAGGCAACCCTAATTTGGTTTAAAAATGTAAATATTAGACAGACAGACTACAAACCAACTCTACATTCAACATCGAATCTTTTGGATGTAGATTTTTTATTTGTATTTGTAAGGACATATCTCGAGGGTGAGAAGAGAGTAAAGGATCAGAGCCGAAGAATCGGTAATTTCGACTTATTTTCGACAAAATACGAACTCTCTGACGCACAATAATTCGTTTAGAAAACCGTAAACCACGTTGTCAGTATTCAGAAAACCAACGGACCAACATCGGATTTTCAGCAACTGTGTACCGGCTTTAAATAGATTCAGGCACCTTAAAAATGACACACTGACCAAAAACGTATGTTTTTCTCCCCATCAAAGGAGAGGTTTAATATGTATTGTTTTCAATGAAGATTGATTGATGATAATCCTTTTTTTGTGATAGAATGGCTTCACAGTTCAAAATCCCAAAGAGAAAATATCCTTCAGATGGTGACTCTGCTTATATACAGTCCCCGCTGGCTCGCCTTGACTGCCCATCCCCACAGTTAAAGGTAATATAATATTCAACGCTCTGATTTTACTCCTAAATCTGGTGGAATTATAGCCTTCTCAGCTCATGGGCTTCAGTTAAAAGTGGTGTTCTGTGTTGTCATATACTGTACTAGTGATACATACTAACCTTTGATGTGGCCAGTTGATATTTGGAAATTATGGATTTGTTTTTGTGGTATTGTGATTGTTTTGTTTACCATTTAACTGATGTTGTTAAGCTTGCATATTTAGCACCTGTTTCTGAAGGTTGTTGACGTACACAGTTGATACTTTAACTTACATTTAAGACTAATGAAAACAGGTTGATAAAGTTCCATCAGCATACTGGTAATTTATCAAAGATGACAGATATCAGACAGGTAACAGATGTACTTTTTTTGTCTTCTGCCTGTCCGTCAGAAGAATTATGTTAGCCAGCCTAACAGAGTCAATACCAAGAAGGGAGGCAGGTGAGTAAACCTCCACTTACCGACTGCAGCCCTCATCCTACTCCAGTCTCTGAATCATATTTTTGAAAATTTTTGTTTAGGATGTCACGTCCAACTGTCTTCAAGGACGTGGTGGAAAAACTGCTGGGAATCGGCAGTCTACAGGATGGCGAGGAATCAGCAGAAAACACCACTCGCAAAGCAGTGAACAGTTCTGCACACAGAGCGGTTGTGGCGTCTGTATCAAACCGGTGAGTGGACCATAAAGTATTCTTTTAAAGTTTGTAAGATTTATCTTGAGTTGATGAAGGTTTTGTTTCCACCAGGTGGCGTCCTCACAGAGCCTCAGATCGGCTGCTTAGACAGGAAGTGAAAGCTCAGTTGCGTCTATCTACTCCACCACAGAGAAAGGTTGTGGAGCCTTCAGGTAAAGAATATTGTCTCCATCTTAATTAATAGATCTATAGACCATATTCCTAATCTAGATCCTGGTATAAAATTCCAGTCTTGTCCGTCTCTGTGGACTCTGTGGACTCTGTGGACACCCTTGTTAAATTTCGAGCACAGAGGCCTGCAGGAAAATGTCAAAGCAAGGTGAGTCCAGACCGGTGGGCCATGAGTTACTTCTGATGATGTAGAATAACATTACATTTGTTATTTTCAGAACCTCAGACCAGGCTCTGTGAAAAGACCTTTCCACTCAACTCAGTCCAGTTCAGAGGAGGACTTTGTCCTCGGTCCGTCTCCCCCCAAATCTGCATCCATGACTTTTGCAGTTAGTAAGCACAGTCCAGAGAGGTTGGACACAGACCGTACACCTAAGGTGGATTTTAGGAAGCGGGACCAACAGAGGCGGCTCCAGCTCAGAACAAGGAAAGACAAACGCAGAGAGGGTCCAACGGAGCCTAGTAAGTAATACTAGAACCCACAGAGACTAGAATCTAGATCAATCTATACCCTGATTAAGGAAAACTAGAATTTAGATACCAGAACCACAGAAGACCAGACCTTTCAGCATGCAGAACACAAAGGACAGGTTTGAAATACAGTCAAGGCAGGTTTAGGTCTTTGATGAGTCTCTGCTCTTCAGTTGTTCTGTCCAGTGAGGAGGAGGAGGAGGAGGATGATGATGACGATGATGATGTAGAAGAGGGTGCAGCTAATATGTCCCAGAGCATAGCTGAGGGTGCAGCTAATATGTCCCAGAGCAAAAGCAGTGGAACAGCAGAACTGGTAAGAAAGAACCAGACCCTTTATAAAGGACGCTTAACAAGATTGAATTCTCTATTTATACATTTCTGGATCACGTCGTTAGCCAGGGTTGTCCTCAGACGGAGAACACGTGCCAGTGAAAGGAGCCGGGCCTGCATGCCTGCAGCTTGACTTTTCCTCCCTTCACATTGGCCTGACAGAGGTCAAGGCCAACGGGAAGATGATGGTGAGTACACCGAAACACAAAAGCGGAGAAAGAAATCTCAGCATTGAGTCAGCAGTTTTTTGATTGATGAGTCATGTTTCTGTGCAGGTGACTGAGAAAGGCCTGGTGATCCCTGTCAAAGGTGACGTATGTCTACATCCTAAGACAAAATTGGTTTAAATCAGTTCTTGTTCTCTGCACCAACATCTTAGAATAATCTACAGAACTGTTTGAAACACGAGGATCAGATTTCCATGAATCAATTTAAAGACATTATGAAATCTCTGTTTTGTTTGTTTGGTTTATTCTTTGTTTACCCCTGCCATGTTTGTACTTTGTTTTGTCTTGTTTTAAGTGTGTTGTGTTTTTGGGAACAGAATTATTATCTGAATGAGATTAACTTGGTTAAATAAAAACATGCAGGTATTTAGGCACGCTCATCCTGTCTGTTTAGACTGGTAAGATCTGGTTACACATTCAGGCTTGTTTGTTCTGGTTAAATCCAGTAACAGCAATAGTTAGCCTTTTTTATTTTGGTCAATTTTGGTTGCAGACACATTAACACAGTTTAATTCTGGTCAAATCTACTTACACATATATTTAGACAGGTTTATTCTAAATACAGATCTGACATTTAGACTAGATTAAACCAATTTATCTCAGTGCATTTTGTCATTTCAATTGCCACATGTCAACTTCACATAATATTTTTGTTCAGGTTAAATAAACACATTTCTTTTTCTTCAGTTTCCGCAGAAGAGGATGGTGATGTTACCATTGTGGCGTCTCAGCTCCGAGGTTATGGCGTATGGGATGGAGGCATGGCCAGTGGTGGGGCTCTCCTGGGCCAGTGGGAGGGCCCGAGCCCCTCAGTGCTCTTTCTTTGGGTGACTGATGCTCAGGCCAATCTACTTCAGAGAGAACTGTCGGCCATGATGACACTGACCACACCGTCCACAACCACGTGTGAGCTGACACTTTTTGTGCTGCTTAGAACAGTCATTTATCATAGTTAGCTTCAAATTAGTCCATGTTCCTAAGACGCTGCAGACACACGTCACTAGTTTGATGTTGATATTGTTTATTGTTTGTTTGTCCATGCAGCCTGACCAGGACTGACTCATTTAAACTGGTTATTTGCTGTTGTATATTATGAACTGAATTTGACATTTAGTTTCACTATTTCAAACACACTTTCAACTGTGTGTTTTTTTTAACCATATTGTTAGACTGGTTCTAACTGGTAGAACTGGACCCTGAAACGTATTCAGAGCTCCATCCTCATCACCAATGACCACACCTCTCTTTCTCCAGCAGTGCCATGCTGCTGCCTCCTGTTGGTGATGAAGGAGCAGCTGAAGGAGCTTCAGACCGCTCTGCTGGCATCCATGTTGGACTTAGAGGAGTACAGGAAGGGGCGCTCTTCCTCCTCCTCCTGCTGCTCCTCCCCTGTAAATTGGGCAGACGGCCTGATGCTTGTGCATAGCTGTCCTCCTCCACTGGACCAGCACCTCCTGTCGCTGCTTGGACACGCAGATGTAAGTGTCAGCAAGACATCTTGCTGCCTTTCAATGAATGACTGAAGTCAGTTTACTTATACCAAGATGAACTTGTGTGCAGATCTCAGGTTCTGGATATGGGTCTGGTTCTGGGTCTGGTCTAGCTAAAAAAAGTCTGAGAAACACAAGGTCAAGTCTGGACTCACCCGACCTTCAAAAGCTTCCTAACAGGTGAGACCTTGTAATGTAACAAAATAAATAAACTCAACAACTAGTTCAACAATTGAAATCAGTCTCCTTGCTGCTCTAGGTTGATCCAGTACCCGCCACCACCCTCAAAAGGCAGTATCACAGTGACCAAGGAAGACCTGGCCTGTTTGGATGCTGGGGAATTCCTGAATGACGTCATCATCGACTTTTACCTTAAGTCAGCGTCACATGTTTTTTCCTTGTCATTGACAGAAAGACCACGGTGCTGCAGCTGTCCTAACGTTTCTTCCATTTTTAGATTTCTCCTCCTGGAGGCAGTGGACCAGATCAAAACTGAGCGTAGCCATGTCTTCAGCAGCTTCTTCTACAGACAGCTGAGCCGTCGCCGCGTTGCTGGCGAAGACAGCGCCCCCTCTGTCCCGTACGAAAAATGGTCAATTCACACAGCAACCCTGAGTTTATCGTGATGGCAGCTGACATCTGTTTTATTTTCCTGCCAGGAATTGTCATACGAGGCACCAGAGGGTGAAAACGTGGACACGTCATGTGGACATTTTTACAAAAGACTTCCTGTTTGTGCCTGTCAATCAAGAGTAAGGGTGTGACCTCTGATCTTGAGCAGTTGAAGTCATGCTGTTGTGTAACCACTGTTGTGTGTACTTTGTGTTATATTTTTAGAGCACACTGGTTTCTAGTGGTGGTCTGTTTCCCAGGTCTGGAGGATGTTCAGTTTGAAGAGTTTCATCGACCCGCAGGTAGAAAAAAAAGAAGTTCTACAGGACTGTTGATGTAATGGAGCGAAACAAGTTGACCTTGTTGAATAAGGCCGTGTTTACTTGGCCTTGATACAGTACGACTACAGTATCCTCGGGCTTACAGTTTTGTTTGCACCGTTTTGTGCAAACAATACGACACCGGTCCCTGTAGTACACATGTCAGGCCTGTATGTGGCACTATGTCAGCCATGCACTCACGCAGTTCTTCACCCTTTGTCTAAACACAAGGCCCAGTGGGCTCTATAAGCTGTGTCATCACCCTGAGAACAGGGCCTAAAATGACTGGAAACATCTTGGAGGTTTTTGGAATCTTCAGGAAATGTCTTAAGATTTTTTTTGACTAAATTGGGTCTTTTTTTAGGGAAACTCAGCTCTGCTCTGAAGTCACACCAACTTCCAGTAAGTATCTTCATTATCATCATCATCAACGTCATCATCATCATCATCATCAAGGGCTGTGTCTATCAGGATGTGGTTGATTATTAATCAGAAGTTGTTGTCTCATTGTCTGCAGGAGTGCACTCAACAGGGTTGTGGCCTTACTACCGTTCTGAAGAGGTCAGTCCAAGTTAGACTCTCAGCCCTTCATCTCATGTCCTGGTAACTTTGAAGTATTGGTTGTGATTTCTCTTCTTTTTTTTCTCTCTTTTCTTCTCTAGGCCGTGCATTCTGGTCATGGACTCTTTAAAGATGTCCAACCATGAGAATGTCTGTAGACTTATCAGAGAGTAAGTGAAACTGATTTGTTGTTCTGTAAGTTTTATGTCATTGATGATGGTTTACACGAAGGTCTGTATGTAGGTACCTGCAGGTGGAGTGGAAAGTGCGACGAGGGACCAACCGGATTTTCACCGCCGACAACATGAGGAGCTCCAGCTGCAGGGTTCCTCAGCAGGATAACAGCAGCGACTGTGGGGTTTATCTGCTGCAGTACGCTCAGAGCTTCCTCCAGGTTTGTCGACACACCAACCAATCATTTAACAAAGTAACCTATTAGTTGTCAAAGGAGTAGGTCTTTAAACCAATCAATTGACGTGTAAATCATACAACCAACTAAAAACCCAATTAGTAGGGATGGGAATCCAGAACTGGTTCTTGTAGATGACCAGCTCACGATGGTGCGATTCCTTGGAATTGGTGCTCTGCCTGCTTAACAATTCTGCTTGCCGATTCCACAGAATATTTGCTTTGTGTCATGGTTGAAGTCACACAGATGCTCCCTAATTTTATTAGATGTCCCTTGATCACAGCTTTTTATTTGGTTTTAAATAAAACATCGCCTCCTTATTGGTTGTATCTCCAACACTGCTGTCTCTGTGCCTAAACTAAACTGCAGCTCTCTGTTTGGCTCCTCAGAACCCAGTGGTGAACTTTGAGCTCCCGTGTCGATTGGACTTGTGGTTTCCTCGTCAGCTGGTCCGACAGAAGCGCAAGGAGATCCGACACCTCATCCTGAAGCTGCACAACAGTCAAAGGTTGACGCCTGAGAAAAACAGAGTTAATATTCCATTAAATCAAAACACAGCATGTATTTTTACTGATTGCCTGTAAATATTTGTTCACAATAAAACTTTATTTTTCCATCCCTAATTATCCCTAATCCATCCTATATATATATATATATATATATATATATATATATATATATATATATACACACACAGTATTTATATACATATAGCATTATCTTAAAAACAACCTGCTTTATCAGATGGTTCTAGAGGTGACCCCACAGCAGGTCTGATCTGCAAGTCTCCAAGTCTGCCGTGCTTCTTCAAGATCAGCTTCGGCCGAAGTCCAGGTTCTCTTAATCTTAGATGAGATTTGGCTGAACATCAGTGGAATATCGGCTGATCTCTTCAATTGGATTTAATCCAGAATGAACTCTGGTTGAGTTCTGACTCGGATTTTGTCCCGATACTATTTCAACTGTTAAGATTCCATTCGATTGTGCTTGAGTCTGTGGCAGTAAAGATATTCCACTGATAGGACTTTAATGATTGATTATAGACAGTGAACGATTCCGAGTTCCGGACAGAGTCCTTAAGGATTTGAATGTGACCTTAAATGCAAATCTGAACCCTGAGTCCGGGCTGGTTTGATTTTCTTGTAAGTGTGGCTGAGCTCTCATGGCTCTGTCGGTGTTAATCCAGATTAACAGATTAGAGCAAAGAGAAAAAATCTCCATATGCTCACCTGAGGACGAGCAGTTGCAAAGTGAGTAAACCAGCGTCTGGAGAAAATCCTTACTCCTCCTCCTTTTCCATTTCCTGCTGGAAATGTTTGCCTGATGAAGCTCAGACGTGGAGGGTCCAGGGTAGCCTGGAGGAGGAGGAAGTGAGAAGATCTGATGAAGAAAACGGGAATGAAGTCTAGGTGTTTAGTGATGTGGACACTCGGAATTGTGCTGCTTTCAGGGATGAGTAGCATAAGAGCAGCAGGTCAGTTTCACTTTTTGTTTTTTTAATTCTGGAGAAGTTCTTCATTGCACAGAAGCAGCAGAATGTCATCAGCATTTAAGAAAATTAAACTTAAAAACACAAAGTATTTCATCTGTTAATAATTCAGATTAAGTTTCTTTTGTGTTTCGAAGCTCAGGTTATTCTAGATCAGGGGTGCCCAATAAGTAGATCGGGATCTACCAGTAGATCTCAGAGGGAGTGCTGGTAGATCCTGAGCAGTTACATTTAAAGAAACAAACAAAAAGAAATTATAGTTTTAATTCTATTTTAAGATGCTAATCACTAGGACTAAAATAAGGACCATAGAAGTATTGAGTCAGACAGTGTTGTGCCATACAACTACAGCCATTTAATCAAGGTAGTAAATATATATTCATAGTTTTCAATGTAGGTAGATCACTTTAGCCCGGTCATTTGAAAAGGAGCTCTAAAGCTGAGAAAGTGTGGACATCCCTGTTCTAGACTATATTATATTGACTGGCAAATGTGTGTTTTTACTACATGGAACCTTTAGGAACCACAGTATTTGGAACTTATTTCAAAATACATTCTCCAAGTTCTTATAGTTTCTCACTGGGTCTACAAATGTAAACCTATGTCTCTGTAGGGCCATCAAGTCTAAAGTCCTCCTCAGCACTGTCCCAGCTACTCTGAGTAATGTCTATGTTTTGGTGTTTATCAAACATTCATACTGTGACCCTGCAGATCCACCTGGTCACTTGGACTCACAGGATCCTGTTTGGATTGGTGTAGGCCAGTCGATGAAGGATTGGAATCATTTCACTAAAATCCGAAATGGTGCTGCACTATCTCGGACCAAGAGGAATGTCCTGTTTCCCAGCGGTGTGAGACTGTGCAGTCAGGAGACACTGGATAAGGCTGTGGAGAACCATCTCAGATATTTCCACCTCCGAGGTTCCTGCACTTTCTTTTTTTACCTTCATATTGTGACTCCTGTAGAGATGTTGAACTGTAGACAAAGGCAAAAAAAAACAAACAAAAAAAACCATCCCGTCTGATTTACCACAGATCTCTGTTCAAAACCTAAACCACAGTTGTCAGGCCACAAAGTTTCTTTGAAACAGATTTTACTTTGAAAATAAAAAAGTCTTTCTTTATTAATGTACACTAATGTACAATTCCAGTGATATTTTTGAAGGATTTATTTCTTTGAGTTGTGAAGAAAATATGAGATTCCATATTTCTGCCGACAAATTATAGTTTAATTTTAAATTTAGATCATTGATTTTAATCAGGATCCTGTTTATCTGAACAGGACATTGTTGATATGGTTTATTTTGGTCAGGGTCATGTGGAGTTTGTTCAGAATGTTGATTTTGTTGTCTTCGTGTGCTTGTATTGTACAGTTTGTCAAGAGACTGTGTGGGAGGCCTTCAAGATCTTTCTGGACCGGCTCCCAGATCAGGACCAGTATCAGTTCTGGGTTGGTGCCTGTGTGAATGGTTCTGTTAATATGATGGACATCGGCAGCTTCTTCAGCAGGTCGGAGGAGCACAGCACATTCATCAGGAGTGTGAGTTTATATACAATAATGAAACTCACTTTTTTATATATGGTTGATTTAATCTGAACGATTTGTCATATTTTGTGTGTTTTAGAGTGTGGCCTCCATGTCAGGCACTAACAGGTACGTATTATATTACTGTTATCAATAGTTTTGTCATTAATAATTTATTTTTAAATTTAAAAAATGCAAAACAATTAATAACGTAGCAAAAGAGCTAGTAATTTATTTAAACAAATAAAGGTTTTTCTAAAGCATCTCTAAAATGATCTGATGAAAATATGTTAAAGCAGATATGGCAAAAATTTGGCTAAAATGTTCAGAGAAGAAAAGTTTCTAAATACGGGTACATTTCTGTAACAAGGACGTTCGGTACAAATAAACGTTTAAAAAACTATAAATGTATTGAATAATAATAATAATATTTTGATTATATTTTATATTTTAAGCTATAACACTGAGTAAAACGTGTAAGTATTTATATTATATTATATTGTTATGTATTAGTGCTGTTACGATGTATTTGTCCGAATCGTTCGCAACAGGACGTTCGGTACAAATAAACGTTTAACCACACGTTTTAACCATGTCACGGGGAGGAACATTGTTAATGCAAAGACAACTTCCGCCGGAACTCAATTGTGACGGGACGCAATCGGTGCTCGCTGTAATCACTTTAATTAGCAATTAACACGAAAGAGAAACGACACGTTCGCTGCGTTGGCAAGTCAAAAGACATCGGGCCAGAATTCCTCCAGTCCACGCGGATGAGCTTTTTCTTGAAGTACATACAAATTAGTTTTTAAACAAAAACCGACAAAACTGTTTTAACCGAGTTGCCTGTTTTATACCGTACACTTGTTTGTGTAAGTCATGTGTATAAGCTGTATGTTGTCAGTGAATACCGATTATTGCAAAGCTGTTCTTTTTAAATTAATGACTGAAAATATAAATGACGTCACTAGTTGGCTATTGACTAGCCTACCATATAGCGTTATTAAGAAAGCTAGTGAAAAAGGAACATGAATGGTTGGCTAATGTTAAGTCCAAGAAAAACAATGACTGGCAAACTAAAAGTTAGCCAAACATATATGAAAAGAAAAAGTATTGAAGCTGACATCAACATTATTCAGCGTGACACATATAAAATATTGTGTTTTCCATCTCCTGTTGCAGTGAAAATGTCTCCATGACTCCGAGTCCTCCTGATGCTTCTCTTCCTCCTGAAGTTCCTTCCCGTCGTTGCAGGTACAGCACATTTACAGTGTTATGACACAGTTATATCTCTGTATATAGAGATTTGATGAAACTATTTGAAGATGTCCTTTAATATGTTTGCTAAGAACTATTTTTTTACATTGTTAATTAATTTTGAATTAAATTAGAATTCAAAATGATTTTGGTTAATATTTGTTTGCTGATGTCAGAGGTCACAGCAGCTGATTTAATAAAACCGTTGTCTCTTTTTGTGTTTCTGTTCTGCAGCTCAGAGACAGCAACAACTGACCATGTTGGACTAACAGAGATTGCAGCACAGACAGGTCAACAGCACTTGTGTTAAATATTTACCTATAGCCTTTCTCTATTTCCTTGTTTCTTTTTCTTCTTCAGTTCACTTGAGCCATCTTTGATTAAATGCTTTAATCAAAGATGGCTCTCATTGAATTAATTGGTGGTTATTCTGGTATTTTATTACTTTGCTTAAACCATGGCAATTCTTTAGATATACAGTATTTTGGCTCACTATTAACTCTCTCTACCTTTGGGCTACATTTTAATCATCTTTAAGATGCATTTATATTTTATCACATAGTTTAACCTTTTCTAAACTTACCTTTGTAACTTTTCATCTTACATCTTTAAATACATCTTAACATCTTTCTTTTTGCCATGTTTGATGTGACATTTGGCTGTTTTTCTGCTAGCATTTTATCATCTCTTGATCCTCTGCTTATCTCTGGCTGTTTTTTTTAGCTGTTCGTTAACTTTATCTAGAAATTGTAAATACAGCCAAAATATTGCAATTGCAAGTTTTACCCTAAAAACAAAGATTAGTAAAGAAACTCCAAACTATTTCTAGAGACTCAGTAGAGGCCCTAGACATAGCCTGAGACAACAACATAAAAACTGACTTGAACATACAGGTAGATGTTGACTGGGACAAGGACATTGACTTGGACTCAGAAAGTGACTGGGACAAGGACATGGACACTGAGACTCCATATAAAAAGAATCCCTTGTATGTCAGAGGATAAACCTGGTCAGCAACGTCTGCAGTGCCTCCTGATCCTCTGTGCTCCCTCTAGTCTTAGAATAGACTTGTAAGAGGATTTAGTGTCTGGTCAATGGAGGGACAAGTCCAGGTCTAGTCATGTGACTCGTAGTAAAACCTTAACCAATCCCTGAGTCTCCTGGTGTCCTCTGATGCACCTGGACTATGCCACTTTGAAACAAAAGTCTTTTCTTTTTATTCATTTCAGTTTTTGTCCCTGGAACAGAGACCACTTCATCCTCATTACCTACTGGACATTACAGTTCTTCTGATGCCGAACACACTCCTGAGAATACAGAAAAAAAGTTCCCATATACAGAGAAGGAAACTTTTGAACCCGAAGAAATTTTAACTACTCAACAAGTTTTTCCAGAAGGTGAGAAGTCATGGTCAGAAGCTGTGGCTTTGGTTCTTACAAACACCACTCCAGAACCTGGTACTGAGGCCATCAATAAACAGGATTCAGTACATGAAGTAGCTCTAGAACCTGCTCATCAGACATCAGCAGAAGAATTAAAGGAGGAGACAACCATTAACTACACTTTGGGTAGCTATGCAGAAGAAGTTATTTTCAGCCCTGACAAAAGTTTGACTGATGCGATTTCTGAAGAAGCCACCAGTGATTTAACTGAACTGGTCACTGAAGCTACACCAGCTACAGTTGTCTTTACAGAACCAGGATATGATATGCACATAACACCTGGAGAACATCCTCCAGAACCTGCCTTAGGAGTTAGTACAGAATCAGTCCTAACAGATGTCATGCTGACTGTTCCTGGTTTAGAAGACGGACTTCAAATATTCATCAGTGTAAGTCCAGAATACCAGTCTGTCTCAGACACTGAAACCTGGACAGTGGTGACAACCATTGGGGAAAAAGGAAACATGAATGTTGACCACAAAACACAACCCTATGATGTTTCATCTGAGTCTCCTGCAGTAGTGGTCAAGGAGATACCACCGAACACAACTGAAATAAAGACTGAAGAAGTGGAACAGAAACATACCACAGATAGTCCAGAAAAGGTGGTGGAGATAGAAGAAGGGAGGCAGTTTGAGGCCTTAGCAGAACCAACTGAAGGTGGAGAAGAAACACATGTGAAACTTGGAGAGGGAGAAACGAGGAAGGTGAACGAACAAGAATATCCTGTTGAAGAAGAGGAGCTTAGCATCACAGCTGCAGGAGATGGTGATCCTTTAGAAGAAACCTTTCTTGAAGAGATGACAGAAGAAGAAATTTACTTGGAATATCCAGAGGCAGAAGATACTAACATATTTAAGGATGAACCATCTGAATTCATAAAAACAGGAGAAGGACCGCAAGATTCTGAGGTTGAAGTAAGGATCAACGATAAGGACACAACACAGAGTAAGGTAGATGTTTACACCTTTACTCAGTCAGGGCTGATTTTGGAAGATGAGAAGGTTACAACAGAGTTTCCTGCAGAGACTAACCCGCAGTCTCTACCAGAAGATGACAGCGCTCTGTTAGTGGTGGTCCAAAATGAAGGAGGTGTTACGACAGAAGAACCATGGCAAATCCAGAGGGAGGACTCCGATGAGGTCACTGCTGTAACTGTTGTTAGTATTGCTTCACAAAGTTCTGTCCATGAAGAGGTCAACCCAGAACCTGCAACTGATGATGATGGTGCTATGTTAGAAGATCTCCAAGGGAGACCTGATGTCACATCATTAGAACCAGGGGAAATGTGGCAAGAAGTAACAGCGGAAAATCCATCTGAGTTCTCAGAGGAGAAAACCACAGAAACGTTTGGTGCTGTCTTGGCAGAACATTCCCCGTATTTTGACATTAAGGACATCACCTCTGGTCCATCTTTGGAGGTCACAACCAAACACCTAGTGGAGAGCAACAACGGATATTCTCTGGAGCTTCCAGAGAAATTCCCCAGAAAACAGGAAATACCCTTTGACACTGACGGCAGTTTGTTAGAAAACAATGGCTTTGAGTTAAAGGAACAACAGGAGAACTTGGTGAGCAGAAAACTGGGTGACGGCTTTAAAAGACAGTGTATGGTACCAAACTTTAATCAGAGTGATTCTGTGTTCACTGCTGCTCTTTTAGATTGGTAATGAAATCCATGACACGTTGTTGAGGCCCCCCAGGCCTTTGAAGGACCAGGTGGTGGAGATGAAGCTCAGACTGAGGACAGAAACCTTCAGTGGCGCTCTGAGGGACCGCAGCTCATTCCAGTACCAGCACCTGGCTAAGAAGGTCACTCGCAAGGTAAGTTAGACTGAAGCTACAACTATGCTAACAGTGTATTATTTAAGAGACGGTGTTTATAGTTGAGCAGTTATTTTCAGAGGGTGTGTTAACAGATTGACCTTTAAGCAAAATATGAAACATTTTTCGAGACTTAGGTTATCCTGTACTGTTTGTAGTTATACATTTATACAAACAAAGTCTATTGGCAATTTAGACGCCTTTAGATGAAGATAAATGAGCCTCTCTTTTAGAAGTTTCTTCCAGTTGATGTTGTCATTTCTCAATTCTCCTCCTTGCTGTGGTCACTGTGTTTTGAAGTGAGAGCTGAATGTTTTGTTTTTGTATTTGGTTTTGTAGTTGTACCTCTCACACTGTGTGGTGTCTTAATGCCTTTAGGTGGAACAGGCCTTCGAGAAGCTGCCAACCTTCAAAAGCATTAACATTGTGGAGTTCAGGTCAGTAAATAGACCAGTGTGAATACAATGAGGCAGGACAATGAGGCGGGTTAATCATCTCTGATCATTTGTTTATGTTTGTTTTACACAGGCCTCAGAAAGACTTGGAACGGTGAGTGTGAAAGACAAACACACACACACATACACACACTAACACTCTGCTCTAATTTCCAGTTAATGTTCTTAGGAACAACAACAGGTTCTAAGCTGCTTAACTGGATTAGTGAGTCACTGATCGATGCTCACCTGCTGCAAGAATTAGTGAGCTTTTACTCAAAGTTTACTCTCCCTTTACTCCTCCCTATCGAGGTGCCGTCCTTCTCTTCCTTCTCTTTCTCCGTCTGACCATATGGGCTGCTACTGTACCTTTTATTTGGGGTCCAACATAATCAACCCAAACTACCTAACCAACATTATTTAGCCCAAAGTAGCACATTATTTTGACCCTAACCGATATAAATCTGATCCAAACCTTCAGTATCCTGATCAAAATTTCCTCTTGATCAACACTAACAGTATCTGACTCTAAACAAACATTACCTAACCCAAACTAACAGTCTGACCCAAACCAGGCTTATCTGACTTTCATCTGATCAAAATATACTGTTGTTCTGTGGTCCCAGTGGTCTGGTGGTCCTGGTTCTCTACACCCTCACCCTGGAGGTGGACAGCGGTGGCAGCATCCCTAAAGAAATCCTAGACTTCATATTTGTGCAAAACAATCTGGTGGAAGAGAACTTCCACGGTGCCTCTGAGGAGCCCACTGTGGTCTACACCATCACTGACTTCCGTAATTTCATCACTGAGGCTCTGCACAAAGACAACTTCCTGACTAACACCAGTCAGGAAAACCAGAAGGACCAGGTCCAGCTGCAGAACGGTATGTCGCTGACCTCTGGAGGTCATACATAAAAATACAGCTTCATATATGAAATCTAATCTTCTTACCTGACATCCCTCAACACTTCTCCAAAGTAGAACACATCCTCTCTACTGTGAAACCAACAAGTCAAACATCTGATACCTTCAACAACGACATGGTCAGTGTCAAACCACCAGGAAAGACCAATCACTTTCTGGGGTTTTCTATGATATGAATCATTTTAGTATGTGTTTTTTAGGACAATGCCCTAGCGGGGGAGAAACCTCCTGATGCTCCAGTCCATGAGAAGGAACTCTTCATCTATGATCCCTTTGATCTGTGGAAGGATTCTAAAAGTGAAGGACTGAGCGAGAATGACGTCTTCATGTTTGAGGAGAGCACACTTCGTCCACCATCAGACGCTTTTACTGAAAAAACCTTAGAGCTTGAGCAACTGGAGCCAGAGAGTGAGTGAGACTTTCTGGAAATTCTATTAGTATTGGTGGTCTGCATTCTTTATTCTGGATGATAATCTCTGTTTTTTTCTTTTTGTTTACTAAAGAGAAAAATGTGGAAGATGAAGGATTTCTTGTCAACACTTCCGATGGAAAAGCTGCAGGCAGTACTGACTGCTGGAATTCTTGTCCTCCCACAACGCAACCTCAGAAAGACATTCAAGTTCCGATAGACGAAGGATCTGGATCTGGTTTCTCAGGAGATGGTCAGGAATCCAACGTCCAGTCCTGGCAAAGCGTTGAAGACGATGTTAGTGTTGATTTGCTCCCACCCCCTGATCTAGAGGAGACAGATGAGGGCGATGAAGTCCAGGACGAGGACTGGAGGTTTGAGTTGACTCTAACAGATTACAATGAAGATTTGGTTGAAACAGGAGAAGAAATAAAAAAGGATCCACCTTCACAGACAACATTAGGTTCTGACTTTGTAGAATCAGTTCATAATGGAGGCACTGAAGAACCATTATTAATTCAAACTTTGGTCACGCCTCACTTCACGACAACCCCACTCTACCACACCTCGACTGAACGGCCCGCGGTGTCTCCTGAGAAAACTTTCAAGGATGAAATATCAATACAAACATTTGAAGCATCTGGAATCCATGAAGATAACTTCTTAACAGAACCACAGATGATTCTTCAGGAAGTCACAGAGGCTGCTGGACCAGAGAGCTGGACTGACAGGGCTCCTCTGTTTGGAGACTCCACTGATTCTTCAGTCTTTGTACCTGAGGTATCGCCTGAGGCGTTAGAAGTACCAACTGCTGCAGTGTCTCAACCTCCTGATGTGACAGTTTGGTCCAAAGCAGCATTGACTGAGGAGGTTGGAGTTTTAAATTCAGAATCTCCCTCAATTAACACGTCCCCCGTCTCTGTAGAGGCACAAACTGTAACAGTCCAAGAATCCCACATTAATGCGGACACACAGGAGACAACAGAACTCCAGGTGCTCAAAGACGAACCCAAGCTACAGTTGACAGAAACGGCAGAATACCAGGGAGTTGAGGTCTTAGAGGAGCAGCATGTTGGATCCTCTTACCCCTCAACTACAACAACAGCAGTGGTTGAAATGTTGGACGAAGATCTTGTCTTAGATGAAGTCATGGTGGCCGCCACGACAATCACTGTTCCTGTCTCTTTGTCCACAAGCTCAAGCCACAGCAGCAGAGTCTCTCCTGAAGAGGACTCACCGTTTACTCGAGTGTCTGACCTGGAACCAGATGAAGAAGATCTGCTTCAGCATGAGCCTCAAATTCATGAAGATGTTGAAGAGTTTCCAGTGAGAAGTGCAGGTGAAGACTGGTTGGACGATGACCTCCAAACGACCTTCCCACTTCAGGAAGTCATGAACAAAACTGCGGCTCCTGTGATCCACGCCTCTGAGCAGGAGGTTTCCATCAATGGTCTTCCAACCATTAACGTCAGCTTCGATGTGGTCCAAGATGGCATAGTTGACGCTGAAGGTGACAGCAGTGGATTCTCTAGTGGTGCCTATCTGTCAGATCTGGAAGCGATCGCTTTACCAACTAGACCGGGCAGAGCCTTGACAGTCTTCTTCAGCTTGAGGGTAACCAACATGGCCTTCTCCATGGACCTGTTTAACAGGAGCTCCACTGAGTACAGGGCCCTCGAGGAACAATTTATGCACTTGGTATGCTGTGCAACAAACTATTCTTGGTACGTAAATCTATCAAGTGTCTCCAGGATCTCTGATTCTGTATTTCTGTTTGTATTTGTCTTTACAGCTGGTCCCATACCTACAGTCCAACTTGAACAACTTCCAGAACCTGGAGATCCTCAACTTTAGAAATGGCAGCATCGTGGTCAATAGCAGAATGAGGTTTGGCAAGCCAGTTTCTCGAGGTGTCACCAATGTAGTTTACCTAATTCTGGAGGACTTTGCTGACACCGCCTACGAGACCATGAACCTTGCCATCGACAAGTACTCTCTGGATGTTGAGTCAGGTAAAGTTTACTCATTTGTTTGGTTGGGTTTGGGTAATTAAAGAGGTGACCAGGACTTTCCCTGGTCACGAGTAAGGCTGGCTGGTCCTGAGATAGATAGAGCATTTTTATTTATTTATTTTTGTGATCAAGTGTCAGGCTTTCTAGAACATTAGCATCATTATTTTTTTTAGTTCTCGCTCAGGTGGAGTTTTTTTTGGAGCAGGAAACACAGGGAAAGACTCAGGTCTTTAGTTTGCTCCTCCATCAATTGTTTAATCTGTCTGAGCCGCTGACGTTCTGTAATCTGAGGGCGAGCCACTGTGGTCCTCAGTGAAGACAGGCCATTGACCTCAGAGAGACGTCATCCGTCTGTGATTATCACAGTCAGCTGCTCGGTGATTAAGAACTGTGCAGGAATATTTGATAAAAATCCAACATCCTCTACTTCCCTTTTATCTTTGTCTAATGTTTACTTTTAATCTCTGCTTCCTTTCCACATGTGTCCCACAGCGTCCGTTAACATTTCTTTTTCAAATTTCATCTCTCTTTTTTCACAGCCATTCCCTCTGATTTAGTCTGAACTTTCTGTCTGTCTTCTGTCAGGTGACCGGGCAGATCCCTGTAAATTCCAGGCCTGTAATGCCTTTTCACGGTGTTTGGTGAACCGTTGGTCAGGGGAGGCTGAGTGTGTTTGTGACGCTGGCTATGTGAGCGTGGACGGCCTGCCGTGTCAAAGCGTCTGTGACGTCCAACCAAACTTTTGTCTCAATGACGGTAAATGTGATGTCATCCAAGGAAAAGGTGCCATCTGCAGGTCAGAGAAACACAAAGTGAAATAATCCAAACTGAAGGTCGTTTTTTATTCTGTTATTTTTGTTAAATGTGGTTTTGATCCTCAGATGTCGAGTCGGGGAAAACTGGTGGTACCGCGGTGAACATTGTGAAGAGTTTGTCTCTGAGCCTTTGGTGGTTGGCATCGCCATTGCATCTGTGGCTGGGTTCCTCTTGGTGTCATCTAGTATCGTCTTTTTCCTGGTGAGGGCGCTGCGAGAACCGCAGGGTGGTGAAGACTCTGAGGATCCAGTGAGGTGAGAGATGACGACCGTAACTGCCCACTCTGTTAGCTTTCCTCATGTTTGGTTTGATGCAGCTTTCCTGAACTTTTTCCCTCCTTTAGATGCAGGGAGGGATCGTTAATTCACGAGGGTGCCGCCGGTTTCAGCTCCATGTTTGAGACTGACCCAGTCACGGCCCAGTGTTACCGACACTACAGCGATGACCTGGCTCAGCACTACGGTCGCCGTGACTCTGGCCCTAACAAGGACATGAGAGACGTAAACCCACATTGTACACTGTCTGTAGAGGTGAGTCTTTGGCTGAGGTGGACATACACTTCACATTCGCATCACTATCATACACATGACATCACTGCGTCCTTTGACCTGGATTTTGGACCCAAACAAAGACTGAGCAGCAGACACAGTAGTGCAGCCCACTGCTCCTGATTGTTAGACAAACCTGTGTCTTCTTCTCTGTGCATA
Source organism: Cynoglossus semilaevis (assembly GCF_000523025.1). Taxonomy (NCBI): domain Eukaryota; kingdom Metazoa; phylum Chordata; class Actinopteri; order Pleuronectiformes; family Cynoglossidae; genus Cynoglossus; species Cynoglossus semilaevis. Next base: position 16,237,847 of record NC_024320.1, read on the forward strand.
TCTGTGTGTGTATGTACAACTAAATATAAAGCTGCTAATTCTTCTGTTCAATGTTAGCATCATTAGTTGCTTCATTTAGCGTGACTAGCATCAGTGTAGCCACAGCAGTAATAACTCTGTGTTGACCTCTGACCCATATAGGAACGGAACAGGATCCTGGATTTGTGCAGCAGAGACCGTGAATTAGCAGAGTTTGTAAGACAAACGCAAATGTAAGTATGTGAGCCTGTTGCTAAGCAACCAATGACACTTCAGTCCCTTAACAAATTAATTATTGCCGTATTAAGTGTTAATTAATTAAATCTGGAAACAGAAAAACTGTGATTCAAAGGGACAAAAGCAGCAGGACAAAGAGACATGACAACTAGAAAAATCCTTTGTCTGTTTGTCTACAGGATGCTGGACAGACGCAGTGACCTCACAGACGGAGGACCAATCAGTCACCACTGACCATCACTCCCAGCTATCTGTCATTTGTTCTTGGGAAGGAGTCTCCAGTTTTGAAGCTCCAACTTTCTCTGTCTTTGGGCTTTGACCCCAGTTCCTTCACACCCAGTCACCCAGTCACATCCACAGCCCTGCACTTCCTGTTTCCTGCTCTGACTCCACCTACTGGTGCCTTTGCTGCTGTGGGATGTCAACTGCAGAATCTGTGAACTTTTAACATCGTATCACAGTCAGGTGGTCGGTGGAAGAGTGGAACATCTTTAAAAGAAACTGTGGTGTAATATAAATGGACTTTTTACTTCCTGTTACTTCTTTTTCTTTTATTTTTTTTTTTCTTTTACTTTCCTTCATTACATTTATAGTTTTTTTTCTCTTTTACTTTCCTTCATTACATTTATATTTCCTATTCTACAAAGTTCAGAAGTAGGAACTGAAATGAGTTAGAATAAATATTTTATCATTCACTTCATCACTGTAGAAGAAGCCTCCTGGGTGAGAGGTCAAAGGTCTAAAATCCTTCATTTCCTGATACATTTGCTTGTTCCAGTTGTCCAGTCTCCCAGCGACCTGTTTGTGATTCCATCTATTTTTTCTAATCTTTTCTACCCTTTTACTTCCACTCTTCCTAAAGACCATGGTTGTCACTGTCCTAGCTGCTGCAGCCAATGTTTACATTAATGCTTTTGAGCTGCAGCAAAAGAACCGTCTGATCAGATAAGGGTTAACAATATGTCACTGGAAACCGTTTTGACGATGAATTGAACTTTTTCAAACACTGAATTAAACCATTTTAACAGAATTAAAACAACTTTAATACATTAACAATAAAATGAACAATTTTAACACTGCATTAGACTGTTTTGCTTATAATATATATATATACATACATTTGTTAAATATAGTTTGAGATAAAAGTCAAACTGTTTGTCTTTTAAAAGCTTGTTTACACATCTGTTCTGTCTTATTTAATGATACTAGTGTCGTTAAAGTTCAGCTGAACTTTTAATTCTTTAGATTGATGTGTGTGTGTGCGTGTGTGTGTGTGTGTGTGAAGGCATCAGTGAACGTCTGGGTTTTTCTGTATGTTCAATAGAAGAGAGTGTGATTGCAGACTTTTTTTTTTTTCATTTTTCTAAAATAAATTCTTGATTGTTTTTCTACCCACAGCTCATTGTCTCCAGTCTCTCCTTCTGTGAAACACACACGTGCTCTTGAGGAAAAACACACACATTCCTGTGTGAAGGACATGTGCGTTCACAGATGTTTGCAGCGCCAACCTGAGGACGGCAGAGAATTTGGTGAATCAAGGTTTGAGGAACATATTTCAGGTCGTCAGGTTGAAGACGATCGTCTTTTCTTCAGACTCTTCATCTTGTTCACTTCGCTCTTTCTTATGAGTTTGTTCTCATCCACTTTCCCACACCTGACATCGTAGAAGAAAATGGTCTGCTGTTGAGCTTCGTCAGTCATTTGTGATCTGAACGATGGTGAACATGTCTGTTTGAGGTTTGGTGTGATAGACAGGTGTGTTTGACCTCCGCTGACCTCTGGTCCAGACTCATTTCTGCATCATGCCTCTTGTTTCATTTGATTGTTAATAAAGGAAGTTAATCGTAGTCCGGGTCATGAGGTTTTCCCATAGAGGCTCAGAGCAAAGAATTCTGGGAGTTTGACATCACCTCAACCTGTTGGGAGCTGCACTGAGTGGAGTCTGTTTGTTTTTGGAAATTTGGTCAAGCAGAAACCAGTCTTCAGCACTGGGTGTAGAATTTCCCACAATCCTCGGCTGCTGTGAGAGAACAGATTATGTAACAGGAAATGACTGAGTGAACATGATATAACTTACTTCCTGTCCTCGTGAATTATCTAAATATATTGGGAATGAATTAGAATCATCCCATTGACATTAAGGAAAATGTAAGAGAGTTATTTTCTCTATGAGGTTCTGAATGGACAGAATCAGGTACTGCATCATTACAGCTGCATCATGCAAATCATTAGTAACACAAAGAGAGTTGGTGGTCAACAAATAGAAGGTGACGAAGGTCTTACGGCTTCTCTGTGTCCAGATCTTTGTCAAAATACAAACACAGAGCAGAAAAACTGAGCGAGAAAATCAAAAAGGGAAAAGAGAGGAAAAGACAATGGGGATGAAGAAGAATGACATGGAGTGAAGAAAAAGGAAAATCCCCAGGTGTAATGCAGTCAGTGAAGGCATCATCAGAATAGATCTGTCTCTCTTTGTCTCCTCCCTCATTGTGTCTTTCCATGTTTCTGTCTCTCTCCTGCAGTGTTGCTTTAGGAACCCGTGAAGACTTGTTTTCGTTGCTGTTGGTGTGTGTGCATGTGCACGTGTGCATGTGCTCGTGTGTCCATGGTTTTATTTCGGGGGATTTCCTCTCCGAGGAGGTGTTCGCTGACCCTCAGGCCTCAACTTCTGATGTAGGCTGTGTGGAAAATACTAAGTCCTCCTCTCCACTTGCCTGTCCAAACCTGGAGTTCTGTTGTTTGTTTTTTTTTCACATTGGCATTGGCAGCGTCTACACTGCACATCTGCAAACACTTTCACATTAGAGCAGCAGCTGAGAACCAGACCCAAGGTTTCTCCTCCTTAAGTTGCTCTCCACTCTAAGACACTGAGCACTGACATTTGTCTTTATGTGTAGCTCCTTGTTTGTGTTCCTTCTTCTGAATCTCCATGTTTGAGTGTCTTCATCTGAATCTTAAAGGTTACTTCATATGAACTTCCTTGTCTGAATGTCTTCATCTGTACCTCCATGTCCATGTCTCCTTGTCTGAGTGTCTTCATGGACATCTTTCTGATTGAATGTCTCCATTTCTTGTCCATGGTCCTGGTCCCTGAACCCTTGTGTCATGATTTAACTTAGTTTTCCTGTTGCTTCCGAACACAGCATGATCCAGGACAGGAGTCCGTCCAGACACTCCTCCTGTCCCTGAACTGGACATGAAGATGGTGAAGCTCTCCTTAATGAGTGTCCTGAACACCGCAATGGTTGAGAAAAAGCAAAAAAAAAAAAAAAAACACTCAGATCCGTAGGTACAAGATGTTTTGAAATTATTTGGGCTCAGATGGTAAATCAAATCATCAACCTTTTCTAGAAGTTTATTTTACTCTAAGTTTTATATTGTTATCCTGTGACTGTATTTCTATTATTTATTCTGCTAACTGTTTGAGCTGACTTAAGGTGTCGTGTCGTGAGCTTTAGTCTGGAGCTTCAGTTATAGACTAACAACTGCTGTTGTGTTATTGTTCTCCAGTGACCATTACCACTTTACTGATGTGGTGTTTGTTGTTGGACCAGTGTTTGGTCCAAACTGTGGTACAGACTCTAGTCTGGACTTGGACAAGTGGACTTTTGATTTTATGGCATAATTAGCAGCTTGTCAGCAGCAGTTCACAGGATAATGATGGTGGCTGTCTCTGGACCCACGGTCTTGGAAAACAAACTGTCTTCCATCTGTAGGTTTTTCACAGGAGGAGGCGGGTCCTGTTTGATTGACAGGGACATGTTTTAGCTCGTCCACTCCAGATGTCCAATATCTTCATGTCCTCACTTAACAAGGTGCTAGTGTTTTCAACACGTGCCTGTGAGGAGGACGCTTTGAGACACGTGTAAACAGGAAACAGGGAGTTTGTGTCCATTTATTTATTAACTGTATTTATTTACATTCTAAATCAATGATCTTTGTTTGTTTGACGTTGTGCGTTCATGTCGTGTCGGCCTCTGAGTGTGCGCTCCACATTCTACAGTTTACAAGTGTTCCTGGTTGTTTTTCTTTCCTGCAGAAACTTCTGCAGTGGAGGTGCAGGAGGAGGTAAAAACATAGAGAGAGGAGGCGGCAGTGGAGGACGTGTTGGGAGTAGAAACAGAAGGAGGTGAAGGAGCAGCCGCGTGAACAGGAGGAGGAAAAGATGTTGTTGAAGAAAACTGGAAATTGATGTTTAAAGAAGGAGAAGGAGGTGAAACATGAAGGAAGGCAGGAGAGACGGGAGGAGGTGAGGCAGGAGAGACGGGAGGAGGTGAGGCAGGAGAGAGGGGGGGGGGGGGGGGAGGGGGGGGGGGAGGGGAGGCAGGAGAGAGGGGAGGAGGTGAGGCAGGAGAGAGGGGGGGAGGTGAGGCAGGAGAGAGGGGGGGAGGGGAGGCAGGGGAGGGGGGGGGGGGGGGGGGGGGGGGGGGGAGGGGGGGGGGGGGGGGGGGGGGGGGGAGGGGGGGGGGGAGGGGAGGCAGGAGAGAGGGGAGGAGGAGAGGCAGAAGAGAGGGGAGGAGGTGAGGCAGGAGAGAGGGGGGGGGGGGGGGGAGGGGGGGGGGGAGGGGAGGCAGGAGAGAGGGGAGGAGGAGAGGCAGGAGGGAGGGGAGGAGGTGAGGCAGGAGAGAGGGGAGGGGGTGAGGCAGGAGAGAGGGGAGGAGGTGTGAGATTTAAGTCGTTTAGAAATGAAAACAATAAAAGGAGAACAGTAATGTTTCAGAAAAGCGAGGGAGAGTTAGCTCTGCTGTGTGGGAGTAGTCTGTTGATGACATCATCAGCCCCGCCCCCCGCCCTCTGAATATAAGTATATAAATTCTTGCTTCAGCTGGAACTCTTGCTCCTTCTCTTCATCTCCATCTGCAGTTTCTCCATCACCTTCATCCTCTGGGTTTCCTGGACATGCGAGGAGATGACCCGTGTTCTCCTGAGACTCGTCCTGGTTCTCCTGCTGCCGCTGCCGCCACAGATGTCTGGACTCCTGAGCAGCAGAGGTGAGAGATGCTGCTGCTGCTGTGATGTCACGTGACCTCATTTTGTCATCGCTATGATGTCACATTGACACCGGTTTCTGTGTTTTCCTTGTTTATATGTGTTTCCATGTTTCTACACAAATATGTTTTTACAGCTCCTCAGGTTCCACATGAGGTTAGAGCTCTTTCCTTACAGCAACAAGGTCATAGGTTCAATTCCCACTGGTAACTGATCTTTCTGTATGTACTTTGTGTGTTGTCCCACTGTCTGTGTGGTTTTTGGTTTTTGTTTTTTTTTGTTTCCACTGTCCAGAAACGTACAGAGTCAGGTTAACTGTTCACTCTTAATTGACCGTGGTGTGAATGTGATTGTGAATGGTTTTTTTTGGCTCTGGACTGGACTGGACTGGAGAACTGTCCAGGGCCCAGCCCACCGTCACCCCTGACCTCTGGGGTGGGCTCCAGGTTTCCCACCACTCAAAAAAGATGAAGCTGTTGAACATGAAGGGTTTTATTGTTTCATGTTCTACAGGGAACAGTGGAGGTACATTGTACATGGTACTGTTTTTATGGTTCCACATGTTCTCCATGAATCTGTGTTTATAGTTCCACGTGTTCTCTATAAGACTGTGTTTACGGTTCCACATATTCTACATGAAACTGTGTTTATAGAGTCCCAGGTTCTTCAAGCAACTATTGACATCGGTTCAAATGTGCTACATGAACAGGTTTTATAGTTACAGATGTTGTAGAGCAGGGGTCTCCAACTCATTCTCACTGTGGGGGGGGGGGGGGGGGGGG
>NC_024320.1:16244041-16261870 GCF_000523025.1 Cynoglossus semilaevis
GCGGGGGGGGCATCAGCAGTACAGTTCCCCCTGAAGGGCTGGTTGTAAATGGAAGTCTGTATAGATGTAACTACTCCATAATGTTTTAATAAATGTTTCTGGAATTGATTATTTATTCAATTTACTCAATAAATTGTTCATTAGTGTGTAATTAAAAAACTTTTAATTCTTTAGGTTCAGAAACTCTGCTGCATGGACTTTATTAAATGATTTTTTTTTAAGGTCTCATGGACCATACAAAATGACTTGGCGGGCCACATTTGGCCCCCGGGCCTTGAGTTTGACACGTGTTGTAGATGGTTTCACATGTTCTGTATGAAATGTTTTCAATGTTTTTGAACATTTAATGTGTAACTACGTTTAGTTTCATATCTTAGATGACATCTTGTTTAGTTTTATTGTTTACATGTGGAACCGATGAAGTTTGCACTTGGAACCAGATTTTTATTTTTTTTACCACTGTATGAAACTGTTATTTTTACGCTCTTGTTGTTTAAATCCAAAGAAGTGGTGTGAAGTTGCACCAGTTTGAAGGTTAGGAAACACGATCTTCATCAGGTATCTGGGACTGTTGTAGTTTTTATATTTGTTTATTGAGGAACGTTACAGATGCAGCTGTTTTTTGGTTCCACATTTGCGTTTATTTTTGTTGTGATTTCATAAAAATCCAAAAGATTTTTCTACATTTCTTGTTCTAGTTTTACAAGAAATGTACAAACTCCTGAATGTCTTTCCAGACAACCGTTTATGTCCTAATTGTCCACCAGAGTTTTCTTAGTCCCACATGTTCTTAGTGGAACTTTTGAACGTTTTTACGTGCTGTGTGCAGAACTCAGTTATTACTATGGTGCCTCAGGTTTGTGCCAACATGTTCTCACGTGTTTACTTTCTTTGTTTCCTTCTCTGTTGTAAAACTTCAGCTTTTTTTTTTTTTTTTTTTTTAGGTAAAACGATCCAACCAGAACCAGGGCTGGATGGTTTTATTTGAACGTGGAATGTTTGGTTCTCTGTTTTTGGAGCGGTGAAGATGTAAACCTGTTCTCACTCTGAAACGTTCTGCTCTGATGAAAGGCACAGCCTCAGGTGTCAAACTGCTGCAGGGAACACGTTCAACCAGGACTCTGTTCTCTGACTGAGGTTCTTACTCTGCAGTTCTAGTACAAATATTACCTGAGGTTTCTTCCTTAGTACTGTTCTGGACTTTTCAGACGTCTTTGAAGATCGTTTTAACCCACCACTGCTCTTCAGAGTTCTGTAGAAGTATTCAGTACTTTTTAGTATTTCTTCAACAACTGTGAGCTTGTCATGAATCGTCTTTGTCTTTGACGTTACGTTCAATCTCCCGGTCTCCAGAACCAGTCAGCACTCTCTATTTTTGTCTGTTTGTCTTCAGTTCGTCGTCCAAACATCAAAGTCTGGATCAACGTCACAGGTGACACCGTCATGATGAAGTTTCTCCGTCCAAATGCCGACATGAAGCTGGAAGGTTACGTCCTGGGCTACGGCAGCAGCATTTTCTCCAAACAGTTCATCCAACTACCGGAGAATGGAGAACCTTACAGCACCGAGCTGAGTGAGTGAGAACTCAAACTAACCCTAACCCGTCTTAACTAAACCAAACCAGGTCAACAACATTACTCAGATTTGTCTTTTCCTAATCTAATCCCAAACCAATCATACGAACCTCCTGTTCAGGGTTAAAACTCTGGACTTGTTTTATTAAGGAATAACTTTATATTTAACCATTTGGTCTGAAATTGATTTTTTTTTTTTTCTCTCGCTCTGATCTGCAAACATTTGAAATCTTCACTCTGGTTCTGTGCAGAGTTTTGAGAGGCTGCTCTTTGATGTGAAGATTGAATTAAGTGAAATTAAATCCAGATCAGTTTAATGTGGACTCAGCGGGAGTCTGTCTTTCTTTAATCACGTGTTCCCTCAGGCCAACTGTCAATCACCGTGAGTTGGTGGAGCTCATGAGCTCTCATTGAGGATCTGACTGCAGCTCAGGGGTCAGAGCAGAGACACTGGCTCTGACTTAGAATAAAGACGGAGGTCTGTGGACTTTAGTTTGTCAGAGTGAAGCCTGAGAGTCAGTACAGGGACGTCTACTGACTCTATCACTACATTTTTAAATGCAGTATTTTAGTGCTGTGTAAAATTAATGAATTTGCATATACATAAACATATTTTAAGTGATACAGTTAAAAAAAGATTTGGTTTGAAAACACACACAATAAGACACATCAGTAAAAATATTTCTTCAAATCATTAATGGAATAAATATAAATGAAAAAATATTATATATATATATATAAAAGCTGGACTGTTGAAATGTGATTTTTTTTGTTTCAGAGGCGGAGCCTAAATACCTCATAGCCGTGCAGCCAATCCCAGTCAACAACATAAAGAAACACTGCAAAGGTACCACTCATCACTTCCTGTCAGCCTCCGAGCACTTCCTGTTAGCCTCAATCAACACTTCCTGTTCGCTCATGTCCTCAGGGAAAGTGAACCTGCAGGAGCCTCTGCACCTGGTCATCGGTTCTGTCACTCCCACAACAGTTCTTCTGTCCTGGGGAAACACCCTGAAGACGTCATATGAAGGGAATGTGATGAAGGAGTGTCTGGAGGAAGGGTCAGCATCATGAGGCGTTCACTGACCCTCACATTTTCGGTCGCCTTTTTCTAACTTTGGATTGGTGTCGTCCGTCCGCCACAGGTTCTACACTGTCAGGTATCGGGAGAGGAACAGGAAGTGGAACTATCGTACATGTCCAACCACTGACACTGTCATCGACCACCTGAAACCCAACACTCCCTATGAGTTCAGCGTTCAGTCGAACACGGGTCAGCGGAGCGGCGCCTGGAGTAAAAGCCTGATCCACAGCACCGACACTGACGGTGAGATCACAGAAATATATAAATATATTTGACCACTCCATTCTTTAGTTTTACCAACGATCAATTGTTTTAGTCATAGCTTTGTTGTTGTTGTTGTTTTCACTATGACTCTTGTTTTATCTTCACAGATAAAAAACCACACAAGACATTTGGACTCTTAAACGCACTGGTGAGACTCAATCACAACAAACACACCAATACATTCACAATACGGATACACAACAAAAAGACAAATACTACTTTTATTCCTTTATGTCTTTTTTTTTAATTCAAGAATCCTTCTGGACCTCAGGATGTCTTCCCTCCTCGTCTTGGTGAGACACACAGACACGTTCATGGACAATCTACCTAATCGTATCAGTTTATTTAATCAGGATTTCCCTCTCTGCAGCTCTGCACAACAGAACACACACCAGGAATCTTCCTCCGCCGAGGAAAGTGCACACTCTGACAGGTGAAATACACACTCTTACACACTCATGTTCACGGGGCTGAAGCCAGAAAATCACAATGGGGAAATTTACAGTGTGAGTCTTTGCAAACAACACATGCTGCCACAGGGGGCGCCATTAGGGAAATATGGTTTTTCTCTGGGATTTGAACCCAGGACTCTCTGCTCCTTACGTGCAAGGCAGGCATGCTAACCGCTACACAATGGACAAGCTATCTAGTTTTTATTTCTCCTTCTTTACTCATTAAAGTGGCGTTGCTCTGATTGGCTGTGTATAAACCTGTTGGTCAAGATCAATCAGCTCATCTGACCTTTGAACCCCCCTCCACACTGACTGCAGATCAGTGAGAACTCTTCTTCTGTATTCTCCATCCATCAACTGTTTTGTTTGTAAATGTCTGTATCCTCCTGGAGGAGCGCTAATGCCTGCTAGCCTTTCTGTCTCCGATGCTGTAAATGTGCCTAACTTAATTCAAACACTCAGCGATCCTTCACTCTCCATTTTCTATGGAGGTCAACTTTGACGTCTGGTTTCCCTCAGGGAGAAATCTACTTTTTTGTCCAACAGTTTTTCTGGATTGTGGCTCCTGTCCTTTTTCTCCATCCTTTCTTGCAGTATTGGCTGTATCATTCACATGTTTCATCCAATCACAGGACCTCAGACCTCACTTCCTGCCTTAGCCCCCCCTCCCCTCATTCTTCCTCCAGCTTCCTGTCTAACATGCATCTTTTGTCCAACACACCTGTCAGGTCCTGCCTGATCCAGTTGCAGTCCTGATGTGATGCAGTGATGTCAGTCTGACATCATCATGACTGACTGCATCATAAGATCCAAGTGTTCAGATGGGATTTTTGAACTGAGGGGACCAAGCAGTCAACAATACTACTACTACCACACACACACACACACACACAACTGAACTTGAACTTTGTTTGAGTTCTAAACCTGGTTTTATTCCAGGAAAGTTCTCAGAGACTGGTGTTGGACATGATGCTCTGCTTCTGCAGTACTGTATCTCACACAGACTATGTAACAGTGACTTCTCTCCCTGCAGTAAAGGGACATCCACAAGGGGGCGCTGGGTCCCCACTCAGACCCATCTCGTGGCAGAAGCAAAGACTTGGTAAAAAAAAAAAAGTTTTTGTTCGTTCCATCATCAGCAACAAACTTTAGTGGTTGTCTGTCCTTCATCTGTCCATCCACCATGGACATGTCCATCTGTCCATCCACTCGTGGACATGTCCATCTGTCCATCCACCCATGGACATGTCCATCCACTCGTGGTCATGTCCATCTGTCCATCCACCCATGGACATGTCCATCTGTCCATTTGCCTTTCGTTTGTCCACGTCCATCACCTTGTTCTAAGTTTTGAGTCTGTGCAATGTCCTGGTGACGTCACCAGGACTTAACCGTCTTGCTAATGGCTAACAGTTAACTCTCCTGCTGTAGGACAGTTGGTCTCTTCATGCCTCATCTGTCATGAGTCCTTGTCTCTTGTTGTGTCTCCTTCATATGACCCACTGCTTCCTGTTTTATGTACTACTCTCTGTTGGACTCAGGTCTTTGGTTCAGTTCCTGACTAGTCCTTGTGTGAATGTTCTAAGGTTCCTCAGGTTCTCCTGCTCGTCCTCTGGTCCTCAATAAGAAACTGAACCTGGTGAAGACACTGGGACAGTCAGGTTACTGTCACATCATCAACCGCTGCTTATATTTATTTATTGTTTGGGGTTTGTTTGTTTATTTGCCGTGTTTGTTTTTGCTTCAGAGACGGGGGCAAACTTCAAACTGAAGGACTCGTTTCCTGTCCTCAAACCTAAAGCCCCGCCCACTGCCGCCAGAGCCACTAAGCAGCAGCCGAAGACCACCGTGACCACGCCTACCAGTAGAGGCACAAGTCATGCCACGCCCACTAGTGCCCCCGGTGTGTAATATTTTAAAAAAATCAGCTTTAATCCCAGGAAAAGTAGTTTGCGATTTTTTTATAAACATAAATGTTTCTTTTTAGTTGCCCAACCCTATTGGCTGCCTCACAGTCAATGTTCTGATTAATCCTTTCCTATCAGCACCACACCAGGAGACCTGGGAGGAATCAGAACTGTTTCAGTCCCAGCCCACGTCTGACCTGGACGCCTCAGGGAAGAAGCGTTACGTCGGTGAGGGACACCTCTGCCTCTGATCCAGAATCAGCTGCTGATCCGTTCTTTGTTTGTTCACCTGCACCTCCTCTCTCCTCCAGCTCCTCATGTCATATATCAGACGGGAAAACGACCGGATGAGCCGTGCTCCATCACCTCCTCCCTTGCTTACTTCCCCGAAGACAAAAGCAGCAGTGCTAATGTAGCGGCTCTGCCTGAAGCCCCGCCCTCTAACCTGACGGTGGTTACAGTGGAAGGATGTCCGTCGTTTGTCATCCTGGACTGGGACAAAACAGACAACAGCACAACTGGTATGCTGCCATCACAGTTTGGTTTGTGAAAAACAATGACCTCAAATCCACCGTTGTTCCCTGTCAGAGTACGAAGTCATCTCCACGGCCAAAGGACCCGACGGCGAGAAGGTTTCCATACTCACCACCAACCAGACTCACACCGCTGTGGAAAACCTGAAACCTGAGAGTAGGTGAGTGAGCTGACCAATCAGAGAGGTTCATTTTAAACACACACACGTGTGCTTGTCTTCTCCTCTGTGAACTCACCTGTGAAAACACCATTTATTTTTGATAAGTTACGAGTTTAAGGTGAAGCCAAAGAATGAGTTGGGGGCGGGGCCAGCTAGCCAGCCCGTGTCCTTCAACACTGAATCAGGTAAGGATTATTTCAGTCGTCACCTGTGTTGATGCTGTCCAATCGAAGAGCAGTGATGTCATTTTCTGTTTCCTGTTTCGTCAGCTGACCCCCGTGTGAGTGAAAATGCTTCTGGTAGGTTCTTTTGGCACAAGTCACATGACCTCGTACCGCTATAGAGACTAGTTTAATGATGGACGTGTTCTCTTAGGAAAAGACGCTATCTGGACACAGTTCCCCTTTAAGACCGACTCGTACTCGGACTGTCATGGAAAACAGTACATCAAACGGACCTGGTACCGGAAGTTTGTAGGAGTCCAACTGTGTAACTCCCTCCGATACAAGATTTACTTAAGCGACACGTTAAACGGTTAGTCCTGGACACCAACACCTCCCGGTCATGTGATGTCAGTGATGTGACCCACCTGGATGTGTTCTGGTCCACAGGTAAATTCTACAACATTGGAGACCAGTCTGGTTTTGGAGAAGACCACTGTCAGTTTGTGGACTCATTTTTGGAGGGAAAAACGGGCCGACAGCTCCAGACTGACCAGCTGCCGTCTCGACCAGGTTTGTTGGGTTAGAGAATCTTACCAGAACCAGCAACAACGCAACGGAACCGCTGAGAACAACCGGTTTTCATTTGCTTAATTTTTTTTCTTTATTTGCTTGTAGGTTTTTATCGCGCCGTCCGCCAGGAACCGGTTCACTTTGGAAAGATTGGAGGACACTCTCACACAAACTATGTCTCCTGGTATGAGTGCGGAATACCGATTCCTGGGAAGTGGTGAAGGGAGCGCTGTCTTCAGATGGAATGTGACAGACACGCTCCACCTTTTTTACACCGTGCTGTAAAAACATGGAAAACTCCATTCAGGAACACTGAGGTTATGATTCCTGTGTGCAGCCGAAGGCAGCAGCAAACATTTCATTTATGTAAATAGAAGCTGCCGCTCGCTGTTACTCGCCACCACCAAGGGGGCAGCACATTTACTTGTTACCTGTAAAAAAAAAAGGTGACCCTGGGACTGCGACAAAATGTATTTTGGTGAACAGAATCTAATGTAATCATTTTAATTGGATTCTAAAAGTAGAGTTGTTGTCAGTCTACTCTCGTTGTTGCCCCCTGTGGGATGGATGGTGTTGCCTGCTCTGTCCTCAACCTCACGCACAATCAAACTTGCGTTTTGCACAGATATGAAACAGAATTTTTTTTGGAAGCAGATTTTTATCATTAGCTATTTAATGATACAGCCAAGTTTAAGATCAGCTAGCCCTCTGTTGGCCTACTTTCTGGACCATGTTTGGGATCTAGACTGTGGGACATTTATCTGGCCAATCTGGAGTGTTATGTTCACTCCATTTCTGTTGTCTTACCTCTTGCCAGATAATTCCTTCTGGTCTGACTCTAGTCTTCTGGTCCTGTCTTTGAATATCTAAAATGTGGTCCAAGTTGTGGTAGCCCCTTTGTCTTAGGGGTTTTGTCCTTCTGGTCCCACACGTTTTTCTTTCCCTCTCTTTCCAGAATGTCTGGTCTGATGTTAGTCTTTAGTTCAGGCTTTAGTCCAGATGTAGCCCCCAGCAGATGTGGTACTTTTAAAACTACATCATTAGTATTAATGTTTTCTGTAATAAATGTGTTTTTCTGTGTCTGTTTAATTGTGTGTGCATTATATGAAAAATAAATGAATCATTTCAAATAATTACTGGTACACAATTCACTAAAATCTTGGCCTGTTTAGTTGAAGACAATTCTGACATACTGGCAGGAATTGAAGAAAGACACGCACAAAGATCTTCTTCAACAGCACTGATTATTCTTTTTAGTTTTAAGAGTATTTAATTGTTTTGCCTGTCATACATGAACAAATTATACAGAACCATGTACAGAACCACGTACAGAACCACGTACAGAACCACGTACAGAGACCAGACGAGACGGTTGAAATGGAATCTAATGTTTGTTGTCGTTCCTCTAGTTCTAATGAAACATCGGTTTCATAAAGACATGAGAATGATGCTAGCTCAGTGCTAACATTACTAACATGGTGCTAACCAGGTGCTTATACCATTAAGACATTAATCATCTGTCAGAGCTGCTGTCAGAGATGATGAATCACATCTGAAGGATCCTGGTTCTTCTTGGTGGATGTTCAAACCTTTTCCCCAACCACCAGAGACTGTGCACGTGTAGAGAAAGCTGTGAAAACACCTGTCCTTCAGCTGAAAACCTCCAATCCCACTTACATCATCCAGGAAACACCTGAACCTGAATCCAGGCCCAGATTTAATGGTCCTTGAAGGCTGGACCTGCTCGTGTCTGAACTCCTCTGTCTGCTGCTGAAGTGTTGGTCTCAGGGACACAGCCACATTCCTGGAACGACGTGTCGGCCTTGGTGAGCAGCAAGTGTTTCAACATATGTTCCAGGTCCAGGTTTTTACAGGAACAAAAGATACTTCTGTTTCTCAAGGAGAACACACACTCACACACACTCACACACACTCTTATTGCCGCCCTCCAAAAAAACCCAAAACAACCCCACAAATCAGTACAATTTCCCTGCCATGGTTTATTTTTAAACATTTGCTTATTGAACTGTTTGTACTGTATATACTGTAGTACATGTTTCTGGTCCTTCACCTTCAGAGGCTGCTGCTGTCATAGAAGTGTGCGATTACTCAGACTGGAGTTCTTTTAACTTTATACCTTCCCCAACTGTTTTTGTGCGACAGCACATATTTTTCATGAGGAAGACCCCATGGCCCACAACAAAACAAAAATGAGACAAAAAAGGTATATGTGATCAAATATAATAACCTTCTAGTTTAATTATACTCACAATTCACTAAAATCTGGACATGTTTAGTTGAAGACAACACTGATATACTGGCAGGAATTGAAGAAAGACACTCACAAAGATCTTCTTCAAGTTAATTTTCATAACCATTTGCTGCCACCTAGAGGATGAGTATTAATTGCCACACAGTGACAAACTATGAAAAACAATGCAATATATAAATAATATTTTTTCAGACCAATTAAGTGAACTTGGGTAATTCTCCACTGCACAATCACTTCTCTGATCTGATCAGAAAGTCTGCTCTGATTGGCTCTTATCGCAGGGTAACCCATGAACCAATGACAGCCTCAGGTCTGTCCTTCACTCACTCACCTGTGTCTGGTGCTTCCTAGTTCGTCAGTGTCACTCCTCTCAGCTGGTCCCCGTGTTCCTCTGTCTCTGCTCGGTCGTCGTCGTCGTTCTGCTTGGGTTTTGCTGTTCTCCGTGTTAAGGAATTCCAGGTCAGTTTTATCTGAGTTTAGAGTTTAGACTCAGTTCAGTTTTCTGTTGGATTTCCAGTCTGGTCTTAGTTTTGGACTTTATTATTAAACGTTTCACCTGGGCCCTGTCCCCTGAGTGCTTCATTTCTGTGGCTGCTGTGGACCAGCGAATAAATCCTCACTCTGGGTTTAATTTTAATGTCAAACTACGTATTGTCCTTATTGACACAGTTAGGGATTCACAGCAGGCCACGCCCCCCACATTTCTTTTTGTAAAGAGTTAGTGAATTAATCTGCTGCAACACACTGTGACATCAAAAGTCTGTGTTTGAAAATTCCACACGTTGGTTTCATCTGTTCCACCATTCGCTCTCATGGAGACTTTCCTACAAGTCTCAAACAAAAGTCTGAACCTGAACCAAAACAACATCGCTTCATCAGCTCAGAGCTTGCCCCCCGCACCCCCTCGGTCTGCCACAAGGGGCTGGTCCAAAACCCAGCGTGGGGCCCAGCAGAGCCAGGACTCTGATTACTCCAACAAACCCGGAGCAGTGCCAGAGGAAGGTTGATTGTTTGAGCAGAAAGTGAGGCTGTCAGCAGGATTCTATTTCCTACTGGGCTGATTTCAATCTGGGTGGGAGGCGAAGATCAGAAGGAAAAACTAGATGAGAACAAAAACCAAAGTGCTCTGTTCTGGTCTCTTTGCAAAATTAGATAATTTGTCTTCAGCGGCCTCCGCCCACTCACATTTGTCCGAGTTGAAAGGAAAACTAAGGAGAGATCGAAGGGTTTGTGGCAGTTTTCTAGCTAACCCTCTGACACCAGACTGAAGAAAGTGTGATTTAATTTGGAGGGAGGTTCACCGCTGCCTCCACCAAACAGAAGAACACGATGTCCTGAAATGTATGTGGACCTTTGGGAGCAGCCGGTACTAACTCAGTACCAGTTTCACGTCATGTCACAAATCCAGGCTGTGTTCAGGGAAACCCCCGGCCCAGGACTCATAAAGTCATCAAACCACACACTGGAGCGCCACATCTGGTTCTGTTCAGAGTCTCTGCAGATCCTTCAGCGTTCTAATGGCCTACAGACTCCACCTGCCCCGCCTGTGTACCCCCACAGAGGAAACACACCACCCTGCAGCTGTGGGTCACTTCAGGATGGATTATATAACAGAAAAAAACCAGATTCTTGTCCCGAGGTTCTCCAGGATGACGGTTGGTTCTGATCCACCGATGGACCTCCTGAACAGTCTCCTCTCCTTTTGAGGACTTTAACACGGACTGCCAAGTCCAGGGTTCTGAATTCCATGTACTGAGCTGAGCTAACATGCTATTTCTGTTCTGGAGGTACTCAGTGTTTTTATTCTGTGGTCCAGGTCTGTGGAGCAGAACCAGGAACATCGTCTCTCTGCAGACCCTGTTCTGTGCTGATGCAGTCAGAGCCTTTCTGATCAGCCCACAATCACCATGAACATGTTGATAATAGTAAACCGTTTATTCTCCGCACAGATAAAAACAAACCCAGCTCTAAGAGACTAATGAGCCGACGGTCCACCGCTGCCTCCTGTGGACACCGTGTGTCACTGAGCTCAATCTAACCACAGGGTTTCAAACAGTTAAATGACCAAATAATACAGTTGAGCTGGAGGTATCAGTGAGGACAGTAGCTGTGATTGGCTCATCAGGAGCTGCAGCTGAGTTTAGTGAAGTGTTTTATTGAGCGTCAGCCCCTCGTAAAGAACACAGCCAGTGTTCAACAAACATGTGGTCAGTTTAATGACTTCAGACCTGAAGTGTATTCTTGTTTATGGTCTCAACTGAGAAAAAAAGGGTTTTAAATCTGTCAACAACTGTAAAAAACAAAAACAAAAAAAAAACCCACAAAGGGTTCATTGATTCTGCTTTTAATGAAAAGATCACTGTTTAAAATGGTCCAAATTAGAAATATTTCGGTTGGTTACCAACAGATGTGACATGTTCAGATTTGATATTTCACTTTATACTATTTATACAGATTCAAAGTGTTCAGTTTTATTTTTAAAAAATGTTTAGATTTGACTCGAACATTAGACGTGTTCAGTTCAAATTAGAAACTTTAAAAATAAACAAGTTCAGATTAGGAAAAAGGAGTTTAGATGAAATTAAACATTCGCCTTGAACATATCAGGTGTACAATAGATGAAACATTCAACAGTGGATTAGTGATTTGGAAGAATCTGTGAATCTTTTGCTCTGCACTCTAAAAGTGTCTCTCAGCGACTGACGGTAAACTGAGCAGACCAGTCACTGACCAGTTAAAATTTGACCAGTCTAGTCTCACGCTACCCTGACCTTTGACCTTCCACAACAACAGCAGCTGTTGATTTATCCTTTGGCCCTTGTTGATGATGTCAGTTGGACCAAACAGGAGGCGGAGTCAGAGTTCATGACTGAGCGGTCAAGGGGCGGAGCATGAGCTCAAAGGTGAGATCGTCGAACGGCACGACTCAGATGGAGTGAATTTCAAACTTCATTGAAGAAAGAAACGAATCCAAACACGTGATTTGATTGTTCACTCTTTATTCTGCTAATCTGACTGTCACACTGTGGATCAGTGGGTTTGATTTTCAACAGCATGGCTCAACTGGTGGAGTGTGTTCCAAACTTCTCTGAAGGGAGAAACCAGGAGGTACGTCCGACGAGATTACACACAATCAGATTATTATTATTATTGTAGCCGCTCTAAAGAGATGATATTTAATCTGATTATTGAACTGTTCATCTTTATTATTAACCACAATAAATAAATGAAAAATATATATTTGACCTCTGATCATACACTGGTTTATATAATATGTTAATCTATAAAAGAGAATATATTTAATCTGATTATAAAAATATGATGTATATTAAAGGTTAAGGATGAAAAGGTTCAGAATGAATATAATTAGAAACTGATTTTTTTGCAAAGCAACTATTACAACAGTTTATATTTACTGTGTTGGTGAGATAATAGATGACTGATGTTTACATATTTATATATTTTTTCTAATTCTGAAACTCTGTGACTGTTTACACAGCTCAGCCAGACAGTTTTCTAGTCCAAAGTCCATACTTTTCTCCAGATCAGTTTAAGGTTTAACTGTTGACCTTTGAACTGCCCTTCTCTCTCCCTCTCTCCCTCCCTCCCTCCCTCCCTCTCTCACGCTCTCTTTACTTTTGGTACGCCGGCTCAGGTGATCGATGCCATCTCCAAGTCCATCTCCCAGACCGTCGGCTGCAGTCTTCTAGATGTAGACCCGGGCTCCTCCACCAACAGGACCGTCTTCACCTTCGTCGGTTCTCCTGAGGCTGTGGTGGAGGGGGCGCTCAGTGCTGCACGTACCGCCTTCAGCCTCATCGACATGAGGCATCACTCAGGTGAGGGGGCGGGGCCAGAATATTCACCCCAGACCAAAACTGAGGGACACTTCAGTCACGTGAGCCGTCGTGTTTTTTAGGTGAACATCCTCGAAACGGGGCGATGGATGTCTGTCCCTTCATCCCTGTTCAAAATGTGTCCATGGAGGACTGCGTCCGCTGTGCTACCCAGTTTGGACAGAGACTGGCAGACATGCTGCATGTCCCCAGTAGGACCACACCAGGTTTTAACTCCAGTTTATAGTTTCAATCTGAGCCTGTCTAACTCAGTTACACTCCTGTCGTCAGTTTATCTTTATGGAGAAGCTGCTCGTCAGGAGAAGAGACGGAGTCTGCCAGCAATCCGGGTCGGAGAGTATGAAGCTCTACCAGAAAAGGTGTTGTTCAGTTCAGATAACGGTACCTTGGGTCTGATTATTCATGTGTTCACATCGAAACTGCTCATTCTTATTATCCCATCTGTGTGTGACCCAGTTGAAACATGAAGAGTGGGCCCCAGACTTTGGCCCTGCCACCTTTGTCCCATCATGGGGTGCCACAGTAACCGGGGCTCGTAAGTTCCTGATTGCTTACAATGTGAATCTGATCAGTACCAAGGAACAGGCACACCGCATCGCTCTAGACATCAGAGAGCAGGGTCGTGGGAGGGAACAGGTGTGTGGAAAGAGAGATCCAGTCCAGTTTGTCTAACTGAACTACACCAACCTGACTGGACTAACTGTACCAAAGCACCAGACTAAAGTGATGTATTTTCTGTGTCCTCAGCCTGGACGACTCCAGAAGGTCCAGGGTCTGGGCTGGTACCTGGACGAGGCCCATCTGGCTCAGGTCTCTACCAACATCTTAGACTATGAGGTGACGCCCGTCTCTGCTGTGTATGAAGAAGTCTGCAGAACAGCAGAGGTGAGTTAGCCTAGCATTAGCTCAGGCAGAAGAGTTTCCCCAGCACTGTTACCAGAAAAACCGTTAAATTAGTCTTTGTCTCAGTAAAGTAAGTGTTTGTTTGGTTTTCAGGGGCTGAATCTTCCTGTGGTTGGGTCTCAAATCGTGGGACTGGTCCCATTAAAAGCCCTTTTGGACTGTGCCGATTTCTACATTAGCCGAGATAAGCTGTTCATCCTGGAGGAAGAGCATAAGATCCGCTTGGTCAGCTGATTTAGCCATGCTAACATTCAATGGAGCAGTAACATTGTCACATGTTCGATAGACTCACAGGATGAAGTTGATGTTTGTATTTTGTTATCTTTGTGTTTGTTTGTTTGTTTGTTTCATTCATGTGGTCAGGTAATTAGCAAACTGGGCCTGGACTCACTGGCTCCCTTCAAACCCAGAGAGAGAATCATAGAGTGAGTGCTTCTGGTTTCCAACTAAGATCCAGATCCAGAACTAAGTCTTTGTTTTAGTTTGAAATAGTATGACGGCCTGGACTGTATCTATGTTAGCTTAAAAATAATCAAATAATGATGATAATTGATAATTGTGTTAGCCAGAACAGCTAAACAGCCAAAAGAACTAATGGTTAGTCCAGAAGTAGCTCAATATTAATCAGAAAAAGGCTAAAACATTAGCCAATAAATGCCAGATAAGTAAGTTAACCATTTGGAACCATTTAAGAGATTTGTTTAAATTTTAGCTCAAATCTGTTTCAGTTCAAATCTATATTTGTGTTGTGCAGGTACATGGTGACACAATCACAGGAAGAACCGCGTCTGGTGTCGCTTTCTGTTAAAGACTTTGTCAAGAGCGTGGGCGCTCGAACGGCGGCCCCTGGTGGAGGATCTGTCTCTGCTGCTGTTGCTGCTTTGGTCTGTTTCTGACAAAATCTTCACGGAATTAGACTTCTTTGTCTAACGATCTAATGTCTGTGGGACACATTTTTCTTGTATCCTGTAGGGGGCAGCACTTGGCTCTATGGTGGGTCAGATGACATATGGAAAAAAGCAGTTTGAGAAGGTGGACAGTGTCATGAGGCGTCTGATCCCACCATTCCACCAGGCCGTGAACGAGCTGCTAGATGTTGTGGACGCTGATGCTAACGCCTTTAATGGATACATGGTGAGCACAGTGTCGACGATGGGCAAGAAAAAAAACACTGCTCCATGTTAGCAGAGCTGGAGCAAACAGAACTTTTTTCATCTGGTTTGACATCCACAGTTGGCCAATAAAGTATTACTCAAGTCCTAGTTTATAAAATAGAAAATACTTTTCTAATCATTTTTTCTAATGTCTTAATCCATTGTGTAGATGGCGCTAAAGATGCCAAAGACAACAACAGAGGAGATTCAGAGGTTTGTGCAACTTTTTGTGTGGTTTTGTGGTTATCACTGAAATAATTTAAATGTTTGTTTGAGATCAGGCGAGACTCTGCACTTCAGGAGGCCTTACAGCAGGCTGTAGGTGTCCCATTAGGGCTGGCCGAGAAGATCAGCGCCCTCTGGAGTCCGCTCAAAGAACTGACTGAATATGGAAATGTAGCCTGTAAATCAGATGCTCAGGTGCGACACCAGACCAGGGAAACACATACATACAGGCTCATACATACAGTGTATGTTGCCATGACTTGACACCGACGTGTTTCTCCTCCTGGCCTCTAGGTGGCAGCCAAAGCTTTGGAAACTGCAGTTTTTGGCGCATACTATAATGTCATGATTAATGTTAAGGATGTGAGTGATGAGGCGTTTGCAGCCAAAGTGAGTTTGGGAGTTTTCAGTACCAAATTGTGTGTCAGAATGTGATTATGATGACTTCATGTTTTATATTACTCTTAAAACACAGACACGGCAAAGAGCATCTTCACTGCTGCAGGAGGCCAAGGATGCTGCCAATATTGTCCTCCAGGTGGCGGAGGACAGGAAGTGATCGGACAAATCTACAGGGAGACAGGATGTAGTCGAGAGGACAGAGCTACTGTTTCTTAGATGTTACAATTACTCCAAATTCAAGAGTAACTGATTGGTTTTAAATGATATGAAATAGTGTTACTGAGTTACTGTGACTGAACAGCACCACACTGAGGTCAAAGCTGTTTTAATTTTAGTTGTAAAAGATAAAATGTGATGAAAATAAAATTGAGTAAATGTTAAAACCTAAAAATCATTTTTTCCATGTTGCAGCGTCATCTTGACTGACACTGCATTACAATAAAGGAAGTCCTTGTGTCCATTAACTGCTTCTTCAAAATAAGAGCAGCTTTAAATGTTAAAGTGTCTGCAGGCATAAATCAGTTGAGGATCAGGACTGGGCCACTTCCAGCTTGGTCTCCGTCAATGATGGAGCCTCCACCACTTCTCCAGACATGAACAGGTCCTGAAACGGGAGAATTGGCAATGATACATAAAATGAAGCTGTTAAATGCCAGTGACAGAAATGATGCGTTTACTGACCTGATCATAAATTACTTTGACAATCAGAGAACAGCTGGGACACGTGGCCACATCCTCTCCATTCTCCAGATCCTCCTGCATCAAAAACAAAAAACAAACGTAAGATTCTTTACTATCCCACTATGAAATAAGGTCGAAAGGGGGCGTTAATTTGTAAACTCTATATTAACAGACATTTGTCAGTAAGAGAAACTATCTTTAGTCTGCTACCGAAGCAGACTAAAGATAGTTTCTCTTACGTAATGCGTTTAGTTTATCGTAAAACGAATTCGACTTGTAATTATAAAATGTAATTATGTTTATATATACTGTAGACTGTAAATCCACCACTAAATTTACCATAACTTTTCCAATGAAAATGGGTTTAAAGTCAGACAACTGTAGGTCTGACTGTCAGCTGTACCTTTGTGATGGCGAATCTGTCTCCGCAGGGACATGGGAAGTAGAATGTCTCTGAGTCCTCGTCATATTCAAAGTCTTCGATCTCGATTTCGTCGTGAAAAACCGACATTTTCCTACGAAAGAACTGCCAAGAAATCAAACAGCAATGCACTCATTTCAGCGTGTGTGTATACACGGGCGTTAGCTGATGACGTCAGAACTCCGCGACCACTGTCTATCCTCGAATGCTGGCTCAATAAACAGCTTGTATGTACAGCACCGTCATCTAGTGGATTGAAGTGAGTATGAACTAAACTCTGTACAACTGTGAGGAATTGTACTTAAGAACTCTGGTTATTTGGGTTCAGTTGGTGGTTAAATTTGAACACAAAGAATTGCTGGACTTTGTTGTTAAAGGTAAAGCTGCCATAAAACACTGTAAAAACAGAACGCATAGCTGTTCGACTGCATTATAAAGTTAGTAAAACTGAGTAAAAAATACAGCTGCTGATGGCCAAAATGTACAGCGACTCAATAACAGTGTCAACATTCAACAACTAAATTACAGTAAGAAAGAAAACACAGTTAATGTTCAGAAACTTGATTACACTATAAAACAAAAAAAGTTGCTATGCTACATTTTTAAAGTGAAAAATACATCTGCAAAAATGTACAGCAACAGTACTGCACTGTAACATTTAACAAAGTAGCTGACTGTAAAAAATATAAACCAGAGTGCAGTTGATGGTTATGTTGTTGTTTTATTATTTTAAAAATTGA
Organism: Cynoglossus semilaevis; assembly: GCF_000523025.1. Classification (NCBI taxonomy): domain Eukaryota; kingdom Metazoa; phylum Chordata; class Actinopteri; order Pleuronectiformes; family Cynoglossidae; genus Cynoglossus; species Cynoglossus semilaevis. The sequence continues at coordinate 16,261,406 of NC_024320.1, forward strand.
TTTATTTTTGACAGTGCAGCTGTACATTTACATTCTATTCAGCCCAGTGCAGTGATCCAGTGACAACTAATCATGTTGTTCATGTTGTTCTTTTTTTTTATTAACCAAACATTGTGGGAAACTTTCTTTAAACTGGCAGAAGAAGTTGGAAGGGGCGGAACAAAGTTCACACGGACACACAACCGAGCCCACTTTCNNNAAGAGGGAGAGACAGAGAATGGAAGACAGAGAGAGAGAGAGAGAGAGAGAGAGAGGGAGGGAGAGATTTAGAGATTGAGTGAGAGAGAGAGAGAGTGAGCATCAATGTTGCTGTTGTTTGTGGTTATCCAATCAGAGTGTAGCACTGCATGTGCATTACAAACACACAAACACACACACACACACACACACACTCACTCCCTCCTTGTCTTAGCTGCTCCAGACTGTGGACAGTGAGCTTCTCTGCACGACGTCCTCAGCGCCAGC
>NC_024320.1:16262614-16299340 GCF_000523025.1 Cynoglossus semilaevis
AAGAGGGAGAGACAGAGAATGGAAGACAGAGAGAGAGAGAGAGAGAGAGAGAGAGGGAGGGAGAGATTTAGAGATTGAGTGAGAGAGAGAGAGAGTGAGCATCAATGTTGCTGTTGTTTGTGGTTATCCAATCAGAGTGTAGCACTGCATGTGCATTACAAACACACAAACACACACACACACACACACACACACACACACACACTCACACCCCCCTGGTCTTAGCTGGTCCAGACTGTGGACAGTGAGCGTCTCTGCAGGACGTCCTCAGCTCCAGCCTCAGCTCTGGTTGCAGATCTGTAGTCCGTCTGTCTCCTGCTAGACTCAGGGTCTAGATCTATGTGAGGATCAGGGTCTTGGTTGATCCCGTCATGGACTGTGGCCCATGTGTTCTGGACCTTCTGGGCGTCCTACTGGCAGTCTCAGCCTGGATTTGCTCTCTGTCCACAACCCTAATGTCCACTTGGTTGACCCTGTCCACAGATCTTCTGCCTACTGAGATCTATGAGCTGGGTCTTTGGTCCACCTGTGTGGTCCATGATCTGGGTGGCCTGGAATGTCAGCCTTACAACAGTGTGCTGGGTCTTCCACCCGACATCCAGCTGGCCCGGATCCTCATGGTCTCTGCATTGAGTACTGGACTGCTGGGTCTTCTAGTTTCCATTCCTGGTCTGGACATGGTCCGTGGCTGCTACGGCCGACACCTGGATCCCCTGTGGAGTAAGAGGGTCTTGAAGGGAGCAGGTGCCGTCTGTTGTCTGTTTGCTGGGATCCTTGGTCTGGTCCCGGTGTCCTACATCGCCCACCTGACGGTGATCCGATTTTTTGACGAGTCGGTCCCAGATGTTGTTCCTCGCTGGGAATTTGGAGGCGCCCTATTCTGTGGTTGGATTGCAGGAGTTCTACACCTGGTGTCTGGGACTCTGCTGCTGGTTAGCTGTGTCCACATGCCAGGCTGCGCTCCCCTGCGTGGACACAGGCGAATCATTAGAGCAAGAACTGACTATGTGTAAGAAGAACAGGGTCACCGCTGGTCCAGACTGAGACCTGGGAGTGCAGCCAAAGACTTTTTCTGTTTTTGGGGAACCTTATCTCTGAGAAAAGTCAACATAGAGAATGAGTGTTTTAGTTTAAAGGGACACTGGTGTGTGCTGATGTGGTCTGTCTGTGCTGCTAATAATATCTGAAATTAGAGTCCAAAGAGTCACAAAATAACACAACTGAACATAGTGGTGGTTTGAACCACTGATCAATGGCCCTTTATGGACGTTTGTATAGAAAAGGTGAAAAAAATCATTAAAAATGAAATAAAAAGTATTTTTCCTCCTACGTGAAACATTTCATATTAAATGGTGAATGTCTATTAATGTTGGGGTTTTTTTTTACTGTCTTTATTCATGTTTTTTATTAATTGTCATAAGACATGTGACTCCACCCCCTCCTTAACATCTTTTACTGACTCACCTGTCAGTGGTCAGGTGTTTCCTGTACATTATCATGACACAAAGTCATGCATGAAACATGACTCACCTCTTGTCAATACCTTTGAAACTGCTTCTTTTTTTATACCTGACTCGGCCTCGTGGAAACATGACTCAGCTTTTTGTCCTTAGTTTAAATGTAACAGGTTTTTGGACACGACTCCGTAGTTTTTAAAGGTAAATTAATTTCACCCAAAACGTGGAATCACGACACAGCTGTTTTGAAGTGGTTTCTGAAACATGATGCAGTTGTTTTCGTGTCCTGGCAGCGGTGGGTGAACTCTATCTCAGATTTTAGGATTGAAAGTCTTTTGTCTCTGACTCTGTTTTCTTTTTCGTGGTAATTACTCTTTTCCTGTTTGAGAGAATAGAGCTGTGAAACAGAAAGTAAGTCAGGCTGGAGAGGAAGTCCTCCATCCTCCTGCTGGCCATTGTTTCACCTCTCCTTTAATCATGAATGCAAACAAACTCTGTCACACTCACAGACCACAACACGGTTCACCTTCCCTACAATCTGAATCTGACTGTATTTCTGTGATGTTGTGAGTTTCTTTGATTTTGTGTGTGTGTGTGTGTGTGTGTGTGTGTGTGTGTGAATGTTCCAGAAGAACAAAAGCTTTCTTTTCTGTCAGAGCTCAACAGGAAGTCATTCAGTATTAGAAGCGTGTGTGTTTCTGTGCGTGTGTGTACCGTATAAATTACTGTATAATAACAATGCTCTTTAGTCCCACTGTGCAGCCAACGTTAGGAAAACTAGTTTAACTGCTGTTAGCAAAAAAACTTCAGTTTTATGAAGCTAAAGTCACCTTCATTTCTACAAACTACTGTAGGTAGAAAATATCCTGCATGTTTCTAATTGTATTTTCTCTCAGTAAAGGCAGGGCCGGGCTGAGGTTGTCTCTGATTGGCTGTTACAGCTGACACCTGTGCATGTCCGTAACAGCTGTGTCACAGGAAGTTCAATCAAAGGAAGGTCGAGGATTTAACAAAGGTGAGTGTGTGTGCTGTTGAAATGTTCTCTCTAAGCTGTGCTTCAATCCTTTCTGTGAAATCGTTTGATTTGAGTGAAAACAACTGATGAGGTCACATGATCGGTTTATTAAATTCCTCAGAGTAAACAAAGACGTCCACAGGACGAAGCAGATCAAGTGTTTAAGTCCCAACACCAAACATCAGATAACAGGAGACGTTCAATAAGCAACAACCAACTACCAGTCACTACATTTGGGTTAAAACAATCAAATTGTACACGATCAATAAGTTAAACCATTCACACCTTCATGCACCAGACACACCCTGTCCTTGTGACGTGGGTGGGGCATTACAGCAGCGTCAGTTGTGAGGTCACAGAGCCCCCATCCACACCAGACAGCATGCACAGTCAATCCAAGTGCTCCGGGGCCAGTACTGGAGGTGTGGTCACTGCTGGGCCAGCAGTGCAGTGCGATTGGCCTTCATCTTCTCCAGACGTTTGGTCAGATGACCGTTGGCGACCTCCAGCTCATGCACTCGGTCCAACGCGGCACGAAGCTGTAGACAAAGAGGAAGAAAACAAAAATATTAGAATAGTTTTTATAAAGAACAAAGTCAAAGAGTCAAGAGGATGTTTTGGACTAAAACTTTCCTCTCGCTGCAGCTTCCTCTTCTCCACCTTCAGCTCGTCTTCACTTGCTTCGCTCCTTTCTGATACTGACCTATAACGAGTCACCTGACCTTCCAGACGGATGACCTGAGGCAGGGGAAGGCAGAGCTTAAGGTGGACATCAGGTAGACATCAGATGTGGACATATTTAACTCGTCTATTGATGAGTAAATAAAACTTCAGTCGATTCATAAATGAATCCATCAGATCAATAATGAAATGAACAGAACCTGTGCTTTTGTTGCCAGTTACTGATCAATTAACTGTGATTGAATTAAACAGAAACACAGACTCACGTTCTGCTCCAGCGTGGCCACATCCTGCTCAGACTTGACAAGTTTAAACTTGAGTTCACTGATCTGTTTGTTGGTCTCTCCTGAGAAAACAGAGGCCAGGACCAGAGTCAAGGAAAGAACAAAAAAAAAAGATAAAGATGATGAAGCCTCCTCATTTACTCACTCTGCAGCTCCAGCAGCTGAGAGTCCACTCCGTTCTGCAGCACAGTGCCCTCCTGTGGACACTCTGAGTTTATGATCTCTTGGTGTTGCTGCAGCTCAGCCTGTAGATGTTTCACCTAAAGATCCCCAACACAGATCAATAATCTTGAGCGATAAATGGAGGTGGCGCCCCCAGAGGTCAGTCTTGACACTTCAACATGAATTTCACTTCAGAATTTTTTTTTTTTTACCTGAGCTTCTAAACCCTGTCGGTCTTCTAGAAGCTTCTTCACACATGGTTCTGTGAGACACACACAACCGCACACACCAAATGTGGAGAACAACAAGAAAAACCAAGGTAAAGTAAAATAGCTACATTTTAAAATGAAGTCATTTTGTTAAAAAATAAATTGTTTTTTAATCAGATTTATTTTATTAAAGAAATCACCAATTTTCTATTTATTATGTATTATTTTTATTGATCATTTAGTAGCTGAAGCTAATCAGTGACATCATCGTTCATTGGTTGAATAATCGGACAAAATGACAAATAAAGGTGTGTTGAAAGCAGACAAAAAATTATAGAAGGAATTCTCAATAAAAAGATGAACTAAATAACTTCATAGACATGGGTCATTCAGTGTCATTCTGGGACAGAGACAGCAGCCACACCAGGATTAAAACAGGCCTACACATCTGGGCCGATCGACTAAATCTGGGCCACATTTAACAATTAGGATACACTGATGATTTGGATACTACATGTGGTTCACATTTAAATTACAGAATGTGGGCCACATTTTAGATACTCAGTGTGACTTCATATGGGTCACATCCGTCTACCTGTTTTCTTTGTGATCCATAAAACTCAACTCTTGGTCAAGAAAGGTTACATTGGTTTTTCTGTTTGTGTTTCTTGTTTTTCAAATTGTTTCCGATTTGATCTGTAATATCGGTGGCCTCTTCGCAGCTGTCCACGTCCACATCCATTTCCTGCTCCATGTCGTGGTCCAGGCTCCTGTGTTTTGACCCTTTCACTGCATACTGTGCCTCATGTTCGACCTCGACTTTTTCCACTAGAACATAGTCCTGGTAGCAGCTTCTCAGGCCGGGGTTTCGTTGACTGTGCACCTCAAATGTTTTAGACCTGACTTTTGAAGTTGTTCCTGAAGTTTCTCCTACAAATAAGATCTCTGGGAAAATATGAGATGTTGAGCTTTCTCCAGCAAGTTCAACCTGTGTGGTTGTTTCTGCAGAGTTAACTCTGGAGATTCCTCTTCTAAACTCACACGCTCTTAAAGCAAGTGCAGCCTCCAAACTTCCTCCTACTGATCCTGAGGTTCCTTCTCCAGGAACGATCTTAGACTCTGAGATCCTTCCTGCAAACAGAACCTGTGATGTTTCTCCTAATACTCTTCCTACAGATGTCACCTCTGAGATTTCCCCCTCAGATGTGATCTCTGAGTTCCTGCCTGTAATCTCTGATCCACCTTCTTCAGACCAGATCTCTGTGGTTAAACTTCTTTTTGTGGCTTCTTGTTTCTTTCTTTGTCTCTTCTGAAGATCTTGAACATTTGAGTCCTCACAGGCATCAGGAGGTTGTACTTGAGGTTCTGAAGCCTCTTCATTTACCTTCAAGGAACTAGAAGTTCCTAAATCCTTCTGTGTTTCACCGCTCGCTGCTAAGAGTTGGGTTCTGATTGTATCTAAAGGGCTCTGGAAATCCAGAACCTTCTCTGCAGCAGTTTTTACCATATGTTGGACTTCAGGAATCCAAAGACTCAGTAATCCTGACATTTCATCAAACAATTTCCAGATCTGGACCAAAGAACTCTGATTTTCAACAAATCCTTTCATGAGGTCCTGAATCAATTTTTCTAGAAAAATCCAGTTCTTGTGCACCTCCCTGTGGAAAGGTGAAGAATGACGGTCTTTGGGGTTTTGATCGTACTCTTGAATCTTCTTCACTTCCAGGTGCGTCCCTAGTCTATTGCCCCCTGCTGGTCTGTCTGGACCAGACTCTGAGGTTTTGTTTTCACCTCTAAGGTCTGGACTGTTTGCAAAGACCAGAGGATTGTAATGTTTTTTATCTTCATCTTCAGGACTTTGTCCCTCACTGTTGTCCCCTCTCGACTGTAGACTGGAACTGTCTTCTGATGACGTCTCTTCTTCCTGCTGGAACGTGGAGGTCAAAGGATTCTTGACATTCTGGAACTGTTCTGCTCGCTCCACTCTTTCTGCACTATTTAGTGTGCATTTAGTGAAGTGGCCGTTGGTCTGGTCAAGTGGAGGTTTGGTGCCCTCTGCAGGACACAGGGCATAACTCTGACCTAAAACGTCATGAAGAAGAAGTTTGAGGGGTCATGTCAAATTTTAAAGACAGACGAAGAAGCTTGGAATCAACCGACATGAGGGAATGTAGATCTTCATCAGAACCAGGACGAGGACGAAGACAGAAGATGTTTAGAAGATTAATATGAACACACTGAGAGTTGATTGGTTGAAAACGGTGGTCAGTTCATTTTGACAAGGAAAAACTGAACATTTTTCTCTGGCCCACTGTGGGGCAACACAAATTCTGCCACTTTTCCCACATACAGCAGTGATTGATGATGCCACCCAAATATGGTATTCATGTGTACGCCACATCTCTGGAATGTTAAATGTTAACCATTCACATCGATTTTCAAGTGGGATGGCCCACATTCTGGATACCAGATGTGGGCCATCCCACTTCTTCTTTGCTGTATGTAGGTAACATGACCAGTGAAACTCTGACTGTGACGACAAAGATGGTCTTCTTCTTACCCAGCATGCTCTCTCTGCCTCTGTGCTCCGCCTCCTCAGTGATATTGCAATCCTGCACTCCATCCACAAGCTCAGATTCTTGGTTGAGGGTGACATCGGGTGAGACGATAACGTCTTGGTGTTTCTGTTCAACAAAGTATCAGTTAAATCATCAATCGACCTGCAGTCGGGTTTGGTGACTGGATTCTACTGGAGCGCAAAGATTTGTCACATAACTGATTTGTTTGCATGTCTATGTGTGTCAGTGTGTTCCTGTGTGGGAAGCGTGTTGCTAGGGCAGCAGACTGAGGTGCTCTGAGCACCGTCCCCACTCACTGCTCCCCTGGTCCTTAAAGCTGCCCACTGTTCACTTTGGTGATGGGTTAAAGACAGAGGTCACATTTGGTTGTGTCACAGTGGTGTGAAGTAGTTCACTTTCCTTCCTTTCCTTAGTGTTGTGTTAGTGTGTCATTATCTTTACCCTCAGCAGCTCCTCCGTCCTCCTCAGACTCTCCTTCATGTCTTTAAATGTATACATCATCAGGTTGTGTGACGCTCTTTCTTGTTCAAACTCCTGAGGTAGAAGGGAAGAAACAAAAATTCAGCTCAAATAAAATAAATAAATCAATTTTAAAAAACGTAGCCACCCTGTGACCTCTGACCTTGAGGGCGTGGTCATGTCTGCGTCGCTCTTCCCACAGTTCCTCCTCCAGGTCCATCAGCTCCTCCTTCAGAGCGTCTACCTGGTACATGAGCGCAGACTTCTGGTTGTGCAGCTGGGCATTAAAAACCATGGCTTTACGGTACTTCTCCTCCGTCTCCACCAGGGCATCCTGATCCATAATCAATACACAGACTTACATTAGTGCTGATTGATCATTACTGATCCCAAATCAATACTTACTGAAAGACAGAACTATTCATTCATCAATGATCCATACCAACAACTGCTGATTAGTGATTTATTAATAGATATACATTTATAATTAAAATCAAACGAGTATTTGATCAGAGTTATTGATCACTGATTGACAGATTACCTTCATGTCTCTGACAGATGCCTCTGTCTCCACAGAAAAGTTGGTGTCGCAGCTTCCGCGCCGTGACGAGGCTCCGCCCAGTGAGGCCAGTGTGGCAGTGGACAGCGTGGAGGCAGTTCTTGATGCCTGGTGGGAGAACGCAGTTCCGTTCAAGGTCATTCCTCAAACAAGTTTTTTTTTAAGCATGTGCTGCTGAGTGTTGTGGAAAAAGACTCACTTTGTCCAGGAAGTCTCTGTCTCCCCTGTCCTCCACCTAAACACAAACATACACACAAAGAATTATGTGATAGGCTGATGGTAACAGAAAAGGGGCGGAGTTAGTACACTTAAGAGAGAAATCAAGCCTAGAGCCCAAACCAGAAGCAGAACCAGAACCAGATTCTCACCACTGGACTGGCTCGAGCTGAGCTGGCTCTGGATGAAGCTCGAGAACTGGAGCCCAGGAAACTGCTGTAGTCTGAGGGCTGAGGAGGGGGGGTTGATGATCGAGGACAGATAATAGGACACAGAGGACAGAGGAGACGTGGTTCAGTTAAAGACAGGTAAGAGAGGAATCACTACTGGAGCGTGTAGTCCATCAGTAAAAAAAGGGAATTGTTGATATTAATCAACGTTAACCATTGATTTTTGAGGGCAGGAAGTGATGTCAGAAGGTGAGAATGAGCTGAGTGTTGAACAGCCACTCACCCTGAAGCTACTGCGACTCCCTACCGACATCTTTTCCTCATCGTCAGACACCTGGAAAAGGCAGTGACATCATTAATGACATCATCAACAACAACATAGTCACATGTGTGATGTCATCCTGCCAGAGAGAAACAGGAATGGAGCTACAGACCGAGGTGTGTCTACGAGGGAGACGGGAGTAGTGCTCGCTGTCCTCCTGAGGAGACCAATAGATGGAGACAAAGAGGAGGGACGTGTTAGGGTTAAAGGAAAGGGGAAAATTAGGAGACGAGGAGAGAGGAAACGAAGGTTGAGTAAAGGAGGTGAAACTATAATGTTACTGGTGATTTCCTACCATCCACTGTTCAATGTGGCCCCATTTATTATCCAGGCCGTAATACTTCTGCTCCACAGGAGGAGCAAAGAGGAGCAAGAAGAAGGAGCAGGAAGATGGAGGTTAATGTCAGCGAGGAAAAAGCAGGGATTCAAGATGGAATATTTAACAGAGCAGCAGAAGAGTTTACCTTCTGACTGTGAAACAGCTGCAGCAGGAGGAGAGACAGACAGACAGAGAGGTGAGACATCACAGCTGAGGTCAGAGGTAAGAGTCCTTCAACAGTTTAGAGCTGGAAATCAAACCTCTGACCATCCGCACAGAGACGACCCTCTAAACTAGGACTTAATCCAAACTGAGTAGTTTTGTTATGTTGCAACTAACTCCATTGTTATTATTAACTAATCCTTAGTTATATCCGTACGACAATTACTTGTCATTTTTTTTGTCTCATATAACAGAATTTCCTGACATTTTTTAGCGTACCTACATCTGGCTAAGCTTTCATCAAATTTCCTGGCTATCTTTTAGATTCATTTCTACTTTTTTAGCCGACTCAACAACAAATTTGTTAAAACAAAAAAACTCACCGGGCTGATGTGAGACATGATCGTCCCCTCTCTCTGCTGATTAAATCACAATCTAACCTTTGACTCAGGAGTTCAGACAGGAAGTCCCGCCCCCCATTACTGATGACACCTAAAGTCACTCACCTCCCTGTGCTGGTGTTTCTCCAGCTCCTTCATTCTAATGTCCCGAGCCTCAGCTCGAGCCGCTCGCTTCGCGGCCAGACGAGCCTCTGCCTGAAAAGTGAAAGACACTTTCATCAATTCAAAGATCCACGACCATCAACACTGATCAGCTCATATCAAACATATCTGTTTTTTCATTCATTTTTATTTAATTCAATCTTTAAATTATTTATTACGGTAACATGTTTTTGTATTTTTTTGTATAGACTTTAAAAGAAACATTTTCTATGTGTTCAAGGAATGACACCAGGAAAGAAAAAAAAGTTCCCATCTCTCCCATTTACAGTTTACTTTAGTGGAAGAATGTTGCTCGTCCACATGTTCATGCCCACAAAAAACACACCCTAAAAAAACAGCCAAGGTCACTCCCATTCCTTCAGCTGGTTTCTCTTCTTTTAATCTGAACAAAGTCTCATTTTCTGATGAATATATTCAAACACGCAACAAAATAACAAATAAATAATAAGTGGAAACAGTTTTAAAACTAAACATATTTAAATTTCTGTCTTTGTCACATTGAATCACATGTATTTAATACAACTGAATAGATGATTTTTAAAAATTGATTAATTTGAGCTAAATAAAATGTCATGTAACTTTGTAAAATAAATTCCTGTAAAGAGAGTTTTAAGGAGTAAAAATATCGATGTATAGTGTTTAAAATGTAAAACAAAAGCATTAAATTAATGTAAAACCACTGTTTACGTGACAAAACAGTAGGTCAACATGGTAACAGCTCTTCACGAGTGTCGTCAACATCACCTGACACCTGCCAAAATATTATTATTATTATTATTATTATTATTATTATTTATTCATAATACTAATTGTTATTATTAATCTTAGTTTCGGCCTGGTAACTCTGTGCCTGGCTCCGCCCTTCACATTCCAGCCTCAGTATGTGGGTCAAACATGACAATAACAACAATAGCAACAAAGAAACAACAAAAAGAACATAATTCACACTACGTTTTTATTATTTATTTTTTATGATTTAATTTTTATCAACAAAACCATTAAAACTTTACTTTAAATAGATTTATACGACCAGTTGCTTTTTAATTATATTTTATATATTCGTAGGTCTATTTTAAAAAGTAAAATACATATTTATTTCCTAATTATTCTTAATGAGTAATGAACGGTGAGTTATGTGGGCAGGTCAGGGGCAGCCATCTCACAGGTAAGTGACCGGTGAGGTCGTTACTGGTTGGTTCCGCAGTGTGACTCACAGGTAATATAATCTATTAGATCGAACTAATGGATTGATGAATTGACCACTGATGTGACTAACCTCCCGGACGACTTGGTTCAGAGCATCGTCCTCTGCGCTGAGCCTCTCCCGGTTTGGGATCCTCTTCCGGCCCGGTCCCTGAGTGCCCATGATTGTCAAGTGCGTTACCGTTGAAAAACTCTTGTATTACTGGCCCACTTCAGTGGACTTTGGAGGTGTTTCTGCAATAGTTTGCATCATTCGGGGTCGTGTCCTGACGCCGAATGATTCACACAATTCTGCTGCACTGCAGAAACATTGGAGCCGGTGTTCAGAGCCAGGTCCAGGATCACGGGAGCGCGTGCGGGACTAAATTCCGTAATTTTCTGATGCGGGTCTGCGCTGATACTGCTAGCGGACGTTGAGATGCCAACGGGGAGAATGAGCACGATTAAATATTGGTGGTGTCACCGTTCGTGGATTCCAAAACACGTCAATGAACCGGAACCGCACGGGATACGTGGAGCTGTGAAGAGGACGCCTGGGAACCAATGCGGTTTCGGAAACGCACAGCAGAGACGCCAGGAGGAGGCTTTTATTGTGAAGAACCAGAAAATTACCGAGTTCGATGACGCATTAGTACGCAACAAGATCAGATTTTCAAAATAAAATTCAAGCTTTACCACGTACTGTACCTTCACCGTTTTTTGTAAAAGCTCATTTCTTTTTATTATGTTTATTCTGTTCATTATTTTTGATATTCTTTATTCCTTGAGTTTTAGACTCAATATTTTGCTTGATTTTTGATATTCTTTATTCGAGTTATTTGAGTTTTAGACTCAATATTTTGCTTGTTCTCTTGTTATGACGTTGTAAAGTTCTAAGATACTGAGGGTCTTCCAGCCTCTGCTCAGTGCATGAACTGTAAAAAGATAAACAAATGACACAGTTGTGATTGGTTTAATGGGCTGTCGATCAGAATTGGAACAGTGACTATGACAATTACACAAATATATATATTGTATATTTTTTTAAAAGTAAAACAGCAGACATTCAATAAGATCAATAAACATAAGTGATTAGAAAAATAATTCAGTTGATCAATTTTTGACCAGTTGAATTTATAAGATGAGAATTAGATTAATAATACTAATACTGATACTGATGATGATAATGCTAACTATGATATTAATTATACATGACAATGACAACAACAAAGCAATATTAATGAAAATAAATGATAATGATAAGAAGAACTCTCATTACCACCTGATAATCTTTTCTAAAGACAAATCCTTTCCAACACACTGATAATCTGCATGTGAAAATCGGGGACAGGTTCCTGGTTAAAGTACATTGTTCTAGTTTTGAGGTTTAAGCATTTAATTTAAATGTTCTCCTGTTCCCTGGTTATAAGATTCAATGCACTGGTTTCAGGTTCTTTTCTATATTTGTTTGTGTTGTTCTTTTTTTGCTTTTGGCTACTTTTCTGTGGCATTTCCTGTTACCTCTTTTTAGGATGTTCATAGGGTTTAGGTTCTGGTGTTTAGGTTTTGTTTTATCTTATTTAAGGGTTTCCTGAGCTCAGTTTTCCACTTTTATGATCTGCCGTGTTTTCTACATATCTGATTAATTGGTTCTTAGAATTATGGTTTTTTTTTTTGTTTGTTTGTTTGTTTTTTGTAAGGTTTGAGGTTTTACGTTGTGGTTTCTTGATGACTGGTTTTCAGTTTTAGGTTTTCTGATTTTTATGTTTCAGGTTCTCCAGTTCATGGGTTCTTCATTCTAATTTTAAATTGTTTGGTTCTCAAGTTCTTTTCTATTTTCTGGTTCTTTTGGTTCCTTCGTTCTTCTGTGGTGGTCAAGGTTCTGATTCTCCATGTAATGGTTCTATCAGGCGTTGTTGGGTCTCCACTGAGCTCCATTACTTTCTGTATAAAAACAAGTCAATGTGATGAAGGTTTTGATTCTAAAACAGTTCAACGGTGATGATGGTAAAGAACAGAAACATCAATAAACAACAAGAAATGAAGAAGATTCCCTTTCTTACTTGATACATCTTGTGAGGACTTCTTTCTTTGGTGTGAAGAAGGTGTCTGGAGGTTTAAAATTACACAAAGATAATTAGAAACAATCTGATGATATTGATAAAAGATCTGTTAATTTGTTAGTTTTGAAAATAAGCAGACCTTCTTCTTGGATCCTCCAACGCTGAGAGCCGCAATCTTACTCTCAATGTCAGAAACCTGCAATGACATTTTATTTTTTTGTGTTTATTATTTCAGGCTAAAAGACAGAAGTGGAGTAAGCAACACCATCAACAAACCACCTCGCTTTCAGCGCTCTGGACTCTGGCAGCAGTCAGCGCGACTACATCCTCCAGCTCCGAAAGTTCCGAGTCTGTAGTTCCTCCAAATCGGTTCTTGGCATTCTGCTCCAGTTTTCTCAGTTTGGCCTCCAAGTCATAGGACTGACCGGCTGTGACGTAGACCTGCAGGTATGGAGCCGCGTCACCACAGTAGTGCTAAGATGCTAACACAATGCTAATGAAAAAAGAATGCTTAAAAAGGTATGAAAGTACTTTTAACATGCTGACACGACACTTCTTACCTACAGCGCTGTGATGGCTGAGTATCAGATCAATTCTGTTCACTCTGAACCACCACAGAACAGAGTTAAAAAGAACCTCCTGCTTTAAAAACCGGTTTACAGTACTGCGGTTATACGAACCTGAGTTATTATCATATACTTCTGATGGTTCAGTCAAATTACATTTAAACTGAACTCTTTTCTATGAATCCGAAGAATTCATCGTCACCTCGTTATCTATTGAAGAAACTATAGTTTTTTGTTTTTTCCTCCCCTTTGTTGATGACTGCAGTGTTAATGTAATGGAAAAACAAGTTAAACTAGTCAGAATTTAAAATTTGAATAATGTTACATGGCTTCCAGGTGATACTGTTTTAGGTAAACTCAAACTTGTTTTTGTTTTTCAACTACCCTTAAAGTATGGATTGGATTAAACAGCGCCACCTGCTGGTTACGTAAAGTACATCCTTGTTTAAACTAGCCATATTATAAGAGATTGAAAAATGTTAAAGTCCCTACTGTTTGTCAGTTTTCAGTGCAATTATATGTAAATACTGGTTTCATGCAGTTTGATCAAATCGTGCCCTCTTTTGGACCCAGTGAGTCTGGGGTGTTTAGTTAAACCAGGTCCTTATAAGTCTAATTAAAAATCTGTTTGAGACCCAGCCCTGTTACTGGCTGGACTCATGCACACACAAAAGCCCGCCCAGAAGTGACGCCACAGTGTATGAGGGACAAGGGTGTTCAGAGTTCAGTGGTGAAGAGAGTGTCCAAGTTTAAATCTTACATTTTCCTCGAGTTCTCTGAACGCATCATCGACTTGCTTTACGTCACCTCCTGCTAAGTGGGCGTGGTCAACGGGCGCAGTGAGGCCATACTGGACCATGGCTGTTTCTGTGGCATTAAGTGTTCGCAGAACCTGAGTTGTGAGGTCGCAGAGCGCGGCAGCCGTGGATCTCTGAAAGCCACGCAGAGGGAAAAGGCATTATCCTGAATGTAGCTAACAACATTAACCAGGAAGCAGCGTTTATTCCTTTAGCAGGTGGCACCTCATGCTAACGCTTAGGACCTATGTAAGAAGTATACGTGAAATAAATTCAAACAAGAGTTTTAAAAATGGAGGTGAATCAATAATCAGTTAGCTTCACCAGCTAACTGCTGTGAAGAGAGCTGTGCTAGCTTGCGGGTAACTGTAGCAGATCCATAGCCCTGTGTGTTTAGCAGCTAGCCAAACCTAGCAGTTAAACCCAAAGCCCTTATCTTCTTCTCTTTTTACCGTCTAAAGTCTAAAGCAGTTACCTTTTGGGACTCAGTCGGCAGTTCATCACTGGAAGAGCTCAGGTCTTTGTCTTTTTTTGAGTGCAGCTTGACCGTTGCACCCCCACGGACATTAGCCCCACTTTTCCCCTGGTTCAGAATCTTCTTCCCAACCTCTTCATCAGATGAACCGCCCTTTTCACTCAGGTGTCCTGCCAACTCACTTAGTTTCCTCCTCAGCTTTTCTTCTTCATTTTGACCTGACGGTGTGGACACCTGAGAGACAATTACAGGTAGTACGTGTTTAAAGTCGGGTCACAGACCGCAAGTTTACACCTTCGACACAGGCAGGAAGTACCTGTGTAGAATCTGGACACAGACATGAAGTACATGTACATGTACCAGGACAGAGGCAGAAAGTTCTTGTGTACCTAGGGGCGGGGCTTGCCTCACCTCTTCGTCTGGTACCATCTTCTCCTCCAGCCGACTCAGCAGGTTTTCAATGGCTAACATACGTTTGTTTAAATCGTTAATCTGGTGGAGACAAATTACAGGTAATCAAATCATCGTGTCACAGCCTGATTGGTCATGACTGGCAGTCAGTTCTTACGGGTGGGGCTTGGCCGAGGTTCTCCTGAGACAGTGTTCGGCTGTTCCTGCGGCGGTGTGAAGGTGGCACATGCTGGTAACCCGGCGGGAACCTCTGGAATTCATCCTCATCAGATGTGTCAACGTACTGTTGACGAGCCACCGAGGAGCTGATCTTTGATAGAGAGCGAGTCTGGACCATCCGGTTGTCAAACAATTCCTCTGTACAAAAGTGAACCTAGTCTTGGTCTTTGTGTACGGCAGTTATCTGAGCATTCGTACTGATTAGATCTACACATGTGGTCATATTACTAGGCTATTACCCTGTGTATGTTTGTACCAGACAAATATTTATCTGGTAAGGCTAGTACCACTGAGTAAACTAAAAACTTGGCAAGGTTCTGAAGAAGCCTCTTGGATGAGAGGTCAAACATCTTCAACAAACCTCCGTCCAGTTGCCCTCGATGTAACGATGCTTGGATAAGATGACCAGCAAAACGATCTGTTGCAGTTTGTTATGAGGTTTTACTGTTGATGTCATAGTATTTATAGTATTTACTAGTATTGTTTTAGCAGTACTGTTAAGGTACTGTTCCACAGTATTAGTCTAGTACTGACCAGGCCTCATAGCATAGCGATCCAGACTCTTCCTGCGGTTGGTGCGAGGATTATATGGGTCGAAATCCATTTCGTTCCTGTAAAAGCGTTCCTCCTGCATCTGTCACGTTCATTAACAGAAAGTCATGTGAAATGTAACATGATGTTTACAAGGAAAAAGGAGACTTGATGTTCAGGGCGCACCTGAATGGACGCTCGCCGAGAGTGTGGAGCGTACTCTTCAAAGTCAAAGTCCAGAGGGTGGACAGACAGAAGACGTTTATTCTTCCTCATCTGTTAACGCAAACAATGACGCTTTTACGAACAGTAGCGGTGACGTCATTTATCACATGACTGAAGATTTACCATTTTATATCTCTGACCCTCTCCATCTCCATGGTCGTCATCATTGGTGTTGTACATGTCTGCAGAAAAATAACCAATGATCAATCACCAAAAACGAATGGGTTAATTATAAAATGGATTAATGATTGAAAACTAGTTTACTGATAACTCACAATTTTGTACATCAGGCATACTCTGAGTGTCATCATCGTGACCTGAACAAAAAATACACCACAGTTACAACAAGGCCCTTACTTTCCTGGATTAGCTTTTATGTTACAGGAGCTACTAGGTCAGTCCTGAAGGTCTTTGATTAATCCTTGAAGTCTCTGTTCAACCCTGAAGGTTCCAACTCCATCCTGAATCATCAGCAGGGTCAGAGGGTAGACACTCACCTTCTCCATTCAGCCTCTTGTACAACGATCTCATGACCTTTGCACTACCAAAGCGTTTGAATCGGTTCCGGACATTATCATGGTACCAGCCTGCAGTACCGATCTTCAGGACTCTAGAAAGAATCAGACACACAATGATGTCATCACTGCCATAGTTGGTTACCAGTAAACATGGCCGCTCCAGTCAGACTCCAGTCAGACTCCAGTCAGACCATAACTGTGGATGGAGGGGTGTCAGACAGACTCCAGTCAGACTCCAGTCAGACCATAACTGTGGATGGAGTGGTTGTCAGTGGGAGGGTCGTGGCTCTCACCTGGTCATGCGACAGTTGTCACACACCCAGCCGTGTTCCTTCTTGTTGTAACGGCTGCAGGATTTGCAGGTGAACATGTGACAATCCAGACACTGACGTCTGCTGTTGAGAAGGAACTTAAATGGCTGCAGGCAGCGAATGCACAACGAGTCTGAGAGTTGAGTCTCAGTAACCAGCAGCTCCTGCTTCGTGTCCTCCTTCTCAATCTTAGTCTTCAGGTCGCTGATGAAAAAGAAACAGAAACTGCAGTCAGTCGGTCAGGTCGCAGTAGTTTTACACGCATCATTTATTCCATACTCTAGAACCTAGAGTTTGGAAGTGTGGTCTATTGAAAAGACCACACCATAGAGCCAACTGTAGACCACACTGTAGACCACACTGTAGACCACACTGTAGGCCACGCTGCAGACCACACTGTAGGCCACGCTGCAGACCACAATGTAATTATTGTTAATTATGTTTTAGCTTACATCACTGAGACACATGACCGTCGTCTTGTAGGATCACATTTTACAATGTCACGGTAATGCTTTATCCTCTACTGACTTTGCTCCCTAGTGTTTACAGCTAAGTGCTTCATTATTACTGTGACTGGAACCAAACAAACTCCAACAACACCTCGTCTAGTTGAAGATGTTACCTGGAGATGATTAAAAATAACGACAGTATTTCTATGTAGTTGTGTTAGTATTAATTCTGCTACTCACACGCGCACAAGTTTTCTGTAGAAAACAATGGAGTCTTTGTTAATTTGCTGTTTTCCAACTCTGACCGTGTGACAGAGTCGTGATCCACTGACACAATGACGTCTCTTTCAGAAAACTGATGCCACAAACCAGCAGACAGCAGACAGACAGGCAGGCAGCAGCTCACAGCTCCATTTTTAAATATGTCCCAATTAAAACAGCCCACCAATGGGAGCAGGGTTAGGCAGTCATAGTTCATCATAGATCAAGGATTACTGTAGTCCATGTGGGCCACATTATATTCATTGTAGACCACAAATAGTTTCAGTAGAGGAACATATCACCAGTTTACTAAAATGTAGCACTCCATTCAACATTCCTTCCTAGTTTGGCCAAACGGAGACCTTCGTAGACCACGTTGAAGTCCATGTGGACCACTATATGGCCCCTGTAGACCACACTGTAGTCCCTGTAGACGACATTATTGAATTGTAAACCCAATGTAGGTTCTTACCCAAGTCTTTCCTCCTCTTTCT
Organism: Cynoglossus semilaevis; assembly: GCF_000523025.1. Classification (NCBI taxonomy): domain Eukaryota; kingdom Metazoa; phylum Chordata; class Actinopteri; order Pleuronectiformes; family Cynoglossidae; genus Cynoglossus; species Cynoglossus semilaevis. The sequence continues at coordinate 16,280,274 of NC_024320.1, forward strand.
TCCTCAGATTGAAGTCTCGTTGAATAACCTCCCACACATGTTTGGCTTCTTCGTCCGTCAGACGAGACAAATCCAGTTTTCGCTCCATAATCCTGGGCCCAGTAGATGATTCTAGACCTGGCAGAAGATCTCGGAATCTACAGGAACAATGTGAGGAAAAAAAGTTTAAATAGGTTAAATTACAGATGGGCCTATTCTTAATGGCAGGATGTCAACAGGGTTCTAGTCCTGGTCCTACTTTTTCTAAGTTTAAGTCTAAGTTTAACAACATGTTTAATCTAGTTTGAAAAATCTCTCTCTCTCTCTCACTCTCTTTCTAAAACCTCGACCACTCGATCCAGACTAAACATCAAAATAGGAAAACCACACCCTTGGCGTGACCTTAATACCATAGTAGCAATCCCCAGATTAAAAGGAGCAGAACTGGACTGGACTCACCAAAACTACAACTAACAACAAGATCTGGCACAAACAAGACCTTCAAGAACAGAATAAGAAAACTAGACAATCACAGACCTTGACCAAAAAGAACCCAAAATAAGACCAAAACCCAGATTTACACTTAATAAACCTGGACTGAACCGCACACTAATAAAACAAGGACTAATCCAAACGGATCAGGACAGGACAGGACAGAAAAAGACCAAAAGACCAAAATCAAAGACCAACAACAAGCTAACACATGAGACTAAAACCACATTCAGGGCTGACTAACAGGACCAGGACTACTGAGGTCCAGGACCAGGACTACTGAGGTCCAGGACCAGGACTACTGAAGTCCAGGACCAGGACCGCAGGGCTGAAGGAAAGGCAGCAGAGAGATCTGGGTTCAGGGCTAATTCACTAACTACAGTAAAGTTTTGACTGAAGATGAATCTAAATTCAATTCACAGTTAAGTTTGCTCTGAATTAAATCTAAGCAAACAAAGCGTTTCAGCAAAAGAGTTTTCTTTGATCCAATTAAATCTAACAAAGTTAAATAAAGGAAAACATACTGACCGTCACAGAGTGTGTCTGTGTCTGTGTGTATGTTCAGAGTGATGACTTTACTGAGTTAGGAGCCAGAGAATCAGCTGATCACATGATAAGCATCCTCATGACACACACACACACACACACACACACACACACAGGAAGAGGAAAACTCTAATAGATGTGATGAATTGATTCCATCTTAACTTCCTCCTTAATTTAAAGGTTTTAATGGGGTGACATCAAAAATCAAACCATAGTCACCGTCCTCTACAGTTCTTTCCTGTTGGGGGAGCTAATGTCCATCTGAACTAAGATCCATCACAGGTCAGCCTGTGGACTTCATGACTAACCTGGAACCCCAGGACTAACAACCCTAACCTATGGTCACTTTAGAGCAGTGGTTCTTAATTATTTTCTGTCATGATGTTAACTATCGGATTTTTAAAGATGAAGAAAATTAAATCATGTTACATACATTCAATACCATGTTAAGGAACGAAATCTCATTTCCTACTCAAGGCGGCTTAGTTGTAGTTATCACTATTGTCCAAAAGAGGGAGCCATTGTAGCACACCTCTTTTGTACAAACGCGCCAAATGAAAAGGTAGAGGTAACATTGAAACATATCGCGTAATGTAAATATAAAATACGGATAAAATATTGTACAATTTGAAATGGATGAAGGAGGTTTGACACCTCCAAACCTAAAGAACTACTATCGTGCAGCACAACAAAATTCAAACAAAACATGACAGGAGTGGTAGCATGTGTGTTGAGGTATCTGTTTTCTTGTAATATCGAAACTTTTGAGATACTTCCAGATGTTGGATAAAACAGCTGCTTGATTATTGAAACTAGCGCTAGATGTATGTAGGTTCTTGAAGAGCCAGAAAAAGTGTACCGACAACCCCAACAAAGTCAATTTCGCATTATTGTGGTCCCCGAAAAAGAAAGAAACATGTTCATTCTGCGTCAGCCAGCAGGGGGCTGCAAAACGTATTTGGCAACACAGTCAAATTGACCTGCGAATTGCATGAAACCGGAAATAAAACATGAATCATTGTAAGATTTAAAGATTAAGATAATCTTTTAAAATAAGTGAAAGAAAGAAAGAAACAAAGCCCTTTCAGACACAGATTTTATTTTTATTATATTAACAAAGTTGAAGTTCTTTAATGGTAAATGGCTGTAAATAAAAACACACTTAAATATGGAAAACAAAATGTTAAGTATACATTTTTATTTAAACTTGACCTAAAGTTAATGAAAGTTTGGTTTAGTTTTGTTTTCAGTCACTTGTTTAATTTTAAAATGTTGTTAATAAAACTATCAATAAATAAATAATAAAATTTAACACTGATTTCCTTTTCGTAATAGCACCTGATTTCTTACCTGATCATAGATCTCGGACTTGAATTAAAGACATAGACCTGATCGAGACTTGATCTTAGAGCCCACGGTCAGACCTGATTTTCGACCCAAATCTGACCATACACCTGATTTAATACCAGATCATAGACCACCTGTTTTGAGACCTCATGTGAGACCTGATGTTATACTCAATTTTAAAATTAATCTTAGACATGGCATTACACAAGATTTAAAACTCTATAACTCACCAGGAACTGGTCTTAGACCTAAATGTCAAACCTGTAAATACACTAACCCTTAATCTTTATCTTAGTTGTGAATCTGAAACAGATCTTAGACCTGATCGTAGACTTAGACCTGGACTGTCATCAATTATTATGTTCAATAACATTTTAATTGTGTGACCCAACAAGCGTTGGGTCATGTGACAGAGCAGGATTAAAACCAGATTAGTTTTTGATCATTTGACTCGGCGTGTTAATGACATCATTGAGAAGAGACACTGACAAGTGAGGGCCATTTAGAGAAGCTGCTGCTGCGGGCAAGAGGCGGAGCTCAGTGCATCCACCACATGACCAGTCCTGTGGTAAGAAGACCAATCAGGGAGCTGGCTGCAGTTGAGGGGGCGGAGTTACAAAGATCAGAGTTACAGCACTTGAAGGTGAAGCTGGAAACCTGATGATTGATTCAGAAACAAGTAATTAATCAATCATTGATATTCTGTGATCATCAGAAGTACTCCGATTGTACTCACATGAGGAAACATTTGACTGAGGCGATTGTAGTCGCAGTCGGTGTATTTAAGACACTGACGGTATGTCATCCCTCCTACAAACACAGTATAAGTAGAAAAATGCTAGTACACAAGTAGTAACTTTATATTACTCTGCACAGACCAAGTACAAGCAAATAATATAGTACAGATGTACTACCAGACATGCCCTATAGGTGTACTCCTACAAGCAAAGATCATACTAGTATTCCATTGAAGTTTGGGTATAGAATAGATGAAGTACTAGTTTTGTACTAGGATCAGGTGTAGTACAGGTGTAGCACACATTTACAGTTATAGTAGGTGAAGTACTCTGTTACCTCTTTCGTACAGACTCAGGCAGGCGTCGTCGTAACTACAGTCGCGCTGTTTGCTGCAGCTGCCGGTGTAATCTTTACAGCTGTAACAACGGATGGCTGTACCTGAAATACACGGTAGTGCTAATGGTTAGCTTAGCTTGCAAACTGTGAGTATCTTGACAATAAAATACACACGAGTGCTTACATTAAGACAGGAAATAGCAAACATTTGGTCATCCAGGTCATGGTCAAGGTTGAAGAGTTCTGTTGGGCAACTGGCTGTGAAATCTTCTCAAGAAGACGTTTCACCTCTGATCAAGAGGCTTCTTCAGTTTGCCTCTTCACGTCCAGTTGCCTAACAGGACTGTTCAACCTAAACATTTGAATAGGTTAACATTAAATCCTGTAGCACTGACACAGTTAGCTTGGCTCAGTGTAAGAATCCTAACACCAGCTTAGCATAAGGACTGGAATCAGGAAACAGTTTATTTAAGGTTAGATAATTATGAGTACGTTTTTAGAAGCTCATATGAGCATGGTATCGTGGGTACATGTCTGTGCCAGAGGCCACACCCTCCTCTTATGCTAATGTCAGAACAGAGACAACAACATTTCTAACAAAACATTTTTTTTTCAAATGTAAAAAAGATTATTGAGTAATCAAGCAGCTGAGTTGGTCAATGAGAGCAGAACTTTAAACATACCCAGTCCAATCAGAGAGCAGCAGATCATCAGAGTGATGCCCAGGAAGCGCTTCATTTTCACCTCAGCTGCAGGTAGAGCGTTAAACAAACAGGTCAAAAGATCAGACTCCGAGGTCAGAGACAGGGTCAGTCAGAGTGACCTCAGTTGCAGGAGTAGCAGATGTTATGGTCAGTTAAACGACTGTAATCTGTTTGCGCTGGAGACCAACCCACAGAGTTAACCGTTGAAAGGGGAGGAGTCTTACTCTGTGATGCAGCAGACATTAAATTCACCCTCATCAATCCACTTTTAAATCCTTCAAATTATATTGTTGTAATGAAATGTGAATTAAATGCTGCCATATTATTTTACTCAGAACCAATGGTTTTTGGTGTTTTATACGGTGATGATGGAATGGTAATGGACGAAATCAGACAAAGTCTTTTGTTTGATCTCTGAACAGAAGAAGAAAAAGCTTCAGTGTCTCGTCATTGTTCGCCCCTAGACTTCACACAAAGAGCCCTAGTGTGCACCAGTGAGAGAGGCTTTGTCCGAATGGTCAGATCACCACCACCTTCATCCTACTCGTCCTCAGCAGAGACTCCTCACTGTGTCTCCATTCTTCGACAAATCTGTCAAACTCTTTCAGTCACATTAAAATTGGCATTGTTGTTAAAACCTGCCACAATAATAGAATTTTCTCTTTCTCTGGTTCTATTTACATTTATAATGAAGCTGCACCTCAATATCCCCAAGACCAAAACTTCATGTTTCCTGTTGGGTTTTCATCAGCTCCATCTGCAACCCTAATCTCTTCCTGTAATTTCACAGCTTGTTTTTTTTATTCCACTTTTCGATAATTTCTTTCTAACTCTCCAACATCTTTCATTAAACTCCCTTTTTTCTTTTTTTATAATACTCCTCCTTTCCATCTCCTATCTGACCTTTCTTTCTTTTTTTCTTTCTTTCTTTCTTTCTTTTTTTCTTTTTTTCTCTCTTTATTTCTTTCTTTTATACATACTGTATTCATCCTTCTTCTACTTTTCCTCCTCCTTCATAGATCTTTAACCCCTTCTATTACTTATTTTATTTATTTACATTTCATTCAGAGTAAATGACAAAAAGATGACAGTGAACAGGAGGGAGTGGTTACTTTAATTATATTAAATCATTTTAATGTTGAAACTGTTTGCTTCTCTGTCCGTCTGGAAGAAGACGTGCCACAGCAGAATGTTTTCAACAGATACTTTGAAGTTTTAAGATGTTTTTGATTGTGAGGCTCCAGGGGTGGGGCTTCAATCTGTGCGTGATGTAAGCTCGACTTTTTTCTCTGGCGACATCAACAACGCTCCTTCCTCCAAAGAATACTCCATCTTGCTTATTCACCTGCCTTAGCCACCAGGGGCAGCATCTGTAGGCAACCTGCGGAGTCTTGTGTGAGAATGTGGACTTCTTTGTTGTTTCCCGAAGTGCAACGCAGTAGAAGAAAGTGCTGAAAACTGTTGAACAATAAGTTAGAAACTTTTCTGAGAATTCTAACTTTGGTTGGATGAAGTGTATAAGGGAATTCTGCAGTTTACTAAAGATGAATGTCAAAACTGACCACAGCAGGTGTCTTGTTACCTGCTGGGATGATGTCACAGCTGTACTGGCTGCTGATTGGTCTAGAGAAGACAGCAAGTCAGCACAGCTGATGAAGAATTAAAAGCCTTCATGTTTAATTAAGTCCCTCATGTGGTCGTGTGTCAGTGCTGGGAGACAGAAGACGAGAAAACAACTTCAACACCAACAGACTCTGTGTTCACTTCTGTTTCTGTTGCTCAGGTATGTTTGTCTTGGTGTAACTGTTTCACTTTCTGATAAACATTTTGCTGCCACTAGCATCGTTTCCTTTAACTTCGGCGGTTGTCTTTCCCCATTTCCCATTTATTCATTTTTATTGTACATCTGCTGTTAACTTCCTGCCATTAGCTTCTTTTAAGCCTCCTAGCATTAGCATGCAGTTGTTAGGCCGTTGTTAGCTTGCAGTTGTTGCGCCGTCATCAACCTCTTTATAGCCTCCTGTCATTAGCTTGTTGTTTTAACTCTAGCCTACGTTTTAGCCTGTTAGCAAACTGCCATTACCTCACTGGTGTTAGCCTTGTATCTGTAGCTCGCTGTTGTTAGCCTGTTGTTGATCTCCTGTTGTAAATGACCAATGGTACGGCTTCATTTTCTTTAGTGCTTTGGCCCTCATCGTTAGGGTCGTGATATTATGACCTTTGATAGTAATAATTGTGGGTTGAATTAATTATCAAACTCCATTTTCAGATCTTAAGTGACATTACCATGGACCTGGACTCCATCGGTAAACCTTTATTTTTTTGTCAAAGTCGCCCACTTTACCTTTTATTGTTCATTCTATTTACTGTTTTTTTTTTACTTCTTTTATCCTGTCCAGAAGGCCTGAACAACATCCGCCCTTCAGTTTACAGAGTCGCCTTGAAGCTTCTGTCGCTGCAGAAGCTGTGTCACTGTAAGTAAACTGCACTATTGTTTTCTACCTATTTTTACCTATTACCTATTTTTTTTCTAGTTCCTAATTACCTTACTCTCTGTCTCAGTGGATGTGGTCTCCTCCCGACACATTACGGCAGCTTTCCAGGCGGTCGGCAGAGCTCCACAGGGAGAAGACCTGGAGTTGAGCAGAGAGGAAGTGACCCAAGTCATCAGCAGGATCTTCCAGAGCGTGTCTCATGAAGATCCAAATCAGGTGTATCCACCCGAGGCTCCAGAGGAGGCGGGCGACCTGCTGCTGATGACGTTTGACCAGTAGTCTATTCTTGTTTTCATATGATTGAACATTTTCTAGAATGCCTCAGTCCTGCAGGTGTTTGAAGGTATTCATGTTTCAGGGCTGACGTTGGAGGGTTTTCACAAGAATTTCTTCAGACTGTCCTGGTGGCGCTGTCCTCTGACCACCTAATCAGCAAGTACCGAGGTTTGTGACCTGATCATAATTGACAAATCATCATTCACTATGACTAATTAGTTGTTGGCACTCTGTTTATTAATAAAGACTTCTTCCTGATGTTGATCTTCCCTGTTAAGCTTTGCTCGCCATCTGCCAGAAAAGATCAGGAGCAGGATCAGGATTGATCAGCAGGTCTGGACTTAGGTTTTTGCTCACCTACCTCAGCAAAGTAAGAGACGCCGAATTTCCAAATTTGATGCTGTTAACATTGTTGTTAGCCCTGCTTAGGGCACTCGGTTCACTCAGTTACAAGTCCTATTGCTTGTTATTGCAACCGACACTATTATTAACTTGGTGTTATTGATGTCAACAACAGTTACCAAAACTATTATAATAAGTGAATGAATCTGACACTACCTTGCTGCTGTTATTGCATTCATCAATATGACCAATGTTGTCTATTTTAAGCAACACTAATGCTAACTTACCTGTTAGCTAACCTGCTCAATGTAATCACTGCTCCCACTATTGTACAGTTTTTAATCTTTAACTTTCTGACACATTATTCTTCATGTTCCAGATTCCAGCTGTGGTGCAGGAGGGGGAAGTTTTTGGGGCTGTGGTCGACGCAGTAGATGCGTGTTTTGAGGGGGTACGACATTACATAATCGAATAATGTTTGTTGTCATCTGTAGCTACCGATGTTGTAGCCAATGCTAATGCTATCTCTGCTTTTCCAGGTGACAACGTCATCGGTGAGTGCGGCTCATGCAATGTCATGGTTGAAGAGTGAGCCACGCCTCCTCCTGTGGTTGCCCACACTCTACCGTCTGTCCGTCTCCCAAAACGTCCAACACCGCATCCGCTGTCACACTTGTAGGATGTATCCAATCACAGGGCTCAGGTTAGTGGCCAGTCAGCTGCCTGTTCTGCTGATGATGTCATAAGCCATTTTGATGTTTGTCATGTGTTTGTTTAGGTACCGATGTCTGAGGTGTGTGAACGTCCACATGTGTCAAAGTTGCTTCCTGAGTCAAAGAGAGAGACGGAGACACAAGAAACACCACCCACTGATGGAGTACTGTACACCAGTGAGACAAAGCCTCTATGTCCTTGTTGGACTGTTACTGCCCCTTTGTTAGCGTCCTATTGTCCCTGCTTCACTGTCTACCATCCTGTGCTCCTGTCTTACTGTCTCGACCCCATTTCTAATTCTGTCTCAGTATCCATTTTCTTATTGTCTTTGTCCTTGTCTTACTTTGTCTGTCTTCCTGTATCTGTGTTTGATTCTGTCCTAATGTCTTTGTCTCTGTCTTACTGTGTTAGGTGACATGGACAGAGTCTCTGTCCTCTCTGGCGCGCCGTGCTCGACATATCTTGCTACCACAGAGACGCCAGAGAGAGGATACCAAGAAGTGGGGGGTGCCGGAAGAGACTGAGGACAGGTGAGACAATAAACAGGTGAGACACACATGACATCTCAGCATCCCCTGACCCAAGTGTTTCCTCAGAGCTCCAGCAGGATTTGCTGATGCAGACGTCTGTCCCAGTTGTCGCTCCACCTCATCTCCTTGTCCACCCACGTCTGTTGGTCAGAGCTTGGACAACAGTGACAGTCCAAAGCAGCAGGTGGCGACGCCAGAGGAGAAGTCAGATACTCTGAGGGATGACATCGTAAACCTACAGAGAGACAAATGGTAGGGAATAACATCGGTGAGGACCAATCAGAGAGCAGGGTGTGTTCTTATGCAGACGGCTCTCCTCCAATAGGCTGTTGGAGCAGGAAGTTAAGGCATGGCGTCTCACAGTCCAATCAGAGCAAGGCTTACTAGAGGACAGGTGTTACCAAATGGAGGTTACCATGGAGACTCTGAGACAACAGAATCTCCGCCTGCAGGGAGCGCTGTCACAGGTAATAAAATCACTGATGTCAGTATCAGCAGCAGGTCCATCACAGATGATGTCAGGGGGAGGAGCTAAAACTGTTTTCCTTTAGACTTTAATCAAGTTGGAGACTAAACCACAGACCCTCACCACAGACAGTGACATCATCATCCCACAGGCCACCACTGACCCTGAAGACAGGAAGGACCAAATTCTTCCACCTACAGTCCACTACAACTCAGCTCAGACCACCTCTGACCACGAGGACAACCAAAGTCCGGCTCCAACCGTTTACAGTGAGACACTTCAGACTACCTCTGATCATGAAGACCCAGACCAGAGTCCATCTCCCACAATCCACTGGGAATTAGATCCAGAGGACCAGGATCAGAGCCCGAGTCCCACGATCCACCAGGGAGAACATCAGACACTCTCCTACAACGAGGAGGACCAAAGTCCATCTCCAACCATCTACTGCGAGACGCTGTACATTAACTCCGATCCTGAAGAGCATGACCAGAGTCCCGGTCCCACAATCCACCAGGGCTTAGACTCCGGGGACAAAGACCAAAGTCTGAGTCCCAAAGTCCATCATGAGACATCTGAACCCTGTGTCCAAAGGTCTGATGATGATGTTCATGAAAGGTTTTGTCATCAGATGAGGGAAAATGAAGTAGCAGAGGATGATGGGAAGTGTAGTGCAGAAGAGCAGATTGAGAAGGCAGTGGACCGACTGAAGAAGGAGCTGGAGGCTCAGAGACACACTGGTAAGTCCACAGCAACCACGGCTGCTTTAGAAAGAAGGTCAAGTCCTCACCATATCCTGTCTGTGTCTGTATGCAGGTGACAGGAAGTGGGCGGGGCTTGTAGTAGCAGCGGAGCAGGTGGGAGGTGCTGTCCACTCCCTGGTGGACGCACTGATGTGGGACAAACACGGAAAAACACAGGTGACAGAAACATTTACTGACAAAATTTTATTTTACAACTTTAAATAAAAAACAGTACAAATACACAGTTAATATTTGCTGCACCTTTTTATTAGCTGATGTTTAACTAACAGTTAGCTAAGCACTGGAGCTGAGCTTTTTTTAAACTCTCAGGTAAAATTCAGTACTCTGATTAACTGTTGACAAAATGGACTAATGCTTATGTCGATCTGTTGACTCAGTTTAGGCTCATACTCTGTTTGTTGGACATCTGCTGTTGGTTCTTAGTAAAGTCACCAGTGTTTGTAAACCTTTAGCTTAGCTTTTCTTTCATTTACTTCTCTCTGTTGGCTAGCACTAAGTTTCACCTAAAAGTTTAACTAACAGTTGACTTAACAGTAACTTTTAATTTCTCAGCTAAATTTTAGGATCAGATATACTAACTTTGGCTAAAAGTTAGCTTAACATCAGCTAGCGCATGTTCATCATCATGATCAACGTTTATCTTTCAACTCATCACTATAAGGCCAACCAGTAACTAACATTAGTGTCTAACAGTGTCTTTAGCTGCCATTTAAAGAATGCGATTGATTCAGCTCAGCTAGCTTTGCCCCCTGCGGCTTCTTCGCAGGCGGGGAGGAGGATGACCGAGCTCATTACAGACAGAGGTGCCGCGTCTCAGCCCCTCTCTCCTGGATAAATGGGGCGTGGTCTGACTCCTGGTTCTTCTTTTGGACAGGAGCGGGTGTGTTCTCTCCCTTTTCCCTCCCCTTGCTTTCTCAGATCTGCTCCGCCCTCTGACCAGTTTCTTGCTGATGTTTGATGATGTCTTGGCGGCTACACTCTGAGAGTCTGAAGGCCCCTCGTCTTGTGCTCTGTCAGCATTCAGTTCTGGACTCAGACTTCGGAACAGCTGACGGATGCAAGATGGGGATTGGCTGATGGAAACTGTGGAATGGTGTTGCTTCCAGATAAAGCTCTTTTTGGGTGCATGACTGAGAATGCGGGCGGTGTTAAGGTCATAGAAGCTGACAGGGAGTGGTTTGTATTTCACCTTTGGCCCCTGCAGGTGGAGTGGTCGCCTCTTCCGCTTGCAGCTTCTGGAGGAGGTGGAGCCTACTGAGGGCCCTGGGGCAGGGCCGGAGGGAGAGCCCAGCAGGTAAATCACAGACGTATGGGGCTGCACCGGGGACACAATGCTGGGGAGGAATGAGGGGATGTCTTGCCTTTTTGACCTAGGTGTCCTTTCAACTGTGTTCTGGATGGTTGCAGCGGGGACAGTCGTCGGTGGAGTCTTTGGAGCAGCCTGATGAACAGCAGGTAGAAAAAACTGCAGGGTCTGCGTGCTGCGGCTGACTTTAACCACCTGAGAGAAAACAACACAGTGAGACCAAAAAGTTCTTTAAACAGCTCTTTGCACTCCCTCAGACTCAAACACTGACTGACCTGACACCTGGATGCCACCCTGACGCTCCGCCTCCTGCTCCTCCTCTGCTCGTACTCGGACTCATTACAGTCCAATAACAGCAGGTCAGCCGCTGCTTCTTCCTCTTTGCTCTTTTTGCACATCTTTTTATTTCGGGTTCTCCGTCCATACCTGGGTGCGTAATGACATCAGAGTTTTATATGGAAATGTTATATTGATATTGTGTTTTTTGAACTGTGTGAGGAGTGTTAATTCAAGGTTCTGTTACCTGGCCAGACTGTCACTGTCAAAGTAGCAGACAAACGCTCCTCTCCTAAACTGTTGAACCATCTGCTCTACCTTCTCTTCATCTTCTTGCTGGATCTCCAGCCAGCTTTTTCCTCTGAAGGATTGTGGGATATGTTCAGGAGTGGGCAGGGTCAGGAAATCAATTTTCTCTGGCCCAGCTCCATCCTCTGCTCTGTGATGACTTTTCAGGGCAGAATCCAGCTGCTGTGAGTAGACCTGGTCCTCCAGGTGAACCTGCAGATCCAAAAGGCGGTCCAGGCCTTTTCCATGACTTTCGCCCTGCCCATTATTATGTGCCACCTGCAGAAAAGGAAATGTTTTAACATGCACACTCATGTGGGTTCTGAGGATGGGCCCAGTTGCGTCACTCACATGAATGTAAGTGTCCCATTCTTCGCTCTGGGATGTGCAAACGCTGATGTGCAAACTCTGCGTCTCCTCCTGCTGGCAGGACAAATTCCCACAGATTTGCTGTTGACTGGAAATAACATCAGCACAAACCAGCTGTATCACCTAAGTGTCAGAGAACATGACAGAGATGTGATAACATAACATCATTTGTTTGTTTGTTTTAATGACATCATCAGAAATGGAAACAAACCTCCTCAATGGTTTGCTCCACCGTGTCCCCGATTTCAGAATTAAATTCCGCTGTCCCCTCTTTCTGATGACTCGGGTGGGGCTGTTCTGTTGGGTGGGGCCTTTGTGAGGTCAGGTCCTGGAGGCCGACTTCTGAAGGATCACTATTTTTTCTTCTGTCTGTCTTTCTGTGAGCTTTTCTGTAAATGCGCAGTGGAGCCCTGGTCTGCAGAGGTGGGGTCTTTTGTGAGTGTGTACTTCCTGATTGGCTGTGGTGGGTCTCTTCTTGTTGATTGGGTGGCTTACAAGAGGCGTAGTCCGAGCATGATAAACAATCTTTTATGCTCTGGGATATACAGTCATTATCAGAGAGATGAACATCATCGAGCTCTGGTCTAGGTGACAGAGGGAGGAAGACTGAAGGCAGGTCAGCATGAGACGGCCTGGGGGGAGGAAGTGACCACAGATGAGTCAGATGGGGACATGTTACATTAGAGGTTCCATAAGGCTTCTAGATTGGACTCAAATGTCTTGGTAAAGTAAACATCCTGAAAAGTAGTGGTATGGTAATTGTAGTGTTGCTACATAGCAGGACACGACATGGCTTCAATAAATGTTATAGTACAGCAAAGTCATACTATGGTAGCCCACAGTAGTAATAAGGGGTCTCAAATGTGGAACCAGTTGTTTGCTTTGCTCACCTGGGGTCACCGTAGCGGTGTGGGTGGTGCAGCAGGACGTCCTGCAGGAAACGCTCCAACAGTGTCGCCCTGCTGCTGCTGACACTGCCAAAGGAGGAGGAGCTTCTGGAGGAAATTCTAACAGAGTCCTGGTGTCTGAGACTAGACAGGTGCTGGAGACATACAGTTGAGTGTGAATGGATGACCCAGGTCACATGACTCAGTTGTGTCTGTAAATAAAACTAGTATGTACCTCATCCAGATTTCTGTAGAGGACTCTGCAGAACCCACAGTAACCCTGACCACCACTTCCTGCACTAGTACCAGGTTGAGACTCCCCCCACATTCTGTCAATCAAACACCATTAAAAAGTCACTGATGAGTTCAGACCAATAGACCAGCACTCAATGACTTATAAACTTACAACTGAAGTTTGCAGCTTTTAAGCACCAAATTACTTTGTCTTGAAATTTCCTTTACTTTAAATTAAATATTGTTGTACGTTATCCTGACATTTTGACAATAATTCAAAATTAAATAGATTACAAAATCATACTAGGTTCGCGACTTGACATGTTAAAAATGCAGCCTTAGCGTCGACATTTTATACAGAGTTTGGGCTTAATTTGCCCAGGTGTTTGGCTCACAGGTCTAAGGTAGAGAGGCTTGGCATCACTGATGACGCGGTTGCTGACGTGCGTGATCAGCAGCATACAGCTTTTAGCGGGCTGGCTTCGCTGTTAGCATTGCCTTTCAAACGCTGCGTTACTGGCTTTCTACAACCTACAGTAAGGCACAGTCGCTTAACCAGTCGAACTAGTTTACCTGCTCCTCCGTTTTCCCAGTCCTCTACGACGTACACTTTTTACTTTTCGAGAATCTGAAGCGCCATCCTCTTCGAGCTGTTCCACTGCTGTTTAGTTCCGGTCTGACCAATGACTTCCGGTAAAGCTGAAGCATTACTGCAAGACGTTCTGCCACCAACAGTTCAGAGCCAGTAATGCAGCCGTATTCCCAACATTCAACTGATTTAGAGTTGTATCCAGTTTGTGTGAATCATCCCAATTCCACAAACAAAAACGCCAGGTTTCAAATGAGACCCAATAGACAGACAATAGACAGGAAACTCTTTATTGTTGAAGTTTAGATTTTGTTGAAGGCAGCAACATCCATGGACTGGACGAAGTCCTCAAAGGCAGTGATTTTTTCCTCAAGGATATCTGTTCCTACCTGTATATTGTAGATAAATAAAAAGGAAAAATTTAAAAAAGTCAGAACATAACATAAAATTTTAGTTTTAGTCTTGGCCATCTTTGATTTTTTTTTACCCACCTTGTCATCTTCAACAACGCAGCCAATCTGCAGCTTCTTGATGCCGTAACCCACTGGAACCAATTTAGCTGCAAGGGGAAAACCGGTTTATGAATAACCATCACTTTGATGACCAAATAAGTTCAACTTCTTAAGTTTTTGCCCAGTGATTTCAGATTTTTTGAGGTTGTACATCACATCTTCAGCCGAAAGATGGTGAGTTAGATCATCATCAACTTCCTGATCGGTTAATATTACAACACAGCGAAAAAGAAAGACTTACACTGTCCCCAGACCAGTCCGTCCATCTGGATGCTTCGGACGTTCTCCTCCAGCATTGCCATGTCTGTTTCATCGTCCCATGGCTTCACGTCCAAGAGAATGGATGACTTGGCAATGAGGGTGGGCTCTGAAGGGGACAGGGGAAGTAACCTATTAACAATCACGACTACGGTGACACAGCTTAATGAGTGGATGCTTATAGACTCTAATCAGAAAATAAAAGATATCCATCAGAAGCTCAGCCGAAAGATGGTGATGAAATCATCACAGAGTCAATTTCAACTTAGACTGGTGATCATGGGATGACGTACTTTTGGACTTCTTGGCAGCATACTCAGCCAGGCGCTGCTCCTTCAGCCGTGCTGCCTCAGCGTCTTCCTGAAACAACAACCCAACATTAATACCCCATTTTTATTGGCCTGGAACGATGTGAGCTCACACACACCTCATCACTCCTGTTTAGAATAAGCTTCAACTAAGCTCCCTACAGCGAGCTCACCTCATCATCAGAACCAAACAGGTCTATGTCATCATCGTCTTCTTCATCTTTAGCGGGTGTTTTAGCGGGGGCAGAGCTGGTGGTGGTGGTGTCAGCCACACCTGGGGGTCCGTACTGACCCAGGGGTTTTTTCACACCTGGAAGACTGAAAGGAGAAAACCTCTGCTGACCTGGACGCTGACCACGCCACAGGTGTCGTCAGTTGATCAGGGTACCCACCTGTTCTTCTGGTTGTTGTACGACTTGATGTGGTTGTACCAGCGCAGGGCATGGCACAGGTCTGCAGAAGGAGGAGTGGGGATGGCCTCAAACACAGCCACATCAGCTTGAGATGGGACGTAGCTACAAAGGTGGAGGACACGTCACCATTAGACCACTGCCAACAGTTAACGCTCATTTGTTGGCTAATCCTGATCCATTTGTCGACTTGCTTCGCCATAATAACAACCGAATTATTCCCGTGACAACTTTTATACTACTAAATTATGGTGCACATTTAATGACGCGAACCTTAACTAATGAGCTGTAAAAGCGTCCAGAACAAAGTTCTTCATAAATATCCGTCAGTTAGCGCCATGTGACACAGGTTAGCATTAGCTTGTGCCGACATGGGCCGCAGTTTAACTTCAAACTAACGTCAAGTTCGGTTCCCTCTGGTCTGATTCATACGCCACGTCAACCAATTGTTTAATATACACATTCGGCATTTTATTTGTGTACGAAACGTTAACGTCAGAGTTAATTGCAGCTCCTCCCGGAGGTGCAACTCACCAGACGGAGCTCTAGCATCAGCGCGGCCTAAATGGCAGCAGTACCGGCTACAGTAAGTGCAACAAAACACGTTATTCTGGATATTTATTCTCTAATCAACGACTTCTACTTCACTGACCCCTCGATGTAGCTCCGGTCTGATAAGAAATTATTGAGAACAGCGAGGCCGGAGGTGGATTTAAGGTCACCGAAGCCCATGATGACGGTAAAGATGGGATATAAAGGAGACGATGGCGGAGGGAAAGGAAAGAGAAGGAGGGCAGACAACTTTAAATAACCGAAGCAGAGCCACGCCTTAACTGCGTTAGTACCGCCCCTACTCCTTAACAACTTAAGGGTTTTATAGTACAACCGAAACGGCTCTCTGCCTTTTGGCAGCTCTTTTATCCCCTATGCTGGACATTCAGAGTATAAACACGCACTAAATTAGATTCGATTCAATATTGCTGTCATTGCACGTGCCACAAATACAGATAACGAAATGTAAACTGCATCTAACCAGAAGTGCAAAATCAGCGGAGATACATTTGAATTTAATAAAGGGTAACACTGAAATAATTATTAAATATTAAACTTTTAATTTAATAATGAATGATTAATAAATATATATTAAACACTCTTAATACAAAAATACAACAAATATCCATCCATTTTCATCCGCTACCGGGTCGCAGGGGCAGCAGTCGCCACCCAGATCACACTGCACCGTACCAACCCCCCTGAACCTTCCTGCAGGTGGTGAGTCCACTGGAAGGTACCAACCGCCCTAACCGGGATTCGAACTTGCCCAGGAGGTGAACCCTGGGGTTCTACACCAATGACAGAGACATTGTCTCTGGGCCAAAGCGCCGCAATACAACAAATAAATACAATAAAATATAGTTAATATTATTATTAAATTTATTCTTAAATTAATTTAAGAATAAATTGAATGTTTTCTTATTCTGAGAATTTAATTTTAAATTCTAATTTTAACATCAGAAGACATTTTTTAAAGTTTTTTTTCTCTTGAGTGTGGCTCATTTGTTTTTTGTGCATCTCTTTCAGATTAAATGTGTAAGATTTATGTTTTAAAACCTAAAGTGAATATGACTGTTTGTTACGGAATTCAGACATTTTGTTGCAGAACTATAAAGTATGGATAAATGTAAATTAAGAGTACACTTCATCAGATGTCATTTCTAAGATCAAAAATGGCAGAATTGGACTTTGTCTCTTAAACATCATATTAAGCTCAGTCAGAGTTTAGTCTGAAAGAAGTGAGATAAGATATCAGTTAAACACATAGACATGACCTTGGACTGCAAACACGTTTGGTTTAGTCTTTTCAGTTAAAGAAAAACGACTGCATGTGGTTGTATGTTTGTCAGGAAGTGTGTGTCGGTGTGTGAAACCTGCCTTTGAGGCAAAAATGCAGTCCGACCTGTCTCATAGTCACATGACCTTGTCTGTCGTGTGTCATTGGCTGAAGCCAGAGAAACACACCTGATTAGATTGGAGGGTGAGAAGAAGAAAAAGAAAAAAGGGCAGGAAAACAGTAGGAGGAAGTCTACGGAGAACACAGACACAGGAGAAGAAGAAGAAGAAGAATCCCTGCTCACTTCGTTCTCCTTCTCCACAGGTGTGAGAGAGTCCACGGATGGAGGTTCTGGGGCCCAATCTCACTCGACCAGGAGTCCTCAGGTAACAAACACGTTTGTTTTCATCAGTTCCTTCCAATGTTGTTTAAGGTTAAAGAGAAAATATAAGCTGTTCAGATTTGTAAACGTAAGAACGTGTGTGATGTCTCTCCTTCTACTTTGGAATGTGGCGCATGTTTGTCTTTTTACATTTTGATTTGGTTTTAATATGTCCTAATACCTTCAGGTTCTCCTGATGGGTCTGGACTCCTCTGGGAAGTCCACTCTTCTGGCCCACTTGTTGACAGGAAGGGTGAGAACCTCATAGATTCTTTTCCCCTAGTACATTGTTCCATGTTTGTGACACAGCTGCTGTTCCCCTTTGAACCCTGAGGTAATGGACACCTCTCCAACTATTGGCTTCAACGTGGGAACCTTCATCTTGGACAAGAAGACGTCTTTGACTGTCTGGGATGTAGGAGGACAGAAGAGCATGAGACCCAACTGGAGGTACCAAACAATCTGAGCCACACCTTCAGCCGTCCCCAGCGTCTCCTCATGTCCATTCTTCTCTCCAGGTACTATCTGGACAGCTGTAAGGCTGTAGTCTTCGTCGTGGACAGTTCTGATAGCGCTCGTTTACCTGAGGCCCAGAAGGCTCTGAAGAAAGTTTTGAGTGACGACAGACTTAAAGGAGTTCCTCTGATGGTTTTGGCCAACAAGAAGGACTTACCCAACTCCATGACCATCAGAGAGGTGAGGCCACCTTCCTCCACCAAAGTCCATAGAGAAAATGAATGATTTTAGCTCAAAGTTACCACCGGGGGCAGCAGTAGGCCTGGGGTCTTGGTGAGTTTCAATGGCAGATTTGTTTTCTGGACCTGTGTGTTTTGTCCTCTGTTCAGATCTCCAATCAGCTGGGTCTCAACAGCTACACAGAGCGTCTGTGGGAGATTCAGGCGTGCAGCGCTCGACAGGGACTGGGCCTCCAACAGGCCTTCGTCTCTGTCAACAAAATGATGAAGAGGAGCTGAGGAGCAGGGAGATTCTACATCTTAATGTCTGCATGTCTTTCACAAAACAAAATGAAGATTTGATGTTTATCATATTTATTAAAATGAAAGTTGAAGTGAAGAGATAATGTTATCATATTTTAAAAAAATAAAAGTTTTTTTATTAAATAAAAGCTGAATGATATTCATTTGGGGGGAAATGGGAAACTTTATTTATTGATTAGTACATGTTGAGAACTGATTACTTGTACTTGTCTATGCCTGTGGCATCACTGTGCAACCTCTTTAGGCTGAACCAGGATTGGACGAGCAGCAACAGCGGGATTAGCACCCACAGTCCATTGAAGAAGACCAAGTAGACCCACAGGTAGAGCCAGTGAGCCGTGTCCAGGTGTGGACTGCCCTCCAGCCAATCAGGACAGAAGGTCATCCAGCCTCCATAAAGCTCACACACACACAGCACCACCTGCAGGTAGTGTCTGTTTGAAAACAAAAAACAAAATGCCTTCTGTAGGAAATGTTGTTTTTAAATACATATAGTTTGTCAGTAATTGTAGAACTTTAGAGTCAGATGTGTTTATATAGAACTGTTGATTCAGTACCTGTAGAACTTTTGAGTCAGAACTGCGTAAATTAGAAAGATTCCAATCAGAGAACAGACGACCACTGTCAGAATCTCAATGGAAACGATGGTTGAGTCAGAAACTAACCAACGACTGTCTGCTTTACCGTACT